>NC_050460.1:14892498-15578844 GCF_903995425.1 Onychomys torridus | reverse complement strand
GTTATTTCAAATAGTTGTCAATTCCATGTTTTTTTGCAGTGGAAAAGGTCTTCAAACCCTGCACAAGACCCATGGATTCTCTGATGATAGGTAGGACTGTCTTTTTCAATGGGCATGTAGCTCAGTGGTAAAGTTGAGCAGGTAAGCAGTACTGGGTTCAGTCCCCAGCAAAGGAAGAAAAAAATATAAGATAAAAGAAGCCCAGTCCTATATGGTCACAGTCCCATGATTCAGTTCTAATGCTGCTACCCTGAGGTGAAGAGAAGTTCACTTTAATGTGATCTGATACAAGCAAGAATATGCTGGCTCTGTGGAAGTTTCTAAAGCTACCCCCGATACTTGAGTGGGCCAGAGATTTTTTTTAACACTAAAAAGTCCATTTTTTTTCCTAAGCAATTTCAGTGAAAAAAATTGATAAAATGTTCCCCAAAATATACTCAGTGGTTTCGAAAAAGCAAAAAACCAAATAAAAGAACAAGAAGCCAGGTGAGTAGGGAGGAGGAAGAGGGTCTGAGAGAAGTGAGGAAGTGAAGGTGAGTATGAACAAAATATATAGTATGGAATTTTCAAATATTTAATAAAATATTTTTAAAATATTCCCTAAATTAAACCCATTAAAATAATTTTAATATAGGTATATTAGTTACTCTTGTTCTCATAACAAAATCCCTGATAGAAGCAACCCAAGGGAAATAGGCTTATTTGGGTTCACAGTTTAAGAAGGGAGACAGTTCAACACAGTGGGAAGCTATGGTAGTGTGAATGTGAGGCAGCTGGTGGCATCAGCAGGAAGCAAAGAGTGATGGATACTGGGACTTCACTTGCTTTCTTCTTTGTATTTATCCTGGGGTTCCAGGGCCAGAGGTTGGTACATTCAGGATGGGTCTTCCTGCCTCAGCTAAGTTTCTCTGAAAACATGATTACAGAAACACCCAGAGGTGGGTCTCCATAGTAATGACAAATTCGGTCAAGTTGACAATCAAAACTAACCAATACAGTACTTCATAAAATGATATTTTTAGAAAGTCTATACCTGCAATCACCAACCTCACAAAAGTCTACCTAAAAGAATAGAGCTGATGAATTTTTATTGTCTGTTGAATTTGTATTACTGAATTATTTTTATCAAGACCAGATAATCAAGTTTCTGAACCAAGAGTCTATATTGCTGCTTTTACATCAGAGAGATTTTTCTAAACAGTATCTTAGTTGTTGCTGAAAAATAATATTTTCAATATATGCATGTTAAGGACATATCTATGAGTAATGGTAAAAAAACAAAACAAGATTAAAACTGACCTGTATTATGTATGAACATTTATTTCTACCATGATATTTCTAAGGCAGAAGCAAGGAATCTTGTGAATTTTTATAGTCTATTCTTTCTAGTAATATGGTTTACAACACTGCCCTTTTATGCCTTTACTGTTGTCATGAAAATATAGAATATAATGATACCTCAGTAACATTGAAAGCTGGTCTGTAGTAGTGAATCACAGTCAATTTTAAATTACTATGTTATATTAAAATTTTTTGTTCTTATTTTTATTTTATAATATTTAATTTAATTTTTTCTTTCCTTTTACATACCAACCCCTGTTCCCCTCCCTCCTCTTTTCCACTCCCCCCCACCTATACCTATACTACCCCCATCCCCTCCTCATAGAGTGTAAGGCCTCCCTTGGGTAGTCAATACAGGCTGTCACACCAAGATAGGGTCCAAACTAGCTCCTCTCCACTGCATCAAGGTTGAGGAAGGCATCATTCCATAGGGAATGAGTATACTTAGAAATATTTAGAAGGTTGTTTGGTAACATGAACATTTAGCAAAATAACAATAGTAAGTTCCCCCATAGTGCCTATGACCTCCACGATCATGGGCTTTTGAACAGGTTTGTACCAGGCATAAATTCTTTCACGTGGAACAGACTTTAATTGGTAGGTTATACTCTTTATGGTCATGCCACTATTGAACCAGTGACTACATCTTGCTGGGCAGGTCAGTATTGTAGCATGGGGGACTAGGATTGGATAAGACTATTGGTATCTGCTTCTGTGTAGCAGGGGTCTCCAAAAGAACACAGGCTATTTCTATTGCTCTTAGTTACTCAATGTAAGTAAATGATAAGACTCCTCAGCTAAAGACAATACATAGTTTGGTTGGATGACATAGAAAAATCAATTTTAAATCAACCAGGAAGTTTCTCTCTAATGGCTAATTTCCAATAATGCCATATGGTGCTTTGTTGTACATTGTCATAACTAGTCATATATCCCTATCCTTAACACAATTTAAAGATATTTCTTTAACAAATTGTCATCTCACATTTTTCATATACTTCATGGGCTAGCCTAGGTTGTTTCTGTTGACCTTGGATTAGCTGTACTTTATTTTCTACATACATGGAAATAACTTCTTTACCAGGTTGAACATCAGCCTATCTGTATAATTGCTCATTTCCTTGATGAGGATATTTCTTGCTACCTATACGTCTGGAATGCATCACATACTTCCATAGATATGTAAAATGCTTAAATGTATGTGAAAAGTCAGTTGTCAATTCTGTCTGTTCTTTCAGCTACATTTATTTTTGCTTTAAGGCTATTCTTATAATATGATTTAAAATACCCATCTTTCATGTGGATTTTTTTCACTTTTTGTTCCTTGTCCCTAAATAAAGCAAATGATATTCATTCAGGACTCCAACTGATGAATTCTCATTTACAGAGGTTTCATAATTTTTTTTATAATTTAATGTCAGAGCCCAAGATGTTCTAGCATCCCCATGTCATTTCATTTATACCTCTTGTTTTCTGTAAGAGTGTACATCATCAACTCCAGAGAGCAGGACTTCTTGAAAACACTTAAGGAAGCAATCCACACTGCGGGATTACATGTTCCATAGCTTTAAAGTCTCAGTATGTAACACTTTTTTTCTTATTAGAGCTATATTTTTTCTCACTATCTCCTTTCAAGTTGTCCTTCAATTATTTGGCCTTCAATATCTTATTCAGAAGCCTGATCTTTTCAGGCTACCTACAAAATATATTTTTTAAACTTATTTTTTCCTTAATGTATATAGATGTTTTGCATGCATGTATATCTGTGTAACACTAGTGTGGCTGGTGTCTGCAGGCTGTAGAGAGTGTTGGATCCCCTGGAAGTGGACTGATAGACTATTGTGGGATAACATATGAGGGCTGGGAATTGAACCTGGAAGAATAGCCAGTTCTCTTAACCACTTAACTCCAGCCTTCACAGAGTGTGTTTTTTGTCAAAATTTCCACTACCTTTGTGCTCCCATTAGTACCTCCACTCTCTGTATTTTGATAGGTCCAAGAAATTGCTTGCATTTTGTGAGAATCTACTCATAGTTATGTTAGACATAAAGCCTCTTTTTTTTTTTTTAACTTTTTACTTTGATAGAGTTGACATGTCTATTGTCACCACAGTCTTTGCTCTGGGTCACTTCTTTAACCCAAACATGAAAGTCTGAAACTCAGGTTTAAAATATCAGAGAAAAAGTTCAAGGTTCCTTGTGGCATTTTTTTTTTCTGGAACAAACCTCATATTGGTGAAATCAAATTAATAGGCAATTCAGGGCTGGCCAATGCAAAATTTAAACATTTAAACCTGTATCAAGACAGAGTTGTGAAGTTCCTGTGCGGGTACTGCTGCTCTGACCATTGTTCAATGCCATGTTGTTGTTGGTATTTCAGTATAGATAATACTTAGGGTATACAGAAAATCAGCTTCCAGTCAGAAATAATGATACCCAGATTTTTTCATATTCAGTATCATCTACAAAAGATAACCTCACATGGCACATAACTAGTAGAACTTACCTGTCTCTACCTTCTCCAGAACTTGCTCATATCTAGTTTTTAAATTATATTTCATTCTGTATTAATTCTTTATCCTCTTTCTAATGCTTCACTCTGTTCTTGTACTGCACTACTTATCAGCCACACCCTGTTCATACCTTGTATCTTGCCATACTCACGGCCTTGGTCATCCTCAACAAGTTCTGCAGTACTATACATGCTTTATAGACTCTATGCTTCATGCACTTGCAAAAATTCTTCCAAATCATCCTTCTTTTCTTTACTTTCATTTTTTTATTATTATTATGTGTTTTAATTTTATATATCAGCCATGGGTTTCCCTGTCCTCCACCCTCCTGCCCCTACCCCAACCTTCCCTCCAGCCCCTCCCCTCCATTCCCATGTCCTCCAGGACCAAGACGCCCCTGAGGACTCATTTAAACATGGTGGATTCAGTACAGGCAGGTCCAGTACCCTCCTTCCAGGCTGAGCATGTGTCCCTGTGTAAGCCCAAGGTTCCAAACAGCCAGCTCATGAACTAAGGACAGGTCTCGGTCCCACAGCCTGGGAGCCTCCCAAACAGATCAAGCTATTCAATTGTCTCACTTATCCAGAGGGCCTGATCTAGCTGGGGGCTCCACAGCCATTGGTTCATAATTCATGTGCTTCCATTCGAGTGGCTATTTGTCCCTGTGCTTTTTGCAATCTTGGATTCAACAATTCTCGCTCTTGCAGTCCCTCCTCCTTCTCGACAGTTGGACACCTGGAGCTCCACCTGGGGCCTGGCTGAGGATCTCTGCATCCACTTCCATCAGTTATTGGATGAGAGTTCCAGGACGACTGCTAGGGTGTTTAGTCATCTGATCACCAGACTAGGTCAGATTAGGCCCTCCCTCGACCATTGCCAGCAGTCTACAGAGGATATATATCATTGTGGATTTCTGGGGACCTCTCGAGCACTCTGCCTATTCCTGTTCTCATGTGGTCTTCATTTATCATGGTCTGTTGTTCCTCATTCTCCCTTTCTGTTCTTGATCCAGCTGGGATCTCCTGCTCCCCTAAGCTTTCTTTCCCTCAAATTTTGCCCTTCATTACTCCCACTGTCGTCTAGGTTGTTCATGTAGATCTCATCCATTTCTCTGTCATTGGGTGATCCCTCGGTCTTTCCTAGGATCCCATTTTCTAGGGATGATCTCACTAACTAGCTTAAAATAATATTGTGGTTAGGAAATGTGAATGAAGCAGGGGAAAGTTTGTCACTTTGTTTTACTAAATACTAAGCCATGCTCAATCCAACTAGTCTACATGGATTGATATTACCACTATTGCCTGTTTGAGGATATCCAATAGATTGGTAGAGAGAAGTACTAATTTTGTGTGCATGTGTATGATGAAACAAGATAACAATTAAATATTTTTATGTTTATATAATGCACACACACACACACACACACACACACACACACACACACACCCCTTTGCTGTGGGATGTTTTGTATGCCAAATGTATTGCTCTGATTGGTTAGTAATAACACACTGATTGGCCAGTAGCCAGGCAGGAAGTATAGACGGGACAAGGAGAGAGGAGAATTCGCGGAAGGGGAAGACTGAGGTGGAGAGACCTGCCAGCTGCTGCCATGACAAGTGAGATGTAAGGTACCTGTAAACCACAAGCCACGTGGCAACTTATAGATTAATAGAAATGGGTTAATTTAAGATAGAAGAAGTAGATAACAAGAAGCCTGAGCCATTAGGCCAAACAGTTTAAATAATATAAGTGTTGGACTCCCGGGGCTTGGTAGGGCCCAGAGAAAACTCTCCAGCTACACACCTTCATTTCCTATTATTGAAATATTTCTCCTTAACTTCATAAAGAATGAAAACTGAGCCAGACGGTGGGGGTGCATGCCTTTAATCCCAGCACTTGGAAGGCAGAGGCAAGTGGATCTCTTTGAGTTTAAGGCCAGCCTGGGCTACAGAGTGAGTTCCAGGAAAGGCACCAAAGCTACACAGAGAAACCCTGTCTTGAAAAACCAACAAACCAACCAAACAAACAAAAAACAAAAACAAAACAAAACAAAACAAAGAATGAAAACTGGAACCATTTGGAATGGATTTACTAACTTGCTCCAAGTAATTCTCAGAGAAAAAGAATATAATCACAAAAATATTCTCTTTGTGTAGTCTAAATATTTTATTCTGCATTTAATGGTCTTTGTTTTCTGTTCTTAGTCCCTGCTCAATGAAAACCATTATTGCCACAAAACAGTGGATTCATATACAAAGGCAATTAATTTAAGGTGCCTCTCTAGATCCTCTGAAACTCAATTATGGGTTACAATTGCAGAAAAAAATAATCTATCTATATATATTTAAAAATAATTTCCCAGCATTACTGATATATTAGTTTGCTAGCATGTATATGAAGTAGTGAGTTGGTGGTGAAAGATGCGTGGAGTGCAGAGGGATTTTAGAAACCATATACTCTGTAGAAACACACCTTGGTGAGATTTCATGGTGGCTATATAACCCAGTTTCAGTGGTGTTTTCAGCCTGCCTTCCCACTTCACCCCGAGTTCTCTCAGCCAGTACCTTGTTAATACCAGCTTGATCAGGGAGCCTGTCAACACATTTGTATATTTTATAATAGCCATTCCAAAGACATGATGGACCCTGGAGTAATGTACTGTACTTGGCAGCAAGCGCTTCAGCTTTTGGGCACATATGCTTCAAATCTGAAAATATCATAGATATATATGGGAGTCTTTGTGGAGATCTGTAAGGCAAGCTGGTATTTAACGCAAAAGCAAACCCATTTGGAGCTGAAGCACTTTCCATTAGGCAGTTTGGCGGCTGTTCTATGAGGCAAACTCACAGTGCTCAATGGACACATTTCGATTAAATGCTGCTTTGCATTCTTCCAAAGATGGGAACAATAAGGACGTTTGTCAAAGGAAAAACTGCAGCGAACGATTTCATGTTGAACATCTGTACTCTGCAGTTCATTGTTTGCAAGAGTTTATTGACCATAATTTTGATGCATATAGGTTTTAAAGAGTATAAAGTATATTTATCTTAGGCGCCTATCATTTATTTGAGTCTTGGCTTATTTATTTCCATTTTTTTTCTGGACATTTTATTTATTTGGGACTGTCTAGAGATGGAAGAAAATATGGTTTGTGTAAAGAAACTTTTAGTTGTCTCTGCAAAATAAATGAGGAAAGGCACTGTTTTCATACAAAAGACTGAGCAATTGAATTGAAAATGTTAACACTAAATGTACTAAATCTTTATGATTCTTTTCAGCCTTAGACATCAAAAACAAATTCATAAACTTTAAAATCACTCTTTTAACTCTTTGTCCACCATGATGACATTTTTAGAGAGAAGTGTAACAGCTATTAATTAACAAAGAAATGTAGGTGTGGTGGATCAAAGGCAATTTATGGAACAGGGATGTGAGCTTGAGTTAAGTTGCCTACTTTAACTTTATGAATGGGTAGTTCATTAGAAAATGTAAGTTTTGTGTCTTTTCTTTTCAACTTTTTTCTTTTAATTCAGAGAAACCAAGGCCAAGGCAATCTGTCTTACTAAAGTAGTGTACTCTTCCAGTAATGATTTGATGACAGGCTGTTGTCATCTTGACGTGCTAGCTTAACTCTACTATTGCATTAATACAGATTCCCTAGATAGAGAGATCGACCCCCTAAACCAGTGGTTCCCAACCTTCCTAGTGCTGCAGTCTTTTAATACAGTTCTTCATGTTGTGGTGACCTCCAACCATAAAATTATTTCATTGCTACTTCATAACTGTAATTTTGCTAGTGATATGAATCATAATGCAGATAGCTGATATGCAGAATATCTGATATGTGATCCCTGTGTGGGCCATGACTCACAGGTTGAGAACCATTTCCCTCAACAGATAACAGAATTTATTTCTTGATATACATTCTTTTGATGTTGCTACTGTTTGAACCCAGGCTGTTTCATATGCTAGACAAGCATTCTACTACTAACCTATAAACACAACCCTTTGCTAGACATGTATCAAGAAAGTAGTCAAATGCATAGGAATATAAAATTACAATAAGGTATATTTGTGGCTACAATCTTACCATAAATTATATAATTTAACTCAAGAGTATTGATCACAACATATTTTATAGTATTGATATGTAGACTGCACACAAAGTTATCTATAATGGACAGTGTTTGGCATATTATGCTTTCAGTAAATGCTGTTTTATATTTTGCTTTGAATTATTTGGTTCCAGGGTTTGTCTAAGAAGAAATGGATAAATACCATGATCTTTTAAAAATTATTTTAAAATATTTTGCTTTATTATTTAATACCCTATTTCCAGAAAAGACAAATACATCATTCTGGCTTACATAGCTAACATCTTCAGTTTTCTGTTTGTTTATAGGATGTACCCAGGCAGAAGCACAGGATGGCTATGTGAGCTTCTCCAGATTGTCCGTCTTGATCTCTGGATCAAACTGGCGCTTGGTTTTTACTGTTACTTCCCCTCCAGGTAATTTCAGCATAGTGTTCTTTTATATCTATATTTTCTGAAAAAGTAACCCTTCTCCTTTGTAACTGGAATAAGCCATTTCATGAATAAGAAGCCATCATAGTTTTGAGAAGTTGACTTGGCCATACCATCAAGTAGAAGAAGAAAGAGCTTTTTAAAAATTAAGCCTCAGGGTGCACTTAATGAACAAGACTCCAAATGCACATTTTTCTGTAGATGTTAACATTTATGCTATGTCTCCCTTCTTTCTCTCCTTCCCTTCCTTTCTCTTTTTTTATTTAGTCCATATGACTTACACTCAATAGAAATTTATAAGTCAATTCAACTGTTGAATATTGTGAATCCAAATCTTTGGGTCCTGTTTTCCTCATCCTTTCTACAATGGAAATAAGCCCTGTTGACATTCTAGTACCTGAAAACACTCATAGAAGGCATGGGTAAATTGTAAAATGATCCAGTTATCCTTCATAAGTCATTTGAAAATGTCTGTCTTCGAATACATCTAATGGACACTTGTCTGTAAGTAGTTTAATTCATTATTGAGGGAACCAGGACAATAGCAATGGTATTCTAGAACATCCTTGAGCTAAAATGACATGTAAAGATATTCTTAAAGGCAGTTGTCAGTGGATATAGACAAAGCCATAACCATTGAGTGACATGTCCAAAGATACCTTTTATATCTTTACCAGAAAATAAATCATTTGTAATGTATTAATGTTCTCTGAAAAAACAAATGGTAAATATTAGCCTTTCTTTGATAAACCCAGATACCCAGGAAACTACTGGGAGAGGAAGATTGCTTGAGCCCAGGAGCTTGAGTGATAAGTGTGGACAGTATAGTGAGATCTCAATTTGTAAAATAAAATCTACTGTGGAGAAACAAACAAATCTTTCTGAAAAAAAAATGCTGCAGTATAGTATGAGGAGGATCTCAAATGTATTTTCCTTAATAGCAAGTTTAAAAACATTTTTCTTAACTACAGATCTATCTTCTGGTATGTAAAACTATCAAGTACTAATTCTGTGAGCCTTATTCTTTTAATGCCAGTGCATCTATCTCTATGAGGATGAGCACTGATTCATGAAGAAACATGCTTATTCACAGGATGTGGACATTTTGCCTTAAGCTTGAGTTTTTGAATATATATTTTTAAAGATTCAGATTTGCAGGGCACTGAGTAGTTTGTTCCAGATTTGTATGACATCATAGATATTTTTAATCTGTAATTTTCTCATTGGTAACTAAGGCTTGCCACATGCCTTATCAAGGGTATTTTAAGTAATTGACTATAAAAATGAATGTAAGAAGAGTTGCTGACAAAAATTTCCAGAACCACATATGATTTGGGCATTTCATTGGTGGATTACTGTTTTGTTTTCTTCCTCCTTAAAACTTGTAGATTCAAAATGACTCTGAATGTTTTCGCTAAACTATTCTTAAATATCATTATTAAATAATTGTCAAGGCTAAGTCTGTGAGGCAAGGCTTTGCATAGAGAGATTTTTATAACATTTAAATTAGAATAGATAGAAGCTTTAAAAAGACAAAAGAAAAGTAAATAATCCTGGCAGTAGGATCAGAATCCATCCCTTGTGCACGAGCAGGCCTTTTGGGGTCTACTTCCATGATGGGACACCTTGCACTGTCTTGAGGCTTGGACCTGCCTCTACTAAATGCACCTCCCCATGGGAGACCTTACCTTCTTGTAGGAGGGAATGAGGGATGGGTTGGGAGGAGGAGGCTGGAGAGGCAGGAGGAGGGAAGAGGGGGATCTTTGGTATGTAAAATGAATAAAAAAATTCCTTAATAAAAATAAATAAATAAATAAATAAATAAACGTAAATATAATCAAATACTCTGCTTCTGTAATCACTACAGACATAATGTTGATAAAGGTACTGATCCTAAGAGTGACACCTGTTCAAATACTCACTGTACCAGTGTCCAGAGATCTAACACTACAAAATAGCCTTCATATATAATTCACAATGGTATTTCATTTCTATATGAATCAAACAAAGATTCTAACATATGCTGTTGTTGATATTCTAATTTCTTAAACAAGGAACAAATAATCATTTTTATTTTGGAGATATAGTCATTGAGGAGCTAAGAAGTTATAGAGATCTGGTGTGTCTGTATGGAATCCTCTTGAGACCTTCCTATGCATTAATGAATCCTACTTCATCACTTATGCCCTTCTTGAGCTACTATTATTAGCTAACGGTGGTGCCTATAGGTTAGTAGTGATGCTGAGTTTCCACTTGGTCCTTCTGCATTTGTTGTCAAGGTCTGGGCCGTGATTCTTCTCACTGCTACCTGGAGCCAGGAAGTTCTTGGGTGAATCATGGGAGCCAGGATCTTTCTTTCCCCTTACCCTACCACATTTAATCTAAAGAAATTTTACCTGTAATTGGCATTTCTTAGGAAGACTCTCCAGAAATTCACGTGATTTATTCATCAAGTTTCCTTTCAAAAGTTTTATCTTCAGAGAGTCCTATTTGGACAACCCAGTCTGTGATACCTCCTCCTGACACCCACTACTGCTAATTCTGTCTTTTATCCTCCTCATTTCAGTTTTCTTCACAGCATTGGCCATTGTAGTTTGCATACATTGTTCTTGTTTGTCTATAGCTTGTGTGCTAGATCCCCTACTAGAACCTGAGTTTCTGCTTAAGTGAATATATTTGAGCAATATATCCCCAGATTATGGAAAAGTGAGTATATTGAGATTAATTTTAAGGTCATATTGTTAAAAATATTTGAAAGCCAGGGGTTTCCACCATAAAATTCTCTTATCATTCAGATTCCAGTTGGATTTCTCTGTCTTTAATTTCTCAGCCATTGTTGTTGACATGGTGATGATGTGTTTTACATGCCTTATGGAGTAATCTGTGTCCCTTGTGGTTCACATCACTTCTCAGCTTGGAATCTTCCCTTTATTACAATCCTGCATAGTCAGAATTCTATCTAGGGTATTTTGACTGACATTTAATGCCTATCAAAATTTCCCTGGCTTTCAATCTTTCACCTCAACTGCTGTCTGCTCCTGTTTCTGTTTATGAATGTGCTGGGTCTTTGAAGTCTCTTCCAGATCATTTTTTCCTTCAGAATGCTTCCCATGATCATATTTGTTTGTATTATTTGTTCTGGAATGCATTGCATTCTGAATTTATGCATATATTAAGTAGTTTATTAGCTCCTAAATACCTTAAATAAGTGCAGTGCAGGACACTATTAATTTTGGTTGACTTCCTTGAGCACCTAGTAAAATCCATTCCTCCCTCTTTGGGGTAACAGGCCTGATGCAGATGCTTATACCAAGCAGGTATTTGAGAATAAATAAGGTGAACTCAGCTCAGCCAAAATTACATGCTTGTAAAAAAGAGCCACTGTATGTGATGTTATTACAGGAGCTCTGGGAGCCCTGAGGTGAGTCATCCCAGAGTCAAGACATCCAACATCTAATTGTGGCTTCCAAACAAATTGTCAGGTTCACCCAAGGAAACCACAGCACAAAAATACATTATGTGATTTGAGTAGAGAAAATAACAGCTATTTTTGTTTTCTGTGAAACAGGGATTTTTTTAATTAGCTACTTGAAAAAAGGCCAGCTCCATGTCATGATCAGAAGCAAATAATTGTCTTGATTCTTTATTTTTAATATTTAGAATAATTGAATATGATAAAACATAAATGTAAAGCATGCTGTGTGATAAATTCTGATACATGTCCTCTCATGGAACTATCTCCACACTTAATACATTCTACTTCTGAAACTATAGACAAGACTTTTTAAAATGTTGTTTTTCAAATTTACTTGCGATTAAATGGGCCATTTCTATTTTTTTTCTTACTTGAAATCCAAGTATAGATTCCTGTAAGCAGCAGAATAGTCAAGATACAGATAATTTTCATTACTCCTCCAGAAAGTTCTGTCCTGAGAGTACACACTTCTTAGCATCTTGCCCACTTGCAAACACCAACGTCTTCTTTGTCTCCATTGTTTGGTCCTTTCTAGAATGTTATATAAATGGAATCATACAGAGTATGCCCTGTAGACTGCAGCTCTCTCAGCACATTGCATTTGATTTTAACTTTAGTCAATAGAAGTTATTTACCATGCTCCCCATACACATTTCTTCATCATTTTCTCTTAGAGGCTGAGTGGGCAGACAGTTGATTCTCTGGATCAACTGTTTGTTTATTTCTTCTTTTGAAGTACATTTGAGTGTTTTCTGAGTTTGGGTAGACATGAATAGAACTACCACAAATATTTGCATCTAGATTTTTTTAATGTTCCTAAATAAATTCTTTTGTGCCCCATTTTTATACATGTTAATGGGATGAGAATCACATTTTTGAATGTACTGAGAATATGTGGTTTTAGGTAATTCTTAGAGAAGCTCTCTCTCTCAATGAGAAGTTCCCCAACTTGCCCCATCACCCACAGCCAGAGCAGCAGTGTCTGCAGCTGCTCACAAGGTTCCCTGATAGCAATGTTCTTAACTCTGGGAAGACTGTTAGCACTGTATTTGCAGAACATGTGACCTGGTGTGAAGAAAACTTTAAGTAAATCCAACAAACTTCAATTTTCAAATTCATTTGTTTGTTTGGATATATAAAACTGTACCATCTGGGCTGGATGGATGGCTCAGTCATTAACACAACTTGCTATTTATGAAGAGAACCAGAGTTCAGTTCCCAACCCCCATGTCAGGCAACTTACAGTTGCCAGCAATTCTAGAAGATCTAGTATCCTAATATTGGCCTCTGCTGTCACTCACACACAAGTGCTCACACACTCACACACACATACACACAAGCACAAATAAAAAAAATAAATCTTTTAAAGTACTATTTACAGGCTTTGTATGATTTGAGATGGAGGGGGTTACTTTGTGGGCTATAGACAGATTCCAGATTCCCATAATTTGATTTTTATTTATTTGTGATGAGTTTTCCCTCTTGTGACTATTGTCCAAATGAGTAGTTCCATCCATTCTGGAACCAAGAACATGTTTTCTCATTACTAGCCCATGAGAGTGAATGAAGTTATAATTTTGTAATGACAGAGAAAGTAGGTCTGAGCATCAAATTAAGGACTCAGAAGGACTTCTCATCATGGTGGACAGAACTGAAAAGAAAGGTTATGACTTCTTATTGTCATCTTACACTTCTTCCAGAATGTGGAAGTTGAATTTATCATTGATTCATTTGCTTAATAACTTCAAAGAAATACTTTTGACATGCCTGCCCTGTGCTAGATATTAATATCTTAATGTTTTATTGGAACTGTTTTTATTTCCTAAACAGGTGCTAATTTTACAGCTCGATCCAAGACCTTTGCTGTCTTACCTGTGACCCACAAGGAGAGATCAACAATCATCCTGGCCTTGTCCCTGTGTTCAGTGGTGTCATGGCTGGCTCTGAGCTGTCTCGTTTGCTGCTGGTTTAAGAAAAACAAAAATAGAAGTATGTAGCTTGGGGGAGGGGGTTGATGAAAATACATCATGTATAATTATGTATAATATATTAATGATTTCAAAGAGAAATCTTATGGCTTTTTGTGATTTATACAATTACATGGATCTCACTGTTTCAATTAACATAATAAAGATAGGGACTGCTTGATCTTTAATATTAACAACTATATTAAATTATTACATTTATTGACCAGGTTCTAAGTATATTAGATCAATAAGTTCACTAATTCCTTAAACAACTTATTGACAGTGATAGTGACTATTATTCCTATAGTGTAGGTATTGGAGAGTAAGGTCCAGTAAATACCTTTTGTATTGTCGCACACCATAGGAATATGGTTTGGCTACACAGCCTCATCTTTGCAAGTGTTCCTGCCAGAGGCATGTTAAAGAGCTGGGTTAGGAATGCAGCTCACTACATATAATGGCCTAGCATGCAGCCCTGGGTTTGATTATGAGAACCTAATAAAATTGAACATGGTTGGTCACATCTATAATCCTAGTACTCACACTCTAGAAGTGAAGACAGGATGATCACATGTTCAAGATCACACTTGGGCACATAACCTTGAGACTATCTTGGCACATAATTGTGAGACTCAAAGAAGAAAAACACAGAGGCAAGCTCTGGAAGGAGGTAAGTGTAGAAGGTTCTCCTTAGCAGTGAAACGTTGTCAGTTGTTTTTATACTCTTTACTCTTTGCTGCTTTGGCTCTTTGGGGGCCCTGCCACCCAGCTCCCAAATAAGTCACACATAGAGTCTTATTCTTTCTTATGAATTCTTGGCCTTAGTTTGGCTTGTTTCTAGTCAGCTTTTCTTAAATTTAAATTATCCCATCTACCTTTTGCCTCTGGGCCCTCTCCTTTTCTTACTTCTGAAATCTTACTTTCACTCTTACTCCGTGACTGCCTGTGTAGCTGGGTAGGTGGGCCCTGATGTCCTCCATCTTCTCTGGCTGCTTCTTCCTTCCTCCTTCTCCTCCCAGATTTATCCTTCTTTTTATTCTCTCTGCCTGCCAGCCCTACCTATTTCTCTCTCTTGCCTTGCTATTGGCCACTCAGTTCTTTATTAGACCATTTAGATAGACACAGTAACACAGCTTCACAGAGTTAAACAAATGCAACATAAACAAAAGTAACACACCTTCAAATACAACTCTACAAGAGTGAAAAGTCACAGAAATCATGTGCCCCTTTGATCATTTCCCCAGAAGCAGAATGCCATGGTTTTATGTTAACATGCACTTTGAGGGGCGTCTCAAGTGGACCTTCTTATCATTCTCCCCCAGTTTTCGTGAGGAAGAGAGGAAAGGCAGATGTGTCATCAAAAATCCTTTCCTGACAACTAAACATAATACTATGGATCTTTGTGTGTACTGAAGAAATAATAGTGATATGAGGAGCCAGCATGAAACCACAACCTTAAGCAATTACTACCTAAAAAGTGTCCCAGTGACTAAAGGCAACAGGATAGGATTCAAATACAGGTACCACAGTGGACATAGCCTGCCCTGACTACTAAGATGTTCACTGTGTTTGGACTTTCAAGGGCTATTTGAGAGAAGGACAGCCCTAATTGAAAAATACCATATCTGACAGCATGCAGCCTGAAGACTGTCGCTCTTCCCACCCTGGTGACCAGGGCTGGATAAGCTACTAGCAAAATCTTCATCTTTCTTAAAGAGAGTACAGTCTCAAAGTAGTTTTGAACTGTATTGCTTGTGATGTGTTGGACTGCAGTTTCTATTCTGTTTAGTGTTTAAATCTGCAGTTAGTTCTATGAACATTCTGTGTGTATTTATGTGTCTATGTGTACATGTGAGTATGTGAGTATGTTTGTGCATGATGTGTGTACATGTGTACATATTTGAGTATGTGTGTGTTTGTGCATGTGTATTTGTTTATGCATGTATATTCTTATGTGTGTGTGTTTGTATGTGCATGTGTGTTCTTGAATCTATGTATTTGTACATATGTGTGTGTGTGTGTGTTTGTGTATATTTGTGTATATGTGTTGAGTGTATATATTAATGTATGGTACTTTCTAGTTTGTAAGTAGATTGTCATGATCTGTTATGTCATATGATCCCATGAGTTAGGTAATATAATTCTCACTCTTAATTTAATACCTAATTCCACTACCCACTCACAAGTCACTCACTAGACCTTGTGAATTCCATGACTCAGTTCTAGAAGTAGATTTTTTCCCAACAGTTATCAGTATATAAGTTGTTCATCCCAGTCCCTGTTCTTTAAATCTGTCAATATCTGTGGGTTCATTTCTCTGTACTAAATTTTATTTTTCTAGGAAGTTGTAGACTCATATTTAAAAATGATGAAGCTCTTGGAAGGAATTTGATAAAGATGGCAGTAGTTTATCTACTTGAGTGCTTCCTTATATATAGTGTGCGTTCTGTGCTTTTTGAATCTAAAGTTAACAATCATTAATTTCTTAGAATAAAAGACATGCTCATTCTCAACTTTCTGGTAGAAAATAATTCCCCAACTCAGTGATTCATCTAGTTTTCAATTTTGCTTTGTCTCATGGCCTCATTCAACAGTGATTAATTACTGAGAACTCAAGCAGCTTTTGTCTGTATGTGCTCTATCTATCAGTATTTCTGTGTTAGAAGTTGAAACAGAGTATTTAAATTTTGCAAATTAATTTATTCAAACTTAATAATAATGCATGTATTGCTTATAAACATAATTAACCTTTTGCTTTAAAAATACTACATGTTAAAAATTATAGTGAAAACTGCTGTATTTTCTAAGCCTTTCTACTGACTTACTAATTAGAATTTATAGTAGCTGCTGTGTATAATATTATGATAGAGATATTTAACCTGAACTGTGTGAAGATATCCAGTCTCACACAGACAAAGAATAAGAAGTATGATAGTCGACTTTTGTATGTTGGATACAGTTTTAGCATCCATCTAAACTTGACAAAGTGAGGAGTATTTTTGTCTTTAGATGTCCATTTTAACGTGCTATTTGTATTTTATTATATGAAAGATAGTAGTCTCCTTTGCAGTTTATTCTTTATAAAGTATTTTTTTATTTTGTACTTTAAATGGTGCTTTTACCCATGCATGTCTTGGCCACATGAACATCATTTTAACAATTCAAGCAGTCTTCTAAATGTCAACAAATTTTATTCTACAAATTAAAAAGAATTTTTGTTAATATCATCATGAATCTTTAAGAACTGGAAATCTTAGAGCTAGAGAGATGATTCCGCAATTTAGAACACATACTGTTCTTGTAAAGGACTCAAGTTTGGTTCCCAGCACCTACATCAGACAACTAGAAAATGCCTGTAACTCCAGCTACAAGGGATCCAATATCTCCAGTCTCTGTAGACACCTGCACATAGCCACACACAGATAAGCAAACATAAACATAATTTAAAATGATATAAAATATTAGAAATCAATTAGAAATCTGTAAAATTTGTGACTATTAATGCCTTTCCCAAAACTCTAAGTTTCCAGTGTATCTTAAATTCTCACACTGACAACAACTGATATAAAAGTAAATCATAATTGTTTTGCAAATCTTCCAACTGCCAAAGTATGCAAAATGTGTTTCCCCCGGTGATTCATTCTAATTATTTGATTGAAAATTATGTTTTGTACAAACATCAGTTAGTTCAGCTTGAAGTTCAACCACCAAATTCCTTTTCCTTTAGAAAATTCATTCTATGCATTTTGTATTACATTTTATTTATGTGTGTGTATGTGTGATCATGTGTTCTCACACATTCATGTTTGTGTATCTGAGTGTAGAGGTACAACTGCCATGTGGAAATCCTAGAATCTCCTTATGTCAGTCTTCACTTCCCACTTTGAGACAGGATGATCTCTTACTGTTGGTCACTGGGTATGCCAAGCCAGCTGGCCTGCTGCCTTCCTGGGACTTGCCTGTTTCCACCTCACATCTTAATGTAGGAATGCTGGGATTCCATATGTTTGCTAACATGTCCTGCTTTTGTGGGCTCCAAACATCTGAATTCACATCCTCACACTTAAATAGCAAATACTTTATCACTGAGCCAACTCATCAATCCATGAATGTATTTTAATGTTTATATCTAATGATGAACACGTCAAAATGAAGTATCCTTTTAGTCAGGGATAGGTGGAAGATGAATGTACCAATGTCAATTCCTTTGTTCTGTTGCTGTGTTGGTCAACATCATGTTACTACAATGGCATTCTTGAAGCAAATAACTTTAAAATGGAAGGTTTATTTAACTCATAGTCTTAAATATTTAAGTTTATAGTGAGGCAGTTCCATTGATTTGGACTCTGGTCAGAGCTGCAGGTACAGCCCATTATGATGGGAGCATATGTGGTAACAAGTACCCACATCCAGGACAGAAGGAGAATGGGATTGGGTGTAATTAAGTTACACAGTGCTCTTGGAGGGCATGTCCTCAGTGATCTAAGGATCAAGGCCCCATTTCTCAGCTGGTATGTTTAATTGGCAGGTCATGGGCTGAATGTGACCATAAACAGCTAAGGATAGTTGTGACTATCACCCAACAAAAAGTCATAAGACTACTTAAGTCATTATGAAATACTTTTTTGATATTTCAAAAAGCTTGCTTAAATGGCCCTTAACAGTGAGCTTTATAGATGCCAATGTTGTATTTCACAATCATAGAGATGGGTACTCCCAAGAGTACCATTCTGTGCATTAGGGTTTCAATCATAGGCCTCTAAGGGGTGTCCTCACCAATGTCCAAACAGGTTAACAATGGGTGAAAATTCTAATATACTCTTTGTAAATTTTTTGGATCCTTCCATTAAATCTGTTATTTATTTACAATTAAAAGCTTAATAACTTTTGTTAGTAAATTGGTCTTGTCCAATTGAAATATAACATAAGCTATACAGTGAAATACATAGTAAGTATAGTAATTTTCTAATTAGCCTCCATCCTAAATAGCCAAAATATTATTTCAATGGTAGTGAATGTAAAATGATTGGATATTTTGCTTTTCTCTAAATCAGGTGTGTATTTATAATACAGCTCAACTCAAGCCAGCTGTGTCTCAAGCATTCCAAAGGAACGTGTGGCTGCTATTGTATCAGATAATACAATTTTATATCATAAAGTTAGTCATCAGTACATTTTTTTATGGAATCATCTCTTATGCTCTAGGCATATTATATATACTCTATTAAATATGTATCACAATTGGAAAGGATAGGAGTGACAGAAATAACGACATTTAGGTCCTTCTTGTAAATAAAAATGTCTTCTAATCTGACAATACAATAGAAAAAAAACCCTTTTTTTTTCATCAATACAGAAATAAAACCTGAAGACATATCTGAATCCCAGGCTAAGGATCAAAAGAACATCCATATCTCTTCCAAACACCAAGGAGGACTGCAGGTAAAGACAGCAAAGGAAGATACCGCAATGGGGGAAGGTAAGCATGAAGCAGGGGAGATGATTGTGGACTAACGGTGGTTCCTCCTTCCCTGGTGTCAGGTTATGTAGGGGTTTAGCTCACAGACGCTTCTTTGGTTTTTCATTTCTTTTTCTTAATTAAATAATACCCCAGTTCAGGAAGACACGAGTCCACCTGATTCACTCAGCTAGTAGCCAGTTATTTGAAAAGACGTTTATATATCTTTTCTTAGAAAAAGATTATTGGTTTCACATTTGAGTTTGTTTAACAGAGAGACAGGAGAGCCAGAGTACAGGCATGTAATTTTCCCCTTGGCTGTTGCAAAGCTGCCAATTTGGCAACATCACTGAGTTTGGAAAAGCAGAGAGTGTAGTTGCCAAATGCCCACTGTGAAAATTAGATTTAGCGTCGTCGAACCCTCAAGAAGTGAGTCAGTGTTGCTTAACCTGCTTTGTTGTTTCCTGGTAGTTAACAGTGTGTGTTGTTTGGTGTGCTCTGGTGTGTTCTCTGACTTCTTCCACAGTCAAGTTACCATTAGAATTGATGTAAATCAGAGAAAGTGAAGCCTTTGCCTCAATTGAGGGTTTGGCTTCTAGCCTGCTAAGGGTGTACAATGGGAATGCAGTGACCAGAGCATATGAGCTTGCCAAGTATGGATACTGTGTATGAAAGATATTCACATAATTTCCATGACTCAATGTTTTTAAACATATGTTCTAAATACAAAAACAATTCTAGTTTTCCTAAGAGTCAAATAACATATTTTCAAATAAAAAAGGAATGCCAGTTTTAGTGGTTTTGAGTTCATGTTTGACCAAAATCTGTCAGTCTGAAATTATATTTTAATGAGCTTTTCAGTTGGGTGCATGCAGGTGAATGCATGTATGTGTGTCTATGTGTCTGTCCATGTGTGTGCTTACACATACACATAGCAGATTGTACCATTTCCCATAGAGGAAATATAATTTTTATTTTTTCAAAGTAGCCAGCTATATAGCAAGTCTTTCAAACTATTTTAAATAAATAATAAAAGTGATAATTAAAAAAAATAATAATAATGATAGGGAGTAGGTGTGAACTGGGGATGTGGTAGTATAAGAAATGGAGAGACAGAAAAGGACACAGGAATTCTTTGTAGATTCCACATCAAGCCATAAAGAGCTGGGGTGCTCATCCAACTTCTTAAATGAGAAAGCATCTTGTCCTCTATTGCACGCCATTCAGGGTTGTTTGCAATTGCCTCTGACTCGAGCTGCTACATTTTTCAGCAACTCACCTAATATGGTCATCTACATGGCTCACAGTCTCCTTGCTTAAATTAATATTATTAAACACTCTACAGTGACTATGTTTTATGGAATAGTTTACTAATAAATTATCAGGGATTAGATAAGGAATAGGGCTTCTGGGGATCAGTTTAAACTGAAGAGATGGGAGCAAAGAGGTGATTTTATTAGGACACCCAAGTTAAAAATAGATGTATCTGAGCCCTCCCGAAGGACTGCCCTGGGTCTGTTTCATTGTCTTCCAAGCTTTGTGTAGATCTTAAAAACAAAAAGACCTAATTATTAAAAGCTTTAAATATGTTTGGTTTTATTCCACTGTCTACCTACCATTTTAGTTTTCTTCTTCCCTCTGTGTTTTTAAACTTTCATCATTTATTAATAAAGTAGTTGGCTTTTTCCTACCACTGCCTTCCTTCCATAAGGATTCCCTGAATGCTGAAGATCATTTAGATGGTGGGGATGAATTTAGATATTAAGCTCATTATGCCAACACTACTAACAAAAATGTCACACATGCAAGAGTGGAATAAAGGCATAAAGTGTGAAGACAGAGCCCTCAGAACACATCACTGCCAAGGGTTTCGACACACTGACGCCGTCTTTCCGAGTTCATATATAAGGCTTCTCTAGTTCATATATAAGGCTTCTCTTCTACTCCCCAGACTTAATAAATTCCCGTTGTCAGATGAGGGGGCAGGAGAATGTGACAATTGAGGTTATAGAACCACAGAGTCAAACGGACTGGGTTTAGTTCTGAATACCCCTTTTGACAGACTTTCTGTCCTCAAGCTTGACAACTAACTTCCCCGTGCCTTTCAGTTTCCAAATTGGTAAAATTGTCCTAATAATACTGTTCACAATTAGGTCTCTTACATAAATTGTACATGAGTTAAGAAAACTAATACCAACAAAGAGTTAAGAAAACTAATACCAACAAAGATCACAGGGCACATCATATCATACAGTGAATTTGCCATGTGCTATGTATTGTTGGGTTTTCTCATGACTATGCAGCATTCACTCAACTTGACATAGCTCACATTCTCTGCCAATTGAGTCCATAGGTGCTACATACTAGTCTTCATACAGCTTTCCCTAGTCTACATTCAAATAAAAAGGAAATGGTTTTCTTATTGGATTGAGACACCCTGAATATGTGCCTCCACTGTAACACCTATGGCTTTGAGAAACTCCTTGTGTGAGTGACTGCTTCTTTCCCAAAGAGCAGCTCTCAGCCACAGCCATTTTGTCACCTAGACATGATGACTGACTTACCATGGTCTTGCAGAGAAGTGTCTCAGTTGTAAAACTCAAAGCAGTATGACTCTGTCTTTCCCTCACTGCCAGAATTCTGGGGACAATTAGTTTCATTTGCTTTGAAGGACATTTGCAAGGTGTGGAGAAAATCTCACCCATAACTTAGTGTGTGGAGACTGAGGGTACTGGAATGCTACATGACACCTGTTGCAAAGCCCACAGCAGAAATGACCCGGTTGAAAATGGCAAAAGTATCAGGAATTAGAAATCTTAACATGAAGCTCTTCCTCATCTTTGCTACACTTTGGCAAGAACCAAGTAGAATGAATGACTAGTGAAATTTAGTATGCCTCCCCCCATGATCCTAAATATTAATTTATGGCATGGCATCAACTAAATATTAATTTACATATCATTTTGTGTAATTCCAATGAGTTGCTATGTGGTTCCCTGTCTTACATCAAATTGTAACATTTTGGGGACCCAATATTAGGGACAATTAGGGAAGGATTTCAGTCAGTGAAGTAGAATGAAATCACAGCTAACAAATATGTGATTAAAGAATGTAGCTATGACACTGAATGCTAAGGGGGCAAAGAGCATTATCTCAAATGACACATTTAGCCCCTCCAGGTCCTGAATTATATTATACTGTTTCAAATCTCATTTGTTAGGGGCCTGGTTGTCCACTGTGCAGAAACTGGTTCACAGACACGCCAGAGAAGGGGTCTTGCATTGCTGTCAAAGCTCAGACCTGTATTGCATTTTGTTCTCTTGTTCCCTTTCACTGGTACAGAAGTCTCCCAGGCTTCACTTCTAAGTTCTGTGTCTTTCTTAGTTCAGTCTTCCTCATACTTCCTTTTGCTTGCTTGCTGAATTTTATCAATTTGGCTTCTTTTTTTTTTTTAAATGCTTGATCGACCTACCTTTTTTCTTCATTTCATGATCTCTTTAGTGCAGCCACATTTACTATCCTTCAAGCCCATGTCTTCTTCCTCTCCCATCACTGTTACCTTCAGTGACAGTGTCCTCTGTGTACAGCATAGGCACCCTTTCAAAATGTTCACATATGTGTCCACATAACTAGCTCCTCCTATTTCTCCAAACTCAAAATTAAACACTTACCAGATTCCTTTATCTAGCAGTAGTTACACCATTCCGCTTTTGTCTACTTAATGCACAGACTAATTTGTGTCTATCTTACCATTTGATATAAATTTATATCTTCTCTAAACAGAACCTCTTCCACCACAGTAATTATTGTACTAAAAACAACTGAGAAAGACAGGTAAGACCTTTCTTTAAGTCCCAAGGAAAGGATAATTGTATTTGGAAACCACTAACAGCATCTCTATATCACATAAAAACTAGGAGTAAATATTTTCTATTTTAAAAGCATGAGTGAAATCTAGCATAAAATAAGTTCAAACATATACTAACTGAAAAATTCCTTGCTATACAATATTGCATTAACAGTAAAACTTCATATTCCCCACTCAAATAATGACAAAACAGATAATTTAGTCATATCTTACAAAACATTTTTGACATTGTAGTACGTAGGCAGATGTAAATCAAAACTAAAAAGACAATATTGGAGACTATTTATAGATTATATTGACATTTAAAGCTGACCCTTTTCTTGGTAAATTTACCCCAGTTTAGTGATTTCATTAGAACAACATAAAGTGAACTAATATAATAAGCTAGCAGGATGCAATTGGGAAGTATAATGAAGTTGGCTTAAATATGTGATTAGCTTTGAAGAATATTAATGAATGATATGGTGAACCTATTAAAAGACTATATTTTGCCAAACAGTTTAAAGAAATACTTGAATATATTCAGGGATGATGATATGTCCACTACTAAATAGATTTAGTAATTACAAAGACCTGTTAACTTATTTTAATTTAATTTCAATCATTTTATACAATGTTGAATGGTATAAGATGATTCTAAATTTCATCATAAGGTCTAAACCAATGAGAAAGAGGCAATCTTCTAAAATAAATTAAGTAAACTGATGCCATGGCAGTGGAAATGTTAAGATCTAGCAGAGAGGCGAAATTTATGTTACTACTCTTAAGATCATTTGATACTAATACAAATGTGTATATATATATATATATATATATATATATGCAGTATATGTATGTATGTATGTATGTATGTATGTATGTATGTATGTTTAGAAACATAATCTATGAAAAATCAAAACAAAATAGAGCTGTAGAGAATCTCACTGGTAAAGAGGAATAGAAGAGAAAGTATAGTGATACGTGTATGAAGATGACACAATAAAACCCATTACTTGATAACGTTAACATAAAAACATTCAAAAGCAAAACAGCATACACATGAAACAAGTCAAGTTGATTATTTAGAGTATTACCTATGTCTATATTTTTAAAAATTGAAACAACAAAGTAAATTTCACAAACATAAATTATCTGAATAAATTGGCCAAATGTATCCAGTGGTAGAGTGTCTCCAAACCAATAAAGTGCAGGACACTTGCGACATTATGTGAGAGACTAAATATATCCCTGCCTTTTTTTCCCTAAATTTCTTGACTTTCTGATGAACAATGTATTGCTTATTAAAGTAAGCAATAATTTCCACATGAAGAAATAGGGAAACCAGACAGAACACAGGCAAAAGTGTTTACTAACTGTGTATGCCTTCTGTGACATGTGGTCAAGGTTTGCAGCCTTGTTGACAAGTAAGGAGTGGATTCCTTCTACTAATTGACCTCTGCCTTAGTCCCCAGGAGCCTTATATAAAACTATTGAGCTGAGAACTCAAGTGACTCAATACTGAACACCATACACAGAGAGGGTTAAGAAAAAATATGAACATTTCATATGGAGATAGTGAGCCATGGGCACCTGTTGCTAAGACTCATGCTGTAAAACCAGAAGAAAGAAAATACTAGTGAAAGGATGCTCACTCAGAGCAAACTCAAGTGAAAGGCTTATCATGTGCTTGATGTTAGAGAAAGGATGCTCACTCAGAACAAACTCAAGTGAAAGGCTTATCATGTGCTTGATGTTAGAGAATGGATGCTCACTCAGAGCAAACTCAAGTGAAAGGTATACCATGTGCTTGATGTTAGAGAATGTTCTAAAAGCCAAAAGAGACTAAGAGAGCTGGAGAAGTTCTAGCTAGCTATGCATGCACTCAGAAGGTCTTCAACACAATGAGTCTTTATCTTGGTAGAACAGAGATAGATATTGCCCATATCTTATCCCATTCTTCCTGAAGCATCATCACATCTGATAATGAATGCTAAGAAGCATAATTGAGTAATCTGAAGTCATGTTTCCATTGTAGTGGAGACCCATGAACAAGGCCTATGTGGGAAGAAGGCATGTTAATTCTTATGTTTTGATACTCACTATCCTTCCTTCCCTAAAACCCAAACATTCAAACATTCAACTGAATGCCCTAGGATACATATCTGCCATAAATTCATTTTTTATCTAATTTGTCTGAGATCTAAGCTTCCTGTGGAGGTCTAAGATCAAAGGAGCTGATTCCTTCTGATGTTGGCAGTGACATATAATGTGTGCTGACTTAGTTCTGTCTATAAGCTCACAGTGGGAGGTGGCCAGCCTCTCTGGGCACCTTTACACTATGAATTTTCCTTTCAGCTGGGGAGTCTGTCAGGTGTGCTGCTGATTGGCGCTGCTATGTAAATAATTCATGAGAGATTTTAAAAATGTTTAGCAAAAGGAAGCTAGACTTGCATTAGTCTTTTTTAAAATAGATACAGAGTTGAAAAACAAGAGGGTAGGGGGATTTCCAAGGAAGGACTTTCAAAACCAGGCTAAGAACATCGTCTTCAGTGGGCTGAGAAAAAGTGTCTTGTGCTGTTTGACTCCTCAGGTATGTAGTGATATTGATTTTTGTCAGGGGATTAAAATTTAAAACCTATTTTTCTTTTAAAGCATGCTTCTATATGGTAATTTATTATTCTTGTTGCTTGGTTATTTGCTGATGCCGATAAACCCCCTTTTCCTCCTGGTGAGAACAGTAGTTGTGGAGATGATACCTAGTCTAGTAAAGGCTACAGGAGGGATCACGATGACTGTGCAAAGTTGAGGACAGGAAACATTTCCTCCCTCAAAGGTGTTCTAAAACCTTAGAGGAAGAAGGGGCCTCCACACAAGTGAAGGTGCCAATAACAGAGGCAGCTGCACAGGCCAAGAGAGGCACCCCAGTCAGTGTGCACCGAGATATAAATCAATGTAGCTGAGCTGTCAGAAGAACATGTCAGGAAGGAGTTGAAGACCCTGTAGGAAAACTAGAGTAACCAGAAAGCTCCTATAGCTCTCAGCAAGAGAGTTAGGTAACTCCAGCAGATAAATGACAGGCAACAAGACAATGGAAAGGGATAGAGGAGATATGAATAGCATGTGCTTCTCAGATACTAATCCATGCATTGTGGAAATAACGTAAGCAGTAAGATTTCTTCTCATTTTTCTTCCCTGAATGAAAAGCATCATTCATTAGTTTGTTGGAGCCCTTGCTTTTTTTAAAAAAAAAATATATTCATGTCATTTTTCAATCCACCATTAGACTGGATTGAGGTTGAAATTGGTACTTTGTGACCTGTTTCTTATGTTAAAATAAAGATGTGCTGTCTCCTAACAAAAACCAAGGGAACTTGTGAACTGGAGCTATATCATGTACCAGTTAATCAATCACCATTGACAATGAGTACCAAAGAGTAAAGGACTGAAGAGGAATAGCAAGATAAATGGACACTATCTACCTCCCAAGAATTTGGACAGATCTCTCATTTTTTAAAACAATAATGCACATAAAAGGTATCCTTTTGCATACATGAAATTGTCTGATACATTTGAAAATAGTATAAAATTATGCAGGTAGAGACAGGAGATACTAAGTCTTAAGATGACCATCACACAGCCAGCTAGGAGAAGAGGATAGTGAATGTACACCATCTCTTTCAACATTTTATTTGCTTCTCAATTCTCTGTGGTTGTCCAAATATTTACATAGTACTGTGTGGCCTTTGCTTTACAGAGTCTGTATAACCAAATACTTGAATTTTTCCATAAGGTCTATTCCTGCTTTATTTGTGAGCTTAGAAAGCTACTTACTTTGTGTCTTAACTTCTTTACAATTAAAGCAGAGATAATAACACCCTATACAACAGAAAGTTGTTTTAAGGACAAAATTGTATGTGAAAATAGTATGGAATATATGTTGACTTTTATCATTGAAAATATGTATTAATTTAGATTATTAAAGCAAATTTTGGGAAGAATTACTAGGTTTTTTTTTTAATTCAACTTATTTAATACATATGTTGGTTGGTTTAATGCTTAGCCTTGGTTGTGATATGGATTTCAAATTTGACCCATGTTTATAATTAAAAATACCTGTTAACTTAACAACATTGCCTGAGTGATTTTTTTTCTGAGAATGATATAATCACATTTTTGTTACATGGCTAATATCAATTACAAAATGAGTATGAAGTCTAGTACTTTTTATAAAAAAATATTTCTAAATTTATATGGAAATTGGTGAATAGATGTCATTCAATCTTTTATTCTTTGACTATGCTGCCAGGATGGCCAAATATATAACTCATGTAAACCGTGTAATCTGATTAAAAACTAAGTCGATTCTTCCCTTATGTTTCTTTTTATAGATATGAGAATGAAGGTCATGCAGGGAAGGCAGAACCAGTTTCCCCAACAGTCAATGGATGGAGTGTCCAAAAGAAACGTTAGTCGCCGCGCTGTCCCAGAGGAAGGAGCTGCTACACCTGCCCCGAAGACTCCCAGAATCACATCCCAGGGGCTCACCTGTGTTCCAGGATCTCTGGCTCAGCAGCTGACCCTGCAGGAGCCTGGGAATTGGAAGGAAGCCCAAAAACAATTGCTCAGATACCAGCTGGCAGGGCACAATCAGCTGCTCCTGCTATGCCCGAACCTCAGGCGAGAGAGGCAGCAGGGTCAGGAGTCTAGCCAGCTGAACAAAGGGAGTGATTGCGTGGGGCTTTACCCAGAGAAGGGCACTTGTGTTCCCTCTGAGACTGTCTGCCTCCACACAGCACCATCAGAAACTATCCAGTAACAGCTCTGTGTGTGGAACAGTGTGGGTGTTTGTAAAAAAGGGGGAAAATGTTCAAAATTATTTCTACATGGTAAATGGGGGAGAAGAGGCCTGATATGGCAGGACAATTACAGGGGAATTTCAATCTTTTGACTTTAATATGGAACACAGTCAGAGAAAGGCTTGTAGACTGAGACTGTGGCTGATTATGTCTCTTGTACCTATCTTTGATCCTACCCAATTTCAGCAAATAATAGGCTCTCAAACACTTGCTGATGTTTTAGTAGGTTCAGACTTGTTGCAATGCAGCCAACTTTATACCTGTGCTAAACTGAATTTCACTATTAGGAAGTGTGATTTAAGCTCCTCTTACAGTGAACTCCCACAATGTTTTGGGCTTGTCTTCTAGAAGACTTCTGATAGGTTTAGCGAGCTGCAGTTATATTTGCAATGCTATAGAATACTCAAGAGGCATCTTGCTCCTTGCTCCACTAAAACTTACCCTCCAACAAGGGTCAAGTTCATGACTGTTACTTATAGATTTTATTTCATTTTAATTCAGTCAGTTTAAACTCAGTCATTGTTGAGAGCTGTCTGCATTACAAATATTATCATTTGTACCTCTTGAGTATTTTTACTGGAAAGATTGTGATCATGTGGGCATTGTTGGCATTTCAGTTAATAAAGATGTGAAAATACTAAATCTAGGTAAATTTTGTTGACATACTGTAGTTACATTTTGCATTTCTCTTGTTGGTTAGGCCAAATTTACAATGAAAGGGAAATTTTCCTGGGAGACTAGAGATAACATAAAGGTGAAGTGGGTTGGTTAACAGCTAGCTCACTTACCAGAGAACTGATTTTTTTTTCCAGCATAAGCAAGTATAAGGGCTTCCCAAGAGAATAGAAGAGAGATGCTATTAGGTATGGTCTCTGGAAGCTGTGGTAAAGAAGACAAAAGCAAAGCATGAGCCAGTGCTTTAAGAAAGGAAGTGCAGGCTATTTTACCACACTCAGATGATTGTACAGTCTTCATCTCTACTCAAACTGAAGAATCATCTAAGGGCACTAACTATGACTTTTGTCTGGTTCCCAGAAAGCCTATGACCTGAGAATATGAAGCAAAGATAGCAGAAGTAAGGAGAATTTCCACAAAGAGATGCTCATAGATTTTCTCCAAGTATAACCAGTATTTTCCAGTGTCTGATGGGCTAAGTGGCTATCCCATGATTGAGATAGAACATAAGCAAGAAATGCCATCTTCTATTGCTAACTCTTAAATAATGGCAGTTAAGAAATAGAATCCATAGGCAGCATGGGTGTAAATTAGCCATTGACTGGAAACTCTATTGCTTCCCACCTCAAGTTGGCTGGAGCAATCTCAGTCTCTTTCTCCTTAAAGATTCATGAAGTATCTCATGAAACCCAATGTCTAGGACTACCTTGTTCTGAAGGAGTTACCCTTCCCTAGGGCTCTGTATTGACTGCTGAGGGAGGTGAAGGCAATGCTCCCTGGGAGACTTAAATACAGTTTGTATGTATGCTGGGAACATTATAAGACAATCTAGACTATAAAAATTTACTCTCAAGAAATACACTAGCAGCTGCCTCTGGATAAATCTTCTTTATAGATATATTTTTGTGCTGTTTGAATCTTGATGGTCTTCTAATAATAATAATAAAAATAAAGCCAGATATCAGGGTAAAAATTGAAAGGTAAGAGAAGCAGAACAGCTAGCCATTAGTTCTTACCTTTATGAAATCCTTAGCCTAAAGAGAGTGAATTCCTCTTTCCTCATGCCTTATATACCTTTCTTTGCCCTGCCTTATTACTTCCTGGGGATTAAGTTGCCTGTGCTTCCCAAGCAAAGGCATGAGATCTCAAGGATTAATAGGATTAAAGGTGTGTGCCACCACTGCCTGACCTCTATGTCTAATCTAGTGGCTGGTTCTGTTCTCTGATCCTTACACAAGTATATTAGAGAATACAATATATCACCACATGGGGGGGGGGCAACAAAGGTATTTTTAGAAACAAAATAACCGTAAAAACCTTGAATTACTTCTGCATAGCATCCCTTCTCCCATTTAATTTGTTCTTGTAATAATAGTTCATCATTATATTTCCTTTGGTAACTTTTTTGTTGTTTTTTTTGTTGTTGTTTTTCTTTTTCTTTTTCTTTTTTTTTTTTTTTTTGAGACAGGGTTTCTCTGTGTAGTTTTGGTGCCTGTCCTGGATCTCACTCTGTAGACCAGGCTGGCCTCGAACTCACAGAGATCTGCCTGGCTCTGCCTCCCGAGTGCTGGGATTAAAGGCGTGCGCCACCACTGCCTAGTGGTAACTTCTTGATCTATGAAACCACTGGCATTTGCAAATTATTATGCACATACTGGGTTCCTAAGAACTGTGACCTTCCCAAAGGGACAAATCTATAATGGTTTCATAGGGTTACGGAGAAACCTGATTCTAGTGAAAATCCTAGGAACCCACAAGGATGAACACAGCTAAAACTCCAAGCAATAGTGGAGAGGGTACCTGAACTGGCCTTCCCCTGTAATCAGATTGATGACTACCCTAATTTTCATCATAGAACTTTCATGCAGTAACTGATAGAAGCAGATCCAGTGATCCACAGACATACACTGGGCTGAGCTCCTGGAGGGAGTCCAATCAAAGAAAGAGAAGAGGGATTGTATGAGCAAAGGGGTCAAGATAATGATGGGGAAACCCACAGAGACAGCTGACCCTAACTAGTTGGAGGCCACTGACTCTGGACTGAGAGATGAGGAATCTCTATGGGTCTGAACTAAGGCCCCTGAATGTGTATGACAATTGTATGACTTGGGTAGTATGTGTAGCCACTGGCAGTGGGACCAGGATTTATCCCTAGTGCATGAACTGGCTTTTTGGAGCCCATTCCCTTGGAGGGATACCTTACTCAGCCCTGATAAAAGGGTAGGGGCTTGGGGCTTGGTACACCAGACTTTGTTGACTCTCCATGGGAGGCCTTACCCTCTCTGAGCAGTGGATGGGAGGTAGGGTGGGAGGGAAAGTGAGGGGTGAACAGGAGGAGAGGAAGGAGGGGGAACTATGGTTGATATGTAAAATGGGGGGGGCTTTAAATAAATTTTTTAAAAAGTACAAAACCCTTTCAGAAGTTAAGCAGCTTGAGCATTATAGTATCCATCAGTCATTTCTCCACCTGCTGTTTGTCTTCACATCCCATTTTCACTCAGGTGACTTCCTTAGACACTTCAAATTTCTGTGCAGACTTTTGCTGAGCTCTATTCCTTGTACCTACTGAGAACTTTCAGGAGGTTACTTCATAGCCATTGTGAAGTCAGTGCAAAGCTAAACCAGGTTCCACCTCAGCATTTTCCCTTCATTCAATGAATGGCTTCATACTATAAAAGATATCTAAACAACCATGAGTTTTTGTCATGCATGACCCTTCTCAGTCAACTACCAAGACATGCATTTATACTCCTGAAGTGCAATCCCAATTAGTCTTATTAAATAAAAACCTGGAGCCAAATAATAACCAGAAACATCAGAGGAACAAATGAGCAGCTACCAGAGACTTCTTACCTCTCCAGATCCTCCAACTGAATGGGGCTGAGATCCTATCTTCACCTCCCATATATTCCTGTCTCCACCTCCCATGTGCTGGGATCAAAGGCATGCACCAGCACCACCAGGCTCTGTTTCTCTTTTAGACTGGTTCAATCTCATGCAGCCCAGGGTGGCCTTGAACTCCAGATCTTCCTGCTTCCTCCTGCTAAAAGCTGGGATTAAAGATGTGTGCCACCACTGCCTGGCCTCTATGGTTAACTAGTGGCTAGCTCTGTTTTCTGATCTCCAGGCAAGGTTTATTTGTCAGAACACAAACAAAATATCACATAACTTACACCCCTTTCTAATCTATCTCCTCATCCATACCATGTGGTGTGAGATAAGTTTTGAGCTAATTCTGTTTTTTTTTTTTTTTTTTTTTTACTGTTATAAAGAAGAGAATGGACAAGGATGGGGCAAACTCTGGGAGCAGAAAAAGAAGCTAAGTTCATTCATGGCTTAGATTAAGCCTGTTAAACACAGCTCACTGTAAGCCAGTCCTACACTGTTCCATTGATGGCGGTAAATATTTCTCAACTACTCCTATTAAAAAAAAATAAGCAATGGGATAAACCTCTTTTTCATCTATCCTTTCAAAGAAACTATTTTTGTTGCTCATTTATAATGCTGTCTATATGATGCATCTTTCCTCTCAAGAGATGTTTGTACTAAGGCTCTGGGGATTTAAAAATATTTGACAATAGATTTTAAGAGATTCTAATCATAAAAAGCAGATAAATATGTGAGGTAATAGAAATATCACTTCACTTTACTGAGCTATTTCACACTGGATAAGTTATTTTGTACACAATACATATACATGTAATTTTTAATTTGTGAAATACATGAAAAATTCATAAATATTTTTTGCATAGTAAAATGGAAAGGCAAGCTAGTGTAGTTTGGGCCCATTTCTCAAGCTTTTTGCATTGTGCTCAGGGAGGTTCAGCCTTTGACTAGAGAAGAGACTGAGCCAACTCAATCAAGGCAGGTACCATAGAATTCTTGTCCATGTTACTGCCAGTGAAGCTGCCAAAATGAAAGATGCTTTGAACTCTCTCAGATTTTTTTTTTCTAAAGGTAACTCATTAAATGACTCCTTACCAACTATCAGTGGAATTCCAAATGTACAGAATTACTATACATTAAATTCACCCAATGCACATTCAAAAACACAAAACAAAATGGAGAAACATTGTAAGCCACATGTACTTATTACTCAACTAAATTTTTAAAAACTATGTATGCCCATGACATCAAAGAACTTTAATTAATTCTATCATTTACGACTTATTCATTTATCCTATCATTTGTTTCCCAAATTTAAAATGGCTTTAGTGTCAATTTTAGAAAAGCAATAAGCAGAAAAAATTAGAGTAGAATGGAGAACAGTTTATTTTAATCTTCATTATAGCATTGTGACCAATTACAAACAATAGTGGAGAGAGGAAGTTTCTAAAATGGAGTTTGAAAAGATAAATGAAATATTTTTATGAAGTCAAGTGAGGCATAAATAATAAAAAACAAAGATTTAGGTGTTTTACATTTTTGACTCTATAAGTCTCAAGTACGTTACTAAAAACAATTGGGAATCTCTTCTTTCTGAGCAATTGAAAAAGAGAGTGGGTTCTTCCTAACGTGATGGTCTTTTGCATTTGGGAGAATTCTTTAATACATAAAGACCTTCTAAAATTTATTGAGATTTAAATGATTGATTGTTTCTATGTCATCTCTTATTTCAGCCACAAAAGATCTTATTTTTATCACTGTATCTTTATTTCAAAATTAGTAGCTATAGTAAAAGAAAAGAGTCACGTTGATCTTAGAAAATGTATAAGAACTCACTCTGCTATCTTTCTGTAGGTGAAACATAGGCAAGATTCTTGCTAGCTAGCTCTTTCATCTTAAATTAACCCATTTCTATTAATCTATGTTTTGCCACATGACTGTGGCATTACTGGTCTGCTGGCACCTTGCTTCTCCTTCAGCAGCTGTTGGCATCTCTCTCTCCTCTCCTTTCTTCTCCTGGTATGTCTGCTTGAATTTCCTGCCTGCCTCTAAGCTGCCTTGCCATAGGCCAATGCAGCTTTGTTTATCAACCAATCAGAGCAACACATATTTACAGCATACAGAAAGACATTCCACAGCACCCTGTCTCTAAAATAAGTTTTAAGAAAGAAACAACAAAGCTAAGGCTGCTGAAAATATGATTCAAGAGTCCATCTCAAGTAGGTGGCCAAACTTGACAGTGTTGTCTGCATGATCTGGCTTTAGATTCATGAAGGATGCATGATTAAAGGGCCTGTAAAATAGTTCTCCAAGGTTGGTGAGCTCAGCTTGAGGCCATGTGTGTAGCAGTGGAATCCTTGTGTGGAGGCTCTGAGAGGCCATTGTGTAAAGTTGTGAAAATGAAGACATGATTGCTTTGGAGACCCCAAGGTGTTGTTGATATGCCAGAGCTATGAGTTATCTGCCAAGTAGAGCTGCAAACAAAGAGTAGAATCATCTCAAGAGAGAGAAAGAGGTGTGTTGGTGGCAGCCAGGCAGGAAGGGAAGATCCATCTCAACTCTTGGACATCAGGCATCAGACAGTTTCAGGGTTTGGTTTTGCCCTGTTGAGCTTCTGTCTCACTTTGTCTCAGCATTTTTTCATCATGCCCCCCTACTCCTACATTTTGGAATGTATTGGTAATACATATTCTCGGCCACTTACATGTTGGAAATAATGTAGTTTGACTTTTGATTCTGCTGGGGATGATGGTTAAGAAATTGCCTTGAGTCTCTGAAGAAACTTTAGCCTATGAAATAGTTGTTGAGTTGTAAAGGCTATGGGGACTTTGGAAGTTGGACTCAATGCCATTCTCACTATGATATGGCCATGAATCTCTAAGGGCTGCATAATAATGTGGTAGTTTGAATGAGAACACCTCCCCCCATACGCTCTTGTGTTTGAGTACTTGGTCCCCAGTTGGAAATGCAAGGGAAGGATTCAGAAGTGTGGCTTTGTTGGAAGATGTGAGTCACTGGGCATGACCTTTGAGGCTTTGAAAGACTCGGACAATTCCCACTGTTCCCTCTTTGCTTCCTGTTTGTGGATTAAGGTGTGAGCTCATAGCTGTTCCTGCCATTATGCTTTCACTCTACCATCACAAATACAAATTTTCTGAAAGCATATGATCAATTATGTTGAGGAATATTTGTTTAACTATGCAAAGATGTGTTGCATTTGTTTAATTATGTAAAGATATGTTGCTGTTTTACCTTGCCTCCCTAAGGCACCTGATTGATCTAATAAAAAGCTGAACAACCAATAGTGAAAGAGGAGGTATAGAAAAAGCTTTAAGTAAAGGGAGGATTTTAGGCTTGGGAAAGAAAAAAAAAAAAAAGGATGCCAGGGAGAGACCAGGGGCTAGACAGACAGACATGGAAGAAATAAGAAAGTAAGACATACAGAATGAAGGAAAGGTAAAAAGTCAAAAAACAAAACACAGACGAGTAGAAATAGGTTAAATTATGTTAAAAGAGCTACTGGGACAAGCCTAAGTTCAGGCCAAGCATTCAAAATTAGTAATAAGTCTCCATGTCTTTATTTGGGAGCTGGCTGGTGGCCCAGAGAAGATGCCAACTACAATTAAATGTTTTTTTAAATAAGTTTCCCTGGTCATGCCATTTTTCCATACCAACAGAAAAGTAACTAAGACAATATGCTTTCTCAGTAAAGAGTAAGACAAAGAATTATTTTTGGACTGAGTCAAAATCCATTCGTGTTTTTCCTTAGTCTGTTGTAACATAATCCTGAAAAAAAGATACACAACGTTAAGGCTATTAATGCAGACTATCAGACTGTCAATCTATTGTAAACTGAATGTTTATACTTTCTTCCAATTTGTACACTCAAGTCCTAATTTCTGATGTCATAGTATTTCTAAGTACAGGCAAGAGAAAGCCCTAACAGGCCATTGTGTAAAGTTGTGAAAGTGAAGACTGGATGCTTGGTTAGGTGATGGGGCTGGGCACTTCATGATGAGATTAAAACTCTTACAAAGAGCAGCAGACATGCAACAGCTCCCTTTGCCCATCCCTCTCTCCTTTCACCCCATTCTCACCCTCACGCCAAGCTCACTGCTAAATGAGGTCATAGAAAAAGGCTGGCAATCTTCAAACTAGAAAGGGGGCTCTCACTGGTGACTGAATTTTAATTTTTCACAACTTGATCTTATAAGTACCTGTCTCCAAAACTATGAGAAATAAATGTTGTTTAAGCCTCTCAGGATATAATATTTTCTTTGGCAATCTGAATTGAATAAGACACCCGATTAAACTTTTTAAAAAATATGTATTATAATTTAAAGATTTGAAAAGTTGAAATAGGGTCCTATTGTTCTGAATGCATCACATTTAATAAAATTTTATCCTCCTGCTACAGCCCAGTGTCACTCATATAATTTCTTACTGGACAGAATAACCAAATATCTCAATTTTTATTTCTTTTAAAAATAATATTAATATTGAAATCTTATTTCATGACCTACTATTTGAAAAATTTTAGGCGTATTTTTATGCTGACCTTGTTTCTATGATTAAAGATGACATTTATACCATGGCTTAACAGGTTGGGATCCATTACTTTTATCTCACATGAGTGCATTGAACTACATTTATGAGTCTTTTGTCACAGACCAGTTCTTTCATTCATGGAAATCATGTGGCAGAGCATAAAATATTTTGCAACTTTTACCTCATTTAAGTATTTTGATAATTCTATATAAATTAAAATATCTCTGTTATTTATGGTCATTTGAATATTCTACAATAATAATTACAAAGAAAGGCTGTTCATATTTGTAATATGAAAGGAAGCCTCTTAGGAAAGGAAAACTCAAGTGAGATGTACAAGAGGGAATAGAATTTAAATAACCATAGGATAGTTGATGTAGAGGGAAATATATACATGACTACAGTAGTTCTTTATTCCCATATCATAGATCATTCCACAATAAATTATTACTTTTATAGAAAATAAAGGCTGAATGAACAATTAATAACTACTTTGAGCATATAACATTATAATCTGTCATGGCAGACGTGATTTCAATTTGTACCAGGACAAATGAGAGAAAATTTATTTTGACAAGGAAAAAAGTGATAGCTTAAAAGAATTGTCAAAGAAAATTATGAATATATCAGCATTTAACTCAATGGAAGTTTTAATTTTTATAACAGTTATTTATGTGTGTGTGTGTGCATGTGTATGAGGGTATGTTGCATGCATGCTGCGGAGCACATTTGGGAGGTCAGAGGACAATGAATTTCAAGAGTTGGCTATCTTTTTCCAACACATGGGTCCTGGGATTGAACTCAAGTTGTTAAGTTTGGCAGCAATCACTTGTACTACTTGAGTCATCTCATTGGCCCTCTGTTGATATTCTTTTGTTTATGATTTGTATTGTTTTTTTGTTTTTGTTTTTGTTTTTTAGCTGAGGATCAAACCCAGGTATTGTTTTAATGATGTACAGGTGTTTGTGTCCTTGGAGGCCAGAAGCTTGAGGTCTCCTGGAATGGAGTTAAATACAATCCACCTGACATGAGTGCTATGAACTGAATTCAGGTCCCTTGGAAGAACATCAAGTGCTTTAAAACACTGAGCCATCTGTCCTGTCCCTGTATTTCAGATTTTGAATGCACAGCTAAATGCTATTTCTCTCATCTTACATTCATACCAGAAGATCCTGGAGTAAGTAACCCAAATTTCCTTGTTTTTTTTTTTTTGTTTGTTTGTTTTTTTCCTGTGTCAAATAACACATGGATCACAACTTAATAATACTTGTCAGTAATGCCTTCAGATCTAATCAATGGGTGTTTCTCACAGACACTGTGTTCCTGAGTGACCTCATACCATTCATTCCTAGCCAGACTTTCACAGAGGCAAGGGGTCCATGAAACAGTAAATATGCCTTGCCATGTGCATACCTATTCTAGGTGATCTACTGAATGACTATGATGTGTGTGTTTGTGTGTGTGTGTGTGTGTGTGTGTGTGTGTGTGTGTGTGTGTGTACGTACAGCATTCAGGCTTAAACAACTTGAATATTCCATTAGAGGAGACACAAACTGTTTTCTAAACTTTTCTAAATTCTTTCTTTTGTTCATTATGGTAAGTGAAGGAAGAGTTTATTATAAACAGGTAGGAATAGTACTTTGAAGATGGAGGCTGTCTGGAAGAGGATGTTTGTGACTTCTGGTAATCAAGAGTAGTCTAAATAAGGAAGCCAGGATACAACCAGAGATGGTGGTTCTTGCTGTGCAAGACAGTTTTGCCATCTGTATGAATGGATGATTCTGGAAACTGATTCTTCCCATAGAAGGTCCAGGTATAAGTTCAGATTAAGACTTTGACTTAAAAAATTAGTGAGACCCTAAAAAAAGAACCCTGTTTAAACCATCTGGCTCTCAGGCCTGTAGAACCAAGATCTAATAAACAGGTACTGTTTTAGGTTAATGGTTGTGAAAAGAGAAAATTATTAGAAACTAACTTCCCTGAACAAAGGCGAGACTGGTGTACTTTGCACCTGTCCCTGGGTGTCATTTTAGCTGGCAGAAAACACTTCTACCCTCTAGAAGCTTAAACTCCCAATTCAATGCACAGGTTCCCTCCCTGAATACAGCTGGTTCCTGTCTGTTCCCAGAGGCTTCTCCAAGCTCCCTACTGGTGCAGCAGTGCCCTTCAGTGTGAAAGTGGCCTACCATCAGGTCTCAAGACTCAGAGGGATTGTTTCCATGACTGAAATCACAAGATAAAAACCATTGCGATTTTTTCTCTCTCCCGTTCTGACTTCTCATTTCATTCTGTTTCCCCAACTAGATTCTGACAAAAGTTATTTGCAGCACTCCCATCTGTTCCATGAGTGACAGGAGACTGGTGTCAAGTGAGAAAATGAAATGTAAATTTTATTAAACACCTCCTCTCATCTCTGTGTATCAATCCAGATTCCAGCCGAACACAGCAAATCAAATCCTGTCTATGCCAAGCCCCGGGGCAGATAGAAAAATCATTTCTCCTTAATACTGTTCCCTTCTAGTAAAATATTTTGCTGTTTAGTAAATGAAAATTTTTAAATGCAAACCCTGCATTAATCTTAGTGAAAAGCATATCTCCAAAATGAACATTTAAAGAAGGAGCTGAGAAAGAGAAAAGGGGAGATTTGGGGGTGCAGGAGTGAAGGAAGGGACGGGGGAAATAAGGTGGTCTCCAGCTGTCATGTGCAGCCTTCCTTAGCCATGCAGGGGTGCACATCTGTAGAATAGATGGCAGAATGCTTGGAAGCTAGGACCATTAGAACACTTATCTCCAAACTGCCTTCTCTCAGAGATAATAGAGATCTTAACTCTGATGCATTGCCTTCCAATGGCATTAGAAACATAGATACTTCATTTGGGATATGAATGTATATACAATGGCTGACAGCTGCTAGGTGGTTTTGACAGGTGATATCTGGCTATAAGGAAATTCTTAACTTGGGGTGTAATGTATGTTATTTACTTAAAAAGTAAAAAGCATACCTATTATGCATTTGATGACAAAGTTTTGTTCAATAATTAAGGTATCAATTCAGTTTAAAATAAATAATTTTATTCATAGTCTATTTAATTTCAATAAACACTATAAAAACATTATGAAGAAAAAATCAGTTTTTTAAAAATTATTTAAATATATTTGTCTACACAATCTTTATTTTTTCACTTTTTATTGATCCTTTGTGGATCTCATATTAAGCATCAAGTGATCCCATTCATCTCCTCTTCCCTTTGTATCAACCCCCTGCCCTTACAACTTCTCCACCCAAAGATAAAATAAAATTTAAAAGAAAAAAATCTCATTGTGGAAGCTGTAGTGTGACACCGTAAGTCACACAGTGCATCGTTTACTTCATACGTCTTTACTTGCAAGTGTTCATTGTGACGAGTCACTGGTCTGGTTTGAGGCCTCTAGCTTCTGCTACACTATGGATGCTGGGTCCTCACTGGAACTTTTCTTGGACATCCTATTGTTGCCCAGTGTCATGGAGATCCTGCAGCTATGGATCTGCAGGACAAACCCCTTCAAATGCTCTAGCAGATCATAGATGCGGTGGATATTGGGGTGGGCTAACTTGGTTCTGGGCCTGGGTGGTAGCTGGATTGGTTTGCCAGCCAGCTCTCCCTCATCCTTACCAACAGGATGTGCTCTCCAGCATTGCTCACACAAAGCAACAAACAACAGTGGGTGGGTCCAGTTCTCTTGCTCTTAGGCCCTCACTGGGCAGCTCATTCACAACCACAATAGCAGAATCAGCTCTACAGTGTTGCCCAGGCAAGGTGCAGGACCTAATCTCCCAAGTGCTGCAGCTGGTGAGGGGCAGGACCAGTTCTCTAGTTCTCACGTCCCTAAGTCCAGCTCTCCTGCCTGCTGTAGGTGGTGAGGGGTGAGGAGGGGGAGGGCAATTTTCTCTTGTCCACACCATCACCTGTCAGACAAGATGGGGGGTGGGGGGGCAGAGGCAGCTCTTCCAGAGTCATGCCTTCAGGGCTTGCTCACCCATGCCCTGTCAATAGCATCAACTGTACTTTGCTGCCCAGGAGACGTGCAGGGTCTCCTCTCCCGAGTGCTGCAGTTAGTGAGGGGCAGGGTCAGCTCTCTTGTTTGCTGAGGTGGCAAGGGATAAAGGGGGGGGGCAACTTTTATTTCTTAATACAAGAAAATATATTCTTTGCAGTTTGCTGGAATATTTAATAGGGAAAACTTTCATATAACAAATATATCAAGTTAAAAATAGGTTACTAATAGGAACTTAGCCATCAAATTATGTAACTTCCACATGAAAAAAATGTCAGCACATTTTCTTTCAATGTGTTGGATCATTAAAAGACATTATCCCATTTCCTGAATGATTCCTCTTTTATTGATTGATTGATGGATTTTAAGTTCTCACCTACTAACTCTGTAGTATTCTGTGACAACTGGATGTGTGTGTGTGTGTGTGTGTGTGTGATGATTAAATAGGTATATTAGCCCAGGCTTACTACTGACTAGCTCTTACACTTAAACTTAGCCCATCTCGGTTAATCTATATGTCACTACGTGTTCCGTGGCTTTACCTGTGTGCCATTATGTGCTGCTTCCTACATGGTGGGCTGGCATCTCCTTCCTAGCCTTACTCTTTCTAGAATTCTCCTTGTCTGCTCACCCCACCTATACTTCCTGCCTGGCTACTGACCAATCAGCATTTTATTAAATCAGTGTACAACAGCATTATCCCATAGCACATAGTCACTCATTGGGAGCTACAATCAATGTGATAACTGAAGAACTTCAACACATTCCTTGCATGTAATTTTGTATTCATGTTCAGTATTAGAGCCTCTTCTCCCTTCCTTCTCCCCTCTCCTTCCTGGCTTGCTATGACTTCTCCTGTTCTACTGCTATAAAATCAACTATTTTAGTTCCCAACTATGAATGATACTGTGTGACATGTTTCTTTCTATGCCTGGCACATGCACTTGGCCTCCCGTAGGTCCACCCATGTTGCTAAACATATCAATGTTTTGTTTCCATAGCTGAAAAGAAATATTCCATTGTTCATATTACATTTTCTTTATCCATTTCTTTGTTGATTAGCACTTTGAATGGATGCTCTGTCTTAGCTTTTGTGAATACAGCTGCAAAAAGCCTGAGAGAACTGATTTCTTTCTGTGGTGTTGACTTCATTTCCTTTAGGTTCTGAACCATACAGTAACTCTAGGTTTTGATGTTGGTGGTAGTTTTTATTTTTGTTTATTTGGAATTCACATACCACTTTCGATACTAATAAAGGAGTTGCCATCTACACCAACAGTGTATGGGAGTTCTACATTTTCTGTATCCCTCCCAGGATTTGTCATTTATTTGTTTTGCAGGGAATTCAAGTTGAAGCTCAGTTCCCAGTGTTGACCTCAGTTGGTTCAGAACCACCTGTAACTCCAGCTCCTGGGGATTCATGTCTTCTTTTGGCCTTCATAATCATATTCATGTGTACATACCCATGTATAGACAGACACAGGCACATAAACATAATTTAAAATAAAACAGGTCTTTTCAAATATAAATATATTAACTAGATTACTGTAACTCAATGTTGTCCTTTCATGAGATTTAAAAAATCCAGTAAGTACTGTTGACATGAAGACTGGAGTTCCTCACTTCTGCTTTGATGAACACATCTTCCTGAAATCATCATCTCTGGAAAGACTCACCTGCACAGACTTACTTCAAATCCACCTGTTGCTCTCCAGCGCCCTTAGCCAGTGTTTTGAGAAGTCTGCAGATGGCTGAGGCCCTGACTCAGTTCCCTGTTCCCACATGTATCACAACTGCTTAATAACTTCAGCTGCAGAGGATTCAACAGCTTCTTTGATCCTCTGCTGTCAAAAGGCATGCACATGGTACATAAACATATGTGCAGACAAAACATTCAGACACATAAAATATGACTTAAGAAATAAATGATGTCAGCAAACTAAATGTCTAGATGCACAAGTAAAAAAAGTCATAATGTTGAATTCTATCTTATAAAACCTACCAAATCAAAATGAAATAAAGACTTACCCATAAACCCTGAAAAAAAAAAAACTCCTAAAAAAGAATATGATGGGAAAACATCTTAATATTGGTCTTGGTAAGTTTTTTCCTTAATTGTCAATTAAAGCTAAAAATATCAAAAGTGTGCTGGGCATGGTGGTACAAACTTAATCCAAGCACTCAGGAGGCAGAGACAAACAGATCTATCTCTGAGTTGAAGGCCAGTCTGGTCTGCATAACAAGTTCCAGGTCAGCCAGTACATGCTAGCCCTGGAGAGGTCCTGGATCCTATGGCTCTTTGACAAGTCTCTAATTTCCTCTGTTGTCACCAGTATCCAGAGGTAAGATCAACACAATCTGCTCACTCAATCCCAGTGAGGTGAGTTTCTCTTCAATCCACTTTGGAAAAACCATGTTCTTAATACTGTTGTCCTTGTGGTTGCTTGGCTGGGAAATGATGCCAGGGGACCAGGCTAGTGTGCAGCTGGCAAAGGAGGGAAGAGTAATATACACAGCATTGACTAGACCCAATATTAGGGCAGGCAATGGAAAGCGGGTCCTGGCTTTGGGCTGCCTGAAGGCAGTGGTGATCCCCTGCTTGTCCTATCTGTCAGTCTATTTGATCTCCAAATGAATTGCTTTTGATAACAGCTATATAAATGCAGAACAGATCCACTGGGCCTTCTTAAATGAGGCTCCTTGCTTTCATCTCCCAGTCATTTCAGAGAGCAGATAGACTTGTTGGCAGGTTGAATGCAATGATTTATGTTTTATCTTGCCTGGTCTGAGGCAGCATTTATTTAGCCCTTAAATTCTTCCCAAGCTTCTTTGTAAGGAGAAATGTTTGAACACAAAATATTTGGGGCTTCTTTTTATTGTTTGTTTATTTTAAATAAATAATAGATGTTTTCTTTTTAAATTTTGTTTCAGAAAAGCAATGAAGCTTATCTTAATAAGAGAAAGAAGGAAAGGGGGAATTCACTATTAAAAGCACTTTCATTAATACACTCTCAACCAAGTCATAAGGAAATCTAATTATACCAATCCTCAAACTCCATAAAACAAATAACCAAGAACCTTTATATTAATGACTACTGGAAAAGGAAATTAGTTAACTTAATCAAAACAAAGGACACTGAGATATCTTATACTATATTTTTCTATACTTTCTTAGTATATATAAAAAGTCATCTTTGGAGGTTTTAATTATGTTTCTTACATTTTTTCTCTGCTTATACTTCATTTTCTGTATTTCACATGTCCCTCATATTTCTCTTTCTCTCCCTTCTGCCCTTGTCCCCCCTCTTCCTCCCTCCCCATCTCTCTTTGATGTGGAAATTGAACTTACACTAGAGCATCAAGTAGTGTATATAACTGTTCTACCACTGAATGACATCTACAACCCAGAAAATTTTCTTGTTAAGGAGACAGGATCATCATTCATCATCATTCATAGCACAGGAGATCTTTTAAGAGCCAGAAAGGATGGAGGAAAGCAAGCAAATAGCTCAACACAAAAGTAATAAATGAAATAACAAGTAAAGTAATTGAAAAATAGCCAAAAATCTTAATAGATATACTTCTAACACACAAAAAAACCACATATAGGATTTATGAAAGTGTAGCAACAGACATCTAAAAAAAGTATTGAGCATCACTAATCATTAGAAAAATACAAATCTAAACACCATTAGATAATCCCTCACTTCATCTAGGATCTCTATGTTTGAAGATGTAACAGGAAACAAAAAATAGTTAAGAGTGTGAGAGAAAAGCTGAAATATAGCTCAGGGGAAGAGTGTGCTATGGGGGTATTTGTACATTGTGAAGAGGTGTTGCTGTAAATGGTGTAATGAAAAGCTGACTGGCCAATAGCTAGGCAGGAGAGACAGGCAGGACTTCTGGGCAGAGAAAGGAAGAGGATAATCGAGGCCAACAGGAAACACCATGGGGATGCAGAGAGTCAGACATACAGAATGAAAGAAGGTAAAAAGCCATATGGTAAAAACAGAGTAATATAAGCAAGTAATTTAAGCTCTAAGAGCTAGTGGGACAATTAAGGCTGAGCTTTCATAATTAATCATGAGTCTCACTATTGTTTTCTGTGAGCTGATGACCCAAAGAAAAATCTGCCTATGAGAGTGCTTGTCCAGCATGGAAGGAACCTGCGTTTGATATGCAGCAGTAAAAAAAAAAAAAAAAAAAACAAAAAAAAAAACCATGGTGGTGTTTGGAGTACAGACATCATTTCACACGGTTGTATCACTGGATGTGTAAATTGTTGTGGCAATTATGGAAAACAACTGTTTCTCAAAAACTTTAAGTTGCAACCACAATTGGATCCAGCAATACCTCCTGCAGGTAGGTATGCAAAGAAATGAAAGCAGTACTCCATAGAGACAGCCAGGTTTCATTTTTCACAATTGAATTTCATAACTCAAGTCAGCCAAGATTTAGAAACAACCTATGCGTTCAATAGATGACAAGATAAAAGTCATTCTGGTATACATACACAATTGGAGAGTTTTCTGCCTTAAAGTTAAGAAAATCATGTCATTTGTGACAAAATGAACCAAAGAAGGCGTTATTGTAAGAGAAGCCTGAAACAAAAACAAATGTTTCACCTTGCCCTGACTCTTAAGACATAAGTTTTGGAACCGTGGGAATAAAGAAAAGACAGACACACATACAACCAAGCTGAGATCACATGGGGTTCTCTACCTGATACAAATGCAGCCTAGAACCTCAGTTTGTTTATGAGGTAAAGCCTGGGACAGTGAGGGTCAGGGATTAGCTAGTCCCCTTAAGAGTCTGTAGGTGAGCAGTCTCAGGCTGTCAACATCCAGGAAAAGGAAGCTGCAGTTGCCAATCTGTGCATACACTGATGGATCACCCACACACAGACTCTCAAGGAAAGCTCTCTTATGCCTGGTCCACATGGATAATAGCTTTGCCGATTTATCATAGACCAGGTGATCTCAGACTCAACTCAGACAGGCCACACTCACATAAAAAGTACATTCAGATTTGGTCTCATTCGGGGCTTCCTCTGCTCTATGATGTGTGTATCACCTCCCTTACACTCAGAATTTGTAATTGTCAGATGCACAGGACTGGGGGACAATAGTAGTTAACAGAGAGGGAGGAAGGGATGAGAGGTTGTTGGCCAAAGGTGAAAAGTTACCTTTACATGTGGTGAGTCCAAGGATCCAACATGTAGCATATTGAATATAGTTAATAACAATGTTATATATAGAAAAGTTACTTGCAGAGTGTTTTTAGGAGCTTTAAACACACACACACACACACACACACACACACACACACACACACACACACGAGTATCTGTGTGAAAAGATAGCTTAGTTTGCTCCAGTGTACTCATATCAATGTTTGTACATCACGCAGGCTGTGTACTGTATACGTGATATATACATTATGTAGGTGTGCATATAACAAAAAATAAGTAAAAAAGAATGAATATGATATGGTCCAAATGGGACACAAATAATTTAAAATAAGTAAGTTTTGATGTGAAATTCATATAAGAGTTTTCTCAGTTGGTAAAGTGCATGCTGTACAAGGCTGAAGATCTCAGTTCAACCCCCTCCCCCAGTTGCCCATAAAAGATAATTGTGGTGTCACAAGTCAGTAAATCCCAGTACAGGGGAGGTGAAGGTAGTAGAGACCATTGCCTAGCCTAATTCCTAATCATGAGCCCTGAGTCACAGTTAGAGCTGTGCTGGAGTATTCTTTTGTCAACTTGACACATGCTAGGGTCATCTGGGGAAATAAAACCTCCATTAGAAAAAAAATGCCTCCCTCTGATTGGCTGTAGGCCAACTTGTGGGACCTTTTCTTGATGACTGGTGTGGGAAAGTTCAGACCAGTGTGCATGGTGCTAGCTCTAGGCAGGTGGTCCTGGGTTCTCTATGAAAGTAGGCTGAGCAAGCTAAAGAAGAGTGGTCAAGCCAATACATGGGTTTGTTCCATGCCTTCTGCTTCAGCCCGGCCTCCAGACGCCAGCCTTCACTTCCTGCCTTGATCTCCCTTGACGATAGACAGCAGCAAACTGTACGATGAAAGAAGCCATCTCTCCCTAAACTGTGTCTGGCTGTGGTGTTCAACACAGCCAGGGGAAGCTAACTAAGACCGAAGTCCTATCTCTATAACACACAAAGAAAAAGAGAAAAAGAAAATAATCATATAATACAGAGAAAGGAAATATTTGTGGAAATAAATTTAAGAGGGAGAAAAAAACACTCAGACCTAGCATGCACCAACAGTACAATCCAAACAAAAATATGGTGATAAGTTGAAGGTCAGATATTTCTTAAGTCACTGGATAACATTCAGTTGAGAAAATTAAAAGACAATCTACAGATTGAAAAAATATTTTTGCAAGTCGCAAATCCAACAAAGAACTCATAATCAGATTAGAATAGAGAACTCTCCAATTCCATAGTCATGAAACAAGCAACTAAAAATCTGCAATCAAAGCATGTAAAGATCTTAGTTTTGACATGTCAAAAAAGGAAATGAAAACACTCCATTTTCAATATCATCCACCTTAGGAAAATGATAAAACTGTTTGATACCTTTATACAACTTCTCAGGTTATGAAAATTAAATGTATAGAAGACTGATACTGATATCTTAAGGTTCTGAAATATATATATTTGTTTTTGTCAAACTATCATACAAAAAGCACCCATTATTGAATCCATCACATTTTTAAAGTAAGTCTGATCACAGAAATAAATGTAATCTGGGGCTAAGATGACCACACAGAATTTTATAGAAGCATTTTTATGTTATAGATAATAAAATGAGCTATAATTAAACAGTCTACTGGTTTTTTAAAGTTAATAGTAATATTTATATCATAGATTGCTTTAAATATAATATATTAATTCTTAAAATAATACAAATTTAATTATACTTTAATGTGATTTTCCTGAAAAAAAAGTTCATGTTATGGTATTCAAACTCTTCTACATTTGAAATTTTCTTCATGGTGATAAAAACAATAGTTTTGGTGAATTATGGCAATAGCAACATAATAAATCAATAGCACAGATCCTGTAGAATTTTCTCAAGAACCTCATTAATATCTTGAATGCAGACTCTTATCTTTTGGATAGTCTATGTTGACCTGATCACTGCAGATTTTTCTCTGGCATTGACTGGTCAATGCCAGCTAAATCTTCTCATATAAAGATGTTCTGAGTGTCCTCTATCAACCATGACACTTTCTTTGTAGTCTTACATTGACTGAGTTAGGGGCAATGCCAGAGGATTTTTATTTACAACTATCTTGGGATTTGTTTGGCACTACATCTGGGTTGTTTTGTCTTTGAAGAGTAGCTAAGGATTTTCTCCTCTTACACACAAGGAACTCTCACCAACATCTCAGTGTTAGTAAGCACCAAATGAGAAATAATGAAAGAAAGACATCTTCCATTCCGTTTGTTTTCTAGATATGACAGAATATTTTCTTGCTGACACTCAGACTTGGGGCTCAACCTTGTAGCCCCATGGGGAAATAATGCATGCCTGAGATCAGTATGCTACAACTGTAAACGTTATGGTTAACGTTCTGACCAATATAAAGTTACTTTGGGACACTCCATGATTTAGTAATAGAAGCTTGGCCTTCCAGCAGTGTCCTCAGTTTGGGGAAATAGACAGTTGTCCCATTAAGATTTCTAATTTATTCTCAACTAGGCAAATGGTAATGCTCTTAAAATTTTCTGTATATGTGTTTTGTTTTTTTACTGCTTCTATTTTTATTTTGCTATTGTCTTATGTCTATTGTTTTAATTTTTGCCATCCATGCTATAAAGATGATCTTGGGAAGAATGAAATGACCTATTGAGTGGGCTTGTGTATTCTCATTATGTAGGGAACATATTTTTTAATTACATCTGTTTATTTATTTGTATGTTTGGGAGTATACTCATGCTACAGAGGACATGTTGAGATCATAAGACAGTGTGCAGCAATCATTTCTCTCCCTCCACCATGTGGGATCCATGGATATAAGGCAGATCTTCAAGTTAGATGTACCACGTGCCCTTAGTGGCTGAGCCAGCCAAACAGCTCATGAAGAGTATCTTCTTTCGCTGTAAATATAAGTGAGAGAAAAACAATAACAAAAAAGACCCCAGTCAACTATCAAACACTTCAATGCACCTTCCTTAAAGGGACACCATCTCACAGGGGGTATCTCAGGAAGGGGAATTTTAATTGGTAGAGCAGGATCTGATACAGACATGAATTCAGTATTCAAGAGATCCAAATGAGAGACTGGTAACATGGAAACTGACAGCACTTGAAAACTAAGGTCTTTGTTTGATGTGTCATCAATAAGTGGGACATGAAGATACGAAAAATTAAGTCCTGATTTATCTTATTTGGAGAAATAAATGACAGAGAAGAGGGATGAAAGGACAATTAATATGTGATTAAGGAACACACTCAGATGTTGTTGAGTATCTGCATACTCGCATTGCAATTTTGGGAAAAGCCTTCTGCTGGAACTTTAGACAATCAGGAGTACCATTTCACAGAACTACTTACCTAGAGAAATATGTATCAGAGTGTTTGGTACATAATAAACATTTAATGGAACTTGATCATTAGCCTAGTTGGTTTGCTTACTTTTTGTTATCAGTACTCTCATAGTTATCGTAGTAAATCTTGATTGCATGATGATTATATGAATTAAAGTTTTTATTTGCATGTTTTTATGTTCCTGTCACTGACTCAGTCCCACATTTTCCAGCATGCCCATAGAATACCATCAATATAATAAAGATATCTGTTTTTTTTTTAATTTTTCTGCATCATCTGGAGCATGCTTTCTGAAGGTCTCACCTATTTTTTTCCCATTTGAATGACGTATTTATAGATCTTGTGGCTATGGGGCTGGAGTTATGTCTACACTATTTTTCTTGAATGGCCATCCCTTTTCTTCTTCCTGGGTTGACCTCTGCCCTCTGGATTCCATCTCTTCCCTTTATTAATTCAGTTGGCTGGAACACATTCTCTAGTCAGGTTTATGGAGAAATCAGTCTCTGAAACCATACATGTGAAAGCATGTTTTCCTTGTACTCACCTGGTATAGCAGACATAAACTAGATTTAAAAATCACTTTTTAAAGTAACCTAGTTATTTTTGCATTCTAATTTTTATTGTTTATAAGTTCATCTTACTATAATTGCTTTTCTTCCTAGAAGCTTTTGAAAACTTTATTAATGTTCTAAATTTCACCATTACACATGCTTTCATCATTACTTATGCTAGACATGAAATCAACTTTTAATCTGGAAATTTTTGGATTTCAAGTAAAATAATTTTACTTGAACCTATCTCTGTGTTTTTCTGTCTGTCTCCAATCATTTAAGCTTTTCATTTTATTAGCTTTCTTATTTTGAAATTTTAAGATTCCTTTTAATTCTTAGCATTCTTTACATATAATGCCCACTCTTGTTTCATGAATGTAATAATATCCTCTCTTAGTCCTCAAAGATACATACATATACATGTACACATTCATACATAGACATACATACACATGTACATGCATACATACGTACATACCTACAGACAGACAGACATTCCTTCCTTCTACATTCTGCTTGTTTCTATATTCTTCATCATCTTTGTATGTGACAATCAGCTTCCAAAATTAGTTAATTAATGGCTCAATATTTATATTTATATTTAAAATGAGATGAAATAGATGGAAACCCTTAGTGAGCTCAGCAGGAGGTGAATCAGTCTGAGATTCAAATATTTACATTAAAGACACCAAATGTACTAGTGTCTGTATTTTTCCTTTTACATGAGACAGTTTCTCTAAATAACACTGCTGATCCTTGCCTGGGTTTGTAAACACCCCTGCTTTTTCTGCTTCAAAAGCTGAACACTAAGAAATCCTCTGTGATTGGTTGTTTTGCTTTTTATTCCATCTACTTGTCTGCCTAAATCAAAACTCTTTTTGTTTTATCCTCTGAGGAGCATCACCCTTTTGTCTTCTGTTAATTCTGAGGCCAGAGAATTTAATTGTCCTTTTGCTGACCACAAACCTGCTATCATTTTCAGATGTTTAACCCACTTCACCTTTGAGAGTTACCAGAGTCTCCAGCATTTATGAATTAGCAGAGAAAAGAAGCCTAGTAGAGAAAGCACACCAACATTACTCAGTAGGTATGGAAACTCAGGAGGGTCCAGTTTCTCACCACTTCCTTGATTGATCTCTGTCCCATTGGCATCTGATATTTTCTCTAAGTTAACACTCTCAATCCTCTACCAGAGATGCTTTTCTCATTCTTCCTTGATTAAAATGTTCTCTTTTTCACACAAAATTGAAACCAGAAATCATTTTCTCAAAAACTTTCTCCACACAGCAGAACTTCCGTGATTCTCAGGCTTTTCTACAATCCTTGCTTTTAGTAGCTAAGTGAATGAGCAGTGAGCATACCCACAATTCTATGCAATTTCTGTCCCACTAGAGGAGTTTTGCTTTTGACAACAATGTCTGCAGTAAGGTAGACATACAAAAAATGTTTATAGAATAAGTGGATTAAAAGGTGGAGGGAGGGAGTGGGGGGGTATAGAGGAAGGGAGGGGGTGAGGGAGGGCAGATGGAGGGAGGGAGGGATGATGGATGGAGGGAAGGAGAGAGGGAGGGAGGGGTGTATGGGTGGGTAGGTGGATGACTATTTAGATGGTTGTGTAGATGGATGTATGGAAGACTACCAGCTACTGACCAGAATTAGAGCAAGATGTTTTAGATTACAGAAAAAAAATAAAATTCTAAGTTTGTTAGCGTACCACTGAACTCAAATTTGTGAACAGTACTCATCGTTTAGAGAGAAACTGCCACAGTGATAACAGTCAGACCAAGATGAGTCTCACTGCTCACAGTTAGTCTGCTACTTCAGCGGCTTACAATAAATGGAGGGAATGGAGTGGGCAACCACCTTAGAATAAACAAATTAAGAACATGAAAAGTAAAGTGAACAGAAGTGGGTGATCTCATGAGTCCACAATTCTCTGATCTAGAAAAGACTTTGCCCAGTTCTCCTGCTACTTCAATGCACCATATGCCCCTGCCATGTCACTGTAGGACAAAGGTCAGGAAAGGACACTAGTAACACTTCGCATTTTGTTGAGACTTCTAAATGGTAGTTACTACCGATAGGTGGGAAGAGACAATTCCACTTGTCTCTCGTCTACACCATTCCTCTGCCACTCTCCAGGAACACTTCATACATTTCTTCAGTACCTTTCCTGACTTTTCATAGGAGAAAAGACACATTTAATTTGCTGCTTCTTTTGCTTGAGGTCAGCTCTGCTGTCCCTCCATCCCTCGCAGTGAAAACACCTTTCCTTGATACTGGGGAAGCTTGAGGGCTGCTTTAAACTAGCAGCAGTGTGGGAGCAGTCCATAGTGCTTCGAATTCCCCCTATGTATCACTTATTAAACTCCTGTTGCCCTGACCATTGTTGCTTCCCACTGAAGTCTGGTTTATTTACTTGAAAATCTGATTTGTTTCATTTTATTACTGTGTTTGCAAAGTAACTGATATCAGATTCGGAGGGAAAGAACTGCCATTTACCAGCAGGCTGTGATGGCTTTGCCTCGGTCTGCAGGCCTGATTTTGAGGCCTTGTCTGCCCTGGGGCTCCCACAGAAATAAGATTACTGGCAATAACTGCTTCAACTGCTTTGAATAACAGACACAACTCAGAGAGCATAAAATTAGCATAAACACAGCACTGGTGTGTTCCCTCAGCGGATATGAGACAGGCAGGCTGTGGAAAAATTGACTGAAATGGGGTCAGACAATGTAGAAATCTGAAATATAGGAAATACCGCCTAAGAGATCAGAGGTATTACCACCTCTCTCCTCTGCTTTATCTCTCTCTCTCTCTCTCTCTCTCTCTCTCTCTCTCTCTCTATATATATATATATATATATATATATATATATATATATATATATATATTCATGCAGTTTTAATGATAAAATGTTAGGCCCGATGAAAATTAAAGATGCAAAAATCACCCAGCCCCCCAAAATGCCTGCATTATCTTTGCAGACAAATTATTATTAATCATTTCTCAGCTTTATAATCCTGAGGGTAGAAAAATAAACACATTTCCACAGTCATTTTAAATTGATTTTTCTTTTTAGGGGGATATTAGTTTGAGGATAGAGAGTTTTGCTTCCAGAAGGAGGTGAACAGCTGAAGCAGCACAGGATTGTAGCTCAAAACACTTCCTCCCATATCTATTTATCAAATATTAAAATGGAATATGCTGCCAACAAATGCAATAAAGTCTAACATTACAGGGAAGAGAGTGACGCCATGCATCCCAACAGGCAGATGGAAACTGTGGTTTTTCTGTCTTCATAATATGTTGTCACATATGGAATACAATTTTTTGATATAGCTGCATATATATGGATTCCATTGCATATATATTTGGTGTGAGGCTGGCAAAGGTCCAAGTTATCCTTCCAGAAAATGGACATTCTCTGGAAACTCAGCATTTTCTGGTGTTCATCATGGTCAGAAATAAGGTTCAAAGGTTGATAATGCAGCACTTGGAATTTAGATGACGGGAAAGAGCGCAAACATTTAGTGATATTCCCCTTCCACAAGACCAGCTTCAGGTCCTTCCACGGAGCTCTGAATACATTTCCTTTTGTAGATTCCCTTATTTTTATTTTTATTTTAGCTCATTTCCACCTAGAGAGCCTTGTTAAGTAGTATTCCCTGTCATGCTTTTATCATTGGCATCATGCCTCGCGTCTAGTGGTCCCTCAGTAACTAACTACTGAATGCACAAATGAGGAATGATTTGATAAGACAGGACTAAAACCATGGCATATCACGTGATAGTTGGAATGAAAATGGCCCCCATAGGCTCATATACTTGAATGTGTGGTTCCCAGTTGGCAGACTACTTAGGAAGGATTGAGAGGTGTGACTTTGTTGGAGATGTGTCACTGGGGCTGGCTTTGAAGTTTCAAAAGCCCAGGCCAGGCCCCAGTCTGATTCTTTCTGCCTTTTACCTATGGATAAGGATATAAGCACTCACCTCTTGCTCCAGCACCGTTCCTGTCTGCCACCATGCTTTCTGCCGTGAAGATCATGGACCAACCCCTTGGAAACTATAGGGAAGACTCCAGTTAAATGTTTTCTGTTATAAGTTGCCTTGGTCATGGTGTCTTTTCACAGCTATAGAACAGTATGATTAAGACAGATTGTGTGAATTTTAAGTGATAATTATTTTTGTTTGTTTGTTTGTCTTTGTTTTTATATCTCAACCAAATTTTCCCTCCCCTCTCCTCCTCCCAATTCCTGCCCCTTGACCTTCCCTCTACCTCTCCCTCTCCATCCACTCCTCCTCCACTGTTTTTCTTCAGCTAAAGGTGGGCCTCCCATGATATCAACCAGCCAAGGTATATCAAGTAGCAATGAGACTAGGTTCCTCTGCTATTAAAGCTAGATGAGGCAATCCAGTGTGAGTAATGGGTCCCAAAAGCAGATATTAGAGTCAGAGATAGCCCTGTTCTCAGTGTTAGGAGTCTCCAAGAAGACCATGTTACACAACTGTAACACATATACAAAGGGCCTAGGTCAGTCCCATGCAGGATCCCTTGTTGTTGGTTCAGTCTCTGTGAGCACCTATGAGCCAAGATTAATTGGTTCTGTGGGTTTTCTTGTGGTGCCCTTGACACCACTAGATCCTACAATCCTTCCTTCCCCTCTTCCATAGGATTCTCTGAGCTCTGCCTAAGTTTGGCTGTGGGTCTCCGTATCTGTTCCCATCAGTTGCTGGGTGAAGCCTCTCTGATGACAGTTGAGCTGAGCACCAGTCTATGAGAACTGCAGAATATCATTAGGAATCATTTCATTGACTTCCTCTCCCCCACCCCCATGCATATTTAGCTCTATCCTAGGTCTCTGGGGTATCCCGCCTATGGGTCCTTGCCTTCAGTTGGGAGCTCCCTCCAAGAGTGTGGGTCTTCAGCTGCACCAGTCATTAGTTGGTCACTCCCACAATTTCTTTACCCCAGAAAATTTTGTAGGCAGGACAAATTATAGCTGAAGGGTTTGTAGCTGGATGGTGTCCCAATCCCTTTATTGTAATTCTTCCCTGTTCAGGCTCCATATTCTCCAATGATAGGAGTCTTAACTATAGTCAAACTTGTAGATTCCTGGGAGTTTTCATTTCTCTAGGTTTCTAGCTCATCCTAAAGATGTCCCTAGATCCCAATAGTCTCTCAGTACTGTCTCCCTCCATTCTTCCCAACCTGATCCTCCTGTTCTCATTCCCATTCACCCTCCATCCACTGGCAATGTCCATTCTATTTTCCCTTCACAATGAGATTGTTGCGATCCCCACCTTGAACTCTCTTCATTATGTAGCTTTTCTGAGTCTGTGGGTTTTAGAATGCTTCTCCTTTCCCTTATGACTAATATCCACTTAAGAGTGAGTACATACCATGTTTGTCTTTCTGGATCTGACTTACTTCACTCAGGATGTTATTTTCTAGTTCCAACCATTTGCCTGTAAATTTCCTAATGTCATTGTTTTTAACAGGGGAGTAATACTCCATTGTGTAAATGTGCCACATTTTCATTATCCATTCTTCTGTTGGGGGGGGGGGTTTCTAGGTTGTTTCCAGTTTCTGGAAATTGTGAATAAAGCCACTGTGAACATAGTTTAACAAGTGTCTTTGTGGTATGATGTAGCATCTTTTGGGTATATACCCTTCTGAGAAGCCACCATATTGATTTCCAAAGTGGCTGTATAAGTTTGCATTCCCACCAGTAGTAGAGGAGTGTTTCCCTTGCTCCACATCCTCTCCAGCATAAGATGTCATTTGTGTTTTTGATCTTCACCATTCCAACAAATGTAAGATGGAATCCTTTGAATTGTTTTGATTTGTATTCCTAATGGCTAAGGGTGATGAACATTTCTTTAAGTGTTTCGCTGCCAGTTGAGAGTCCGCTGTTGAGAATTCTCTATTTAGATATGCATTCCATTTTTAATTGGATTTTGGGGGGTTTGGGTGTCTAGTTTCTTGAGTTCTTTATATATTTGTGATATTGGCCCTCTGTCAGGTGTGGGTTTGGCGAAGACCTTTTCCCATTCTGTGGGCTGCCATTTTTATCCTATTAACAGTGTCATTTGTCTTATAGAAGCTTTTCAGTTTCATGAGGTCCCATTTGTTAATAAAGTGACCATTCTTATTGACATTACTATCAGTTTTGACTCTAAAATATGGCAAATCCAGAAATGTAGATCAGTGATAGATTGCACACCTATCATGTGAAAGGCTGTTCAGTTCCTATTCCTCACATTGAAAAAGAAAAGAAGATAATAGACACACAAAAATGAAGGAAATCGATGTATATTCCTTTGGAGTATCAAAAATTCTGTCTTCAAAATAAATAAAATTAGGTACAGAATTAAAACATTATGTTTATACAAACATTTGTAAAAATATATACCACAGAACAACCCAAAAGGATCTTACTGTTACAACTTATATAACTGATATGTGACAATATTTCACTTGACATTTTATAGATAGTTAAAATTTTCAATGTCAGATATATACACACATATGATACTGGTATTAAGTACTTGAGGAAAACAGATGTCATTTTATTTAATGTAGAAACAATTCAGTGAATTATTCAATTTTCCATCTATAATATTTAGATGTAGTGTGTCAGAAGCTTCCTCAACAAATGGTCAGAATTGAAAGTTATATTTTTGTTCATTTTTTCCTTAACCTTGGAGAAAAACTCATTTTGTCATATACCAAGCAAATTTTAATGACATGGAACTCTTGCCTTCTCTGATCTTGTAACAATTTTCATCTAAATAACATAATAGAGGCAAAAGAATTGCAATCTTGGACGCAGTTTGCCTCTACAGATCAGTTACACCAGACAGCAGATACCATATTTTTTTGTCACTTTTATTTTCAAATTCTTGAATATTAGCAGCACACATCTAGTGAGTCTGTATTTTTCTATTACATAGAAAGTGGCCTGAGTTAAGATCTGTATTTTATGTAAATTAGCATACAGATACATACCTACAGGGACAGAGACAGAGACAGAGAGGCATAATACAGAGAGAGGTTGCCCGGAAATGACACCCCAAGTTCAAAAAGATTCCTTCTGCTCAAAAGTGTGCCTTTGAGGAGGAACATAGACCAATAGATGCAGCCAGATCTGTACATATATAGGTCAAACCTCATCAGAAGAGTCACGTTATGTGGCAGAATACATTGAGTCTAAAAAAAGTGACACAGTTGTTCACATTATGCTTTTTATGGTCTTTCCCCTTATGTTTGACATTGGCATTTATTGTTCCTGGGAGAAAACTCTTCTCTGAAATCCTTCAGTGGATGGGACCCTGCCAATCATAAGCATTCAATTTATTCTGAACCAGTACATTGCTGATTTCACCATCCAGGTTAATCAGATTCTATAAAAATGTTCTTAAGTCTGAAAACTTCTAATTCAATCTAGATTATTAACATAAACTTAATATGAACTATAAAGATGTAGACGGCCATTTTCCTCCAGTGACTAGAACATCAAAAGTTTATTTGCTATTGAAGTATATCAGGTAGGGGTTGTATTGGCTGTTAATAAAAACAAATCCAATGATGACAACTCATTTTTAATATTTTTATACAAGGTAGGTTTAGACATAAACAGTCCTGGGCTGACAAAGCACCACATCTCTCTATATTCCCTGTTCCACTGTCTTTAGCATGCAGCTCTCTGCCTCCTGCTCTCAAGATGAATATTTAAGCTCCAAGAGTAGTATCTATATTTTGAGAAGGAAGAAATAACAGGCCATTGGCTTTCCCCCACTACTGGCTTTCTGAGGTCACCATCCTAAGACATTTAATTCCATGCCACTAGCCTGAACAGTGTCTATATTGCCAATATCTAGTTGAAAATATACCTGGAAAACAAATACATTAAATTTGGCATAATGTCTGTGTGAATAGAATGACAGAAGGCAAACTATACAGAAAGTTGATTTTGAACAATGCTTCATGCAGTAGCCTACATAATATAATATAGATAATTAGTAAACAAACAAAATCTGCATAGGATAGGGGTTGGGTATTTCAAGAGACTACTTAGAACCCATGCATTTCTGAGAGTTTTCTTATTTTTTACTTCAGTTTCTCATCAGGCTTGGCTACTGATTTGCCCATAAACATGAGAATCCTTAGGGTAAATTCATTTTTGCCCTCTGTGTACACTAGATCAAGTTATTTTATACTATTTGTAAAACAAAAACACAACCAGAAAAGCAAAACCATAGGGAAATCTTAATAAGAAAGAGGACACACATACAAGTAGGTATGAAAGGAAAGTTAGTCTGCTTACATCTTCCTGCATTAAAAAAACAAACAAGCTGTAGTTTTTAGAGCATTTTCAGACTTTAATTTCTTCAAAGTTGAGTAAAAAGTACAAGAGTGCCCATAATCCACCTGCCCCAGAATGAATACTCTCTGTCACTGTCAATGCTCTGTTTTACATGGGTGTTTCTTACAGTTGATGAATCACAGCAGTCCCTCATTGTCATTAAAAGCTAATTGATTCCATTAAGGTTCCTTCTTGGCATTATGCATTCCAAGGTTGGACAAATCTATAAGAAAGTCCATCTACTACTACAATGACATAGAGTGTTTCCACTGCTCCAGAAACCCTCTGTGCATCATCCATTCATCCCTTTCCCCTTCTGTTTGCTTTAATTGCTCATATACTTTTACAATTTTACACACGTGTATCATGTATTTTGGTTGTATTCATCCCATTACCCTCTCTTATACCCCCCCCCACTCCTGTTGAACTCCTTCTTCCTCTACTCTTACTTCCATATATACACACACACATATATATATTTGTGTGTGTGTGTGTGCGTGTGTGTATGATCCACTGAGTTTATTTAGTGTTGCTTGCTTGAGCATGGATTGGGTGTTGTCTACTAGGGTATGAACAACCAGTGCCTACTGAAGAAAATAATTTCTTCTCACTCAGGAACTACCAACTTCCAATAGTTTCTTAGGAAGACATGGAGTCCCCCAAAATGTTCTCCCTTATCCATGATGGCAGGTTGATAGACACAACTATGCCCTGGAGTCTTTCAGAACCAACTGGTGATGTATAGGCAAATACAGCTCTTTTAATTTTTTGATAGCTTATGTATTTTGTAGCTAAAAAGTAGTAATAAGTGTCTTTATACATGTCTCTAAATGGTTATCAGTGAACAAATCATTTTAGTAAATAAAAAAAGTATGGGTCACTATATTGTAGTCTCATTTCTACATGTGAAATTTGAACATCAGCTTTATGGGAATGAGAACTACACACGCGCGCGCACGCACACACACACACACACACACACACACACACACAGAGTTTATGATCTGTGGCTTGTGTGTGAACGATAACATACATTTTCACAAGGAAACCAATCTTTTATTTCATAGTTTACTGTATGATTTAAATGTTACAGAGTCTTCTGCACATATATTAAGCTAAATTCAATCCATTTCTTTAGGTAAATATCTACAAATGTTTGGATCACATAAGAGGATTCATTGCAATAAGGACTTTACTTTTTATAAAATTTACACATTAGCCCACAAATGTAAATATGCATTTTATCCTATAGAAGTGTGGATATATTTGTGGATGATAGTCCCATATAGCTCATACCCACTTGTTTCCATATTTCTCTATCTCTAGATGTCATGATTATGCTTCCTTCCTGATTTTGGATATTTGTTCATGAACTGTTTTTTCTTCTAAAGATTCAGAATCCAATTATTGCTTTCTGTGGTTTTCCCCCTACCATCTCTTCATATTTCCTGTTTTCTTTACAATCTGTTGTTGCAAATACTGTGTAAATAAGAGTCATAATACTTTATCAAATATTTATTGGGTATCTCTTAAGAGTTTTCAGAATAAATATTTTTGAGTTGACTCTTGTTTAACAAATAAATATGGATTCCTCATTTTCTACTAGCCTTTTAGAGGCTCAAGATATAACCCTGAAGAGGATAAAGAAGGTTTTCTTAGTCATTGACCAGACCCAGCGTCAAGAGGAGGACTTTCCCTCACCTCTGACAATAAAGGCCACTCCTGTTGGAGACAATAGAATAGAGTAGTCAGTTTTTAGATGTTGTCTGCATGTCAAGACAACCTATCATGAATTAAGTGTGCCTTCTCTCCAGTCACCTGTGCATATAGTATTGACTTCTTCCAGAAGTTTTGGGACACTGTCTTGTGATTCCATTAGTTTCCTATAACTTTATATGAATTTTTCTCCTGTGATGTGGACTGTCATAGGCTACCCCTACTCCAAACTCAAAGATACTGCTGCTTCTCTCATCTATGTATTTCCTAGTAGTTTGGAGAACACAGGGTCCTAACTTAAGTTCCTAGTGGTGGGATAAAAGACCCTGACCAAAGCAACTTAGTGAGAAAGGGTTTGTTTCAGCTTACTAAATTTCAGGTAATAGTCCATTCCTTCCATTACAAGGAAGTCAGGGTGGGAAGAAGTTAGAGGAGCTAGTCACATGCAAAGTCAACAGCTGACAGAGATCAGTATTACAGCATATGGAGTCCAGTATCAGATAAGACAGGTATGCCTTTTCTCCCTGGAGGCCAGCATAGCACCGTTCAACACCACGTTAGCTAGCTAGCAAGGAGGAAATTTCCCTGTTATTTGGAGATATTCTCACCCAAAGGTATCCTCAAAAATAGTAGCTAACCATATATATGGTAATGTCACGGTATGTTCACTGGTACAATAGGGGCATAATTGTCATAGGGTAGCTAACTGCTTTCTGATTAGATTTGAGGCTTGATCCACAGAAAGGAATTTAATGCTTGTTACCATAATCCTAGTCAAATTTCGATGGATGAGGAGGTCATATACTCTTGGGTAGAGCTTTCTATTATATTACTATGTGATCAGGCTGCCAAAGTGCCTTGCTAATATTTGTGTGTATATTTCTAGACCTGGGCAATCCACATAGTTGATAGAAGCTTGATTTTGCAGGGGTAGCAGTCAGGGGAGTGACGCATAACTGGGTCAAAGTGCTGAGAATAAAATCCTGAGTATTCAGCACTAAACAGGAATCTCTATCACCCACCTTGCACAACTATCAGCAAAGCTCAGGGAACACTGGAGAAGGGGAGACAGAAAGAATGTTCAAGCTGCAGGAAATCTTGTCTTATAGACAAGACGTAGCTATTATATTCAGAATTAAAGCATCGATCTGAACAAGATCAAGTCAGTCAAAATCCCCAGGAACATAAATATCATTAAAGAAAAGAGATCGTGAAATTGGAGGGGTACATGGAAAGGGTGGGGGAGGAGAAAGGGAAGAGGGAAAAATTTTGTAATTATATTTTAATTTTAGAAAATTAAGAATATTTTCAGTAAAGATGGGATAGACTATCTTTAGGTCCCACCTCTTAGTGAGGGGATCTTGATAATGAATAGTTGCTGAAGATGGAGAATCCTTTTTTTTCCTGAAAATGTGGCCACTGGTAGGTTTCTCATGCTCTGAGGGCTCAATAGCTGGGCACATATGGGCAGCACTAACAGAGCTTAGTGGGTTACCCCCTCCCCCCAAAAAATAAAAAAGACATGAAATTGGAAAGAAGATGAGTTGTAGGAATTCAGGAGAAGTTGGAGGGAGGGAATAAGGAGTAGATATAACCATATTTCAGTGTACACTTGTGTAAAAGTCTCAATAATAAAGAAAATTAAAAATTCAGCCTACAGATATGGACAGTTTAAGCAGAAGTTTATAAAGCAAATCCAAGCATCACAATAACTTAAACAGAGATATAGTAGGCTACCCAAATACAGTTGAAGAGTAGTGGGTTTATATTAGAGTTTTAAAATAGTATTTATGAATATTTATGAGCTTGGTGACATTCTTGGAATAAGGTGAAACCTATTCTCTCCCAAATCATGCTGAACCAGCTTTCCATGTTAGGATATAATTTTTTTAGCCATACCTATAGTTTGGGAGGAGTAAAAATGGCAATGTAAATAATATTATAATGGAGTCAAAGTCTTTAAGGATGCCTTGGTACCCTAGTTTCTGATGCTGCAGGCTCCAGGTCATTTTACCACAGAAGGGTATTTTGAGCATTAAGGGATACAACTATCAAAATACAGTTAAAGTATTCTTGGTTACTTCCTAGCTAATTCCTTTGTGTCATCCTCAGGGTCCCAAAGCTAGTCCCATGGCTGCATATGAACTAAGACTTTCTGCTGAACCAGGATTTTATTGTTATTTTCAAAACTGAGGCTTACTTACTCTTGAAAGCTGGAGTCAGGGTTTTTACAAGTGTCTTCCAGGCCAAACAACTGGAACAGTGGTTGGGGATAAAATAAAAGCTGAAGATAATGAACCTACATATATTTATGTTCTGCTCACTTTCTCCCTTTTTTATATAGTCCAGTATCCAAACCCAGGAAATGTTGCCACACACTTAACAATGCCAGGCGATCAAAACAATTCCCAAACATTTATCCAAAGAACAACATGGTCTATATATTCCTTCACCGAGGCATTCTTTGTGTTGGAGTCAACAATCAAAATTAACTATCATATAAGTATTCTGCAGACTCTCCTTAGACTCATACTCATACTCTCACAAGTTAGTCGGTTTACCATAATCCACACTATCGAGTAATTCCTAACATAAAGGTTAGTATGAAGGCTTTTAGAACACAGGTTTCAAACATAATATTGTCCCTAGAAAACATTTCACTGTCTACAGATTCTTTTTAATTATTACAAAGGTGATGACATGACTATAGACTTGTCTAGTAGGTATATGTGAGATGCTGCTGAACATTATTTTTTTTTAATTAAGAAAAGTTTTTCATTCATTTTACACACCAATCAAAGATCCCCCTCTTCCTTCCTCCTGCCCCCTCAGCCTTCCCTCCCAACCTATTCCCCCACTCCCTCCCACAAGAACGCAAGGCCTATATGGAGGCACATTCAGTAGAGGCAAGACCAAGCCCTTCCCTCTGCCTCAAGGCTGCAAGCAGTGTTCCATCATAGGTACTCGGCACTAAAAAGTCCTCTCATGCACCAGAGATGGATTCTGATCCTACTGCCAGGTGGCCTCCCAAACAGATCAAGCTACACAACTGTCTCACCATGCAGAGGGCCTAGTTCAGTCCCATGTTGGCTCCAAAGCCATTGATCCAACTTTCATGAGTTCCCTCTAGTCTGGTTTGGTCATCCCTGCATGTTTCCCCATCATGAACCTGATGTACTTGCTCATAGAATCCCTCTTTTCGCTCTTTGACTAGATTCCTGGAGCTCTGTCTAGTGACTGGCTGTGGATCTCTGGTGCAAGCCAGTTCAGTTCAGGCACTCTCTCAACTATTGCTAGTAGTCTAGTGAAGTTGCCAGGAACCCCCAAGGCTGCTGAACATCTCACAAGGCACAGAAGAGACAACCTCTGTAAAGAATAACCCAGCTAGAAGTGGATGAAAATATTGGGATAGTGAAATTTGTGTAACTAGGGTCTATGATCACGGCAGACATTCTTATCATTTATTATAGAGTTCCATCGCTTTCTAATCAGCTGCCTAAACTTAGACTAGCATATCTATTCAGATGCTTTTGGATTTCAGCTATTCTTATGAATAACCTTCGAACAGATTCAGCTTGCTCTGTCTTTCAACTGTAAAAGATAAGCATCTGCTTTTGTGTTGTTAGGCAGGTATTTTAGCTTCCATACATATGTTCTAATTTCTGATTAATCAGTCTCATCTTTCTATTATTTGTTTTGGAAAGAGCTAAATGCTTCTAACAATATTTTCCTCACTTTTATTTCATCTCTATTATTTTCTCAAGCATTTTTCTCTCAGCATTTCTCAAGCACCTGATACATCACATACCACTTGTGTTTCTTCACTCACAGGCCAACCTGATTCCCTGAGGTGAAAGTTTTAGCAGGTGTGCCCCTGCCTCATGCTGGGTTGCTGGCTTAGTCAGTGTTCTCTTGCTGTGAGGTAACATTACCATGGCAACTCTCATAAAGGAAGCATTTCATTGGGGCTTGCTTACTGTTTCAGAGGTTTAGTCCATTAACCTCATGGTTGGGAGTGTGGTGGCACACAGGCTGACATGGTAGCTGAGAGTTCTACAGCCCCATCTAAAGGCAGCAAGAAGAGCAAGAATGACTGGGTTTGGTTTGGGTTTCTGAATCCTCAAAACCCACCCCTGGTGACACACTTCCTCCAATAAGGCCACACCCCCTAGTCCTTCTAAGGGGTGCCACTCCATAATGACCAGGCATTCAAATATATGAGCTTATGGGTGCCATTCTTAGTTAAACTAGCACAATTGTCCATGCTTCTCCTTCCACTAGTGATTGGCAACTTGGCATCTGCAGGCTGTTAGTGATGGGGTGTGTGTGTGTGGGGGTGTGGGTGTTCAGAATGCTGATTACCCATCTGTTTCTCAGACTTCTGGTTTGACTGTTGCCAGTCAGCTTCCCCAAGAAGGGAAATCAGATGATGCAAATAAAGGTTTGTATGTGAAAAGAATATCTATGGAAAGCAAGAAGGGAGCATGAACAGTCAGGGAAAATTCTAGCTTTAGCACAGGTATAATCATAGTATTGGTTTCAAGCAATTTAAAGAGAGCTCTGAAATGCAGATCTGCTATAGAGTTGACCAAATTGAGATAAAGGTGTGGTTCTTTGTTTTGCTAAACCAGCTTGTCACTGGGGCCAAGAGGCAGCTCTATTTAATGAAGTGCAGTTTCTGGAGACATAGCAAGAACACTGAATATGATAAGTGTGTCTTTTGGGGGAAAGGGGATGCACCTCTGGGCTGTACCACACAACATTCTCTATAGCAGATACGCATTCTGACTATGTAAGTGATATTAGATGTCCATGATCTCTGCAGATGTAGGTGTTGAGACAGCAAAAGCGGGAAGTGGGGGACCAACACATTTCTTTCTGTAGAACAAGTGAAGGACCTCCTGTATCTGAGAGCAGGAATTGGTGGCAAGCTGTGAGGTAGTTGTCAGTCCTGATGAAAAAGAATGAGAGAAAGACAGAGACAGACAGAGAGAGAGAGAGAGAGAGAGAGAGAGAGAGAGAGAGAGAGGAAAAGCAAGTAGATCTACAATATATATATTTATAATTCCAGAATTTTTCTCAGAATGGAACTGACTTTGTTTATGAAATGACCTTTAGGTGGAGTGTCAGACTTCAGGCTCACACACTAAAGAAGTGTTGATAATCGAAGAATCTTATATGAGTTGAAAAGGAGGGTAGGAATACCAAAGGAAAAACAACTAGAAGAATCTAGTTAAGTCCTACTTTATCTTGAAAGAAATTTCATTGATTTTGTACATGAATTTGAGGTGTTGACCTTATGTACATATTTAGTATTGAGTATCACAGTATATATCTCTATTTATTTAGATTTTTAAAGTATTTTTCACTGAAGTATATTTTATTGCCCATAAAATTTGTACATACTGTTTTGATAAATTTATGCCCAAACATGTTGTTTTTAGAATACCATTATGAATAATTTTATGGCTATATAATTTAATAAATTATAGGTAGATATGAGAATACTGTAAACATAATGTTTTAGTAAGTCTTTGAGAATTGTATATGATGTATTCCTCCCTTCCCTCAATTCTTCCAATGTTTACACTCTCCTCCCTCACCTTCCTATCCACCAAACTTTGAGGGTTTTTTTTGTTGTTGTTTTGTTTTTGGTTTTTTTGTTTTTTTTTTTTTGGTAGATGCTTTTAATCCAAGCACTTGGGAGAAAGAAGAAAGGGGATATTTTTGAGTTCAAGGCCAGGCTGGTCTACATAGTGAGGCCAGCCAAGTCTTCATAGTGATATCCTGTCAAAAAGAAAAAAAAAAAAGATAAAATCTATTATTAATTATTTTATTGTAAAATTTCCAACTGTTACTTCACTAGAGAAATGTAATTATTATATAACCCATGTGTGTATACATGTGTGTGTGCACATGTGCACACATTCACTTGAAAGAGAAATCAGTGACACTCTAAGATCTCTTGATTATACAAAAATAAATGTGGCCCTAACGTTATTATGCTTTAAAATGTTTGTTATCTACCTTAGAGTACCATTGAGTGATAGACTGTCTCCCATTACAGAGGTCACTGTTCTCAGAATTCTCATTTCTGCCGATGATGAGTCTTAACTGATTTTTATCTGAAGAATATTCCACAATATAATTCTTCATAGCATGATTCCATTTAAAGAGGACAACATTCCTGCTTTGAACCAAGTTCTATGAATATTTAATGGGCTGGTATGTAGCAACTAGTGCTGATAAATTTAAACAGCTCTGGTATGGCATCTTACCAGGACCCAGGGTTCTACTTTTACTGTAACCTGTGTACCAATTGTTTACACTCTGTCTCATCTAATTGTTATCACAGCTGCTCCTGAAAAACAAATGCACCTGAGTGTCATAGCAAAGTGTCAAAGTGTGGTTTCTCTGGTTTGACAGGTTTTTTTTTTTTTTTTTTTTTTTTTTTAAGGAATCCATCCAGGCCTAGAAAAACATGATGATTTCTTTAAAATATGAAGCCTTATCTTAATCTAACATCTTACTGACTCTTACAAGATGTTTTAAAAATATCAAATTAATAAATTAGAAAAAGACAGTTGTCCGGCCTTAATTTTTCATTTGCCCTTTTCCTCTCTACCCTCCCAGTTATAACCTAAAGAAAACAGCCAAGAGGTTTAAGTTCCCTGAACAAGGAAAGTTTGAGAAACAGTATTGAGAAAAACCCTGATGATCTCTGTCACATGAGGTACTTATCTATTTTCTATGACTTATGGGAAGACAGCAACAATAATAATAACAACAACAACAAATTAGCAATCGGTTCCCCTTCCCAGTCCTTCAGGCATTTAGCTTGAATTTGGGACTAGAAGCCTCTCTAGCTAACTCTGTTTTATTGGGCAGTTTTCTTTTCATTATTTTTTTTTAAAGCCTAATAAAGGTAAGCTCTAGTCTAGACAGGACCATCAGCAAGAGTCCCTTCTCTGCACCCCTGTCTCACTTCTATGAAACTGTCACTAGGAGTTTCTGAAAGACAGATGTTAAAACTTGCTATTAAGTTTTCTCAAAGTGGGAATTCAGAAAAAATGCAATTTCTGCTTTTTCACATCACTCTATTTACATCTTTACTGTATTTTTGCTCCAGTTACCTTTGTGCAGCCTCTGTAACATAATTGTAAATAAGTAGCTGGTGGTAGCTACATAATGACATATGAACCCAGACTCTCTAACCTGTGAATCACATGTTCTTTCCTCTGCCACCTAATAGAGCTCCGTTAACACTACCTTTGATCTCAGAAGACATAATCCAGCAAAGGCAAGGGACTCCACTGTGTTCTTTCTTTGCTACCATCAGAGTTTTATATCCCATTTCAACAGGCAAAACAAGAGAGAGGAGAAGTGTTACTTATGTTGTTTCTCCCAGGCCAAATGAAATAAACCTGGCAGGAGCAGACGTTAAACTGGAGCTTATGAAAACTCAACACTCTTGTCGGTAATTGAAACCTTAGGGAGCAAGGCTCAAGACAACTGCCAATGGACATAGAATACTGACACCGGAGTTTATTCTCAGGATCATTTCTTGTATCTCCTCTCCATCATGAGAGCAAAGAAAGCAATAGCTAGACAGTGAGCGTGAGGAGTCAGTGATGAGATCTGAAGGACAAATGCAGAATCAGCTTGCCTCTGGGAAGCCCACAGCCTGCTTTTTGGAGTGGACCTTTCCTAGGTATCCCAGGCAAGAGAAGCCCTTTCAACTCACATCCAGAAATCAAGTGAGCTTCTTTTCTCCCTGTACTCCCTGGAGTTTTAAAGATGATTCTGCTTTCCTGGGTTTGTCTGCATGGTGACAAACAGTCAGAGCAAGCCCTGAGAACAAACCCTTTGAAAGTAAGACGTCAACCCTCTCAGGGAACACTCTTATTACGTCATTCCTTTAGCACTAGTCCTTCTTGGCTATTATTATTCATTCCCTTACAATGGCTTTCCTTGGTTTTGTTTTCCTTAACTCTCTCAATTTGCTGTATAAAACTAACCCCGTTATGCATAAATTAACATTGTATGTGTTAGTTGCAGTGAGGCATTTGTAGATTGGAGGCTTATACACACACCCACTTATAATAGTTGCTTTAAAAAATTAGAAGGGATTAGTACAAGACTAAAAGCACAAGGGGTTGAATTATTACTCGATCTCTTTTGCATTGCACAGTTTGGAGCAAACCATGCTCTTTGTTGATGATTCAGTTCCCACAGCTCTAAAATGAAGATAAGTACTGTATCTACCTCTAGTTTTGTTTTGACTATCAAATCTGTTAATAAGTGAAAACTACCTAGGACAGTTCCTATCCCACAGTAACACTTCTAAACAAATAACCATTATTAATAATCATTTGATTTGCTTAATAATATATTACAATATAATGATGATCTGATATTTAGGAAGGACAATTAATTATTCTTACTCTAGGCCATAGTACTCACAAAAGATTGCCAGCAAGCTCAAGATATTTTTCAGTGGCTGCCTTTTAAATACACTGTATTGAAGGCCATAGTCCTTTCTGAGAGGAAAGGAAGAGCAAGGAACCTGAAAGAATCTAAGGGGAGAACCTTCTCAACATGTCCAGTATTTTTGGTTAACTATTCAGGAAACAATTTGATGGTGGACTGGCTGGTTTTGTGAGTCAACTTGATGCAAGCTAGAGTCATCAGAAAGGAAGGAGCCTCCATTGAGGAAATGCCTCCTTGAGATACAGCTGTAAGACATGTTTTCAATTAGTGATCAATGGTGGGAGGGCCCAGCCCATGTGGTAGTGCCACCTCTGTACTGGTGGTCCTGGGTTCTATAAGAAAGCAGGATAAGTAAGCCAGGAAGAGCAAACCTGGAAGCAGTTCCCCTTCATGGCCTCCACAACAGCTCCTGCATCCATGTTCCAGCCTGGCATGAGTTCCTATCCTGAGTTCCTCCAATGATGGACAATGATATAGAAATGTAAGCCAAATAAACCCTTTCCTCCTTAACTTGCTCTTTGGTCATGGTGTTTTCACCACCACAGCAATAGTAACCCTAACTGAGACAGATGGTGAATACTCTTTCAAGCAGATAGTCCTGGAATATGACAATATGGAACTTTTCCTGAGGAGTAATTGTCTTCGGTGTTCTTGGCACTGGAGGCTGAGAGCTGTGTGCTGAAGCTTTACAAACAGGTGGAGCTGTGTCTGCTCTGCAGGGAGAGATGCAGAAGGAGAGCACCTGTCTGTGAGTGTCACTTCAAGGAAGGAAAAAATGGCACAGCAGTCAGAGGCAGGAGAAACGAACAGAGAAAAGGCTGGGGTGACCACAAGGCATATGAAATCACCTAAAACAAACTGCTGGAAAAACACCATAATGAAATGTAGTACCTTATATGCTAATGGAAAAGTACATTTATTTATTTATTTATTTATTTATTTATTTATTTATTTATTTATTTATTTAAAAGGGGTTTGTTTTCTGTATCTTTGCTTTTTATTTCAGTTTATTTTCTGTCCCCAGTTTGGTTCCAAGTCACTCATTTATTCTATGTTCATATGCATCGATTTGGTGTGGAAAGAAAGGAACAGACGTGTTCTGCAATGGGAGTTAGCCCCACTTGCCACGTTTCGGTTGCCTGTTGGATTCTAGAACTTAATAGAACGTCACTATGCAAGCTCTGCTTTGATTTTCCCATTAAGTATGGAGCATCACCAGGCTTAAATGCTATGCTTCACCCTTTCGCTGTTGTCAGACATTCCTGTTACTTCTCTGCTCCTCTTTCATTTGCTTAGATCTGGCTTCTCCTCTTTTGGAGAAAAATTTTCACAGGACCTCGGAGGCATCACCACTCAGGGACCAGATCTGTCCCCTGGCTCTGACAGTGCCCTCCTCGGCCCAGCTGCACACTGAATAATCTGTGCTGTAATTCTCCTGCTGCCACAGTCGGGGCAGGTTTTAGTTTCTCTGATAAAGGCACGAGGAGAAATTCAGAACTTTGTATTTGCCTGTTAATACTAATACATATGCAGAGCAGAAAGTGCCAGACTTACAGCTTGTTAGCATGTCCCCCATCTCCAACACTGATTGGTGAAATAGCAGATTTAGAACTTCATCTCTTCCTCTTACAAGAGAGGTATGACATATTAGAGTAAGAATTTAGAACTTAGCATTAATTTTGAATTTTAAGCAGAGAAGGAAGAATCTCTTGCCCTGGTGGCAGATGGAGAAGGAGAAGAATTTATTTGTAACTTCTGCTTCTATTGGACTGGTACAGTATGTAGAAAAGGGGCTTCTGAAAGATTTTGATCACATGCACGCACACACACACACACACACACACACACACACACACACACAAACTATTTAAAGACAGTGGGTACTCTGTTAAGGTCACTTCTATGTCATTCAAATTTTATTTTCTTAAAATTATCAATGCTTTATCATTTATCAATTCCATTATTTATAGCTAAATACGTTTTTAATTGTAGGGAGTATTGGCTTCTTCAGGAGAGCCCTTTCTTGCTTTTTCTGCAAAAGGGTTTTCCATGTCATAATGAGCCTATTGGCTTGCTGGATTTTCTTTTCCCATGAGCATATCTTTAATGCTATGTCCTTGTGGTCTTAGCATTGCAAGCATACTGTTTGCCATACAAACCCTAGTTAAAAGTCTAATACAGTTACCTTCCTGACCAGCTACAATGACTCTACCCTCCCCATTCTTTGACTCACTGAGAGCTGACTGCATTAACTAGGAAGCATAGTGCTAGCTCTTTTCCAGGGCCTGAACTCAGTTCTCAGCCTCCGTGTCAATGGGTGCCTTATAACCACCTCTAACTCCAGTTCCAGAGGCATCTGACGCCTTTGGCCTCCAAAGGTACCTGTATTCACATGTACACAAATATACACACAACATATAAATAAAGAAGAATTTTAAGTATGTAAAAAGGAGGAAAGTTCTTTATTATTAGTCCTTAATACTTCTTGGTACATTCCTACAATTCAATAATTCAAAAATTTTGCAGTGTGTGTGAATTTTGTCTTCCTAGACTTTACATTCCTGAATTTTCTACTCACCTTTCATACATAAAATTTGTTGCCTTGATAAGTGTGAATGTTTTAGTTTCCCTGTTCAATTATATGTTACTAAAGAACAGGAGACAAGTGCTACACTGTTTACTTCGCATAATGCCTTAAACTTAACCTACTGGCATTAATTTATGTAATTTTCCTCATGCACACAAAAATCAATTTCATGATATGACATATTTTGTTAGATGAGGGATGACCTGTAATACTTTTTTAAGAAAAGAAAAATCACACACACACACGCATACACACACACACACACAACACACACACACACACACACACACACACACACACACACACACACACACTATTTAAAAGAGAGCAAGAAGAAGATTCTAATCAATGCTAATCATTAAATATTGGCTAATTTGGGACACTGACTTCCAACACTTTAATAGACTTCCTTGTTAGGGAACCCCTATTTTTTTGTTTTGTTTCTGACTGTTATCTATTGTGGTAAAAAGGAACAATGAGAACCAAAATCTAAAAATTATAAGGGTGCCAAAGGACATCTCGTTGAACAGAAACCAATTTTCCTGGTGAGAAACTTGGCTTCATTTTTTATTTTATAAATGTTGGCTTAATACTGATTGCGTGTCATGGAAAAGCCCCACAACACTCGCTACATCAAATGCTGTGAAAATTACCCAGCTCATATTATACCTCTAAGCACTTCACCAAAATGTAATAATTTCCTGAAACATAAAAGAAACTTTTCCCCATCTTTATTTTTTTTGTCAAGTCAGAAGTCTGGACTTGTACTTCAGTTCTGCATTCAAAATGAGAAGCAATGAAACCACTTTATTTCCTCTTGTAGGCAGAGAATTTGGGCGGCTGGTGGGGTGAACCGAGAATTCTGATATTTCTGCCCCTAGGATCACTGGTTCCAGCTTCCTGGGTATCAATGGAGGCAAACTATCCTTGGGATGCCCAGACAAGATGAGAATCCAAACCATTGATTTAAAGAACCAGAAAATCCAATTTCCAGAAGGTTCAATGCATATATTTTCTTGATCTGCAAATTTCTTTTGCAGATACTCTATGAGAATAAAACTATCATCTTTGAAATCTCTTCCAGGAAATGGCTCCTCAGTTACTCCAAAGTCTGCAGTGGAGATGTGTATGTGTTCTTCCTGGCCCTATGTTCTTTCCTCTAGCAACCATCTCACATGTATTAATTGATGAAATAAGATGTGAGCTAGTGGAAGGTTCATAAAATGCATTACATTCTCTTACAAATAAACTGCAGAAGACACACCTGTAAACAGCAAGCACTCAGGGCCCTGCCTTGGTCTGCAGAGGTTAACTCCTTTGAATTCCTTAAGGGGTCATAGACTACTTTTAGGCAGTTACTCTTTTTACTATCCCTACACACCCCTCCCCACGCTGAGTTTTGTTTCATATTTTCTGTTGCTGCTATTGACAACTTGATACAAGCTAGGGTCATTTGGGAAGAGGGAACCACAACTGAGAAAATGTCTTCATCTGATTGGCTTGTAAACAAGTCTGTGGAGCATTTTCTTGACCAATGACTGATGTTGGAGGAGGGTCCACCTCATTCTGGATGGTACCACCTCTGGGCAAGTGGTCCTGGGAGGTATAAGAAAGCAAGCTAAGCAAATCACTGGGAGCAAGCCAGTAAGCAGCATTACTCCATGACTTCTGCTTCAGTTCCTACCTTGAGTTCTGGCTGTAACTTCCCCTGGATGATAGAATAAACTGTAAAACAGAATAAACTCGTTCTTCTCCAAGTTGCTTTTGGCCAGTGTTTTATCACAGAAGTAGAAAATAACTAACACACTCCATTTAATCTCTCCTCTTTTTTCATGGCCTAGCTAACTTATTGCATCATAAGATTGAAGGTCTAGCTGCTGTATACTTTAGCTCAGACAGAGCTGTTACCACCTTCTTCAAAGAGTTGTCTCATTTATTTATTTATTGTACCTCACCCCCCAAAAAAATGTTTTGAAGCATTTCAGCAACTTTCCTAGAATGCTGAAAGAGGTCTTCAATTCTTGATACTATTTGTAGAATTAAAATGTCATGATAAATGTCTTTGGTTTGTAGAGGTGGAATTAGAGCTGATTTTTAATCTCTTAGTTTTTGTATATTCTTTCCTTCATTTTATTTCTCTCTCACTCCATACTCTCTGTTTCCCTTTCTTCGTCCTTCCTTCCTTCCTTCTCTCCCTCCATCTCTTCTCTCCTCCTCCTCCTCCTCCTCCTCCTCCTCCTCCTCCTCCTCCTCCTCCTCTTCTTCTTCTTCTTCTTCTTCTTCTTCTTCTTCTTCTTCTTCTTCTTCTCTCTCTCTCTCTCTCTCTCTCTCTCTCTCTCTCTCTCTCTCTCTGGAACTGATCAAAGGATTGCTTTTGGTATGTCACAAGAGGTCAATTTCCCTTCTTATTCCAATACTTCAATTTTCCCAAACCAGGTCGTTTCTTTTTACCTTCATGATGTGTTCTGTTTCCCTTGTTTCCACAGGTATAATGATTAATATATCCCCAGAAACATCACTGAGGACCACTATCCTGACTCCCTATAATATTGCCTAATAATCTTCCCCCAAAATGATGGCTTTGAATCACTTATGCCTTTTCTCTTAGCACTGATTAGAAACAGTATGTAACTTAGTATTGGCCTCCAAGGTTATCAAAATGTACTGAGGCCTTTGAGGATGCTAACATGCAGACTTTCTCCTAACTTTGCCATCTCTCTAGTGCTTCCTGTATTGTTAAGCCTTTATAATTTACATTTATGGAATTTTATTTGTGCATTAAAGGTTTATATTTTGTGTAAGTGCTTAAATGGTGAACAATAGATGTATAATTTCATCATGTCTGATATTTAGCTACTATTATATATTTTCAAAGGTATTATACATTGAGTCTTTGAAACAGTCTTTAAATTTTATTCATGGAAATACAATTACTAAGTCAAAACTACACAACTTCTCTTAGTTTCTAAAAGTTTGGTATTCACACCGTGATATTTGATCAGGATGACTCGGTCTGTCCACACCATTGAGAGCACTAGGCATAGCCTACTTTTGAAAATTTGTTGGAATTTGCTTTGATTCTTAACTAGTTCAAATATTTTCCCCCTAAGGTATCATTAGCTAGTGTTTTAGTGATATTTCTTTGTATTTAATTTCTTTCAGTTATCTATAGGGCTTTATTATTGCTTAAAAACACTTGTGTGAGCTTTTTGTATACTGTTATTGCCTTATTTACTGAAATTGTTTTCTTTGTCTTCATTTTGATTGAAAATGTTTGAAGCATTAATATTCAGTTTGTTTATTTTTTTCTTTCAGATTATTTCTTTTATTAATTTTCAGTGTGCAGAATCCTCTTTTGAAGTCCCCCAAATCCAGTGAATATTAAATTCTTAATCTGTGTTTTTTCCTATTTCTTTTTACTGTTATATTTAATTATTTGATCCATCTGGAATTCTTCTTGACCAATATTCAGCATTACAGGTCTTGATTTATTTTTCGTTACAAAATGCTAACCAGCCATTCAGCTGCCATTTAGTGACTAATCCTCTGCTTCCCCGCTGCTTTGATAAAATAAATCTTACATATAATAAAGTCTGTTCCCAGGCTTTTTCTTCTGCTCCATTTAGCTTTGCTTTGTAGTTTGCAAGACACTTTAACATACATTATCTCATTTCATCCTTCCTACCCCACACTGATTGCCTGGCTCACCCCCTGCTGCTACAAACATCAAACATCTGACTTGTCCCATCCCTGCCTTATGGATGGAAAAACAAAACCCTAAAAGGTAAAGGAACACATTAGCTAGCCCTGCCAGACTTTTAATACTGGCGAGAAAGGGCAAGCTTCAGTGTTCCGTTCCTGCAATGCTCTGAGATGCTGTATCCAGCCCTAGGGAAAACTGCTTGCCTTCAGGGTCACCTGGGAGCCTCCTTTATTGATTCTTAAAACTACAAACCATTTTGTGCATTCAGGTCCACCTTCTAGAACACTACAGGAGCTTGTGCTCCTACACCAGAGAGGAAGCAGCAGCCTGGGCCTGGGCTTGGGCCTGGGCCTCCTATTCTGTGTGTATGCTTGGCACTGACTGAGAACTCTGGTTTCTGTCAGTATATTTGTGCAATGACACATACTCTCGGTGATTAGATTAAGGCTGGCAAAGCCAATATGAAAAACCCACACAGATTACCACTGTCACCCACAGTAATTACATTTATTCATTTCCATTTAGCCAAGTTTTTACAAGCCGAGCAAGGGGCCAAATAAGCAATAAACACAGAGGCAAGAAATTAAAATGCTGATCTGTTTGCTGTGAAAACAATCAAACTATCATCTTTCTTTAGGCACCTCATTCATCATCGGAGAGGGCCACACTGGTGAAGTGGAGGTTGGGAGCCTAATGTTATTACATGTAAATTCACTAACATGAAATTACTGCCCCTGATGCGATTTTACTAATAAATTAGTTCATTTCTACCTTTTCGCTAGAGACTTTAGGGACCGTGGAGAATTGTACATGTGTCTCCTAATCTTGCCTGCTTTATTTCAGGCTGGCTAGCTCTTAAATTTCTTTTTATTTTCACTCCCTCCATCTGATTCTTTAGTTTCCTGGCTATGCCTTATTGGATAAACATGCCATACAATTTGTTGTCTTCACATGTAGTTTGAAAATAAGCAGCTTAAGGACAAATTCTCTTTTGCAGGCGACAAGACCGGCATCAGGAGGCGTTATGAGTGTAACAGTTCTCGGAGCTCATTGGCAGCTCTTATTAATTCATTGCTGGGTGTGGTGGTTTTTCTCATTGCTGTATAAATTTTCAATTTGAAAATGGAATGAAGCCAAACTTTGCTATGTCAAATAACTATTGAAGCAAGGAAATCCATCTGCAAGCAGCTCCCTTCACTTGCTAGCTCTTCCACTGTATCTTCAAAGTAGCAGGGACTACACAGTAGAAGAGCAGCGGATGGCTCACAGAAGACAGATGCATCCTTTTGCTGCGCTGATCCCTCTCTGGGACATTTCCAGTCCTTCTCTTGCTTACTGTTAATGGGCCATGCCTTCACATAGAGTAGTTCATTTATTTTTTTTAAGATTTCATCTGCACGGCTGTTTATCCTTGCCCCAACTTCACAATCTGTTTTTACAAGCCTACAAATGGTTTCTGTGGACATGACTCTGATGTCATCACTGAGGCAGTGGAGGTGAGCAGATGAGGAGTGAAGAGAGGAAAGACAAGTCTCTCAGAGGAGTTGCTCCCCACACTCAACACTACTCCAAATACTCTCTATAGTGATGGTGTTGTAAGTGTTTCAACGTTACACCTGCAGGGAAAAATATGCACCATAGTATGCTCGCCCTTTGCACAGCAAAATATGTGTTTAAAAAGTTGCTTTGGTGCAGTGGTACAGTGAAAATCAGTCATAAATGTGGTAAACATCACACCTTACACATTCCACCACTTCATACATGATCATGGAGTACCATCAACTCATCCTTGTGAATGGATGTCTCAAGAAATGAAATCAACCTGAACAATAAGTAATTTCCATATACCTGGATTTAAATTTAGCTTTGTACCATGTAAATAGAACGAAAAGATAAGGTACATGAAATCTATGCCTTTATTCACAAAGGGGAAATAAAAGTCATTGAGAGTAAGCACCTGGCTCTTGTAATCATAGGGTAATAGAATATCCTATATACTAATTTTTTGCTAATAAATAAAAATATATGGAATACTAATGTGAAAACAACTCCATTTAACCAATATTTATTTTTCAGCTGCATCAGAGAGAACCCTATGACAATTGTTGCCAAAAAGGCAAAATCAAACAAGCCTTGCCTGTCAGGTCCTAAAATTCAGATTTTTCTGACTCCTGACTTAATTTCCATGCTCCCATAGAACACTCAATTTTCTTTCATACTTACTACCACACAGTTTGTTGTGTATTATGTATTTAAGTATTTCCTAAATAGCTGTCTTTTCACTTAGATGTCTTTATTCAAATATGAACTCTGCCGTAGTTTGGATCTCATAACAGTGTTTCTCAGTCTGACACTATTGTAGAATGGGAGAGAATTTAAGAGGTAGAGTGTGGTCAGGGGTTTTAAGTAATTGGGAATGGATGTGACCAGAATATGGGACTCTGGTGTCTGATTTCTTTCCCTTCCTTCCTTCTTTCTCTTCTTCCTCCCTCCCTCTCTTCCTCTTTCCCTCTCTCCCTCCCTCTCTTCCTTCCTTCCTCCCTTCCTTTTATTGTCCTTTAAATGAAAAATATCCCCTACAGGCTCATGTGCCGAACACCGTTGGTGGTACTGTTTGGGGACAGCTTCTCACAATGCTGTCCTCATTTATTCACTAGTGTGTGACAGATACTGAATATGAGAATAAAAACATGAATTGTATAGTTCTACAGAACGAGGTGTTATTTTGAGTAAGTATCACTTGAAGATGGGCTTGATATCTATTCTTGATAACTATTTATTGAGCATAATTATGTGCTTGTCAATAATCTTGTAACTAATAAGGATCCAAAAATGGACAGGTGCTAAAAACACTTGCCTTCATGGGTTTACATTTCTATAGAAAATAGATAATAAATTAAGAAATATGTATTAGATTATGAGTGATAGTCATTGTATTTTTATACAAACCTATATACCAGATGTTGGTATTTTCCATACTCGATGGCTTTGAAAGTTTTTTCTTTCTATTTTGCTGATGATGTTTACTTATTATCTAAGATGTAGATGTTACCTTGTTCTGGCCCTATATCTCAATTGGTACATGGTGACTGTTCCACTGGACTGCATGATACCTCCACCTCCATATCTAGTGGAAATACTACATTCTTTTCATCTCCTGATCTCTCTCTTCCTCAGTCCTTCTCCTTGTGACTTTACTCACACATCAGTACAATTGTTTGCATGCCACCGAGTTCTTCAGTTTGTCTGAGGCTTGACAATCAAATAACTTCCTGTTGCTTTGAATAAATAATCTGTCAGTCAAATCATTATATTCTGTCTGGGTAACCCAATATTGCCATTCACTTTGTTCATTCACTCAGTCCCCGCACTCCACCACACACACTTTTCTACTTTGTGTTCCAAGCACAATAAGAATCTGATCTCTTTAGAGAAACTATTTTTTATTATGTATAAAGCCTTCCAGAGTGGCATAAGAGATTTTATACTTCTTTAAACAAACAACACCATGAATGAGTGAATTCCTGTTCTTTGGAGGCACTGTCTGAAAATTTCTAGTGGCAAATACCATTTGAACTGACATTATTCATATTCTACATCAAAAACAGCTTAGCCATTTGTATATTCTCTTCTCACTTCAGAATGGGAAATGAGAAGGACTTGCTACTGTACTTACTGAGTTCTCTGAAGTACCCAGAGTGGATAGAATAGATGAATGGATGAAGATGGTGTTAAATGTTCCGAATAACCACACTCAGGATATTAAGACAGGAGTATTACAAAGTCAAGGCCAAACTAGGCTATGAAATTAGATCTTATCTTAAAACAATAATAATCCAAACAATCAAAACATAAGCTTTCTGTACACAATTTCTCATTGCTAAAACCTAATATATCAAAAACCATTGTATTAGCATAAAAAGCCTACATTATTTTAGAAGGTACTGATTTTTTACTATGGTGAATTATTCATAAAATTTCCATTTTAACCACTTATACGTGTGTACTGCAGTAGATTAAGTACTTCCAACTCCCCATCCCTTCCCCAGAAAATATGGCTTTACATCATTGAAAGACAAGTAGTGTTTATGATGGTTGTTTGCTGTTTGTAGAGATACAAATCAATAGCTTATCAATCAAGAACAATATAAATTAATTGAAATCATATTACAAATGACCTCATGTTGAAAAAAGTAAAAATGACTTACATATAAAAGCAGATTGCCACAAGAAAAGTCGGAGCTGTTGGCTTTGTTTCATTTATTTCCTTTATCAATTTACTATGACCTCAGTTAGTCATGAGGAGAATAAAGTGGGAGAAACTAGTCACACAATTAAACTTATATGTATATTTTCCAGACTTCACAGAGCCTCCAGAAACAAAGACACGTAACATATGACATACCTGAAAGCTGTTGTGTGTTTGGGGATGGCATATTTTCATTTCCTTCAGTGGGATTGGATTAAAGAGCTAAGATGATAGTTTTCTATATGTCTGTGCTTTTGTGATTTTTCTCCAGACTCCCCCCTGTTGTCACAGAGTGAAAACATAGTCCCTCGACTCTGAAACATTTTTCCTAAGTACTAGTTGCTTTATTCCCTCAATGTCCCTTCTTATCCAGGACAGTCTCTGTCAGTCATGAATATCCTTAAGTGGATTTAGAAACTTTTCACACATAAATAAAGGTGTAGTTTAGTGCCGGCTTAATAATATGGTGCTATCTTGCTCAGCACTGTAATTTCCATGTTCTTATTGATTGTAATTTATAACATCATTAGCTTTCTAAACTGCCATTAACTAATGATGGACTCTGTGGGCTTAACAGCACTTTGAAATCAGTTACTGACAAGTTGACCCCAGAAGCATTTATCAAAAGGATAATGGATCCCTATTGGAGTGACAATAAATTAGGTTATGCTCTTATCGAATTAAACAATGGATGAAGGAAAATTAGCTATCAATAAACATCTATAAAGCCTTCCCGATTATTCCCAGTCAATTATATCAATTAGAGATCAAACAGGGAACCCCTGCAGTAAGTTAAATAGGACTAACCAGAGCCCAAAGAGGCCAAATTGTGTTACAAAATGCAACACCAGGGGCAGCTGCCAAAGAGGTAATCATTCTGGCCATTGACAAAAGGGCTGCTTTATTAGAATTTGGGGTACCACCCTGAGGCATGCTTCTGCTTAAGGACAAAGACTTTGTAATAAAGGCAAAAAGAGAGGCAGGGTGAGAAGATGTTGGAGGTGAGGAAGAACAGGAAAAAAGAGACACAGCACATATTGGAATAAAAGAAAAGACAGAATCATGTTTTGTTATATGTAGCCTTTCTCTTTTTACTATAATAAAATTAAACCTCTTGGCTCATAAGGGTGTTTTGTCAGATCTTTTCCAGGTGATGCTTTTGAAAGGGCTATTTTCTTTAGTAGCTAGTGTGTATGCATAGATGTGTGTGTGTGTGTGTGTGTGTGTGTGTGTGTGTGTGTGTGTACCATATTACTTAATACTTCTGTGCCTTCCTTGTCCTAGGTCTGTTTTGTAAGGAATGTTGAACTTTTCACTCAGCATATTTGAAATTCATGAGCATTTGTCATGTGTTTCAGAAAAAAATCCTCTTCATCAGTCTCTATTAAGAATTTGGTATCAAGGGCTGGAGAGATGGCTCCACAGTCATGAGCACTGGCTGCTCTTCTAGGGAACCTGGGTCCAATCTCCAGAATGCAAATGGCAGTACATCTGTACTCCATCCCATGAGATCTGATGTCCCTTTCTGGCCTCCAAAGGCATCATGTATACACATCATGCACAGATAAATATGCAGACAGAAGATTATTATTATTATTATTATTATTATTATTATTATTATTATTAAATTCTGACAAGGAGGAGTTGCTCATTCTATTTGTATCTGTTTTTAATCCTCTTGAAGACCCAAGTTGGTATCCAGCTAAGTATCCAGCTGATCGCATACTATTTTCACAAAGTGCTGATGTGATTGTTTAAACAACAAAAGCTAAATACAACATAAAGAAGAAAAAGGAAGAGCCAGAGAAGGCAGCATTTTCAAACATCATGGCTGTGAAGCCAGACAAAACACTCATTATCATCTTTTTTAGTCCACTCATCTATCTTCTGTCTCCTTAATACCATGGACATGATAAAAAATAAACCACCACAAAATAATAACAACTGATATAACTGATCTACTTATCTGCTTTTTTTTCTTTCAAAAAGCATGCAAATCACCATGTAACATTTCGAAGACAAGCCATGAGCAGGAATTTACACTTTTGCTAGCCTCACCCTTACTACTACCCCAAGTATCCCCCACTTATTCCCACCCTGTGCTCTTCCCTGGCATACACACATACTTTGTCTTGAATTTGTACTGAGCTCTGAAGCATTAGGCTCTCTATGAAGAACTGCAGGGCTTCTAATCAATGTCAATATGATTGTTAATCTAGTTATCAGTGCCACAGTCCTGATGAGGGAGAGACCATGGGTTACCCAGCATCATTGCTCATTGTTTCAGTCCTCTTTGAAGCATCATGATTTGGAGCCCAAGACCATCAGAATAGCTGTAGAGCATCAGGCTAGAAGCTTATCCAGACAGCTTTATACACTAAGGATATTTTCCTGAGACAATGCAAGGGTCTTATAGTCAATCTTAGCCAGCACAGAAAGGTACCTTGATAAGTTAATGAAAGAAAACATATATAAAAGAAATTTGCAAATGTTGGTGAATTCCAGAGATATAAATGCTCCACAATAAAATGAGGCTTGTTTAATTTTCCTATCAATCTTCTTAAGAGCTGTAGGAAGGGACATTTGAATTATTTGCTTTTCTTGCATTTTAAAAGCAGAGAGCACCACTGCCTTTAAATAGAAGAAGCACTCCTTTGCTACTGTAATTCTATATATTTTGTGTCTGTGGGTAGCAAATTGTAAGTTCTTATTGATAAAAACAGTCTCACATGTATGTGTGTAGTGTCAAGACTGGGAAAAACAAATAGTGCAGAGATACAAGCTTTTCCAAAAAAGGAAGTAGTTTAGTAGTTGTAGAAGTAGCTTGAAAAGCAATATATGTTCTATGAATATGTTAATGATGTAGAGATGTGAGCAGCTATGGGTTTCTACACAGAGACAGGATGCAAGCATGAAAACACACACATGGATCTACAAATATGCTGAGTATTTTTTCTAATTATTTATCCATATATAGCATTAGTTTATTCATCAGAAAGTAGATAAATGAAAAAGGAACATCTAGGATGAGAAGGTAAGGGTCCTGAGTACAATAATCTTACAAAGGAAAACAAATGAAACCAGGTTGAATGTAAATGGAACATCTATAACATATTATGCCATTGATATGCTTACAGGAAAGCAATGACAAGACCCTGGGACCAGACCCGGGACCCCAAAAAAGAAAAAAAGAAATTTAGCTTCTCAAAAATGCCACCACCTAGCTTGAATTCATTTGTCAAGGCTCTTTTTGTTTTTCTTTTACAGCATTTTTAACTGTCTCATCTCATGATTTTGGGGGGAGGGTCACAAGACTGTGCATTGGCAATAGTTTCAGCACATTTCCCTAAACCATGCTCTTTACTACTGCAAAAAAGGAGAAGGAAATGGGAGAGGGTTTGGTGAATCCCTATCAGTCTTCAAACCCAAATGCTTTCTAGTTTTCCCTACGTTGGCTTTGAGCATGTGAAACTTGTCCTGGTAGGTATATGAGCCTCTAAGACAGACTCTGAAAAGTATAGAAGAAAAAAAAATCCAATGAACCAACACATGTGATTCTGGAAGGATAACAAGGCATTAAAAGTTTGGTGGTTCCACATTACAGATACATATTTGTGTTAGCAGTAGATAAAAGAAAATGTAAACTTTAATTCAACACAGTATCTGAGCTGAGTGAGAGAAATTAGCTACAGGAGTTAAAGTTTATAAATTACCTTCACTGGAGCTACACAAAGTTTCCAAGCGAAACAATCTGTTGACTATGTATCTATCATTCTGAAACAGACATACTCTGTGCTTTTGAAACCATTAAGGCATCCCTGAATACACTTGTTGCTGTTTCACTAAGGGCTTGATGATATAACTTGGTCTGTGATTTCAATTTGTTCAGCTGTTCATATTAAAGGAAGCTAATGTCTTGTGTTCTTAAAATAACACACTAAATATCTATGGACATTTTTTTTTTTGGCCTGGGATACCCAACACATTCCTGCACATTCATGAAGACATTTATGAAACACCTACTAAGTTCCAAGTACTATTCTAGATCCTGAGCATGCAACAGGAGATAAACAATGATTCTTGAGTTTGTAAGTTTTTATTCTTCTCCATCAATACTTATGACAAGAGAAACAAAAAAAAAGTGTAGAGAACATTGGGATGATAAGAATGCCAAGGAGAAAAGTAAATTAAGGTTTGGGTATAGGAACATGCAAGCTTCGAGTAAAAGAAAAAGTTGGAAAATTAGTTGGAATTAGGGAAGAGCACACTATGGTGACACGTCAAGACCTGAAGGAGTTGAGAGAGGAAGTCATCAGTTATCCAAAGGGACAGATGAGAGAGGAAATAGCAAATGCAAGGACCCCAAGGCAGGAGTGTCTTCCAACAGTTGCAGTAAGGAAGCCTAGGGATGGCTAGGAGAGTAGAGTAAGTAAGATTAAGGCCTAAGAGGTACATGCCATCTAGGACCATGGCAGCCCCTGGTAGAAACCTTGGCTTTTAATCTATGTGAGATATAAATAGTTAAAGAGTTTAGATAAAAGAGAAATACATTCAGATTGTCTCTTAGTCATTTGAACTAGAGTTCTGCCTAAGAACTAGCTAGTTTGGACTTTTTTTAAATCCAATTTTGTTATCATTTAAATTTACTTTATTATTTTATAAATTTTTTAAATGTAAAGTCTAACTACACAATTTCCTTCCTTCTTGTTCTCCTTTCAACTCCTCCTATGTTCCCTCTTATCACAACTTCTAATATCCATTGCCTCTTTTTCTTTAATTATTATTAAATAAATATTGGTTCAAGTAACATCTCAGAACAGGGGATAGAAAGATTGTACAAGCCAGGGGAACAAGAAGTCTGCTGTGGGACTGTGTCTTCTAGAAATAACATAGAAACCATATCTATGATACCTCAACAACATAGCTACCTAAACAATGAAAACACCAATAGATAGGCAAACATGGAAGAAGATCTTCTGGGGTCCCACCCCTAGACAACTAATTAATTACAGTTAACTAATGACTGGAGGGAGGGAGAATTAGTCTTCTCCAGTGAGGTCCTTTACTTGTTCATCCAATGCCCATGGCAAGCCTTGAAATTATATACATAGAAGCAACATTAATTAATTATTGTGTATGTGTGTCTGTATGCATGTATGTGTGTGTGTGTGTGTGTGTGTGTGCGTGTGTGTGTGTGTGTGTGTGTGTGTGTGTGTGTGTTAGTGTATGCCACATGTGTACAGGAGGACAAAGAAGAGCATCAGATATCCAAGAATTGTAGTTATTAGGGATGGTGAGCTGCCCATTATAGATTCTGGAAACCTGGGTCCTCTGAAAGAGCAGAAAGCATGTTTAAACCACTGAGCTGTCGCCCCAGGCCTTATTTATTTTTTTAAATTTATGCTTTTATTCATGTATATGTGTTTGTGCATATGCCATGTATGGGGGTGCCCACATCTATACACAAATTGGATGTTCTGAGTATGAGAAGAGGCAACAGTTAAAATGGAGAAATCTCTCTTTCTCTCACTCTAACTCTCTCTTTTTTCTCTCTCCAACACTGAACTGATACACGTTTCATTGACAACACCTCTCACTACCCCCTTCATAGTCCCACACTTGCAAACAAAGCCAAGTGACAGGATGCGCTGTTAAGTCCCCACTCAGATTCTACTAAATATATTTGAAATCAAAATAAACAGAAGTGAAAATCACACCCCTCTCTACTCCTCAACCCATCTTAAACATGGAAGTGGTTTCGCAAATCTCTTTAGTTTCTGGATCCACATGTGTTCTGTATTATCACCAGCTCCTTGGCAAATAGGAGCATATTACTTGTGCATGACAGAATTTTAACTTTCTGGCTAGCCTTTCACCCAGGAGTCACATGACCATGAAACAGAATAGAATACATAATCGGTACTATTCACCTGCTGTAAACTGTTGCTGTCTCGGACAAGTAGCTGCAGAAGACAGGACCCAGAGAACTTGAAAGTAAATTCTTCTCCTTCTCTGATATTGTGGAATGTACAGCTATGGATTGCTGGGTGCTCTGCCAAGTTCAAAAGCAAAACAAATGCTGGAGTCATGATTAATATGTGATTCCTCTGCTCTCTCAGCACTGCTCATTTGAAGATGAAGGGGTCTCCCACTTAGGAAACGGCTAGTTTTCTAAATTCCTCTTTCAGTCCACAGCTTGGAGCTGTAAAAATGTTTTCCTTGAGAAACAATGTGATTGATGCAGTCTGAATACCTGGGGAACTTCCCAAATCCCAGCCTAAAGCACAACTGAATGACAGTCAATGCGAGGTATCTCAGGGCAGTCAGTCAAAAGAAGAACATAGGGGGGGAGGGGAGTGGAAACAGTTTTCTTCTCATTATCATTGAGAGAGACCTAACCATCATCTTGAAATCAATGGTTGCTTCTGGTACCTTCCCCAGCTCTTCCATCAATATTTCTTTTCTTTTAACCAGAAGTACTGGTTCCAAGTGCCCGGAGACCTAAGGCTTGCTATCACGAGATACTTCAGCCTCTCTCTCTCAGTGAAATGATTCATGTGTGACATGACTCGCCTCACTTCCACTCTAAGTAACCCCCACCCCCATCCCCAGCTTCAGAACATCTAGTTCTGACATAATTTGGGAAAGCAAGTGATCAAATTATTTCCTCTTGATAAGTAAGTGACTTAAACAACAGAAAATATCAATTCTAGAAAAAGTGCTTCATTCATGCAAAAAAATTGTTATAATTTTGTCTGTATGTTGGCATGAAGTAAAACAAATAAATACAAATGATAGCAGAGAATAGGAAAAGATACCCCATCAGAAAGAGTTTCCACATAAATCAATTCTAATAAATTCTATGTCTTCTTCAGCTTCTTTGTCTTTGTCTTTGAGTGTGTGTGTGTGTGTGTGTGTGTGTGTGTGTGAGTGTGTTTGTTTGTGTTTATAGATGTGTGTGTGTGTGTGTGTGTGTGTGTGTGTGTGTGTGTGTTTTACAGGCATATGTGTATGTGCAGTTGATATGACAAAGGAAGGTGTTGAGTGTTCTTCTCTATTATTCACTTCCTTCGAGGCATGATATCTCCCTCATCCTTGGGTTTTCACACTTTTTTTTTTTCAACCAGGCTGGCAGTTAGTGAGCTCCAGCAATCCTTCTATCCCTTCCCTAACCATTGTTGGGGTCACAGGAGGGACTACTCAGGGTTGTCATGTGGGTTGTAGAATCAGAACTCCAGTCCTCATGCTTCTGCAGCAGTACCCTTACCCAGTGAGCCCATTTTTCTCTGATTTTGAGCCCATCTTGGGTATTAACTTTTCAAAAAGATTGAAAAGAAATGGCAATGTACTAGACAGGTTTCAGTTTTGGGGGGGATTTGGAGAGAGAAAATTATAGTAGGGAAGTTGGTATCCATGTAAGTTTTGTTTTTCAAAAATCAACGCTGGAAGTCTAAGACCCATTTATGATCATTTACATTCATTTTACTCTCTTGCTACCTTTCATCAGCTTGACTAAAATAAGTTGTTTTAAAGGCAACTTATTGTTCTTGTCATAAAAGAAAACATTACAATAACTTATAGAAAGAGTATAAAGCTTTTCCCTAGTCTTTTATCATGTCTTGGTGACTGCAAGCTAGTGATTTTATGACATTTTTCTTTCTAAGGAGAATATTACCTTTCAGTTTAGAAATGAATAGTAAGCCTGGAAAGTTTTAGTTCTATGGAGATAAATAAGAACTGTGCCTGCCATGAAAAGCTAGGATAGTTACTGCTTCAGAAAACAGTTTATCTGAGCCACTGCCATAAACAAGCCTAGAAGAATTCCAAAGGATAGTTGATTTATAACTCTGTGGCATAGTTTAAATTCCACAGCCTCCAAGCATACTTTTCCATTGAAACCCGCCTATAACTTCTCCTTGCCTTCTTCTCTATATCCCTATGTCTAGTCCCAAACCTTGTCTTAAACTCACCAAATGACTCCATTGTCACACCAAAGGCCCTGTGACTGTGACAGTCCTTCAGTGACTTCCAAGAAGAGCCCAGGAGTGAAGAACATCTGTGGAAGCATTGTAAGTGGGTTTCAAATCGGAGCATTGGAATCTTATGTAAGAACCCTTCCCTTCAATTTCCTAGGTACTGTGGCAGAAGTCACTAACAATTATATGTTAATGTTTATGCCTTAAAAAATTCCAAGTAATCATCTCTTTCTGAGGAGCGTGGTGGGGTTATACTTATCTGTATTTATTTCTTTTGCATTCACACTGTGTCTTTATTTTTCCTCCCTTAATTCCTGCTCCTGTGAATTTCCCCTCTGTGCCTCAGCTACAGATTGTCTCAGAAAATCAATAAATCCTTTGCACATAATAATGCCCACCCATTCTACCTCACAGGGGTGTTGTGATGTGTAATTAATTAATGTGTGTAAAGAGCTGAGGGAGCATGCAATGCAAGACATCTTATGAGAGAGAAGAATCATTATTAATAAGTGTTATTACCCAAATGCCTCTAGATGTCAGCAAAACATCTTTTAAAAAAATGTAATTGGGCAGCAGTTTTGAGAAGCCTTGGACTTTGCTGTTTCCCATGGATGGATGCTGGGGAGAATGCCATCGATGTGGATGCTGGAGCAGCCTCTCCTTGCAAACCTTTCAGTTTCAAATTATGAACTTTGAATAAAAGTGAGCATGAGAACAGAGTTGGTTGGGATGCTTTCAGAAATAAATGTGTGGCCCACTGGGGTGCTTTCTAGACAGTCCATAAGGAAGGTCAGTCTTATATTTCAAAAGGGCATTTCATTTCCTCATTTACAAAACAGTGGGTGTTGGTAGCTAACAGGCAGGATCAGGACATACACACACACACACACACACACACACACACACACACAAATGCACACACGCATTTTCTCTAGGTTTGAACCTGTTGATTGATCATGTGAAATCTGTGTGAATGTAGATGTGCTGAATCCCACTAGCTTCCTTCCTTGATGGAAATGTGAAAACAAAGATGATGGTAATTTCCCCACAAATTGTTTGATGACATGCCAGTCTTATTTTCCAAAGCAAACATTTGGGTTTATAAGTGGTCAATATTGGCGCTTGTCAATAACAAAACCAGATGTTTCCTCTTTCCATTTTCTTCTTATCCATCACTTGCTCCAGAGAGAAAGAAAGATGACATCTAGATACAGGAGAAAAAAGATGAGCCAAGGAGACAGGGCAGAGACTGCTCCTGTTCCTGGATGCCTCACCCCCGTTAAGCACAAAGGAAGCAAAACAACTCTGTTAAGAAAGAACACACCAGTAAAATTATTTTAATTAAGTTCAACACAACTTAATTTTGTTGCTGGATGCTAAAGCAATTTAGCTTTCCAACTACTTTTCAGGGAGATAAAAGGTTGGTTTCAAAATTTCCCATAATTAATGAAAAAAGTTTCCTCGCAGTTTATTTAAAGGAAGCATAGTTAGTTGTACAATGAGTGTTTTTAATCATTTGGTCCCTGAAGAGGGCGGAATTTTCCCCTATGTTAAGCAAAAATTAGAGCAAGCTTTTCCAATACTCTATAAGCAGTCTTTTGATGCTCAGCAACTGCGTATGACTTTGTAAACGTGTTCTAGGAAGTGATGAGGTAAAAGGAAGCCATGAGGCCACTGCTTTCAATTTCAACTGAAAACAATCAGTACGTGATTTCCTTTGAAAAAGGAAGAACTTAAATATTTGTAAATAAGGCAGGGTTTGCATGCTGGCTGATAGATGCTACCATGAGTTTTGGCAATCAAACAAAGAAAAAAATCATGGTAATTTATAAATCATTTTTCCTCTTAGGAAGCAGGGTATAATTTATATAAGCAGTAAGCATAAAACACTGGCATTTGTATGTTAATGAAGAGAATAAATATATAGATGTTACTTAAAATCTATATGATAAACAATTCATACAATATGATGTGCATTATTAAATTAATATTTTAGTTGCTTTGAAATATGAATTCATTTAATCTTTCTAATTTTCTCATGTAATGGACAGTATTACCATTCTCACTTTACAGGTTAAGAAATAGGTTCATAGAATGTAGGGTGAGTTCGTTCCTCACTGTTACAGAGGCAGAAAGCTGCATGCTGAGAAACTTGGCAGAGCTGATCATGGACTTAAATTAGGGATCGTTGTGTGCCTGGAACCCTCCTAACATCATGCATTGCTTTTTGTCTGAGAAGGTTGCTCAGATGCCCATGAGGAAGTCCTTCAGTCAGTTCTTAGGTGTCCTCTTTTCTGAGCGCCCCCCGCCCCGCTGATATGAGAAGCAGTAAGGATATTAATGTCTGTTAGTCAGCTTGTTTGTAGGGAATAAACACTCCTACATCCAGGAGCTTCAGAGATTCTGAGTGGGCAAAAACTTCCTTTTAGGAAGACAACAGATTAAAAGACTTTAACATGACTCTTTCAGTGTAAAGTACAAGAATTAAAACTAAGACATTCTCTTTTTAGATGCTCATCCTGAGGACTGAGGAGATGGATCAGTGGGTAAGAGAGCCAAGCCTGACAATTTGAGTTCAAGCCACATAGTAGAAGGAGAAAACTGACTCCCACAAGCTGTCTTCTGACCTCCAAATATGTACTTTGGTATGTGTATGTACAGAGAGAGAGAGAGAGAGAGAGAGAGAGAGAGAGAGAGAGAGAGAGAGAGAATAAATAAATGTTAAAAGAATACTGAGGGCTGGTGAAATGATTCACTCAAAGTGTATAAACTATAAACCTGCCAGGCGGTGGTGGTGCACGCCTTTAATCCCAGCACTCAGGAGGCAGAGCCAGGCAGATCTCTGTGAATTTGAGGCCAGCCTGGGCTACAGAGTGAGCTCCAGGAAAGGTGCAAAGCTACACAGAGAAACCTTGTCTTAAAAAAACCAAAAAAAAAAAAAAAGTGTATAAACCTGAGTTGTATCCCCAAAACCCATGTAGAAAAAAGCTAAGCATGCTGACATTTGCTTGTAATTCTACCAGCTAGTCCCTAGCCTCCCTGCTGAGTTTCAAGTTCACTGGAAATCCATATGTTAAAAAAGAAAGAAAGAAAGAAAAGAATTAGGATGGGGCCTGAAGAACAACTCATAAGGCTGTCCTTTGTCCTTCATAAGTGAGCACACACATGCAATTTTCATAGTGGAAAACTGTTAATTTTTTCTATATTTTAATATAATTGCTATGCACAAAATCCAAATTCAACATATTTTTAATGGTCATTTTGCATTTGTTTTTTTCTTAAATTGTTTATGTTTATGCCTATTTGTACAAGTGTCCATGAAGGCCAGAAGAGGGCACCAGATTTCTTGGTATTGGAGTTACAGGTGGTTAGGCCCCACAGTGTGACCTGGATCCTTTCTAAGAGCAATAGGTAACCATTGAGCCACCTCTTGTGCCCCCAAATTCAACATATTTTTCAAAATTATTGTGCATAGATCACATTATTTCTAAATAATAAATTAAGTTGAGTATATTTGTTAAGTGAGATGGAGTAAATATTTCATATATTGCAACACATCACAGCAAATGTTATTTTAGGGTGTGTTTCAGGAGAATTTCTACTTTGTACTGTAACAAGATTGTATTTGAAAAAGTGTCTCAGCCTCTATAAACCTAAATCTATGTGGTAAGTTATAAATTAGTCACAGTTATAGAATTGTCCAGATTAGGTGTTTCACAGTTTAACATACTCTACAATGTAATTCCATAGTAACGAAGAATCAAGATTCTGAAGTAACAGGACCTTGAGAGTCTCTCTCTCAGGCTGACATTGCACTCCATGACATCATTGTGTTTTCGGTTTCTGCCCATGGGGTGAGTTCAGAATATTTACTGCAGTTCATCAGGTTTATTCCAATTAAAAAAAAAAAAAACTGCTTAGACTCTGAGCATTTTCTGTAACTTATGAGGTAAAGTGTGGTAATGGAGGGAGGGAGACTTTTTAAATACCTTCTTTGATCTCCAGTCCTTGCTCAAATCCTGCTCATTTTCCCAATTACACTTCCACACCCCAGCCATCTCTGACTAGGATCTGCTGTGCCTTGTTCACCTGGCAGTTCCCATTGCTCTACAGTTCTGTGGTAGTCCTCCAGGGAGTCTCTTAGCTGTGCTTTTAAAGTCAAGGACCTGGCTGCTGGGCCACCTGCCTCAGCTAAAATCTGGTTTCATTCTTTACTTTTCTGTTAGGGTCCAGTACTTCGGGGCTGAAGGTGGTCTTAACTTATTTTGCCCTGCAGACTAGATAGCCTCCCTTAACCTCCTTTTACTCACTCACCCTGGGTTCTGTACCTTGAACAAACAACAGAAACATCACAGAACAGTAGCAGCACAGAGCCTCTTTCCATCCAGTGTCTCTTTCTCTTTTCTCTGGGAACCAACAGGCAACAAAAGGGCAGCTGAGATGTCTGCAGGAAGCAAGACTGGAGGGCAGAGGTTTTCTTCTCATGGCCAGGGTTCATTAGAGTCTGTTCTTCACCTGCAGTACCTTAAACACTGCTAGAGCCATGGAATCTCTTGAATTCCTCACTGTTTCACTTCCCTTCCTCCCAGAAGTCTTCTTGTTCCCAATCTTATGCCAAGGGTTGTGCTCAGTGGCTTCATCAGCTAAAGGGGCAAGGGAAAGTTAGAGAGTAACTAATGACCCAACATTTCCTGGGAGAACTTGACAAAATAGCCCAAAGGACAGAGTTACCAACCTTCCTCTTTTCAGTCATTAGGCAAACCCTGCCTCCTACCAATTTTTGCAATTTGATTAAAAATTACATGATTATTTAGAACAGCATAAAAAGAAACCCCAAAGAGATTCTTAAAGGAAGGGGGTCGTAGCTAGAGGTGGTGGAAGGCATGAAGCAAACACATGAATGCAAAAGGGCACAGTGCAACCGTTCAGTGACCTCTCTCCCAGCCATCATGTCTCCCTCCCTCCCCTCCTTCCCTCCCTCCCTCCCTCCCTCCCTCCAGTTCAAAATGGAGATACTCTGTGGCACTTAATAGCAGCTCTGTAGATGTCTCTCCAGTAGGTGTAAGCATTGAGAGCAACAGCACCTCTTGTCACCAGGTGGGGATGGGGAGTGGCTGCCTCAGGGGAATCCAAGCCTAAAAATCCACCACTGAGAAAAGGCAATAACAGAAGTGTGTTGCTGTCGAACCTGCCATATAAATGAAACAATCAGCCAAGACAACAAAGGGAACGATGGTCAGCACCAGAGGCAAAAGCAGTTGCTGTAATATATCTTGGCTTCGGTGACTATTTTTAGTTTCTTCCCACCCCCCTTTGAAACCACAACAACAAAAAACCCTCTAATTTAGATTAACTGAGGAAAACATTAAATAATTCAAAAGCGGCAGAGGCAGAGAGGTGAGTTGCAGGGAGACAGAGAGTAGCATACATCTGAATGAAATAAAATAAAGTGATTCCTTGCAACCTGGCCGAGTGTAGTTGTAATCAATGAACATGGGAGATTATTTTAGAATGGAAAGAGAAGCTATTCCATGTTCAACCAAGAATTATTTTTTAGTTTATCAAAGACAATTTCCTTTTTCTTTCTTCCTGCTCATTTATCTGGACTCAAACACATGATATCTACTCAGAGAAGAGATGTTCATGAATGGAAAGAAGAAGAAAATAATAATTTACCTCAGTCATTATTATTGGCTAACAAGTATACTCTCTTTCTGGACAAGGTCCTTTAAAGTACTATACATGATGAACCAACAGATTCAAAAATCCTTCCCAGAGTCTTTCTAGGACAATTGTCTGTGAACATTACTAAACTGCTTATTAACAATGTGCTCTGTGTACTTTTAATAATACTTGATTTAGTGTCCTGTCAGTGGGCAAGAATTCTCAAATTTACTGAAATTCTTAGCTCTTAAGAAAGATTTGATTGCTTCAATCACAAATTCATATCACTGCACATTCATCTTTTAGAGAAATGCTGGAAATGATCTTGCTAAAGTAATTCACATCTGAGAATAAGTAGTGCAAGATGGAGCTACCTAGTGCAAGGTGGACAAAAAGAAGAGAGAGTGACAGGTAGACATTTACTCATTCCTATGACTACCACTGTAGTATTTTGTTCTATCCATTCAAACCTTGAACACTTTAAAGGTATTTCTCATCATTCACATAGCCATGCCCATATGTACCTAACCATTATCAAGATTCCTCAGAGAATTTTTACCATTGCACTTGACCTTAATCACAAGGTCTAGAAGTGGTATGTGTATGTGTGTCTGTGTGCATATATGTGTATGTGTGGGTGTGGGTGTGCATGTGCCTAATATACAGACATAAAGACTGGTGACTGGCAAGTACAGAATCATGCCCTAGTGCTGTGCTGAGTGTAGTTAATAATGGGAGCACTAAGGCAAATGCAAAATCAGCTAGAAAGTGAAGAGAAGGGCTTGTATTAGAAGGAGTCAGGACCAAGTTAAACTAACACTTGGTTGAAAAATTCCCTTTTCTAGTCTTGATAGTATGATTGTCAGTTCCTATCAAACTTTGTGCGTTTATGGTACAGTGGGATTCTATTTGGATACTGTACTAGAGAGAACAATTCACTGACTGGTGAGTGATTTACCCGGATCAGGACATCTATGTCGCTCACTCTGAGGCCTGGATAAAACCACAGAAAAGAGGGTGGAAGATTTGTGAGATGAGGAGGAGTATGGCATATTCAATGCAACCATGAACATGTCGAGGCTGTGAGTACTTTCATGGGACCTGCAAAAGCAGGGGGTGGGATGTGAAGGTAGAATGGTGACAAGTTGTGAAGAAGGGGTCTAGGGAAGTGATAGGGCAATGAGAGAGGGTGGTGGAGGATGAATATGATCCTAACATATTACACACATACTGTCAAAATATAAAAGAAGAAGAAACACACACAATATCAGCTCAGGTAGACTTTGAACACTTCTTCATAGGACACTATATGAAAAATAATCTTAGAGACTGGCCCGTGACCAAAGGGAGATTGGGAAGTTGGTGTGAGTAATAACTATAGTAGTGTCTGGATTGGGTATTCACTAACCTGCAGAAGTGAAGAGAGATGTTCAAGACTTGTTCAGTGTTAAGGGGAACAGACCTACCCCTTCAGTTATCTGCCCAGCAATCTTCTGGCATATCATGTAGGTTCTGATCCAGAAGAGCCAGAAGCACAAAGCTGGGAACTTAGATTCTGCATTTCCAAAAGCATCCTCCAGAACGCCAGGCTGGATCAAATCCCGAGTGGCAAAACCCAAATAGCTTATAAAGAGAGTCTCCTGCCTTGTTCTTCAAGTTCCATGAACATCTGAACTGCCCACACATCAAGCATCTCACTCAGTTTACAGGTTCGTCCTGCCTACCTTTCTCCAATTAAAGCCTGCTAAATCTGTGAAGCCCGTTTTCATAATCTAGTGGCAGAAACGGATGATGACTTTTGCCTAGGGAAGGTCTGGATCATGTGACCACTAGCTTCAGATACCAAGGAAGAACTTATCTTTCTATCTGTTAACGAGGTAAGAGAATTTTATGGCTACATGCCCTTCACACCAAATAAAAATGTTTCTCCGCACTTTCAAGGTGCGCTAGGACAGAGCCTGCTCTCATGACCTACATTTGGGAGCAAGTTGCGCCAGCAGCGGACACCCAGTCCTCCCGAGCATTTCCTCTCCTCTCTGTCGTGTCTATCCATAGCCTGGTTTTCATTCGGGGATCTCACAGAGCTGAGCAGTGTGCTCCAGGGTGCCCTTCATGTTTTGACAGAAGCCCTTTGAAATAATGTTAGAGCTGGTTAATGGTCTGTAAATGTGTCAGAATGATGCCACCTAGTGCCATGGACGCCATCTCCCCTTGTGAAATCACACTGGCTGCACCACAGCAAGCCAGAATATAATTAGTGTTAATTTGGTTCTTCGCAGAATGACGACTACTGCTCAGCATTCAAGGTCTCTCTCTACTCTGCTCATCTGGGAGATTTGAGGAGGGGGATATATTAGGATGGTGAGGTGGAAACATAAGAGAACCAACAGACTTCACTTTTGTTTCCATTTCATGCTCATGTCCTTAATGATTTTATGTTAATAGAGTGTAAGATATGTGTTTTTATTTTCGAGCATTTTGATTTTTCCCAACTTCGTAGAAGTCTGGGAAGAATCTCAGGACCGATCTGTTCCTTACAAGAGCCCCATAAACCAGCAATTCATCTTCAACTTTTTGATTAAACCTGTTTTTGCCTCTTCTCAAAGAGGGAAGTGGCTGTGTTTGACCCAGTGCTATGTTCATCGCATTTTCCAAATGGTTTATGAGAAAGGTAAGTTAAATTCTGCAGTAGGCGCTCTTGAATGTGCTTGATGCTATATGTAAATAAGCACATGTATATAACTCGGGTGAATTTGCTGGCTAGCTTCTCTAGCTAAACTAGTTTAATGGGAGAACTGGTCCAAATAGTAAAGTGGAGAGCCATAGAGGAAGGCACTTGACACTCACTCTGGCTTCCACACATGAGTCCGTGTACACTACACATTTGCCCATATGTGGCTTTCCCCTTATCCTGTCTCCTTTGATTCCTACTGGGTCTACCTTACATTTCCACCAAGAATCCTTCATATGTCTTGGTAAAAATCTCATCTTAGAAAAGCTTTGTTGATTTCCCTTCATGAATCCGCTCAACTCCTGCCAGTGTCTTTAGTGATGCTCCAAGGCATTTCCATCTGATGTTTACTACCCAAAGTCACAATTACTTATTTGTCTTTTGTCACACCAGGCAAGGAATTTCTGAAAAAAAAAATTAAAGTGTTTTTATTGTCACATTTCCAGTTGTAGTCTAGCACGATGTTTATGAAGTTAAATGTTCTCCCTTGTTCTGAACTGGATTTTTCTTTCTTGACATGTAGAGTGGTCCCTTTGAAGTTATATTATCATATTCTTTCTTACCAGGTCCATGCGCATTCTCTTAGAGCTCCAGCCTCAAGTCCTAGGATTGCCAGTAATGAGAAGAGGTATAAGGCCAAGCAATAGAGAATCTTGATCCATTTTAGTTGTGTTTAGTTTTCATCTTTCTGCATTGGTATGGGCTGGATTATCCATTCATTGTGATGATAAATCCTCAGAGAAGCCAAGAGTGTTGTGGTGATTAGGAATTTATCAGTCTGTTAACAACAGTTAACAGAACCAACTGGGTTGTAGATCACTGTGTATCTAATGCAGCAGCAGTTCTATTGGAGTTTGGCTTAATTTGTTTCATCTTCAAGAACATATAAAATACTTAAGAATTCTTAAAAGCTGGATATTCTATTCTTGTCTTCCAAGTGAACTCATGAGACATACAGATACAAACTATGCCACATTTAAAGACAGTGACTGTGACTTGAACACAAGTACTTCTGTCACACCTGTCTGCGATCTTCTTGGAAACCCACTGGTAGTAGGCAGTGTTCACATACTATTATCCATCACATATTAACTTATCTTTTTTAATACTACAGAGTTCAGTGAAAAAATTCATTACTGTAATATTGAGGATTCCTAATTGGCTGTGTTATGAAAAGAACCTAGAATTCAGTAAACAATAGCAAGCCCCAGCCCCTACAGAGATGTGCTGTGTACAACTGGTAGCCCTTGACAGTCACTCTGCATCATCTATGGAATGGAAAAGATGTGAAACCCTGTCTTGAAAAACCAAAAAACCAAAACAAACAAACAAAAAAATGTGTACTGGATGGCTCATAACTTTTTTAAAGAAGGGATTGTTAGTCATTTCTCTCTGACAGTTTACAGAAATGAATTTTCTTAGCTTCTCACATTAAGTATCATAGCTTCATGTACATGATGTGTTCTCAGTACATATTTTGTCAATGAGGGCATGGATATAAAATATATTTCAATACTAAGTCCTGTAAGGTGGAGACAGATCAAAACTAGAACGTAACATGAACTGTTAGGTTCTATCAGACTGTAGTAATCTCTAAGAAGTTACCTCCCACACCACAAATAATAATAAATGTGTGGTCTGCCTTGCTGAGGTGTTACTCTTGCACCCCAGAAATCACAGGGGGTTAAATGAGAAGGGGGTGTCTTAGCATTGCCATGGATAGGCAAGTGCTGGCTTTCAGGTCACCTAACTGAGCATTTGGGGCATGGGAGAAATAATGTTCTAATTTTTTTCAATCTACTGATAGAACTATCTGGCTTCTAGAAGCACCTGGTTTATTCCCAGAGTGACACGTAGAAGGCCAGTCACCCTGAATCACTGTCTCTTTCTCATCCATATAAGGGACTGTTGCTTCCTACAGCCATTGACAGAGCAAATGATGTTTTAAATGACACTGTAAGTTATCAATGGCCTTGCCATTGAGCTTTGCAGAGACTCTGCTCTGCAATTCCTAAGACTGTAGGATGATTTTTGTTTGTTTGTTTTCCTGAGACAGGGTTTCTCTGTGTAGTCCTGGCTGTGCTGGAACTTACTCTGTAGACGAAGTTGGGCTCAAACTCATAGAGATTTGCCTGCCTCTGCTTCCCAAATGCTGGGATTACACTGCATGGCTGTAGGGTGATTCATATTCAAGCATTTATGCACAGGTTGTCACAGTGCATATTCCAGTACATAAGCACTAACCCAGAAATACTACATAAAAGCTCTATGTTATATTAATGAAGACTTATCAACCTTGGCATCTGGCTTCCCAGTCTTCAGAAAGCATTGGTATATACTAAATGAGTGATCATTAGCAATGGTATTCCCTCTACCTCAGTTTCTTCAGCCGTAAAAATCAGTGTCACAAAGCTTCTAGGTTCACAGGAATGCTGGGAACATTATTCAGGGAGAAGCAACTGAAGTAGGAAGCTCAGACACTCGAGGGTCTTGTCCACTCTGCACTTGTTTTTGTAGAATAATTGTTGACGAATTTCTAAACAGTCTTCTTAAATAAGAAATACAGAGCCAAATACAGAGGTATAAGCCATGGAGATCAATAGCCACAACTAACCTTAGCTTACCACCTCGTAGTAGCTACCCAAGAGAGCCTCTTGCTGTCTAATCTGCACCTTTATTGCCTTCCTGTTCTGCCTTCTCATTAACTCTAAACCCAGCCACATCACTTCCTTGTCACTGCCTGTCTATACAGACCTCCAGGTCTCTATGGTTGGTACTGGGATTAAGGGCGAGTGTCACTGTGCTTGGCTGTGTCCTTGAACACACAGAAACTGCCTGCCATGTGATTGGATTAAGGGCTTGTGCTACCACCACCTGATTTCTGTTTATGGCTCACTATGACCTCTGATCTCCAGGCAAACTTTATTTATTAGCATACAAATTAAATATCACATTTCAGCACAAATAAAATATCACTACAAATAGTAGTCTAAATTGACCTGAAAATAAATTGGACAAGAAGTCTACAAAATAAATAAAGCAAAGCATATGTGCAACAAATGCTAATATCTCTGAAACCTCAACTTTCATGTCCTTGACTTGTTGTGACAGTTGTCAGAACATCCTCATCCAGGTGCTCAGGACACATAGCTATCATTCTTACAGCCACAAGCTCCGGAAGGAAGCTGTCCTCTTCCAGGCAGTAATTCCAGGGAGCTATCCCATTCATAGACAGGAACCCTCAATTGCCTTGTGACAAATGGGAATTACCTTCATAAAACAGTGGACCAGACATCAGCAGAAAAACGGAGGCCCATCAAACTATTTGGAATCTTCATCTGTTGCTGGAAAAGGTGAACTCAGTGAGCTCTTGTGTTGAGTTTTGATATTGCTGACTTCTGGGAACATCCTGGAATTCCCCCCATTAGTTCCTTACATCAGAAAAACCTACAATCCACTCTCTCACAGGTAATAAATGTTACCATGTTCAAGTTTATATTTTCTCTTTAGCATGTTACTAAAGTAGTGGCTCTAACAGAAATAGACTTTTTCCTTTTTTTCCCCTTTTTTATTTATTATATTTGTGTTTTAATTTTATACATCAGCCATGGATTCCCCTGTCCTCCCCCCTCCTACCCCCATCCCCACCTCCCCCCCCAGCCCCTCCCCTCCATTCCCATCTCCTCCAGGGCCAACACTCCCCTGTGGATTCAATTCAACCTGGTGGATTCAAAACAGGCAGGTCCAGTCCCCTCCTTCCAGGCTGAGCAAAGTGTCCCTGTGTAAGCCCAAGGTTCCAAACAGCCAGCTCATGCACTAAGGACAGGTCCCAGTCCCACAGCCTGGGTGCCTCCCAAGCAGTTCAAGCTATTCAGTTGTCTCACTTATCCAGAGAGCCTGATCCAGCTGGGGGCTCCACAGCCTTTGGTTCATAATTCATGTGCTTCCATTTGTTTGGTTATTTGTCCCTGTGCTTTTCTAATCTTGGTCTCAACAATTCACACTCTTACAGTCCCTCCTCTTTCTCGACAATTGGATTCCTGGAGCTCCAGCCTGGCCGAGGATCTCTGCATCCACTTCCATCAGTTATTGGATGAGAGTTCCAGCACGACTATTAGGGTGTTTGGTCATCTGATCACCAGACTAGGTCAGATCAGGCTTTCTCTCGACCATTGCCAGTGTAGACTTTTTCAAGAAAGACTGAAAAATTGGTTAAATTTTTGCTTGAGATTTGAGCAAGAAATATTCCATTTGTCCTTACAATTTGTTGAATTATTGTGTTTAGAAAATCTAGAAAAATGTATTAGGTAGAAAACAGGCTGCAAGTAAGTGTTCATTCAAAAGGAACCCAGTGATTGAAATATCATGGTTTCAACCACCCTGACATCTCCATCCTTCAATTTATGTAAATACATAGCAATCCTACACATTAATTAAGTAAAATTGAAATCAGTTTTGGCCCTGAATCATCCAATGTCTATAGACTTTTGATGCTCAACAGTTTTGTATATCCTTTTCACATTCCAAAACAGCTTGTGAAGATGCTATGCGAATTAAAGTGATCAATAGGAAGTTTCCTGCCATGACAGATCTTCACCTAGAAAACTAGTCCATTACCTCTAGTGATTTTAAGCACACAATGGAGACCTTCTATATACCTCTCTCTATTCAAAATAATCTCCACAGTTCAAACACATAATTGAGCCTGCATCCCTCTAGGTTTTGCCACTGATGTTGTGAAGAATGAGCAGATGCCTTTGCTTGCATTGGTTGGCAGCAAACTCAGAGCAGGTCTTAGGATATATTTAAACAGAGACAGTTTTGGAATGAATTGAGAAGGTGATATGTGAAGGGATATTTGAGAAGAGCAGAGTATGAAGAAAGAACTGATGGGTGAAGGGACTACTGAAATAGAGGGGTACTACTTAAATATTAAAGTTAGCCAACTCATCCCCCTCTCATTTACCATCAATCAAAAGGATTTTATGGGGAGTTCAGTGAATGCCCTAGCCAGAGCTGTAGCTGCTGAATTGTCTTCTCACGATTGGCTTTGTTGCCAAGCATTTTTTCTGCACAGCCAATAAAGATAGAGCTGAACCTCTTGCTCTATGAAAAGGCTCAATTACTCCTATCAGTACTAATTGTTTTTTAAAAATCTAGGCAAAGACTCCCAATTGCTAAGACTAACGTCTGCCTCTCAGACCAAAAAGCACAGGAATAGAACATGAAGTTCTATAATTGGTCCAGCACTGGCCAATGAAGTTAGAGAAAAGAGATAATGAACCGTGATTGATAAATTCACCAGGATCACACTGTAAGGGAAATTCACAAGATGGGGCTTCTGACTCCTGGCTTAAGCCTATGTATTAGTTTTCAGGTACAACTGTAGGTAGTTATAAAGTATTTATGTGTCAGGCCACCATGGAGGCATCCACTTTCCTCATCCTATATTTGTGATACAGTGGTCCAAACAAAAGCCTTCCTGATCAGCTGTGCTCTCAGGTATAGCTGCATTCCGGTTGAGGTACCCTCAGGGGAATCATTTTGGGGATTTTGACATGGCACCTCAAGTTTCTTTATGAACATCTCTTTGTGGGGATGGAGTAAGCCATGAATAAGACACTTGGACCTAATATTCAATACCTTCCACTCTTACTCCCTTCTCATGACTCCCCACTGTTTTCTATCCTCATGTTGGCACAGGTCCATACAAATGCAGGATCCTTCCTTTTGGGGCTCCCTTGTCAAAGAAATTTCATGCCCCTGGGCTGTGTTGATTCACCTGACCTTTCACTGGGGTGATTCCATCAAAGGACAATAGAATAGAAGACATTTTTCTCTTGGGCTTGGCCTCCAGCTTATATGGTAGTAGTAGGTGATTAAAGGCCTCCCATTATTTTCATTCTGGATTTCTGTTTTAATCAGAATCTCCCAACAATTGGCAGCTCAGCCATCTTCAGCCCATCCGAGCTCCCAAAGACTGTCAACGTGAGGAGGGTAGTCCTCCTCAGTACAGTGGCATTCTAGAAGAATCAACAGACTGAAGGGCTAAGAAGACACTCCTGGGAGGAGCAGAAACATCTTAACCATTTTAGAGGAGTGTACTGGGTTGTTTTGCATAATATGAGGGTATCTTGGGGCCCTTCAAGAACAGGTCTCCAGAAATGTCCATGTGTCTTCTGAGGAGACATCTCTAGCCTCGCCTCAAGTTTATCTCAGGAAGCTGCTGGGTCTTCTGAGAAGGATCTAGTTGTTTGTACTTGAAAACGTATTAGTTCCTAGGAAAATCTTCTGTACTTCCTTTGAATGCCTGCCTCTTACCTGACCTCAGCTGCTGGGTCAGATGGAGACCCCACAGAGGGGCTTGGAGAAAGTTAAGAAAGCAGTTTCCTAGTGAGTGCTTTAGGCTTTCTGGCCTTGGGGCAGCTGTGGTCAGGGGAGGTCCTGTGAGCAGAACAACTCTGAGAGTGTCCAAGGCACTAATTAACACCCTAGAGTTCAGCAAGTTGTGGAAACTTCAGAGAGAGGTTGGGGGGAGTAAAAATTTAAGACACAGAAAGAAGGGAAAAAGGAAAAGCATCACCCTTTGGGATGTCTTTCCTCAACATTTCCAGACACCTTAGAGGGCATTTTTATCAGATCTCCACTGGAGGCAATTTTGTTAAAGATAGCAAAAGAGCAAGAGGAAGCAAAAACATTTGGATTAAATCTTCCTGGGTAGATTTCTTTGGCTTCAATCTCAACAGTAACGTTTGAGGACTGACTCTATGTTTGAAGACAGCTTACTTAGCTGCTGGGATGTAGAGTGAGGGATGAGACTGTTAGCTCAGAACAGCTCTCAAAAGATTGCACAGCTGAGGGCAGGCCCATGTCCTCTGAGAGTTTCCCTCTGCATGCTCGGTACGGCATTTCTAAGTGCTGATTTATGTCAAGTTAGCTGAAGCTGTTCAGGTTGGGAGAAGAACCAAGAACCAGATGCTCGGACTTCTTAAGCAAGCCCTACTATATACTTTCATAGCTTACAGGGACATTTATTAGGAGAAATAAGTACTTTAATTCCAAGGAGTTAAGAATGGTAGGTTTATGGGCCCAATGTAAGTTTTTGCAACATTTATACTATTTTAACTAGACTAAGTTTCTCAAAGTATATCATGGGTGAAAATACAAATATTTTTTTTAAAAAATATTACTTTTCTAGTTCAGGTATTGTGCATAATTTTTACTGAACAAATTGTAATCACGTAACTGTCATAGACTTCAATTATTTGGTCATAATGATTTACTTTTTTTGTTTCCTGAATGTGGTAGGCAGAGGAACTATAAAATGCAATTTCTCACCTCGAGGAGCTCAGTTTACTTGATGGTGGCAAGAGGATAATATGTATGGAAATACAAACAGGAGGACTTCAGCTTATAATTACCTGCTAATGTGGGTGATTACGATTCTAAAGGTTGTGGGAACCCAAATGGGGAGAAATGAAGACGTGGAAGAATATGGCAGGAAGGATGCCCGTGCCTTGGGTCTTGGCTCCTCCTGCTGGCTCTCACATCTCTATCCTCTTTCTCTCCAACTGTTTTTCCTTTTGGGACTCCTATCTCTCAGCATATGAATACTGACATCCTTTCTTCTATTCTCTGTCTTTCCTAACCACTGTCACACATATAAGAATTGTTGTCAGTCTCCAACTTTACCCCTTATAATATAACTTCAACGTATCACCCTAAAACTGATGTAGTTAATATCTAATAATGACTCTGAGTGGCATATCCCATTACTTTCTCCAATCATTTGTTTCTTCTTGTAAGAAGAGATGTGTAGTGTTAAGCATGTGCCTATGAGAGCCAGTCTAAGTTTAAACTCTAGGTCCCCTAATTCCTATCTGTGAGAAAGCTATGAATCTTTATCATGAATTTATTTTCTCAATTACAAATTGAAGCATTAACAACCATGGGTATCATACTGTGTGCTGCAGGAATTGATCTCAAAACACCATACTCCAAAAATGTGCCCAGTAGAGTAAACACTCAGCTATTATTCATACCACCCATACTTTCCAATTGAGTTCACATTTCTTCCTCTTCCTACACTTCATCTAATGGTGGCTTCAGGGAGTGTGGTGATATTGTGTTCCTCAAAATATTGTGCACCCTAATAAATTTATCTGGGGTCAGAGAACAGAACAGCCACTAGATACAGAGGCCAGAAAATGGTGGCACACATGCCTTTAATCCTATCACTTGGGAGGCAGAGATCCATCTGGATCTCTGTGAGTTTATAGTCACACTGGAAACAGCTGGGCATGGTGACTCACACCTTTAATCCCAGGAAGTGATGGCAGAAAGCAGAAAGGTATATAAGGCGTGAGTACCAGGAACTAGCCTGGTTAAGCTTTTAGGCTTTTGAGCAGCAGTTTAGCTGAGACCCATTCTGGATGAGGACTCAGAAGCTTCCAGTCTGAGGAAACAGGATCACCTGAGGAATTGGCAAGGTGAGGTGGCTGTGGCTTGTTCTGCTTCTCTGATCTTTCAGTATTGATCCCAATACCCAGCTCCAGGTTTGTTTTTATTAATAAGACCTTCTAAGAATTCATGCTACAAGGGAGCTTTGGGGAAAGTCTCTCAGCTGTGTGTGCTATTTTAGATGTTTCAACTTGTTCTCTAGCTCAAATGATAAAGCCCATGGCTGTGTGTTATTATGGTCAGTATTTCCCTTCAGGATTTAGCAAGTATTAGACCACTGGCTTCAGAATTTGTTATCCTTTGTAGAAAATTTACAATCTCATTTATACTCCCTTTAATGTAATCTGTATCTTTTTCTCTTGATAGTTTTTTAGCATTTTCCCTTGTATTTGACAGGCCAAACTTTCACTATGATGTTTCTAGTTTTCAGTTTATTATTTATTATTTACCTTATTTGGTGTTTGGAGGACACTTGATTTCATTTTAATTTTGAAAAGTCTGTCTTACTAATTAATTCTCTGACATTCACAGAATTTTCCATTGAGGAAGTCTTTTTTGTTGTTGTTTTGTTTTTGTTTTTGAGACAGGAATTCTCTGTGTAGTTTTGGTGCCTGTCCTGGATCTCACTCTGTAGACCAGGCCAGCATTGAACTCACAGAGATTTTCCTGGCTCTGCCTACCAAATTCTGGGATTAAAGGCATGCACCACCACCACCTGGCCAGATTGAAGAAGTCTTATTGGATGCTTGTGAGACATTTAGTCTTTTCTTTCCTTAGTTGCTTTTAATCTTTTTATTCCTTGGCTGGATTTCAGTTAATAATTATATGTGTTTATGCTTTCTTAAATGATTTCAGAACTCATTTTGTATATTAGATATTATTTCATTGAATACACACACATGCATATATCCACCCATACACACATATATGTAAATTTTCATCATTTCTCATATATTTTCATTTAGTTTATATTTCTATTTTCTTACCTACTATTCTTTTTAAATGAATATTACATTTTCCATATCTTTTAAAAATACTAAATTACATATTTGGGATCATGATTTTCTCTTTTTTTAATGTGTGTATGTTTGCATGTTTCCTTGAGTTTAGTACACCACATGTGTGTAGTTCCCCACAGAAGCCAGAGGGTGGAGTTACAAAAAGTTCTAAATTGTCTGATGTGTGGGTACTGGGAACTGAACCCAGATACTCTTGCAAGAGCACTAAGTGCTCTTAACCACTAAGTCCCTAATTTCTCATTCAATACTTGCTTTAGAGGTTTAGTTTGCAAGCTATTTTGAGTGAATTTTCTATTTATTTTCTTCTTCTTTGCCATTTAAAATTGTTTCCTCTGCTAGCCATTTTCCCAGCTCCTCTTCTTAGTTCCCTGTGTAAAATCAGTGCTTGTAACTGTGACTCAGGTTACCCATGCTCTTTACTTTCCTCATTAACTACAAAGTGGGCTGACACCAAAGTTGTGTGGCATCACAGTTGTATTTTTACCTGATTTATTATCCTTTCCCATCAGAATTCCCTTGCCCAAGTCCAATCTTTTGTGAAACTCTCTATACATCTATTAAAAACAAGACTCTCCAAACATTAGACTAAGCTCAAGGAATCTGGCTGAACAGAGAAAGGAAGGATCGTACCATCCAGAAGAGTCAAGGACATCACAAGAAAACCCACAGAACCAACTCACCTGGGCTCACAGGAGCTCACAGAGACTGAACATATTACCTTGTAGCCTGCATGGGACTGACCTAGGCCCTCTGCACATATGTGACAGTTGTGTAGCTTGGTCTTGTGGGACTCCTGACAGTGAGAACAGGGGCTGTCTCTGATTCTTTTGCTGGCTTTTGTGACCTATTCCTCATACTGGGTTACCTTGCCCAGCCTTAATACAAGGGGAGGTGCTTCTGTCTTACTACAACTAGATATGCTGTGGTTTGTTAATATCCATGGTGGAGGCTGCCCTTTTCTGAACAGAAATGAAGTAGGAGTGGGTGTCTGGGAGGCAGAAAGCATGTAGGAGAGAGGGAATGGAAGGAGAGGAGGGAAGGGAAACTGTGGTCAGACTGATAAACAAACAAACAAGACTTTCTAAAACATAAACATACAAAGCAAATTACAATACTCACCTCCTTAAATTTGTTCAGTGGGTTCTCATTGCTATCATAGTTCCAGTATAATATTCTGGAATGACTTAGAATTTGCTTTATGGCAAGCTTTTGACACCTCATTAGTGTCAAAACTGCTTACTTAGTGTCAAAACTGCCAAAGGGAATTTCAGCAATGTCCTAAACATGGTGGGACCTCCAAGAATCTCCATTCTCTCCTGATTATATACTGTTCCTACATTTTCCCTTGTTCCACACTTACTGTCTATCTAGTTGATAACCACCCATGATTGAAACATTCAGATAGGAGCTTTTGTGAGAAACTTTATTCTCTACCTTTCTCTGTTCACAGAAGACACTGAGTGGTTCTAAGTCCACAAAATCATCCTCAGTCAGCATAGTTATTCACACACCTTCTCATCGTTCTTTGAGCTTGTTGAAGTCCAAGCTATTTCTTCCTTTTACCTTGATGATTTCTATTAACCTGAGCTTAGTTTTATGTTAACCCTGGAACAAGAATTCAGTACTGATTGAACTAATGAGTGTATGCGTGGGCAAGTATCAGAGGCATACTATGTAAGGAGTACCTGTGACAGAAAGGCTAAGGAAGTGGTAGAGGCAGAAGGTGTCTGAGAAACACCCTTGCAGTAAGATCCTTTGCAAGTTGCAGATGATGGTGACCTAACTAACCACCTGGAGCCACAACACACATAGGAAGCTTCAAGCATCCCCCATAGCTAGCATCATCGCTGGGCCCATAACAAATATTAGGACATGAACATAAATGATCCAAAATGTCACCCTTGTGGAACTTGAGCCTAGCAGGAGCTACAGGTGAGTAGACTCATAAGACTAATAAATTTGGTGATATGCATCACAGATGAGTGAGCTGAGGCCAGGGAAAATACAAAGGGAAAAACTCATATCTGCTCATTGGTGTCAGTGAAGACTTCATGGAGGAAGTGAACTCTCATTTGAATTTTTAAGGATAAGAAAAAATTTAGGCAAAGATAATAGAGCTGAGAGCTACATGAGGAAGCATAGATGAGATTAATGATTAGTATGCTGAATAGTGAGGTATAGGCTGTTAAGATACTGGAAGTTTGGAAAATGTGAGATAAAGAGTAGTATATTCATACTCTTCATGGTTGAAATGCTGGCTCAAAGGCAGATTTCCTCCCTGACTAGCTGTGCAGCCCTGTGATGGATCTCCAGAGCTCACTGTCCACTCATGATGGGCACTACACATTTCTGAGCTGCAGTGCCCTCATTTGCAGAGAAAGGCCAGTCATGGATATCTGTTGGAGTGGCAGTAAAAGCAGTATTCACCAATACTTGTGAAACTCTGAGTTTTTTTTACTCATTTTGATCTATGTAAATTATGGGGCCTTTGCTTTTAACTGTGGTGCCTGAAAATTAAATCAGTCTTATAATTCAAAAAACTAAATGAATACTAAATTCAAAACCAAAATCCTGCATAGCACTTTCCTTCCCCACAGAGATGAAAAATATCTGACTCTTTTAGGATGCTCTGGTTTTCACCAGGACAGGCACCGCTTTAAGGCTGAATTCAGGTGATTCTGAGTTCAGAAGTCTCCAGGGCTCTAAGGATGAACTGTCTGCTTACAAGTTCCACTGTGCCACAAGGGGGTAGGGATGTTCTGTCTAAGTTTTTGCCATGTGCTTTTCCTAAGCAAAGCTCTCTTGACAAATAAAAACAACAATAATAATAAGATTTAAAGAAGAAATCACTTTGAATTGTAATAGATTTTAATTGAATAGATGTATGATTTACTTTTCTGCTATCATTTTTCTGATAATTAACATCTGTTTAGAGACTTTAGGAATGATACTAAAGGCCAACATATTGAAGGGCTGTCTTTCTAATGATCAGCAGGATAGTTCTAGAGGGCCAGAGAGGATGACCCTGGGGTTGGAAGATTCGGTTACAAAGGAGGCCACCTTTCATTAATCTGAACAGACAGCCACAGGGCAATGTGAGTGGTTCACAACTGGATTTTATCACAGCAAGTCCTTTCGATGTACACCCATTGAGAAGAATTCAGGGAAAAAAAAAAAACCTTAAAATCTTCTGCTCATTATGCACTTCTCTAAGAGGAAAACAAAATGACTAGATGAAAGGGGAAGCAGCTAATCCTTTAAAGCATGCATTAAGAAACAGTTCACAACGTGTGCCTCTTAAGCAACATGTCTTTAAAATCTATAACCAGTTGAAGCATGCAGTAGTAAGTAATGACATCATTTCTGGATAAGGTGTCCTTACTCAGTGCTGAGGTTGTCCAGGACACAGATCCTTGGAGGTACTCTAAGTTCTATAGGAAAACATAGCTGTGGCACTGGGGTACTTCTAAGATCTCCAGTCCAAGTCTAGTTATTTACCTCCGATGTGTAGTATAGATTCTACCTGCTGTGTGTTAGACACCACATACCACTTTCTTCCCTGCTGCTGAAATTCTCAATGCCCAGGACCCACTGTTTATTTTTCTTCAGCTTGGGGTATTTACTTATCTGTACCCAAGGAACAGATAGCTTCATTTGTCTGGTGGTCTTCCACATGATGATATTTAGCTCTCATATTAACATTTTAAAATGCTTAAAGAATCAAAACAAAGCTTCATCTACATGATGACTTGGGTACTGAGTCAAGCTGTACAGGGAGTCCCCCTCACCTTTTGGTGGGGCTCAGCCATTCTGGGTGATCTGTCTGTAATAAGTGACAGATTCTGCTCCCTGTAATGGAAAAGGCTGGGGGAGAGGAGCCCAGATCCAGTACAATAGCAGGGCAGGTGCTCCAGTCAGACTCTGCTCTACCAGGAAACGATTCTGGAATGCATGACCAATTTGGTTTCAGGATAGAATACTCCCTTTAATGGACAGAAAACACTAACCTTTTCTTTTTTCCTTTTTCCTACCCTCATCCCCCCCACCCTATTGAACCCCTAGTTTCAATAAGCCCCCTTTTCATTTTAACCCTTTCAAAGGATAAAGGGCCAGCTCCAATCTGCACACCCTCTTCCATGTATTTACTGCTCCGCTTACAATCTGGGATGTGAAATGAAAATTCACTGGTCAGGAAAAATCTACAAATATATTCTGGCTGTGGAGCATTGTGGGCTAATGGGCCATTTTCTTCTTCTAAAGTCTTGTTTTTAAATAACTCCAAAGGGGCTAGAGTATTAAATTCTTGTAAATAAGGATTCTAGAAAGAAAAATATGCTACTAGATATGAAATATCAATGTCCCATTAAAAATGCTCATAACCTTTTAGAGATCATATAACATTAATGTCAATATTTTAAATCTCACCTTGAGGATCTAGTCTGGAAGAAGTTGGGGGTGAAAAAACATGTTTAAAATGTACAAAAAATAAGAATTATAAGTTAAAAAATCTCCCTTTAAATAGCCTATTAGTTTGGTAACATTTCACAATGCTAATGAAACAAAATAGTGAATAATACCATTAACATCCTCATTCTTTAAATGTATGTCCAGACAACAATAGACGACACTAGTTGTTCCCATCCCCACAAATAAGATAACATACAATACTAGTTTACTAGTATTTTAAGTATAGCTTACACCTGACTCAGTCAACAAAGCAAGATTCGAGCAGGCTTCTTGGCTTGCTTTCTATGTAACTGTGTTTAAAATGTAGTGATGTGGAGTAACATATATTAGCAGGAATAGGAGTCTCCCTTTCAAGTACTGTTCTAACTTATCTTTGAAGTTATGCTCATTTATCATGGAGAGAATAGACCCCCCAAAAGTACAAAGTACAGTAACAAGCCTAAGGCAGTGTTAGAAACTTCTCATAGCTGCTGAAAAAAGAAGGAGGAGGAGGAGGAGGAGGAGGAGGAGGAGGAGGAGGAGGAGGAGGAGGAGAGGAAGAGGAAGAGGAAGAGGAAGAAGAAGAAGAAGAAGAAGAAGAAGAAGAAGAAGAAGAAGAAGAAGAAGAAGAAAAGGAAGGAAGGAAGGAAGAAAGAAAGAAAACGGAAAAGGGTGAATAAAAGGAAAAAAGAAAAATTAAAAATGCATTCACTATTGCAATGATAAATGTTAAAACAAGAGTTTTAATTACAGCAAATGGCAAAAAGATTTTTTTCATGAACCAAAAGCACAACTTCAGAGAATATCTCGCACTCCCATGCTATGTAACCTTTGATCAATTTGTATGTGTTCTTCATTTGGGAACAGTAGTCTGTATTTTAAAGAGGGACTCCTGCAAGATAATTTCATTTGCAACATGGTATCTTGAGAAATAATGGAAATTAAACACAGTAAGTCGATCTGTATCCATGTAGCAGCAAAGACTATGAGAGGTGCATCACGAATTCTTCAGGGGCATATTGCAAACTGTATATCCAGGAGAATGTGTTGCACATCTATGTGCAGCCTGCTTTCATCTGTGTGTGGACACATGTTTATCTGCAGCTACAGCTTTGAAAGTCTACTCCTTTAAAGAAAGAGAAGACGTTAGCATATCTGTGTCCTGGTACAAAAAAATGAACTCTGAGGTTTTGAAGGAAAAAAAAAAAAAAACTAATGAAATTAGAGGTTGCTGCTTAAATCAGAGGCAATTAAAATGCACACATTTCTTTTCCTAGAATCTGCAATTGTATTCAAAGTTAGCAATTCAATGCCTAGCCTGTAGGATAAATAATTTAATGGGTTTTGTGATTTGATACTAAAAGCAAAACAAAATCCTACAGCTGTATCCTCTTTTTTTTTTTTTTCACACTAAAACTGTTCCTTCCTTAAATTGCATATTTGGTACAATTTTTTAAAGAACAGAGTTGGTTCTGCGTCTTTGAAAAACCAATTTCCTTCATAATAGGTAATTGCACATAATTACAGGAGTTTCAGAAACTGAAACAAGAAAGAAAACAAATAAGATTTCTTCCCACCTAGGTCTTTTTTTTTTTTCCTGTTAAAGAAATGAAGTAAATCGCCATTATATTCCATGTACTTTTGCCCTCTATGACAAGGAATGATATATGCTGAGAATAGCGAGGAAAACGGCCCTTGTGCTTCTGATATCTACTCACTTAGCATTAGTTTCATATTTGCTTAACAAATCTAAGAATGGATTTTTATAAATTTCTTTCACTTTTACTTATTTTTGACAAGTACCAGAATGCAAAGAAATGTAGTCAGGTGAGGACTCCTATATAGTGTGGGCTATGTTTTTAATTACTTTATTAGTTACCACTTCCACTGAAATGGATCTTGATAATCATTTATTAGTACAATAAAGCGAAGAACACAAGAATATCCAGCCGCCATGGCCTGAGAAAGCTTTCCAGTGTGAGGATGAGAGACTGGTCCAATGGGAAGTGAAGGGACTGTGTCTTCCAACTCGGCATTTCTTTAGGGCTATATTGATTGATCTGGGCTTGAGTCCCAGAAAAGGTAAGATTTTGCTTTGGGAGCTTTTTGAGAGTTTTCTGGCTGGACAGGACTGTTGTGTGTGCTTCTTCTACTTACAGCAAGCTGATTGCTATGTATGTATGTATGTGTTTGTTTGTTTGTCTTTCTGTCTGTTCTTTCTCCATAATCTGGACAATGCAGATTACAGAATGAAAGTGCTTCAAACTTCCTACTGGGCAATCCTATTTCTACAAGCATAAAACTGAACTTATCCCATTGACTGGGTAAATAAATATAGATGGATTGGTCCCTACATCTGCATAGGAGCTCTCAGGGTAACAAAACTGGCTGTTTCTCAAATTCAAGGGGAGGATATTAGAGTAGGTAGTTGGGTATTTTTAAACAACTAATGGGATGTTTGTTACATGTAAGGTGCATCCTTTTTTTTGCTTTTGTTTGTTTGTTTGTTTGTTTTGTTTTTCAAGACAGGGTTTCTCTATGTAGTTTTGGTGCCTGTCCTGGATCTTGCTCTGTAGACCAGGCTGGCCTCGAACTCACAGAGATCTGCCTGACTCTGCCTTCCAAGTGCTGGCATTAAAAACATGTGCCATCGCAGCCTGGCTTAAGGTGCAACTTTTATGCTGAATTCAAAGTTAGTTATTTTCCTTCTATAATCCTTGGCACACAGTGACATTTGAAATGAAAAATTATATACAAACATGGCGTGTGTTTTTTTCTTAATCTTAGGCTTAACAATTACTATAACTGAAGTAAACATATCAAATAAAATCCATTACTGAAGCCATCATTTTGTTTAGGATGCATTGTGGATGCTGGCAATTCATATCTATGTATTCCTGTGAGGATAGAAGTAGATCAAATGCTTGTAGTGTGATCCTGAGTATCACAGTCAGAGTCTGTGGCTCTCATAGACATATAAATGATTCTACAAATAAAAAGGAAGGCAGAGCAGGAAGGAAAGGAGTATGGTGGTGCCAGCAGTTCAACTATAGGAAACTTCCAGTATAAAAAAGATAAAATTCCATGTAATTACTTCCATTTTGCTGATGTCAATGGCAGCTCAGATTTGACCAGGCCAGAACTGCAACATGAAATCAGCACTTGAAGGAGGTGGGAAGGAAGAAAGAAAACTGCCTTACACTTAAACAACTTAGATGACCTCCTCAAATGCTGGGGATGTCTTTCTGTAGGCTGTGAATATATGTTGTTCCCATAGGTTAATAAGTAAGCTGCTTTGGCCTATGGCAAGGCAGTTTAGAGGGAGGCAGGAAATCCAAGGAGAGAGACAGGAAAGAAGAAAGGAGAAGCAGAGAAACACCAATCTGCCACCCAAGGAACAACATGCATGTAGACCAATAAGCCATGGAATATGTGGCAAAACATAGATTATTAGAATTGGTTAATTTATGATATAAGAGCTAGCTAGCAAGAGGCCGGCCATAGGCCATACAGTTTATAAATATTATAAGCCTCTGTGTGTTTACTTGGGTCCAAGCAGCTGTGGGACCATGGGTGAGAGAGATTTGTCTGGACCATGGTGGGGGCATAGACCTGAGAAACTTCCCACTACACCCAAATACATCACTTAAAAATTTCACAGTTGTGATAGCAAAAGCCTGTAATCACAACTCTTAGGATATCGATGGAGGCAGATCAGAAATTCAAGGCCAGCCTAGGATAAACAGTTAGCTGTTGTCTAAAATAACAATGGAATGTCCCTCTTTACCTCATGTCTCTCAATTTCAATGTGCTGTTGCTAGTAAATGCAGTTCTATTGCTTATATTAAAATACTTGTACCAGTAGTATACTAAGTCTATATGAAGGCTCTTTCTAGTAGTCTACATGATAGTGGGGACACATGACTTTAGAATTTTCCCACCATGCTTTGATGAAGGAAATACCTACCTTCTACTATGCTGTGAGGTTTTGTGTATGTCTTCAATTCTTCTCAAGCCAGCTTAAAAAAATCAAACAAAAAACAAACCAAAAGAAAAAAACTTGAAGTTTTTTCTCCTTTTTTTATTTATTATATTTGTGTTTTAATTTTACACATCAGCCATGGGTTCCCCTGTCCTCCCACATCCCGCCCCCCCCCCCACATTCCCCCCAGCCCCTCCCCTCCATTCCCATCTCCTCCAGGGCCAAGACTCCCCTGGGGATTCAGTTCAACCTGGTGGATTCAGAACAGGCAGGTCCAGTCCCCTCATTCCAGGCTGAGCAAAGTGTCCCTGTGTAAGCCCAAGGTTCCAAAGCGCCAGCTCATGCACTAAAGACAGGTCCTGGTCCCACTGCCTAGGTGCCTGCCTCCCAAACAGTTCAAGCTATTCAATTGTCTCACTTATCCAGAGGGGGGCTCCACAGCTTTTGGTTCATAATTCATGTGTTTCCATTAGTTTGGCTATTTGTCCCTGTGCTTTTCCAATCTTGGTCTCAACAATTCACACTCTTACAGTCCCTCCTCTTTCTCGACAATTGGACTCCTGGAGCTCCACCTGGGGCCTGGCTATCAGTTATTAGACGGAATAACACCAGGACAACAGTTAGGGTATTTGGCCATCCAATCACCAGAGTAGGTCAGATCAGGCTTTCTCTCAACCATTGTCAGTAGTCTGCAGTGGATATATCATTATAGATTTCTGGGGACCTCTCCAGCACTCTGCCTATTCCTGTTCTCATGTGGTCTTCATTTATCATGGTCTGTTATTCCTCATTCTCCCTTTCTGTTCTTGATCCAGTTGGGATCTCCTGCTCCCCTAAGCCCTCTTTCCCTTGAACCTTGCCCTTCATTACTTCCACTGTTGTCCAGGTTGTTCATGTAGATCTCATCCATTTCTCTGTCATTGGGTGATCCCTGTATCTTTCCTAGGGTCCAGTTTTCTAGGTAGCCTCCCTGGAATTGTGTAGCAGTCTAGTCATCTTTGTTTTACATCTAGTATCCTACTATGAGTGAATACATACCATGTTTGTCTTTCTGAGTCTGGGTTACATCACTCAGGATGTTTTTTTCTAGATCCATCCATTTGCCTGCAAACCTCATGACATGTGGACCAATGGAATCGAATTGAAGACCCTGACATTAACCTGCCCACCTAGGAACATATAATTTTTGACAAAGAAGCCAAAAATGTACAATGGAACAAAGAAAGCATCTTCAACAAATGGTGCTGGCATAACTGGATGTCAACATGTAGAAGGCTGCAAATAGATCCATATTGGTCACCGTGCACAAAACTTAAGTCCAAGTGGATCAAAGACCTCAACATAAATCCAGTTACTCTGAACCTGATAGAAGAGAAAATAGGAAGTAGTCTTGAACGCATTGGCACTGGAAATCACTTTCTAAATATAACACCAGTAGCACAGACACTGAGAGAAACAATCAGTCAATGGGACCTGTTGAAACTGAGAAGCTTTTGTAGAGCAAATGACATGGTCAACAAGATAAAGTGACAGCCTACAGAATGGGAAAAGGTCTTCACAAACTCCACATCTGACAGAGGACTGATATACAGAATATATAAAGAACTCTAGAAATTAGACATCAAATGCCCAACAGTCCAATTAAGAAATGGGCTATAGAACTAAACAGAGAATTCTCAACAGAGGAAGTTCAAATGTCTGAATGACATTTAAGGAATTGCTCAACATCCCTAATTATCCAGGAAATGCAAATCAAAATGACTCTGAGATACCACCTGTGAAAATGGCTAAGCTCAAAAACACAGAAGACAGCTTATGCTGGAGAGGATGTGGAGCAAGGGGAACTCTCCTCCACTGCTGGAATCAGTTTTCTCCTTCTTTAATGTGGGTCCCTAGGATTGAATTCAAGTTGTTAGGCTAGGTATGGCATCTCCCCATACAGAACCCAGCTTCTGAAACTGTGGGTCATGACCCAGTATGGGAAGTGAATGTTGGGGGCAGACAAAAATTTTGGCAGCAAGCAGTAAAAGGTGTCTGAGTGAACAACTACCAAAAACAAATAATTTAAACACCAATTCCTAATGATCCCATGTTCCTCTGACAGTGCTCATACATGTTGTATCATCCTTCACCAAGACCAAGGCCATGCATGTGAATGCAGAACACATACACTATAAACTACCCATACCAACATGCTACATAATCCCAAATAATATGCCTAAAATAACCTTGGTTCAGATTTGAAACAATTGTATGGTATCTATCTCAGTGTTTTTACCATACACAGAAATTTGATCATTCTCAACAATAAAAACAAAAAAATGATAATTTAATTACAGAAAACAGATTTTTACTATTTTCCTATGATTATTCCTCAGAATCAAAGTATGAAAGCAGTATATGATTGAATTATACTATATGAGTATACTGGATATTTATAATTGCCATTTGAACTACTGACTTAAATTTCATAAAAAACAGTAAACAAATTTTGACTTGAGATTAGAATAGCATTTCTAACAGTTTCTAAATTCTTCTAAACATACTTCTACCATTTGGTGGTATGTGCACAGTATTCTCAGTTTCAATGATTATAAAATGAAAGTATCATTCAATCCTAAAGCACTCCCCAAATGCTCTACATCTGGCAATATAACTATTCAGTCAAGATTTAATTATTTTAAATATTTTCTAAAAAATTATGTGTCTGTGTCTTTGTCCTTATCCATGTCTGTGCCAATGCGTGTGTCTATTACAGGTACCCATGGATGCATTCAGTGTTGTTGGATGTCCCAGGATTTGGAGTTACAAGTAGCTTTCAAAACATAAATAAGTTATATTCTGGGGTTTTGCATATGCCCTCACAACTGTTTCCTTTTCCTCCTCCTCCTCCTCCTCCTCTTACTCCTTTTTCTTCTTTTAAAATTGTATCTGTGTGAGCATTTTGTTTGGATGCATGTCTGTGCACAACTTTCATGCCTGGTGCCCACATAGACTAGAAGAGAGCATCAGATTCCCTGGAAGTGGGGTTATAAATGGTTGTGAACTTCCAAGGGAATGCTAGGAGTCAGACCTAGGTCCTCTAGAAGAGTGCCAAATGCTCTTGACCAATGAGCTATCTCTACATTCCTTATAATTTGTTTTACTTAATTCTTGCAGATAGCGTTACAATCCATCCTAACCACACACACACACACACACACACACACACACACACACACACACACACAAACACACTACCAACAACAACAACAACAATATACAGTTATAGCTATTAAGCATGATGATATTATGAGTATGTTTTCTCATATGCCATGCAATATTTTAAATAATTTGAGAATTTAACAATGTAGACTGAAGTGTTAAGTATCTGAAGGAAGTTCAGCAAATTAGTCAAGGATGGCCTTGCTGTGGGATGTTCTATATGTTAAATGTGTTTCTCTGATTGGTTAATAAATAAAACAGTGATTGGCCAGTAGCGAGGCATGAAGTATAGGTGGAACAAGGAAAGAGGAGAATTCTAGAAAGTGGTAGGCTGAGGTAGAGAGACACTGCCAGCTGCTGCCATGAGATGTTCAGATACCAGTAAGCCACAAGCTATGTGTCAAGTTATAGATTAATAGAAATGGGTTGATTTAAGATATAAGAACATTTAGCAAGAAGTCTGCCATGGCCATACAGTTTATAAGAAATATAAGTCTCTGTGTGTTTACTTGGTTGGGTATGAGCAGCTGTGGCACTGGTAGGTGAGAGAGATTTGTCTAGACTGTGGGACAGGGAGGACCAGGAAAACTCTAGCTACAAAGCCTAGAATATTTTTTTTGTAAATCAACTTTATGTCTCCATACCAGGCAATTAATGCATTGTCCATTGTTGTTTTTGTACTTCAGTGGCAGATGATGGTTGAAACATTTCCTATAGCATGCATTTATCATCTGGATCATTACAGAAAATTACTCCTAACTTAGACAGTGATTTCTATTCTCCATTCATGAACTTTAACCCACACATTGTGAGTTCTGAACTCTCACCACCTCACCACTTACGGAATTAAAGTTAACTACATTGATAGCAATGTGATAAGTAGTAGCATCTTATAGGATCCTTGTGGAGACTCCCTTTTTGTTTGCTTATTTTGAGACAGTATCTCATTATGTACTTCAGGCTATAAGGTCAATACTAGCCTTGACCTTGAGATCCTCCTGCTTGAATAAATATAAGAATTATAGGCATATGCCACTGTACCAGCTCTTCCATAAACTCTCAGCTGAAAGTGAGGGTAGGGTTATTACATACTTCTCAGCTTGCTTGGGGATTATATACCCTGTTCCTTCACTCTTTTTAGACAGCTGACAGGAAAAATCTAATTGCCTCAATTCTAATTCTGTGACAGGATGTTTGTGTTGCCAGATGTCACTATATAAATTATTATAAGAGTGAATAACAGATATTTGTATTTGATATCTTATCTCAGATATAGAACATTCTGGGAGATATGATAAAGGTCAGGCTGGAGAACAGAAATGAAGGAATTCAGCTTTTGTAAATGCCGTATGTTAATAGAGTGAAAGTTCATGTCATCATAATGAAATCATCTTCCCCCTCCAAATAATGCTTATTGTTCTCAGGCTTCTTAAAAGTAGCACATGGAAATCTAAAAGTAAAGTTAAACCACATACTGTGTTTGCTTTTCTAGACAGTAAGTTGTGGTTTCTGTATTTGGTAGAAACAGATATGCATGTTTGTATACATGGATTAAAGTCAAGTATTGAAAGTGATGCCTTTGCTCTCATAAAACCTTGAACTAGAATACATTATTATGAACTCAAGGAAGAAAGATATAGGTCCAGGAATAGGTGGAGACTTGTACTAACATTCAACATTTGTTGTCTAGATCTGCAGAAAGGGTATGCATACAATGAAAGCACATTTACTGTGGTTTATGAACGAAACAGTTTGTATATAGTGTCCTAGTCATGGCTTTATTACTGTGAAGAGACACCATATCAACTCTTCATAAAGGAAAATATTTAATTGGAGCTGGCTTTCAATTCAGAGGGTTAGCCCATTATTGACATGATGGAAAATATGGCAGCATACAGTCAGACATGGTGCTGGAGAGGTGGCTCTGAGTTCTACACCTAGATCCACAGGTGCCTGGAAGTGACAGTGACACTGGGCATGGCTTGAGCATCTGAGACCTCAAAGTCAACCCTCTAGTGATACTCTTCTTCCGGAGAAGCCACAACTACTCCAACAAGACTACAAAGCCTAATAGTGCCAGTCCTGGTGGGCCTATGTGGGGGGGCAATTTTATTCCAACCATCACAAGTAAGATTCATATTCAAGCCTTCATCTTCAGTACTGTCTATACCCATTAGATCATGTAACCTTGACTTATGTTATTCCCATTCCTTAGTTGGAGGTGTGGGAAGTGGTAAAATTATTTTTAAAAATAGGAAAGGTAGAAGGTAATAGAGGAGCTGGATTAGTCAAAACCAGATATTATAGAGATATGAGCATAGGTCAGAGGAACAGTCCATTATCTTCATGGTGAGAAATGGTGGCATGCAGACAGACAGTCACGGTGCTGGAGAAGTAGCTGAAATTCCTACATTTTACAAGCAATAGGAAGTGGTCTGAGACAGTTGGACATATATGGGACCTCAAAGCAAACCTCCACAGTGACACACTTCCTCCAACAAGGCCATAACTACTACAACAAAGCCACATCTCCCAATTGTGCCACTCCTTTTGGGAACTGTTTTCTTTCAAACCACCAATGCCACCACCACCTCCACCACACACACACACTCCAATCTTGGCAATACATTCCTTGTATTGTATCAACATTTATTGTCAACTGAAGAAACTGTAACGTTTTGACAATCAAACCTTGTAAAACTGCTAATTCATACTAAATCCACATTTGTTTTCTTCTCTGATATTAGTTTACAAAAACACACCCATTTCTGGAGACATCTTCAGTACAGTTTTCCAAGCACGTACTTCAAGACAAATGCTTTGGTTCCGAGAAGAAAGAAGTGGCTTCCAATGCATTGAACCTTGATGAAACACAGAGGACTCAAATTTCTTCTCTTTCTGGGTATAGCTAAAAACTAAAGCATAGGAAATAATCTGGAGAGTCACCGGAAAAGCAGTCAGCATTTTGTGTTGCATTTTAGAGGTTTAAATGATTAAAAGAAGACAAAACTCCTGGAAACACTTTGCAGTGTGCTACATTTATTGCCAATTAGAGTCATTCATGAGAGATCATTGAATGATCAAGTGATATATTCCTCCTCACCTTTTGAAGTGAAAGTTAACCACACCCTTAGTTCTTTTTTTTTTTTTTTTTAACTATAGTTTAGTTGCCCAAAATGGGTTTAATGGAGATCAGAAATTTTGGTGGACCATAAAAGTTTGTCTTAAGATGAATTACTTCAGTCATGCCTTGAGGGTCATGAATGGCCACACAATTAAAAAAAATAAGCAAAAAATCTTCTACTCATGTACACTTTACAGTCATGCTACCTAGTCTTTGTTGATGATGTATTTATTGTACATAAAGAATTACAGATGGAATTCTTAGGTTGTTGATTGGTTTTGTTTTGATTTTTTTCTGTTTCATATTGCAATATCATTTGCCATATGATGTGTATAATCATTTTACATACAGAAGGCTCCGAACTTACTAAGGCAGACATAATGACATACAGTTTGTCACTGTGACAATAGTAAAATTCTCCATGAATATTGGCTATCCCGTGCTATGTAATAAATTACAACCCTCAAAACAGTGACAACATGTTTATTGTATCACTTTCTTAGGCCAGAGATCTGTGAATAACTAGGCTGTGTTCTCACTCAGAACTTCCCAAGATGATGCTGTGACTGAGGTATTGTTGAACAGTGGACAACTGAAGCTTCAATGGGAAAAGGCTGTACTTTGAACTTTGTACTATGCATGAGGCTGTTAGACAAGTGTTGGAAAGGTGGCCTACATTACTTAATAGCTATTGGTCAAAACATCAACCTCATTTCTTTGCCATCCAAACCTCTTTATAATATTCATCATCACATTGAATGTCAGAGCATCTGAATGTCCAAACAGTAAGCAATAGAGATGTATCATAGACACCACGGTCTTTTCTAACCTAACTTTATATTTAAAAAGTTCTATCGTTTTTACCATATTGTGTTTGTTGAAAGTAGGTCACTAGGTCAAACCTCCTCTTTAGGGATTAAGCAAGAACATTTGTAGCAGGAGATAGAGAACACTGCAAGCCATTGTCTAGCACTCCATATCAAGTAGATAACAAAGTAGATAGTTCAGAGTAAATACTCAATATTTTTCTCCAATCTAGTAGTATATAGTATATATTTCAAAGAATTTTGCTGTAATGGTACATGATCCATGAGAAGAGAGGCATGAGGGGCTAGGTTTAAGGCAGTTGTGAGGTTGCTATAAAGGGAAGCAGCCTTTCTATTCTTCAATCTATTTGTATCTGATGTATTCCACATGTTCCACGCAAATATAAAATGATCATGGGAGCTAATACAACAGAGTAAATTACTCTTAATTTAATGGTGAAGAACAGTAGAAAAGCAGGTGCTGTTGTCCTTCCCTAGTCTCTAAATTCTGTTGTAGGCACAAGGGCTAAAAGCAGAAAAGAGAATTCCATACATCTCATGTGCTTCTAAGCCTTATGCCTGCTTCAATCAAAAATGAGATGACAAAATAGTCCATAGAAGATAATAACTAACCTGCATCTCTAAATGGCTTGTCTGAATCCATTTCTTCAGCTGTACTGTCCTGATGTCAGACCCTCAAACTCAGCAGTTTTGTCACTCATGCTCCAGCACATGCCTGCCAAAATGTCCAGGGGTCTGAATTTAACAATGGTCAGTTGTTGTGCATGTGGTGTTGCAGTCTGGACTCTGCCTCAACTTCTCTCCTCTGTCCTTTTTCTCTCCTCTTCCCTTTTTCTTCTCTCTTTTCTCCATCTTCAACTCTGGCTCTCTGACTAAACTCCTCACAAGAGATGCATTCGTTCAATTTTGTCATCTCACCTGTCTTCCTCCACCATTTTGCAACAAAATGTCAGCCATTGAAACTAATGCCACTTCTGGGTTCCTCATTCTCTTAATTTATTTCCTTTGCTGGATAAATGTTTGCGTTTACTACTACTACTACTACTACTACTACTACTACTACTACTACTACTACTAACTATCACCTCTACATACTACTACTACACACATACATAAACACAAACAAAAACAAAACCCTAAAGTGATCCTGGCAGTTTCTTCCTAGTTGACTTCAGCAATATTACTAATGTCATTTAAAGACACAGACTTTATAGTCAAATGATCATTTTAATTTCTGTTTTTAATGCTTTGTACTGTAATAATTATAAACAAGTTTAAAAATTATTTAAGCTCCAGTTTCTTTATTGATAGAAAGGACAGAGTGCACATCAACACTGTTGGTATTAATCCCCCTCCCCTTGAAGTTTATGAACAATTTAGTATTCTTTGCCTGTTTTCCACTGATCTGAAAATCACCAGGAACATAACTGTATCAATCCTATTTTGTCTTTACTATAATCAGCATTGCATCTAGTTCATGTTCGGCACTCATGGAAAGATGTTGGACAGGAATAGATTTGGTGTCTAAGACACTTGGCTACATGCTCATTTGAATGCATGGATTATAAATGTAAAAATATTGAGTAATTCTCTTCTTGACATTAGCTCATTTCATTCTCCAGCCTTAAAAAGTATGTGAGAACCTTACATCTTTTGAAATATTTTTCTGTTTGGTACCTGATGATCTATGAGTGTAGAAAGTATCGAAAATCAGTAACGCTCCAGATTGTAGACTTGCTAGGAAAGTATACCACTTTTTCCTGTTGCCATAATAGTCCATAATTTCAGGATGCTAAGTCATAACCTAAAATTTAAAAATGTGAAAACCCTTAATGATAGCAGTTTGGGTTCCTAAGATAAGATTAGAGTAGTTTTCACTTACTATTGAGAATTGGCACAAAAGTAAAACTGGGGAAAATGTGACCAAAAAGAATGACATTATCTCATATCAAGACACCATCTCGTTTGTAGATAGACAGAAAATACTCTAGCAAACAGACTAGATAACACATTTTGATAACTTCCATTGCTGAAATTCCTCGCAGCCACAGTTTTTAATAGCTAGTATTCGGTCATTTTAAATTTCAAATGCCCTGACATGGCTATGCACCTTTGGAGTCAGCTACAAACTAATGAATCTGGAAATGATCAATTTATACTTCTTTCCTTAGTAAATTCTTATCAGAGCTTGCCTGGAGCAATGTATTTACCCTCCCTCTTGTCCAGAAAGTCTGCAGTATTTTCTCCTTTGTGACCTAGATTCTCTGATCTGAGTGTCTATATCCAGCTTCCAATTATGTAGAGCACCTCCTTGTACATGCTGTGTAGTTCTTATTAGCAACTGAGAAAACACACATGACTGAAATATGATAGGCTGTATTCTCCAAAGGACGCTTGAAGGAAAGATATGATTTATGGTGTTTTTTTAAATTTAATACTGCTAAGGTCTAAATGTTTATATGCCCTCAAAATTCATATGCTGCAATTCTAACCTTCAAGGTGACAATACTAAGAAGTGTGTGTGTGTGTGTGTGTGTGTGTGTGTGTGTGTGTGTGTGTTGCTTTGATAATAATATCTGATAGACACAAAAGAGGAAAGGTAAATGTTTCTCTTGGTTTCAGAAGTTCATAATTTCTAGACCCCATATACTTGAGTAGAAAGTTATGCAGCAAGAGTGAATAGTGAAGGACACCCATGTGCACCATGATTGACCAGGCAGCAGAGACAAAGTGTGATAGAAATAGGAATTTGTTATTGTCAAAGGCCCACCCCAGTGAGGTACTTCTACCACTCAGGCCCCACATCCTAAAGATGTTCCATGTCTTCCTCATATAGTGGCACTGGCTAGGAAATAGTCCTTCTCAGACTTAATATAAAAAATGGTAAATTCAGAGGGTGTTCACATTAACATTTACATGTTCAATCTAAGTAGACTGCTGCTTCTATTAGGGACCACTCAGTCTACATGACAGTGTTTTCTTCTAAGAACACCATATATTTAGATACAGCATTGCTTTGAAGCACGGAACTTCTCATAGCTGTCAAAGATACGTGAACCTCTGCCTATGTTATCTGTAGCATGTCCTACTACAAGGAACTAAAATGCTGCTGTTGTTTTGTGTGGTCTTCATTACACAAATTAGTTTTTGTTGTTCTTAATTTTTCTGTTTTCTCCCTCAGGACTGTCTTCATAAGATTTCAATATGTCTTAGTTGCTATTTTCAACAAAAACAAGGTTGAAAGCCAGTGCTTTTGTATTCAGATGGTGAAATTCCATTCCTTGGTCAAGGTATTTTTATCAACTATTATTTTCCTAGATTCTCACTCAGCCACATCTTCAATAAATGTTTCTTGGCTAGCCCCTTGATATATGACTTTTCCTATGGAAACATGGACAAGTGTCTACTTACCCTCAAGGATCCAATGGTAGGTTAAAGTACCTATTCTACCAAAGTCTAACATGGAATGCCAATGAGTTTATTGGGGTTACTTACATGACTGAGGGCTTACAGGAATGAAGACAGTTGCACTGTTGCAAAGCCAACCCCAACCTGAGTGCTGTCTCACAGAAGCTTGCCAGGTCTGAGAGTCTCCTCTCCCCACTGGTCCTGACTGCTTACATAATAGTTGTGGGGGGGATTTTCTGAATCTTGTAAGTTTTGGGAACTTCTTGATACTTGTGTGTTGTTTATGCCTTTAACTTTATTAAACCCCACTTCCTTGAGTCTTAAGTATTCTCCCTCCAAGATAAAGTGTTTAATTTCAGAAGAAACTGTTACTCCATATCATGCTACATGAGGGATATAAAGTTTTTAAAAGTAGAATTACCAAATGTGGATTGCTTTATTGCTGTTTCCAAAATCTGAGTAGAAATACTTGACCTTGAAATTGGTTAGTGTGAATAAAATACAGGCAATTAAATATGTCAACCATTAAGCTTCCACAGCACTTGGGTCTCATTTGTTGAATGAACTCAGGAGGATGAAGTTATACCCTGGAACCTAATAGAATTTAGTCAAGTGTCCTGCTTCCTTTGGCATATTTTATCTATTCCAGAACATTCCTTTTTAAAGATTTTTAAAGGGTTCCAATGATGAAACCTTTTTTTACAGAATTATCCAGTTGTGCCTACACACAGACATACAGTCTCACATATATTTATGTGTGTTTGTATATATATAGAACTAAAAAAATTCATAAAGCAATATCCACCTAACCTGTAAGTAATATGATATGATTTTTTTCTATGCTGCACTTTTTCTTCTGTCTTTCACCTTTTAATGATACCTAATCAGTACCTTTGCACTACCCAGGAGGATTCAAGAGATTTTTAATTACCTTTTATCTGAGAATTTTGGAAAACTAATAGTGTCCTTCAAAAATGCAGATAAGATCACCCAGGGCACAGTTTTAAAAACTTGAACTTTGCACCCTGGAGGAACAGTGGAGTTTTCAAAAAAGAAAACATTTAGCAAAACCTCATTGGAGGAGAACGCAGGGAGTAGACAATGGACACTGAGATCTCAGCAAGGAAAAAGCTCAGCCATTTAAAAGTGGTCCTCTGCACTTTTAAGCATTTACAGTACAAAAGAGGAGGCCAGTGGCTGGGGAAAGGGTTCAGTTGGTCATTTACTTGCTGCCTAAGTATAAGGACCTGAGTTTGACCTTCAGTGCCCATGTTTAAAAAAAATAAATAAATAAGAAGAAGAAACAGGGTATGGCAATGAGCACCTCTACTTTTATCGTTGGGGACACAGAGACAGGAGGATGCCCAGAGACTGTTGGCTGGCGAGTCTAACTGAATTGGTTCATTGAGAGACCCTGCCTCAAAAAAATGAGATGTAGAACAATCAAGAACACCTGATATTGAACTTGGCCTCTGTACATGTGCGTGTGAGCATGCAAATGCACACACAAACACACACACACACACACACACACACACACACACACACACACACACAAATACACCAAGGCAAGGAGAGCTTCATTACATTTGACAAAGTGGCAGAACATTTTCTGTTGGTTATGATTTTTATCTCTCTTGTGTTTTATTGAGGAAAAGGAATGAGAGAAGATAGAGGGTTAGACACATTTCCAGGAAAACTGACTACACAGCCCATGCCTTTCTGGGATCTTTTCCATCTTTGTGATTATTTCAAATGTAAGAAGAGAATCGGTTAAGAGGACCTCATCACTTTGAAGTTTTTATCATCTTCTTCCCAGTAGCCTGAAATGAGTTTTACTAAAATAAGTGTCTTAGACCACAGGTGCTTGTCATCAGACTAATGAATGTTATGGGGACCCAGAAATGACCCATGTTGTTTTTCAGGTTCAAAGAAAGCAGGGAACATTCTTCTATTGGGGGCCTTTGAGCCACATGCCTGCCATTCCTGAAGCACTGTGTGTGTGTGTGTGTGTGTGTGTGTGTGTGTGTGTGTGTGTGTGCATTGTGGGGTGCCTCTGGATCATTATCTTGCAGTTTGCTAATACCTTCCTTGGAAGTGTTCTCTCTAGTTCTCTACAGACACTGCGTTCATCCTTACAATTGTCCTTCTAGAGAACTAAAATTTGTACTACTCAGACCTACACTATCAAAAAGGAAGTTGTTTCTCTGTATACATGCACTAACATAGAACATAGTAAACTTGTTTAACTGGTACACATGTCCAGTAAATGAAAATGAAAATATACAGGTCTACAAAAATTCCACTTGTGTTCCCATTAAGCCTATTAAAAGTGTTGATGGTTCTTGGCACAGGAAAAGATGATAATGTTGAGGAAATGACCTTATAAATCACATTTTATGATGTGTTACTTTTTTTAAAAGATAAAGGCAAATGAATGTAATTTTTTTAAAGGTTTTGAGTAAGACTCAACCACATATTCAATGCACAGCAAAGCAGTTATCTTATCTTATCTTACCTTATCTTTACTGCGGAAGCTGCTTTAGCACAATGTAGCACCAGAGTCCAAACTGAGGTCCACATTTGGCAGTTGCCATGGTGACTGTGTGCTGCATTGTCTATTCATCATAAAGTTTCCTTCTGTCATGGAGGACACTAGTTCTAAGATCTCCGATTTCCTGAATTGTGTCTCTATGCACACTCTTACTACCGTGAAATACTCAAGTGCTATGCTAATTTTCATACTATGTTCAGCACCTGCCAGGATGTACTTCCTTGATGGTAACTGTTGAAGCCAGTCTCCCCTGGCTCTTCAATGGACACCTTAGAAAGAACTATAGAATGAGATCCTGTCCAGACAGTGGGAGACTGTTCCAAAAGTTGCTGCTTCAGCGTGCTAAGTGGTAGCCTCAGGGCCAGCACAGATTTCATGCTGGTTCCTAAACTGCCTGTTGAGACCAGGGAGCTGCTAAGGTAAGAAGTTGCTCCATTAAGCAGAGAAGACTAGGGTTGAAATAAGAAAACACTATCTTTCCTATTTTGATGGGGGCCACCTATTACTAAGGACTTTCAAATAGCTTCTCAATCACCCACAGAACATTGCCATTAAGGTATAGGTATATTCCAACTATATCTTTTTCTTTTAATTTTTTATTGAAAAACATTGTTTCACACAATATATTCTGATCAAGGTTTCCCCTTTCCCAACTCTTCCTGAATCCTTCCAACGTCCCTACTCACCCAACTCCATGCCTTCTCTTTCTCTCTCTTTAAAAAGCAAGACAAATAGGCAAACAAACAAAACAACAGAATAAAAAAGAACACAAGAAACATGCATACACACACAATTGCACTCACAAGATTGGAAACCATATACAGGCAAAAGATCAGTAAGACCAAAAAAAAAAAAAAAAAAAATGCCCAAACCAAGCAATATGAGACAAAAAAAATCTACAAAAATACCACCGTGTTTACCTTGTGTTGGTCATCTACTGCTTTGCATGGACCAGGGAAACTCCATTGAAGAAAATCATGTGTTGTTATCTTTTTTTTTCTTCTTTTGCAAATGGGTACCAATTGCAGATAGGTTCTCTGTTAGGATGGGTACCTGTGTCCACTCCCCTCTCTCAGTGCTGATACCCCATTTTGCTTGGACCAGTCAGGCCCTGTGCATGAATGTTCCTTGATGTCAGCCATCCCCTCCAGCTCTTACAATATTTCTGCCTCCTCTTCCCTGTAGCTGCCTGAGCCCTAAGGGGAAGAGTTTGATGAAGATATATTTTAGACATAGCAAATATGGAAAACGGTTTCATCCAACATCAGTAAAAGAAGAAAGCAATGGTTTCTTGAATGCCCCTTCAACTTCAGCTTCCCAGAATGGTCTCTAGTTCACCTCCTGTTCCCATCCTTCGCCTTAGTCATATGTGGGTACTTTTCTCCAGTATTCTACATTCTACACTTTCTTACTTCCCTACCTTTTTATTCAGGCCACTCATCTTCTCTTAAATGTAGTTATGTAGACACTGCCAAACCTTTGAGATTCTACTCATGTCTACTTCCCTCATTCAAGACTTCCACAGGCCTTCCAAGTTGGAAATCCACCTTCTGGCAGCTGCTGTTCCATTCAATTGAAATTCATTTTATCTCCAGTTCATGTGGTCCTGTTTTATCTACCCAACCAGATGGACAGCATCTTAAAAGCACAGGATAGTGCTGAGATGTGTTGAATGCACTTTCTAAAAGACAATGATAAATTCTAAACTGTCTCCTGTGTATGCTGGCACCAAGCACACAGAAGAGCTCTGCTCATGGTGACTTCCCAATGGACACATACATCCTCATCCCAAAGGTAATATGTCATGTCACTATGTCAATCCACATCCTCCAGATCTAGATAAAGCTGGTATTTAGGGAGCGTGGCTCTATCTGATGCTCAGAATTTATCAGATGGTCCTGCCTTCCTGAATTGTACTTACTACTTGTAAGAAGTGATTGCACTCTGGGTACTATTGTCCTTGGGGGTTGATCGGGCCAGCCCAAAGGCAGAGGAATGTCTGAACAAGCAGATTAATGAGCAGGCACTGAGGAGGCTGTGGATCCCCATTCTTGGAAAGTGTCTGTCTAAGATTTAATGAAAAGGACTGGAGTTGGGGCCAGGGGGTGAGAGCGGCTCCACGTGTCCCTTGCCTCCTGCTGCTGGGGGCCTGAAGAACAATGATGAGACAGAGAGCCTGCGACAAGTGGGAAGCAGCTGACTCCAGCTGATTGAAAATAGGCCATTTGTCCTGCTCAGTGCTAATGTGCTCAGGGCTTTGCACAGTTGGGGCTGCTGAGTGGGGTGGGCATGTAGAAGCAGTTATGTATGCACGTGTCTGTGAGATCAAGCCTTCTTTCTTTGCCTTTAATCAGCTTTCTCTACTCGATAAATTACCAATAAGAATAGGTGATGATCTCACCAGCTTTCCTAGCTGGCAAAGACTTAAATGCATTGGCTTTGCCAGCTTGGGTGCATGGGATGATTGGATTTAAATTCTAGAGCTAGATGAAGACTCCCAAGATATATCTCAACTCAGAGGAAAAAAAATGTGATCACAAAAGTTCACTGCTCAGATGTCATTACAATAAATTATAAGAACATGATTGAATATCCTAATTCGTTGTTGTTGTTGTTGTATTTCAAAATCCTACCTCTCATTCACAGAGCATAGAAACATATGGGCATTATCAGTATTTTGATGGGGTTATGTTGATAGCCACAATAGCCTGACCTATAATAGTATCAGCCTTCAGGGGTCACTAAGTCAAACTCAGCTAAATATTGCCTGTTGACCAAGCAGGACACCAGAGAGAGGCAGTATATAGTTCAGTCTCTAGAGGAAGATACAGAAAACAGCCTTGTGTTGTGGATGAGAGGACAGACAGACACACGTCTTTGCAAGGGTGTGTATATAAATGAACAAACCCATACAGGCATACATTTACTGCAGAGGTTATTTATGATAGATAGTTTAGTGTCACTCTGACACTCTCAGTAGTCATCAGGCTCTGTTGGAGAGCAACCTGAGCCTCTTCTTCCTCCATACCCTCCCTTCAGGATGTCAGGGCATAGCTCATGGCTTCCAAATGGAAATTTTCTTCTACAGCATATCGAGGATGGTACTGAGCTAGGCTGATGAGAACCTTCTGAAAAGAGCCCTGTCTGCCTAGTCCAGAGCATCTATTTCTGCTCAGTCTCAGTGACTCCTATCCTGCTGGCCTGCTGTCCAATGCTGCATGTATCCAAATTCTTGACCCTGTCATCCATCTAGAAGACAGGCATTGTCCTATGTACACCAACTCTACAGTGTGCCAGTGTGTGCTGCCGAGGTAGACAGTGATGATTGGAAGTTCTTTCCCAAGGTGCCACAGTTGTGACTCTTCAAATTCTTTTCTTGCAGTTTTTGGCTTCCTTTATTGTTGCAAGCTTTGGAAGGTTTAGAAAACACCATCACATTCTACTACTAAAACCCCCTCTGAGTATGAGTAGTTTTTTGTTTTTTTGTTTTTTTTCTTACAGTTGCCTCTTTCATAATTGCTGGTTGCCACTCTTCTCTGACGGAATTGAAGATAGACAGAAAGTTACAGAACAGGAAATATTCCCATCTTGCTCCATTTTCCATTGTTTTTTATGTTCTGAGGTCAAGGTTGGTACTGGAGCAAAGGTCCTTACATTACCAAAGTCAGTGAAATAACATCAGTTCAGAAGAAGCTCATATTTCGCATGAAAGACACCAAGGGTATATATACATACATGCGCATACATGTAAATTTGCAATTCAAGATAAACGCATATGTAAAAATCACATAGAAGGAATTTATAATTTTCTAATGTGGCTTCAGCTAAGGCTTTGGGGAAAGGGAAACTTTTGAACTTAGCTTTGAAGAAATAATAGTATATGAGCATTCACTCATTTAAACACAATTAATTCAGGCAAAGGCATTATTTCAGTTTCTTTGTGTCAGCCTTCATATTATAAGGTTCATTTTTAGATGTCTTGAGCTCCATCTTTTCATGATTTTTCCATCAAATATTCTTGCACCAAGAGCTTGGATTCACATATTCAGTTTAAAGTATTTTCAATAATACATACTTACAGAATTTCAAGTTACCTTCACAAATAAAAGTTTAGGATATAGAAAAAAAATGTACTGTTAGTCTTAGTTATGATAATGACCCCAGAGCACCAAGGAAATGATATGGGGTTTGTCATGAACAGCTCATATCTTAAGTCCTGCATGAAGAGGTTGAAACCTCCTTTACCTACACAAGCATAGAGGGGGCACCTTAAAGGCAAGTTCCTATTTTTATCCCTGTTATCATATGCAAGAGCTGAAATAAATAGAGGCTGAGTTACTTGGTATAAATTAGTCAATAAGTATTATAGCCAGTTGAATTCAGGATGACTTATGGAAAGTTAATACATATAAATGGTGTTTTATATGAGCTCTAGCCAGTCTCAAAACAATTACTTGGAGCTGGGAACCTGGAGCAGTGGGTCATAGAGCTTTCTATCCAAAAATGAGAAAGGAAGTTTGAATCCCCAGGCCCATGTGAAGCCAGGCATGGCTGGAGGTGCCTTTAACTCCAGAAACTGGTGGCTTCTGGGAGCTCAATAGCCAGTCAACACAGCCAAAATGGTGAGCGTCCATTCAATGACTCAGTCTCAAGGATGTAAGGAGGATGCAATGAAAGAAGACTCCTCTGGCCTCCATATGTGTGTATACGCATGCACGCACACCATAATTGCTTATTGAGTGGGATGATTCTATCGATCACCTTTTTATTGCCATTTTCTAGGTGATATGTTATGAGTTGAAAACCTAATGAAAACTAAGTGGTATCTCTCTTAAACAGTCTAGGGAAAGTTTTGACAGGGGAAATTATTTAAAATGGGGCCAACTACTTGTAAAGAGAACTCATCTGAAACCTTTGTCTTGTAAGTTATATTTTGCAAAGGAATAGTGATAGATTCTGTAAAGAGTGGCTCCTTCAAATGTTAGTAACATTATTTTTGCATACTAAAAGCTGGGTTTTTTTTTTTTTTTCACTCAGTAGGCCAAAGAAATATTCCTGTGAGGCAAGTGCCCAAGAGGGCCTCAGGGACTCGGGCTCAGTGTCTTCTGTGTCCCCACTGTGCCTCCATGTTCATCACAGGGGATCACCCTCCCCAGTCAGCTGAGAGATGCACAGTCATGCCTGGGGGAGTGGTTTGGGACCCTCTCAAGAAGTAGAATACTTCACATGCACTCACATTGAAGAGGAGACCCAAAAATGTGCTCTCACTGTGGGCGCAGGAAGAAGGGAGATTGGTTTGACAATGAGAATTCTTAGGACTAGATCAACAGCTTCCCCTTTAATTGAATTTTAAATGATATTACTCCGTAGGTTCTGGGACAGATGTAACTGTTAAAATACAGAAGCGCTGTATAAATAATCCATCTGAAGCAGAGGTAGGGTAAGGCAGGGAGGGAAAGAATCTTGTTCCTGTCTCCGTTTCTTTCCTGTTGTTCAGTAGAGACCAGGACTGTTTTAATGAAAAGGAAGTGAATTTACTCATTCCTCCTCCCCTTCTTGATTCTTTCACTTGGTGTCTGAATAGAGCTTCTGACTAGATAATAGTACTATGTGACCACTGTGGGAGAAAAAGATGAATGCAAATCAAATTATCTGCACATAATTCCATATACTTTTAGATCGTTTAAGTTTTTATGCTGAACCTGTAATATCAAAGGTATGAGGCAGAGTATGGTGAAAATTAACATATATTGGTTGCTGTTACACAGCAGCCACAGTTTTGAATCCTTTAAATGGTATTTTTAATTCTCTAAAATATTAGAACCATTATTTTTTAAGGGCTGATTTATTTTATACATATGGGTGTTTTTTTCTACATGTATGTCTGGGTACCACTTGTGTGACTGGTACATGGAGTCTGGAAGAGAGCATTCGATCTCCTGGAACTGGAGTTAGCAAAGGTTGTAAGACACTATGTGGGGACTGAAAACTGAATCCCAGTCCTCTGGAAGAGCAACCAGTATTTTTAATCATTGAGCCCTTTCTCTAGTCCCTGTGGTAGCCATTGAACAAATAGCACCTATAACGTCTAAATCATGAGCCTAACATGCTCATCAATGACAGACTCCAGATAAAAAATGTGGAATATTTAACCTGCAAATTTTTATTTACCTCTGAGGGGTCCAATTTACTGAGAAATTTACAGTACCCAGTAAAGATATATCAATGGGAAAAATAACTCAGTTGCTTTAAATTTATAAGAGTGAAATATCCATTTAATTTCTTTCACTCTCTGGCCACCTCTATCTAGACAGACAGATAATAAATGTTTATGGTGCAGACGTACCTGGAAGTAAAGCAATCATAGGAACTCTCTCAGGAGGCATTGCATCACAGATTGTGCTTATTAATACTGTCAATGTTTATTGAGTATTTTATGTTCATCACTCACAGGTTCCATGTTAATGGATAAGCCATGCCTTCCTACTCAAACAGATTGCCTTCATAAACGTGGTCTTACATGTTTCCCCAAAAGTGGAAATCATACTTTAAATTGTGGGTTTTTTTTTATTAACCAGACCTTGATGACGTAGTAGGATACTTTTACAATGCTGTTTTGTTGCAGCCAGCCACAGCTGGCCAGATTCAAAGTCCGGAATCTAAGCCATCGATCCCTTCAGTGTTGTGTATTACTACAGTGTATTCAACACATTTGTCAAGGATTTTTTGACTTATGATTTATGACTTTATGATAACCCAGGTTGAAGAGCATTTGCCCTCATGTATGATTATAATTACTGCTTCAGTAATCTGAACCTACCTCATTTTCATAAAAAAAACAACAACAAAAAAAACAAATTAAAATATCTTGATGAACTCCTAAGAGCACCCATCCATTGGGCTCCTTATGTTGCCTTGGCCCTCTGAAGCTAGACTTGAAAGTGATGAATACCAGATCTGTTTCCAGGCACTTTGATCACTGTTGGAGTAGCTAGAATCATATTGTTAGGTGTCTTCTAGATGATTTCTAGAGAGAGAATGACAGGAAAAAGTTAACCACCCAATGTTTAGATAAAATACAACTAGGCCTGTCTCTCCTGGTTTCAAGTAAGTGTTGCAATTGATCCAAGATCATTTTCCTTATCAATAAGAAAATTATTAGTGAGAAGTAGATGCTTTAGGTTATTGTACTGTATGCTGTAAATGTGTGTTGCTTTGACTGGTTGATAAATAAAACACTGATTGGCCAGTAGCCAGGCAGGAAGTATAGATGGAGTGAGCAGATGAGGAGAATTCTGGGAAAAGGAAGGGCTGAGTGATGGTTGCCAGCCATACACAGAGGAAGCAAGATGACAAGGCAGAACTGAGAAAAAGTACCAAGCCATGTGACTAAACATAGATGAGAATTATGGATTAATTTAAGTGTAAGATCTAGTCAGTAAAAGTGTAAGAGCTAGTGAGTAATAAGCCTGAGCTAATGACTGAGCAGTTATAATTAATATAAGCCTCTGTGTGTTTACTCGGGGCATGTGAGTGGGAGAGATTTGTCTTGACCACCAGCCAACTGGGACATACTACAAGAAGATGTCCAAATAAAATCTCATATATAATACTAGTGTCTGCAGAGTGCAACACCCTGTAATATTAAAGAAATATCACAATTACTTTTTATACTTTGATGGTGCTTTTCTGTTTGGTGTTTAAGACCATTCAGATGACCAAAATAGACATTATTTTTTTCATGGGCAGGAAAGAATATGTACAAAATCTATTGTATGGGGAAAATTTTTTTTTAAATTGTCAAGAACAGTAAAGGATCTAGTCTTTGGGGTTATAAGGGATTAGGAGGAGCCAATTGTTCCATCATTTTATGAGATGTTCCATCTTTTGAGACTAAGCCAGAGGCCTTGCTTATCTGGTTTCTTCCAGATCCCTGACTAGGGATTTTAAAGCTACTAACTCTTGGCTTTACTTCTCTTACACATCTCTCTCCAGTCAAGGTGCCACTCGTGGACTTCCCTTGGACACTATATAAATAGAACTACTGATGCACTTTGGGCTCCTTTACATAGACTCACTGGAAGGGTATCCTACTGCCACACTCAAAAACTCCATTAGCTCAGAGAAGCCAGATCCGTCATTGCCCAATTTCCTAGTGTTAGTTAGGGTTATATCTTTAGAGGAGGGAATGACGAGAACAGGAGGTAGCAGCTGGAGAAGCAGCTCAGGACAAGGGCACATGCAGCAACAGTTACAGAAATACTCTTGGTTTTCAGGTTAGGGGTCCCAAAAGGGAGCTCTGGTCTCTTATCTCCTCCTTAAGGAGCAGTCCTGTCTGGAGGGTACATGCAAAGAAGGAAAAAGAAGTCTATGCAGATGCTGGTCCCTCCTGGTGAGCAATTTTGGAACTGGACCTTTCTGAGTTTTCATCGTTATATAAATGGCTTATCTTGATCGCCCAGTCTCAGCTCATCTCCTAATGATTTTTACAGTCCAGTCTTCAGAGTGGGGAATGACCAACTCAGTAAAAGCCCATTAAGGAAAACTTTTTCTGATAAAGAAAATAGAATTTTTGGCCTGGCTAGAGACCTAACATTTCAGTTGTGCACACCAATCACCTGAACAAGGAAGACTCATCTGAAGCCATGCTAAAGAGATAGGTGGAATAATTATCACTTTGGCGAGACACCAGTATGCTTCTTCTCAGAATTCCCACCCCTGCTAGCACAGTCCCTGTGAGCCACCATGAGGTTTTACAATTTTTTCTTTCTTATCTCTTTTCTTTTTGTATTCTGGTTTTGGTGGTTTAAAAGAAAATGGCTCCCAAAGGAAGTGGCACAATTAAGAGGTGGTGGCCTTGTTAGAGTAGGTGTGGCCTTGTTGGAGGAAGTGTGGCACTGTGTGGGTGGGCTTTGAGATCTCCTATGCTCAAGCTACTCGCAGTGTGACACCACTCAGTTCCTTCTCTAGCACCATGTATGCCTGCATGTCACCATGTGGCACCATGATGATAATGTTGCATCTCTGATGCCATCCCAATTAAATGTTTTTCCTTTATAAAAGCTGTCATGGTCATAGTGTTTTCTCACAGCAATAGAAGCCCTAACTAAGGCACTGGCAATAGTCTAATTCTGTTTTTTTTCCTGGTATGTTGGCTTTCTTTCTCTTTCAATCTCTCCTCCCCATCATGTGGCTGCCAATCTTCTTGCAGTTTACCTTCCTGATAGCTTAACTCAAATGACATGACTTTTTTTCTTTCCCTTCTTCATTCTCCTCTTCCTCTAGGCAGCTACTGAGATTTGTGGTTTGCCTGCCTAGAGCTTCCCATTCCCTCATTTTTAAATAAACAATCAAGTATTTTAATATAATTATCACAAATCTTGACTTTTAATGCTTCAATATAACTCTAAAGAGGGTCCTTAAGGATGTCTTTGTGTTCATGGGTCTGTGGCCATCTATTGGGTTGACATCAATCTACCAGCAGTCACTTCCACAAAGGAGAAAGATTCCCTTAATGATTTGGATGAGAACAGCCCCCATTGATTCATATGCTTGCGTACTTGGTCCCAAGTTGGTGGAACTGTTTGGGACGGATTAATAGGTGTTGGTGTTTATTTGAGGGAATGTGTCATTAGGGGTGGGCAGAGCTTCCATTTTAAAATGTAATAAAATTGACCCTTTCAAGTAAAAAATATTATGCTTAAATTTTTTTATTTTAATTTATTTATTTGTGAGTTTGTGGTGTCAAAGCTCTGCTCTGAGTGTGTGTGTGTGTGTGTGTGTGTGTGTGTGTGTGTGTGTGTGTGTGTGACTGTGTATAGAGATCAGAGAACAACTCCCACAGTTTGTTCTCTTCTTATGTCACAGCCTAGGTAATAAACTGAGTTTGTCAGTCTTGGCAACAAGCACCTTTAACCATCTTGTTCACCCCTTGATGCTACCTCTTGAGATCATGGATTTACTGCCTTGTACATTTCTGACACACAGGAATTCAAAAAATATGTAGGCAGATGGATACATTTCAGGAGAAAATAAAAATAACTGACTTACTGCAGTGAACTCACTGGACTAACAAGAATTCAATAAATGAAGCCTGAGATGAGCCTTAGAGAAAAATAGATAAAGCAAGGTACATGCCCACTAAGACTAAGAACTATGGATTTTGTTCATGTAAATACATCACTGAAAGAAATTTTCCCATCTGCCCGACTCTGCTGGAATATAAACTTGGTTAAAAGTAATGACCATTTAAGAAGGGACATTTTTGTTTTTTCCATTATTTAAGCATAGACGAACATCTAGCTTCTCTCAGAGAACACAGTTGAAGTTCATGAGACAGCTTTATTTTATGGGCCTCAGAGAAAAGGGGATTATTGGAAAACTGAAAACCCTTCCAGCAAAGAATTCCAGTGAATTTGTTAACCATTTGGGAATGGATTAGGACTCTGTCATAAAGTAAATATGCATACCCAATAATAAATATAATATGTGATTGTTTAGCGCTTCATTATTGATATTGCCTTTAGCACGATCGTGTTAAACACTTGAGGAATATATTCTGCCTGCTTCCTTGTGAAATGTAAATCAGAGTTCATGTGTGATGGAGAGTGAGGGGGTAGGCAACAAGCTAAGCAAGTCAGTGGTGACAGGTTAGAAGAATGAGCACCGGGACTGAAGCGTCAGCCTGAAGGAGACTAGATTTTCCTTGGAATTCTGAGCAGAATGGGCATTTTATTCCAGCAATCTTCTGAGACTTCGTCTGCAGGATCAAATTCAGGCTGAATGCAAATGAGAAAAGCTCGTGCACTCAGACTCCAATAAACCTGTTAGTGATTTGGTGGGTTTTTAAGCAGGAAGGCACACTTCACCAAGTTGTTTAGCCTCTCTCAGCTGAGTTTCCTTATCTGAATGATGAGAAATGGAAGTGAAAATGTTAGAGGAGGTGGCATAGGAAATCCTTCCCAGCCTTAAAGCTATGAAGGTTTGAAAGCTTCTTATTTAATCTTTACTTTACTTATAACAAGTATATTGTCTGAGTTGGAAGACAGGCCAACCTGACCTCTCTGGAAGCCAGTGTTTTGAGTCTTCTGTGAGTCATTTCATTGACTGCTTTGGAGCTGCTCTGCTTGACAGTTGATGGCTGATACTCAGAACATTTTGTTGAGATATTCTTTGTAAATTCAAATCATAATAAAAGAAACTGCCATTCACTTTTGTAGTGCACGTTCATGTGTGTGTGTGTGTGTGTGTGTGTGTGTGTGTGTGTGTGTGTGTAATGCTGAGGAAAATTTAATGAGAAGCAAAGCAATAGTGTAGATCAGGTCCATTTGCTGTATTCTCATTTTTTATGAGACATCGTTGTATGTAATCCCCTGATCAGGAAATATAACCAAATCTACCATGGATCATGAATGGCAAAGGGGACCTTGAAAGTCACAAAGAGATGTAGGGTAAGGTTTGACCTTTAGAGAATTCACAAAATTCTTCAATCACCTTGCTAAGGTGGAGAACTTGTTGAGGAATCCTACCACGGTGGTGAGATTCATAAAGGTTTGGGGTAAGGGACTTTAGTCTTTAGAGTCAGAGCAAGCTGGACTAAAGCCACTGCTGTTCTGTTTGGGGGGTATTTTGATTGTTTTTAATTTAATTTTAAATGTCAATAAAGTTCTGGATTGCTGGAAATTTTAAGGTATGTTTAGCAAGTGTAGAGCATGTGTGCATAGAAAGTTACCAATATGTAGACAGGAATCTAAACCTGGATTCAAGGTTATTGCTTAAAAGATCTTATTTTATAGATATGCTTGTGTATGTGTGTTCATATGTGTGAGTGCACATGTGGGAGTTTACGTATGTGTGTGTAAATATGTATGAGTGTACATGGGGGAGTTCACATATATATCAGTGTGTGTGTGCTCATATGTATGAGTGTAGATGGATTTCTAAACAGTCTTATTAAATAAGAAACAGCCAGGCGGTGGTGGCACACCACTCGGGAGGCAGAGGCAGGCGAACCTTTGTGAGTTCAAGGACAGCCTGGTCTACCAAGTGAGATCCAGGAAAGGTGCAAAGCTACACAGAGAAACCCTGTCTCAAAAAACCAAAAAATAAATAGATAGATAGATGGATGGATGGATGGATGGATGGATGGATGGATGGATACGTAAGTAAGTAAGTAAGTAAGTAAGTAAGTAAGTAAGTAAGTAAGTAAGTAAATAAATAAATAAATAAATAAATAAATAAATAAATAAATGAGAAACAGAACCAAATGCAGAGGTAATAGCTGAAGAGATCAGAGCAAATAGCCACCACCTGACTTCTGTTTATGGCCACTATGACCTCTGATCTCCAGGCAAACTTTTTATTAACATACAAATAAAATATCACATTTCATCACAAATAAAGTATCACCACATGTCAGTGCACATGGAGAAGTTTATATATGTATCAGTGTGTGTGTGTGTGTGTGTGTGTATAGAATAACCTAAGGTGTCCTCTTCGGTTGCTACTCACCTTTCTGTTGAGAAAAATCTCCCACTGGCCTGGAACTGGCCACATAGCTTAGGCTAGTTGGCCAGCAACCCTAGATTTCTGCCTATCTCTGCCTTTATGCTGGTTTACAGAGAATAGCACTATGCCCAGCTGTTGTTTTGTTTGTTCTAGTGTGGGAATTCCCATAATTCCATTCTGGGAATGGAACTCAGGTCCTTGTGTTTTCAAGGCAAGTACCTACTGAGCCGTTGCTCCAATCCTGGAGACATGTTTGTTTGTGTATGATACCTCTGTCTGAAAAGAAAGCTAAGGGTGACCTGGCAGTGCTTGTCAACATGACATACACACCTGAGGTGCCCGCCTCATGTAAACTTTTAATGTTCAACAATACCAGGTTACTCATATGAAAATAGTTTTAGGCAAATCAAATATCAACTAGCCCTTTTGGGAGACTGCACTGAAATCCTTGTGGGCAGCAAAAATACCTAACAGGACATTAAAGGCAACAATGATGAAGCAGATGGAAGCTTGAACTCTGAGTTATGAGGACTCCCTCACCTTTCTTCTTCCTGGAAAAGTTCAATTTTTGACACCCACCAATTTTAAAGAGGATCTCTAGAAAACCAGATTCTGTCATACTCTTTTTAGACATGGAAAAAAAAAAAAGAGAAAAATACTGGTTCCATACACTGTTATGGAAAGAGAACAGTGATTCTCGGAATGTTTTCTTCTTACTTAATAACCTCAGAATGGTGTTACAGCATGAGCTACCTGAAATTCTCAGGGAAGGTGTCTCATTGCCAAAAGACTCAGTGAACAACTGTCATACAGCTCATCTGCATGTCACATGCTAGTCTGGCTAGCTGTGGACTCCAGCATACCAACTAAGATGTTCATATACACTTCAGAACATCTACACACCTCAAATCTCTCCTCTAACTATTATATTCTGCCACAGATTACAAAACAAAAACAAATAAACAAGCAAAAACCCAGACCAATTATTTCCAAACTGTTTATTAGGGTCTGGAAGGGGGACTCTTTGATTAACAACACTGGCTGCTCTTCCAGAAGAGCATCCTAATATCTAAGTGGTAGCTCACACTGTATCTCCAACTCTAGGAAATCTGACACCCTCTTCTGGCCATTATGAGCATTGCACCCACATGATGCTCAAACATACATGCAGACAAAAAAAAACCATTACATAAAATAAAAATAATCAAACTTTTTACAAATAATAAAATAACATACTAACTGCATGTTAATTTTTTTCAAGAATGTTTAAAGGCAGCAAAAAACTAGAGACCAATCCCCAAATCAGGATTTCACTGGTTATTAGGAACTGTTACATGTTCTTTCTTTCAGTCATGCAAGTGTTTTCTTATATGTGTGCCTTGGACATGACTCCTGGAAGCCTTTGATACTTTAATAAAATATGCCTGCCCTGTTTGCTGTGATTTGATTCATATATTTCCCCTCCTGCTCTCATCTGTACCCTATGCACAGATCTGGGGTCATGATCCTGTGTGGCAAGACAAATCCACATCTCAGTCAAACTCAACTTCTAAATCCAAATTCGTTGTTCACAAACCTTTGTGGTCACATTGATATAAGTGTGCAATCCATGCACGACTCTAGAGGAAACTAGGAAGTGTGATATCTATTCATTACTTTCACTCCACCTTTACCTTTGTCTATCAATGACAATGTAGGAGGTCAGATTTTGCCTGTCCTCTCAATTTTCTTGACAATATGCAAAATGGTAGGAGCCAATAAAACCAGATACAGATGGGCAGCTATTGATAGATGGTGGTACTTTTGCTTGTTAGAGTAAATACCCCACACAACCCTTTTGTCTCAGCCCCCCAAATTTGTATCAAAATGTTCTCAATTTAATATACTGGAAATGTGGAAGAAAATAGTTGAGAAGAAATATTTATCTGTATGCTCTAAACAAAAGAGTGCAATTAAAGCTATGCAATATTGCTGTCACAAAAATCTAGACCATTGCACTCATATGCCTCTTTGCCTCCTTCAAGGTTCTCTTGAGCTCATTTATAATAACTGAGAAAGATCCAGTTGGGCAAAGTCAAACATTCTCCTTATATGCATTTCTCTAAATGATGTTTTACTTTGTTCAGTTTTATTGTTTTATCTTCCTGACACAATGAATTACATAATATTCCAAACCAAAGTTTTACCTCCTGCAGAAAGACTTGGGGTAGATTTCATTTTTTAAGTTCATTTCATTGCTTTCTGGGTTACTAATACCAATTTGTCTTTCTTTCTTTCTCTCTTTCTTCTTTTCTTGCTGAACAATGAGGGGAACAGTTAGAGCTTTAATAACCAAGACACAAATAAGAAAAACAGCTCAAAAGAATGCTGTGTGGCTGTTAAATGTCCAGCTCCTTTCAGATCCTCCATAAGGATTAAGAACTAAATGATTCTTTTCACATATTGTTACTTAGACACAAGGCAGAGAATCAACTTCATTCTTCTCCTTTGAACCAAAACTACAATCGTCCTGGGAAGGCCCCCACCATCCCTGAGTCCATTAAAGATCCTGTTACTGGAGTTATTTTAAATGGATGTGTATAAAGCACTTGGGGGCAGATCATAGGCTATAATCCTTAGCTGACAGAGGGGAATATACTAAAGTCCCCCAGGAGCTCACCCATCTTGATTTTTATAAGACACATGAGAGCTGAAATGAACAAGCCAATTTGAATGAGATAAGAAAAACCAAGCTCTCTCCTCCCTTCCCCCAAATCCGCATCCACCTCCCTTAGTGCCCAGGCAATTTGACATGGGTGGTAGATTAACACACCCACACAATACACACAGGGACAGCACCCCCTATATTGATGCCGAGTTCGCAGAATCAGCTGCTGCACAGTAGGCCAAAAGCCAGCTCAGAAAGAACCAAACTGCCCCCTTGATGTTGTCTTTATTTTAGGGCTCAAATGCAACTCTGTGAGATGAAAGTTTCATAGCTTTAAAAACATTTTCAGAACCCAAAGATGGAGATTGATTAATGTCTTCTTTCACTTTGCTTTAGCTAAAGGCTTTTTTTTTTTTTTTTTTTTTTTTTTTTTTTTTGTAAATCATCTTCTTAGTATGTTGGATGATCTTCCTTTGTGTCTTCCAAACTGTGGCATTCATCATTCATCAGAGGTCACTTGCCGACTGAAGAAAATGTCAAGGCTTTAAGAGAACACGATTCCCTCAAACTCAAATATAAAAGCTGAGACATTCAGGACTTCCTATTTTCCATGTAATCTCTTTGCATTATTTCAAATATTTGCCACCCATGTGTCTTCTTTCTTCCAAATCTGTGAAGAATTGAGCAGGAGGGAGGAGACAGAAGCCGATCTCAACACTCATTTTCCTTTCGAACCATGTGTTTGCTGTAGGAAAGGAGGTGTCTACGTGTTTCTAGTGTATGAAAAACATGGATGGCTGAAGCATACACATGATCTCGCAAAGTTTTATTGTTCATTTTTCTAACCTTTCATAAGAACAATGGAGCTAGGAAACAATTCGAGGGCTCATGATATAGCTTTGCTTTGTCACACTTGCCAAGACACACAGCCCTGCCTTCCATCCCCACCACCAGAAGAAGAAAATGGTTACTCAGAGCTTAACTTATGGACTCATCTCATGGGTCAGTTTTTTCCTAAGGTCTCCTGTACTCTAACACAGAGCATTGTGAGACAGATTCAGTCCCCAGGCTGCAATCCTTATTTCCAGCACATTCCATCTCTAGTTCCATGTCAAAATGAATTGGTGCCAAAAGAGCACACATTGGGGTTGGTATTGAAGGATGTGGGGGGGGGTCAAAATATTCTATCTTATTTCTTATATAACACGTATGTATTTTTATTCCTACTTTGGTTGATTAAGCAAAGTGTTTTGAACTGATGGTGTTCAGGTTTGTGCTGAATGGCATTTAATTTGCTCACATTTCTCACTAATAGTTTTCTATGTTACTATTCAGCTTTTCTGTAAAAATGGAGAATATATGTGACCCTTTGAGACAAATAGCATAATATAGCTGAGCATCAATAAAAGCATATGAAGTTGCCAGTACTGTAAGTTGTGAAAACATCTCATTCTTTTGATTTAAGTATTGTTAGGGGGAAATATTAAAAATAGCTTATATCCAGGAATTATCTTTGGAAGAAGCAAAAGTTAGGTTCTGGTCAGGGTATTGATGTGTTTGTTGTTTTTAAAACCCAGATTTCACGAAGGCAGGGATTTTCCCAGGAATTCAGGATCAAATTTTCACACATGACAAAATTCAAATCCAGAGGCACAGCTGATAATCTGGAACCAATACACATACTAATGTCACATAAGTCTTTTCCAAACATCATGCAAAGCGACCATAAAAATTTTCTCAGCCTTTGGTGTGTGTTTGTGGGGAGTGGCTTAACCCATCTGCTTATGGAACTATTTTGTTCTGCCCATCTGCATTCACTCATACTATTGGAGCACACATCTCAGTGTTCCCAAGCCCTGTGATATCTATCTCCTCCTACCATTCATTAGCATCTTGGAAGAACTTTTACTTCACCAGGATACTATTTTTTAAAACACACATAATACTTTTCTTTTTATAACTTGCTCATACACGTAGAAAATATCTTAGTAGAAATAATTATGAGGTTTCTCATGGCTTGATAACCAGTTATAAATGGCCTTTGAGATAAGGAGAAGTCAAGAAAAGTCATTATTTCAAAATGCATTCATAACTGCATAAATGGTTTCATTCGCTTCATGGCAAAAATATTAAAATTTATTTTTTTAGTTAATACAAAGCATGCTCAGGGTTATTTTTCCATCATCTAGGTTTTGCAAAATAAATGATCAATAAGGAATTAAGCATATCTATGCAGCCATTTACCAATAACTCTAAACATGTGTTCCAGCTACTTATGTATATAAGTATATGTACATATTTCTTTTAAGTAGCCATTCTGATAATATGTTGAATATGAATATGATTCAAAAATGAGACAGAATTTTCTAGAAAGTGTTTATCACTTATTTCCAAGTATAAATTAATTAAGGTTGTCTTTATTATTTGTGGTTTATGACATCAGTTTCTTTTACATACTATAGTTTATATAATACACCAATATGCTCTGAAGAATAGTTTGACAAAATAAAATTTGTTTAATATTGCCTCATTTTCTCCTCTTCTTTGTTTGCTCTTCAGCTCGGATGGGAAACTTGTGTAGCTTTTGTAGCTTTCGGTGTTTCTGAAAGACTTGTTCCTTGTATGAGTGCTTTGCCCGCATGTCTGTCAGTATGCCATGTCCATGCCTCGTACCTCTAAAGTTAATATGGTGACGAATCCACTGCAACTGGAGTTAGGGAGGGCTGGGAGCCACCATGTGGGTGCTAGGAATCGAACCCAGGTTCTCTGCAAGAGTGGCCACTATTCTTAAGCACTGAACCATGTCTCCATTCCCAGTCTTTCCCCATATTTAAAACCCCCTGGTGGTTTTTTTGATACCCTATAGTGCAAAGTAGGCTAGCACACCTCCCCAGCTGTGACCTTATCTTGTGAATATTGTTAGAGTGGAGTGGAGCACCATATGTCTAAAAGATTAAATGAGTCTTTTGAATGGTTTCTTTCTTGGTAAATTGAATATTGTAACAAATAAACAACAACAAGAAAAAACAAAGTGGGAAATTTCAGCTTGTTATTCATTTTCCTCAATTTCTAATTCCATTGACTTAGTTTCAGTGCATAGGATGATCCTCCCACCCATGACAGTCAATCATACCACATCAAGCTGTGGGGATTGAATATGGTGAGGAAAATACTATAAATTGTAAATCAAAGATGATGTCTAGTTTATGAGAATTTTGCCTGAAGACACATTTTCATTCCCCAAAGCCTCTTTGCTAAAGCATTCATTATAGAACCTGATTCGTCCTGCAAACTTAGTTAATACTCATGGATATCTTTTGCATACAGAGCAGGACACATGCTGCTGAAATTGATGTGTCTGTCCAGCAAGCACAGAGTGAATGACATCTATTATGAACAAGATAGACAGCTGAGCAATGTGTAATGCCTATGCAAGATTGAGCTACAATGCCCGTCATTTGAGCCTCCCTGAGCGTTCTGTATCTCGGGCCATCTCCTTCATATCCCCAGTTGGATAGTTAACACATTGGAAGAGTTTCTCCTCTATGCTCTCCAGTTTTGAAATAATTAGGAAACGTTTTATTTCCTCATCTCAGGTTCTTTCAAGTCAATGTTATTTAATTCATATTTCTGAAGCTTTCTTCTTGTTTTCACTTGAAAGTCAACATTCTTGGTCTCCTGCTCCTGTCTCAGCATGATTGGGTTGATGATCTCACTCTGCCTTCCTTTCTTTAAAGCCTAGCCAAGCTACTGGGCATGCTTTGTTTCTTCATGTTCTGGAAGCATCTCTCAGAATACACAACCTGAACTCCCTAGTTAAAAGATGTCCTTGAGAGTCAAGATAGGTCAAGACATTTTTAGTATATGTGAGGCACTAGGTTTGATCTCAAGCAATAGACAAAATGGTTTGTTCCCTCTTTATTCCCAGCTCTGTATATTGATATGGCCAGATTATTTTTCAACTCTACATCATTGCATGCTGCAACAGATTACACACACACACACACACACACACACACACACACACACACACTCCTGATCTACTTATTTCAAGCAAATAGTTTCACAGCTGAATTATCAACTAATGGAGGGATGTAAAGAGCTCCCAAGACTTTCTTGAAAAAAAAATTGTGACTCAGGTCATATTATTCTGATTCTTACACAAATTTTATTTTTGTCTATTTTAGTGAACCTTTGAAGATAACAGTTCTGTGATTCAAATAGCTGCCCATCACTTCCACATGCCGTTTTTCAATATATTTTGTTTTGTTCCTTTGGGAACCAATGCATGCTGCGACCTCCTGGGTGATTTTTCCCTTTCTCTTTATGTATATCTATTCTCTATGGCCATACCACACTAAACAAATATGCTCTTGTCAACCTGATTCCTTGGCTACATGGCATTAAATATATTGAAGGGCCCATACCATGAATTCCACAAAGGATCTCTAAAACTTTCACCAGAGGCTACTAAAACATCACCACCTCTAAGGCTCAAGCAACCCAAAGAATGTAAAAGCTTGAATATCAGAACAAGGACCATGAAATGCCATCTTCTGGGCCAGACATGGCCATTGGAATGAAGAACACATAGCAGCCATCGATGCCTCCACTGCGTTTGCACAAGAATGGGTCTGTAGATAGTCAGGCATGAGTGGAGGAGTGGCTGGGGGGCTCTGCTCCTCACTGATGAACTATTTGCTACTGATAGATCCAGAGAGAAAGAGTGACTGCCTTCAGTTGGGTACTCACTGGTGACCCCACCAGGCTTGTGTGAGTCCAATTTAATGCTCACACAAGTGGTCTTGGTTAAACTAAATGGGTCACAAAATAAAACCCAAAGTTATGAGTTCTGGGAAGGAACCATTATAGAAGAGGTTAATTGATAGGGTTGAGAGTAGGAAGACAGTCATCAGAATATATTTTATACATGTATGAAATTGTCAAAGAGCAGAGTTAGTCGATAAAAAGGAATTTCTAAGAACAACAAAAAGTGGCATGACACTTGTTTGGAGTATTTTTTAAGTGATAAAATGAAAAACCCAAAGTCAAGAGTTGAGTGATATATGGTTCTGGAAGACTTTGATTTTATTTCTTAGTGTACCCAACTGTTTTCTTCACTATACTAGAGGGAAAAGTTAGAGTTTCAGAGTTCTGTCTTTTCTGTTCTCCCTCCTTCATTTCTGTGGTATACTCTCAGGTTGTAGGTGCCTCCATGCTTCCTCTTTATATATCATTGTTTTATTTTTCTTTACTCACATAAAAATAAACATTTTGTTTAATTGTTCATTATTACTACTAATAAGAAATACATGACTGCAAATATATATATATATATATATATATTTTTTCTATTGTATACATATTTTAAAATGTGAAGCAAATTGAAACTGCAAGAATTAACATAGGGGAGTCTAGTTGGGGCACAGAGAATTTAGTAAAATCACTAACCTGTGTGAGGTAGTACATACAACCTCTTGGTGAAGATGATGCAACTTTGAGGTGCTTCTTCATGAAGATGCCTTGCAGCCCTACATTTGACACCAACGGAACTCAAAGCATCCTAGCAGAATGGTGCAATCCAAAAAGTCATTGTATATTCTCATAATATAATATCACACTGGTGACATCTTCCTTTAAAACTGGCTGACTTTAAAACAAAACTCAGACTAACCACATAAGAGCACACATCTTACCTACACTAACCCCTCACTCATTTGATGAGGAAACTTAAAGCTTTTCGTTTCTCAGGCATCTGGCTTTAAGGTGAAGATTTTCTTCCACATGACAGTATTAGTTTATATCCTTAGTAAATATCTGTTCACAATCACTTTATGCAAATCACTGTTCCAAACAGCATACATATAGTGGTCACAATGACAAATGATTGGACCTTCATAGAATAAGAATTGTGTGTGTGTGTGTGTGTGTGTGTGTGTGTGTGTGTGTGTGAGAGAGAGAGAGAGAGAGAGAGAGAGAGAGAGAGAGAGAGAGAGAGATCATGTCTTAATTAATTCTGTGGCACCATAAATCAAACCTAACCTGCTGAATGCTAAACAAGTTCTTACTACTGAGTTATACCCCAAGTCCCAGAGATTTTTGTTCCTAAGATGATCTGGAGACCTAGCTCAGTGGCTAAGAGCACTAATTGCTCTTCCAGAGAGTCTAGGTTCAATTTCTAACATCCACATGGCATATTGCAACCATCAATGACTCTCATTCCTGCAGATCTTATAACCTCTCTGGCTTCCCTGGGCACCAGGCACACACATTGTACAGAGACATAAATTCATCCCAAATACCCAGACCCATAAAATAAATAAATAATAAAATGTAAATTTAAAAAATTGAGAAGAATTCCTGATTAAACACAGTGGCCTACAGAAGAGCTAATGCTCAATGTCATCCCAGCTTAATAGTAAGAACTTGTCCTGTGAATAAAAACAAACTAAAAAGAATTTCTAACTGTTTTTACTACAAGTTAAAAAAAATGCAACAATGAGAAAATACCTTAGCTGGTAAGTATTACAGTATACCCTATACTTTTCTGAGGAGAAAAGTTTTGTTATTTTCATATCTTCTTCCATGTAAGTATGTCACAAGGAAGAGCTATGAGCTATCACCAGGGATGGCAGAAAATGATGTGAGAATGTGATTGCTACCCTCAAATATCTCCGTTTGGTGGTACTTGCATACAATTGAAAATGTTAAGTACAATATGTCATCTGCCAATAGAGATATTAGATAGTCTTAGTGGTCTCTTAATCTATATTTTGCCCATTCAGATCCACACATGCACATACTGTGCAATGATCATTCCCATGAGGACAGTCGCTTAGATATGCCAGGAACAAGCTATTCAATTATTACCATTTACCCTGAATCTGATCATTTCTTACTTGGTTGAATCTTTAGTTTGGCTGAGCCAAGTATCTGGATCATCCTTGACTCCTCCCCCATCTTCTAGTAGTTAAATGCTGCTTACAATTATGGCATCTCCCTATTATTTCAATAATTGCTTTCATTAATAGTGCCATTTATAACCCCATACTTTAAACTCATTTATAATGTCTTGCTTGAAGTAGCTCAATGAGCCACTGGCCAGTCCCCCTGGCTCCATAATGTCATTCATGATCCAGACACTGCTGCTACAGTCATCATTCCTGAAAGGAGAGTAAATCAGATCACTGCATGATGAATTTATTAGTATTTTCTCTTCAAGGTAATATTAGCCAGAGTCAATCTACCCTGGACTCTTTCTACCAATCTAGTCTCATCTTTCATAATTTTGTCATAAATCATTGTTTATTGCTGGGTCTAAATCTTTTTTTTCTCCCCTCCCCTCTCATCAAAATAAATGCCCTTTTCTCCTTCTGCCACTGACTAGAGTCTCTCCCTTCTTTAAGACCCCACTTACAAATATTTCCTAGATAAACTTATCGCTACATTCTGGGCAAAAATTCCAGTTACCTGTTTCTACAATACTCTAAGATCATGTGGGTTGCAAATTTTGCTGTACTGCATCATTCATGGAACTAAGTGTTCCATGCCCTAATTACAGTGTAATGATCCTCTGAGGGTAGCTTTCATCTGTGTATACTTAGGGTTTTAAAGAATAAATTGCTGACACAGAATATAATAGTTACTGCTTAGCATTATATTCAGGAAGAGTAGATTCTTCTTGGAGGCAGAAAGCCATAACAGTAAATATGACCCAAACTATTTTGAGAAAGATAATCTGATTTTAAATGTATATTTTTCAAAAAATTATTTGTCAATGATTTTAATGAAATTGACTAGGTCTTGTGCTAACTAAGCATTCTCAAAATCTATTTAATTTATCACAATAAGCCCAAAACAGTTCTTCAGAATGATTGAAAACACCAACAACACCAAATCAAATGTATGGCCTTTAGTATGTACATTTATTATTGTCACCCATTTGCTGTCAGAAACATCTTAAAGCTCTTATTTTATTTATCAGCATCCTGTAACCATAAATATATTTTACATTATGAAAATAACTTCCCTCACTCTTATATTCCTCAAAAAATTGACCCACCTCCCCAACCATCCTCTTTTCTTAGAAAATTCTTCCTATAAATGTCCTCACCCTTCTTTTCCTTCAAATCTTTCTGGAAATATCAACCTGTTAGAGGGCCAGAAGGTTTTCTCTGACGTTTTTTCATGTACTCTACTAGTTTATTAATTCTTACTCATAATTATATCTGAATCATTACATATATTTACATTTATAAGTTATAGTATATAGTATGTAATATATTACATATTATATATGTATATGTCTCTCTCTCTCTGTGTGTGTGTGTGTGTGTGTGTGTGTGTGTGTGTGTGTGTGTATTACTCTTTTATCCTTCACCTCTTAATCACACAGGGATTTTGTCTGTCATGCACTGTATTTCGCCATTTGGGTTATGTGTCCAGCATATAGTAAATGTTCAAATATTACTTTCTAAATGAGGGAGTGAATGATCCAGAATCTGCACTGACATCTCTCTGGATCACTGTGTGGTGATGGGAAGCAGTGGAGACTGTATTCTTGGAACGTCTCTTTTCACCCCCTGATCCTTGCCACCTTACTTCCACATTCTGCACGTATTCCTCCTAAGTCATGTTTGTAACCATTCAACTCTCCTTTTAAGGAAGTAGATCTCTTAGTGCTTGAAACATGGCAAATTTCCAAGCAGACTCAAACATCTAGAATAACAGGCTTTGAAAAGCAAAAAAAGAATGAAGGATCTTCTGGGCCTGCACTGGATATCATTTTCCTAATGGCCAAGGTCTTTCTTTCCAAAGCCCATATTGATTGATTCACCCAATGGTGGACACACCAAGCACTTTTATGATTGATACAGAGTGATGTCATCTCCTCATTCTCATTCTCTCTCATTTTGGGGATCCACTGCCTAACTAATCCTTCTGCCTTGCTGGCTCCCGTCTCCCTGTATCCAGCACATGCCCGGATAGCTGCCAATTTCATCAATAAACATTTCAGAAACACAACAATTAAATGTTTTGATCTACACTGACAAAATGGAAATATTTTTCTTTTTAATTTAGAACAGTGCCACTAGCTTTCACACTAGCATAGAAGCAAAAACTCCAGGGATAGTGTGCTCAGAGGAGGAGGGGAGAGTATCTTATCCCCAACTATCTATTTTTAAGTTTCCTAATCTTACAAAACTGCAAAGTGTTTCACTTTGGGGAAAATTTATCATGAAGAAATGGAGGAGAGTAAGAGCTCTAGACAGATTCCCTCTTCTTGTTTGAGAAGTTACCCGGCATGTTGCTGATTATGGCCATGTTTTCTTTGCAACAGTAGGGAAAAGCAGCATGGCAAGGGTATTTTTGTCATGACCTTTTGACTGCAAAGCTCACTTCTCAGTATCTGTCATGGCGTGCTGATAACTTTGAAGACCTCTGTACCAAGAGGTAATTAAAGGTGGGAAAGAGAGAACTGAACCAGCGCCAGGGTTTTAACACAATGTCTGTGGACGCCTTTGTGAATTGCAGATAAAGACATGTTTCTCAATATTTCCAGGAACATAATACTATCGTCAGTATAAATTCTGGGAATTTAGTGTAACAGCAACAAAGGAGAATGAGTGCATTTTTAAAGGTAAGAAAAGCATGCCTTCTTCAAAATTGTTAGATTTTAAGGAGGTGAATTTGAGATATTTAAATGTCTAGAAACAATGATCTGCCTTTCCAAGAACTTTAGGCAGATGTAACCAGGTCCTGTAACAATTACCGGGTTACTGTGTACACTGTAATGCATAGGTTCCCGTATGATTCTGCCCTCGCTTGTAAATTGCCTGTCAGTTGTTGGCTGTGTGTGATTGTCTCATTTCCTCTATTCCATCATGAACTTAGCAGCACTGCAGTCTTTCTTTGCCCTGTGCCTCTCTCATCCATGGAAGGCTAAGCTGTGCATAGTGTGCAGTCAAAATATGCCTATTGAATGAACTTCTTGTCTATGTTGATCCTATTAACCAGATAATTGCCTAATCTCCACTTGGCTTTGTGCTCTATAGACACAACCTAACAGGTGAAGTGAATGCAAGTGCTTTCCCAGCAAATGCTCTCATGAATAGGCTCTTTGGAGTGAGCGAGAATGTGATCGGCTGTACCTCAGGAAGACAATGTTCATCTCACACCAGTGAGCAGATTAAACCCAGGGCAAAGTTGACCCAAAAGATTAGATTTAGTATCAACACAAACAAACCCTTATAGAAATCCAAGGAGGCTGTACATCCAGCCTATAGATATCACCACTTTTCTCTCTGAGCAAACATTTAAAGCAGACATTCCAATCACCATCAGCACTGTTTACTTGGGCTGAGGCAAAACTCAATAGGATCGATTCCAAGTCACAGAGCCAGATAGACGGACCAGAACCGTGATAAGAATGGGAGAGAAGGCATGAAGGAAGAGAAGGGAGAGGGGGCTAGTTTCATAGAGGCACAGATAATATTCAAGTTGCTGGAGAGTTGGGGAAAGTTGGGGGTTTATAAGGTGATGATCTGCCTTCCGACAGGTCTTTTGCAGTCCAGGCTGTAAGTTGAACAGATCCAGTTAGCCAGAATTTTGTAGGGCAGTCTGCTGTTGCAGAAAGTGGAGAATATTCACTCAGAGAAAGTTACATGAAGCAGTTGCTTGCCTGTGTTCTATCCTAGCCCTTGATACATCAAAACATAAATAAGTGACATATCATAATATTTTCATGTTGGGTAACTACAGAGAATATTTTGGCAAGAGTGCTTAATCTAAAATGTTCAATTTTAATCAGTTTGAACTATGGTCTGTCTTTCTGTGAACTGAAAGCCACCAATCAATTTTCCTTTATCTTTTTTTCTGTTGTTCTCACCCAAGGCGATGCCTTTTGTAAAAGGGTATTTATTTTTAATGGATTTTTTAATGAATTTTTCAGTCAAGCTATTAATAATGCCATTAATTATAGGCAGCTTGTATTAAAGTGCACGCTGGCCTCTTAATCCTGACCCCCAGCTATTGGCTTGCAGCTAATCCAGCCTGGTGCTTGGCAGAGAAGGGCAGGCCTCAGCCAGCGGCTGCTAGGAAACAGGATAGGAAAGGCAGAACCAAGGGATAAGAGGGAGGAGGGAACGAATAGAATGTTCGTCTCTTCTTTGCCAGAGGGCCTGAAGTTTAAAGCCAGATGATGTGTGAGTGGGGTGGGATAATCCCGCCGATGCCATGCAAGCACTCAGGAAGAACTTCCCACTGGAAGGGTTTTGCTCTGCCTTCAAGGCCTGGCCGGTTTGATAACCCCATAGGAACACTGCGCTCCTTTACCTGAGGCGGTTATGTGCGACTGCCTCCGCTTGAATCTGCTTAAATCGACCAGACAGAAGCTCGGCCACATAATAGATTCCAATCCCTGGCTTTCTCCCCGTCACCACTCCAGCTTCCCAGTGTTAGGAAAAGTGTTTAATTACCATTTGCTTCAAGATACTTCAATGTTCCAGGGTTTCACCCTGTGGTGAAAATGTTGCTGTGGGTTTGTGGGGATGAGTGTAATGTGTGTTTTTAAATTGGCAGGTAGTGAAAGTAAACTATCCAGTTTCCATGGGTAACGAGCAAAGTGGTGGGTATTGGGGTGTTTTTGTCGATTGCTGTGGTGGACAAGATAAGGTTCAGGAGAATGAAGGATGCTAGCTCCATCTGAAGTTGAAGGAGGAGAGGGAAATTAGAATCCCTGGGTCCTCCTGCCTTCTGAAAGGGAATTGTTGCATGGGATTGGAGAGAAAAAAATTTCTCTAATAACAAGGCCAGTCTAATCAAAATAAATAATAACCCTCACGTCACCAGTCTGTGAGAGGCAATGCTGTAGCTATTATCCAGTGTAATGATTTTGACATAAACCAAGGTGAAACCTCACTTGTGTTTACACTCAAAATAAATCTGAGTTTAAGTCCTGAGAAGAACGATGAAATTTTCAAGATGTATTTCACGTTGGATTGTGACAATATTTGCAATATATGTAGAATTGGAAGGTTTTCAGGGGCATTTGTTTTAGAACCAATTAATTTGTTAATAATGCATTTCCCCTTCCACCCCCAGTTAGTCGCATCATTTCCTTGCCTCCCTAAAAGGATTTCTGCCTTCAAGACAGAACACAATAGTCATGAGCTGTGTTTACCAGGACAAACTGGGAAGGAACATTGTATTTCATTAAATTACTTTTTATCTATTTGATGTATATTGTGTGTCTGGCATGGGTCTGAGGCTGTGTCCAACTTCACAGATACAGTGAGGAACAAAAGCAATTCGGATGTTTCTTTACAAAGCCTGATGTTCATGCCATGGTGATGCTGATGTCTAGTCACATTCTCTAAACCAGTGGTTCTCAACCTTCCTAATGCTGCCACCTTTTAATACATGTTCCTCATGTTGCCGTGACCCCTAACTATAAAATTATATTATTATGGGTTGAGAACCACTGCTCTAAATAGTTTTTCTCCTTGTCTAGTCATAGATAGATAGTGACAATTATCCAATGGATGGCCCCTGTGCATGGCAAGGGCCATCAGAAAAGCATATGGAGTCTGGTGTCAAAAACAATACAAATAGCTTTCCTTTTTGTTATTACTAGGACCTGTTATGAATCTTGAATATTTCTGCTAGGGTTATAGGGATGTGACTTCATAAATCTTAGAATCTCTCTGACCATATCTATGTGGTGTCATATGGAAGTGTTTTATGGTAAATTAGTTTACTACCACTTGGAGCAATGCTTTTTGTTATATCTGTTGTACCTGTTTCCAAGTTCTTCCTTGCTAGGAAATACAAAGAAATCCCATCATTGCCTCACTATTATTTCTTTTCATCTGTGTCCCTTTAAGCTCCTTGTAGTAAAGCTATTATCTGGACAGAGTAGAAGAGGCTCCTTCTTTTCCTGTTAGGTGGGAGAATATGGCCTACAAGCAGTTCTGATTCTTACCACTAAGCTATTTGTGAGTGGTGCCATAATTTTGAATTAAATTTTAAAAGTTGGTTTGCATTCAGTTGTTACTGTTCATTTGATTCTTTTGTTCCTTAGTTTGACCTTAATAAAATAAGCCTAGACAGCCTCACCATGTTGCTTGAGCTCAATGATGTTTTCTTTCTTCATCTTTAAGGTGTGAGTAAGAGTTTCACTTCTCAGAGTTATGCAGTCTGATGAATGTAAGTTATTCCTTCCAGGATCAGGAGTAGGGATTCAGCTTATGACCATAACCACATACTGTGCTTCCTGCTTCCTGCTACTGCATGAATTAAAAACACACCATAGTGCTCATTTCTTGAGATGTTCACCCAAAGAAAATAGTTGTGCTGATTCCTTTGGGTTCCCTCCAGTACCTGCAATTGTTTTGTTTTGCTGAGATCATAATTTATTTATTGGCCATGTTATTTGTGAGATTAATTATAAATCTTGAACTACAGTTCACTCAGTTAACTGATGCCTTCTCCCCCCAACATGCCGTACAGCCTGCTGAGTTCTTCAGCAGACTCCCTCATGCTTCAAAGCACTAGACTTAATGTTGCTTATTGCTTATCTGGATTCAGATTAAAAATGAAACCAAGTTAGGTCACACTGTTCTAATTGGGTTTCAAACATTCTGTTACTTACATGGTAGTTGCAGGAAGAGCCTACATACTTTTAATTTTATGAGCACCTGACCTGAAACTCAATAAAGGAAGGTTCTGTGCTTACATTTGGGCACTAGACAATCTTTCCACTAGATTCATGTTTTTGTAAATTATGTCTTAAATCAGTGGTCAGGTATAGTGGAATCAGATTGGTGCTATGACTCAAGATGCAAGAGAAATTTAGCTTACATGGATGTGGTTGCAGGAGTCTCTCTTCAGAAAACATGGCAGTTCAACCTTCTCTGTCAGCTTAGTTATACAAAAGTATTTCTGTGTTCTACACTGTCTTAAAAAAACTCTCAACATTTTCTAGAACAAATGAGAACTATGTGGCACAATTTTCCTTGCTTGCTTCAAATGCTCTGATGGTTTTTATTACGTATTCAATGATTCTCTCTCTTTTTCATCCAGACTTCCCTAGGAAGTGGAGCTTCCTGTTGCTCTCCTACAGGCCACCCCAGAGTTGTCTCAAAGTTCAACATTCAATACAGCTTTGCTATCAAGACAGGCCCATTCATAGCTCAGAAGCTTAGTGGTTCATTCAAAGACGTGTAGTGAAGATCATGACTAGGAAACACAGAGGGAACAATTCTCTTCTATAGCATTTATTTGGGGATAAGTAGGAGACACTGGCGCCAGGCTTTTTGAACACAGACACTATATTTAGTTCATTGGACAACATGTCTCTGTGAATATTTATTTTATGTCTCAGCTCATCCTAGGCCTTCAAAGTTCTTTTTATTTATATCTATCTTTCAGAAGGAACATTTTGGAAAGAGAGTGATGCAGATCCTGAAATTCTGCTTCATTCTATCTGATTGTCTCCCTGACAACAGTTCTTCTACCATGTGGAACATATTGCACTTACACATACTGAGGACACAATAGAGTAATATGTACAGTCCTCATGATTACATTTGAAACATTCATGGCATGGGCTAAGGTATGGTCTTCTGAGACAAAACCGACACCAATCTTTTGTTTTTCCTAATGGGTAAAAATCACATACCTTTTAGATATGTGACAATAGGCAATATCAGAAGAGGTCTTAAGATGCATAACTTCTAACTTTTCACATCCCCTCTCCCTTCCACATGCATCCCAAAATAAAGAAAACAACAAATTCAGTGTCTAAATGAAAAGGAATCAGTGTCTGTGGATCCCTGTGTGAAAGTAATGACTCCACTTCACAGCCATGACTCACTCTCCCCGTTTCCTCGTTCAGCTTGCGTGGAATTATATGATGGAGTGAAGTCACCCTTGTTTTCATATGCTGCCTCACCTCCCCTTTACAAAGGGCCTTTATTTTCATTACCTCCTGCGATGCATGCTCTCATTTTATGCAGTACTTTACGATGACAAAAGTGACCCCTCTCCTCATTTTAGAATAGAAAATTGAGGTTTAGAACACTCAAGTGAGATCCAACACTCTGTCACACCCAAATCATAGGATTCAGTCCCAAGTCACCATTTGATCTTACCTTCCATCACTCTGCACTGCATCACAGTACATTATGTTAAAGAGAATCAACCAGACTCCACAGTGGCAACAAAGTAAGGATAGAAACCCATTAACAAGTTGTATCATATGATGTAGAGGTCTTCTTTCCACACAAAAATTGTATGTTTCTAGTGTACTTTGGAATATTTATTCTGTACTCTTCGAAATACAAAGATTCATTCAAAACAACCCCCACTTCACACCAGACTAAAGAGAGTTTTTCTTACAGGCCTTTAGGTTTCATATTTTCTAAAAAGAGAAAAAGACACAAAGTGTTGGCAATGGAAGACTAAAAGTACACCAAGACAAAATTAAATCTATGAACAAACAGCTTACTAAAATAATGAATTATTTAAATTAGTAAATCTAGGGAATTCTGCCCAAGATATCTTAGGAATGAAAAACATTCCCAATAGATTTTGAAGCAGTCAGTTTGGTGGCTCATGCCTTTAATCTTAACAGGGAGACAGAGATATACGGATCTCTATGAGTTCCAGTCCAACTCAATGTATATAGAGAGTTACAGGTCAGCTAGGACTAGACAGTGAGTGAAATCCTGCCAAGAAGGAGGAGGTGGGGGAGGAAGAGGAATGAAAATGATTCTGAAATAAAGATGGTGGATTAACTTGTCTTTGGTGTGGTTGTAGAATGCCTGAATTCTCTAACATCCTTGAACACAAATTTTGTAAATTCAGTCTGTCACCCACCTACTGACAGACAGTGAGGGCAAGACACATAGAACGTGTCTTAGATGTTTTACCATCTAGAAATGTGTGTGAAGGATTCGAGTTGTTATTAAAACACAGAGGAAGAGAACTGGATTTCATGGCAAGGTAACTACCATGTTGCTATGTTCCCTTTTGATCAATCATTACTCTCTCCATCTCTCTCATCTTTTATTGATTGTCAAGGAAAAAATACAAGATAGTAGATCATTATCTATATTAATAATTAAGTGGAAAACCTATACATATTTCAGATCCTTGGCCTATTTGATTATTGTTCATATTCTTTCATGTCCTTTCGCTTTGATCTCTCCTAATGGCATGGCTTGAAAAAAATGTAATCTGACCTTTTTACATTACTATGAATATTCTACAAAAACTTAACAGTAGAACTTCCTGTGATCCAGCTACAGCACTCTAGGTATGTAGCTGGTGTATCAAATCCCTTACTGTAGCTACCTGAATACCCCTATTTATCACTACACAATTCTCAATAGCCAAGTTGGGGAATCTCTGTAGGTATCCAGCAAAGGATAAATGAGTAAAGAACATGTGGTTCTGTACACAATGTAAAACTTATTCCCCAACAGGGGAATGGATGAACCTGGAGATCACTGTGCTAAGTGAAATAACCCAGTCTCATAAAGCAAGCATCCCATGTTTCCTGCTAGATGTGCCATCTGGGTTAGGCATGACTTATAAGTAAATGAAGGATTATTTGGGGTGTGGAAAGAACAAAGGAGGAAGGACTAGTGAGAAAAGGTGATGGGGGGACTGAATGTGACCAAATTTATGTCATAATGAAACTCCTTTGTATAGTGAGTATACATTAATAAAAAAATAAAGTACATAAACTAGGAAGCCCTTTTTTAAAGTTTCTGGAAAGTAATTTGATGTTGTCCCCAACCTCTCAACTTTCCTTTTCCTAGGGAAGTTCCTATGATTCTTGCTTTTTTGTCTTCTGTCACTCTCTAGTTATTTCACTTTGACAATACTGAGTTTTGGATTCAAGGGAAGGAGAGTAAAAGAACAGAAAGAGACCCATTCATGCTGGAGATTCTCTACCTTCCCAGTGGGAATAGACGTTTGTTTGTTCTTCACAGGAATGATGAATACTGATCAGACTAAATGCTAGACCCACAGGGAAGCCAGTTGTGTGTACTATAAAATACTTTGGGTCCTGAACAGGGTAACACACTTTATGATTTCTGAAAGGACTTAAAAATCTCAGTAAAAACCAGGTAAAAAAAAATTTAAAGCAAGGTAAACAGAGAGCCCCAGGGACTGTATTTCTCTCTCATTTCTCCATTTCTATGTTTTCTCTTAACTCTTTACAGCACCTACCCTTCCAACAGTTCTATAGGGAGACACACAGTCCCCAAGGTTATAGAAAAAGCAGGAATGACACTGCATGAACATTGAGAATAAACAAAGGCTGTGCTTGTGTACAGAATCTGTTTTATTCTCCCAGTTTAAACCACTCTCTTCATACAGCACAGGCAGCTCCTGGACTGTAAGACTTACAGAATCCTGGGAGTGAACACCATCAGACCTTTCCTCTTTCTACCTAAGCTTGTCCATTACATAGATATGGCAGAATCATGTAATTTTAAAATAGTTGATAGAAAAGAATATAGATGTAAATATATGATTGAAGTGATTGGTGGATTTCCCCCAATCCACAATAGTTTTGTTATACCTTGTAGGTCTGTCTGTTACTAAAAAAAACCCAAAATGTCTTCTTGCAAGAAATTTCAATACATGCTGGAATGTGTAGAGTGTATTTTGCCATCACCTTAAAAAACATTGCAATCAACAGAATTATAGCTCACATGTGTGGGACACTAGAGAGTAAAAACGAATGACTTTTTTCACTTTTTGTATTATTTTCCTGAATAGCAGTAAGGAAATCTAGTACAGTCTAAAAGAGCATGGCATTTTGTCCCAGTAAAACTTAGGCACCTGAACTATAATTTTAGGCCCAGTCAAGGGCAACTGCATTTGTTTTATGTATTAATCATGAATCTTTTAAATTAATTTGCCACAGCGTTGTTGGTACTCTGGTTCTGTTGTAGAGGACTGAGATACAGAATGAGGAACTATGTTTCACATATTCTTTGCTTCTCTTTGCCCTTTTCCTTAAGATCTTAATCTTACCATAGAAGGAATGTATGTGCAGTTTCACTCAGTACAACTCAGAGAAGTGAAAATTTCCTCTTCTCATCTCTTTGTCGGGAGGCAGAAGGTGAGGGAACAGCGGTGCGTTGACCTTGTTCTCAGGTAACCTCACAGCAGCCCTTGAGTTGTTTTTATGAGACCCCGCAGTTTCTCCATTCAGGTAAGAAAAGCACCCCCACTTTATGAAAAAGATAAGGTTGTGGTAAATAACAGCTCACATCAGATAGTTCACTTTTACTGAATTTATAGTATGTGTCTGGGAAAAGGAAAAATCCAAATTTTAGAAGTGTTTGAGTAAAATCCTCAGTAATCTGCATTTTAAGCTATGTCTGAAAATGACTCCATGCAGAATTTCAAGTCCAAACCACATTTCAGAGTTATCAAGGAAAGTCCAAAGGTTAGAAGTGAGTTAACCAACAATATGAGAAAGACATTGGTCTGTTTGGAATAAAATGCTATCAATATGTCTCTCATTACAGGATGTGACCATAGGCTGGTAAAAATCATTGTGGAAAGATGCTTCTGGAAATTAAGGCTAATCGAATCCCCATGATGCCACAAAACAGAGACAATTATTTGCTAGCTGTCAGTTCTTCAAGTCACTCTAAAAGCCATTGGTGTATTAGGTGATAAGTCATCCCTACTGTTGTCTGGGAAAACAAAAGTTACAATGGTGTCTATGCCTGAATTTACTTGCAACTTGAGTAGACATATGTTTCTGTGATTATTTAAATTACTGTGATCTAAACCCGTGAGTTACGTTCAGTGGTTGCTGTGTCTCAACCTGTCTATCACAGTGTAGAATCATTCCCTGCGCCATGAAACAAGTGACTAACACAGAATAAAAAACACATAACATGTGTTTAAAACTGCCAATGTATCTTCTAGAGTAAACTTGCATTCACTTATTACTTATTCTTTGTTGTTTTATTGTGTTTTCTGTCATCCATGGCTTGGGCAATTTTATGGAAAATCCAAAGAGAGGGCTTCATGGTGTCAAGACTTTGAGGAGAGAAATTCAGTGGAAGCCTTCCTTCATTGTTCTGAGTCAGTGGGAAGCCCAAGAGTGATTGCTCTGGATTAGATAATCAGGGGCAACTGGTTTCTTGTGGAAGATTGGATGCAGGAAGCATCTTCTATGGACCCTGTCCCTTCTTGCACTGACATAAATTACAGGAAAGCCCTGCCCCCACAGGCCAGACAGTTGCTGGGTATCTTTTTGCCTAGCACAGGGAGGCTGATCAATTAGTCCATTTAGCAAGAGCTCCCCAGCCAGCCTCTCTCTGGAAAATAGGTGAGAAATTCTTATATTCCTCTCAATATGTTAATCAGACGACTGGTATCATAGTCCTCTAACTGTGTAATACCAGTCCCCCTTGGCAGATATATTTTATTTGGATAATGATGTGAAATTTAAGATCTACGTTTCAATTGTGCAGAGCCATAGGCAGTTGTCAATTTTAGTGACAGACATAGACCTCGAGCTAAATTCCTGTGCACAAGCAAAAATTCCAACAAGCGTAGCACAATTCTGGTCCCTTAATAGAAATACATTCTCTTCCATAGAGGGGCAGTCTTTTTAAACCATTCATTGCATCCCTTGGTACCAGCAAATCATTAATGCTCTCGAATATTTCCTCTAACGTGGCCACTGGTGACTTGAGCTATCAACTAGCCTGACAGGAAGTCAGACAGCTATAACCGGATACTCTATTTTTCTCCAGCAGAACCGTCTGATTACATACCTTTCTCTAGTCCTCTGCAGTTTCTCTAACAATGTTGCTAGTTAATAGATCTGAACTCTATGCAAAAGAAAAAACACTCAACAGCAGAATTTCTAAGACCTCAGGATCCACATACTGGGAAGAATTCCCACTGCTGATCTTGCTGTCGGCAGTTACATTAAAGCAACAGTCAGCTAGTGAACTTTGTGGCCTAGGGCATCCATGTGATGTGCAGTCTTGCCCCTCAAGGTCACCAGTTCAAATCCTACCGTAGCTAATGGGGGCTGTCTAGTGTTTGGTTATTCTAGGTAAAATTATTTTTTAAGTTTGTGAAAACACGAAATGGATGCTAAAGCAAATGTACCAAAATCAACATCGCCATTAATCCCAGCCCATTGGCACTAAGATTTAACAGTTAGTGAGTTTCAACTCGCTAAGCTAAGAAAAGGAAGGAAGAAAAGATAGAAAGTTTATACAGGACATATTTTCATACTAAACTACCTCTCTGTGCTGTGGCCTAAAAATAAATATACTAAGACTTTGTCTAAGCAAGGAGCAATGGGATTCTGGAACAAAAATTCTACTTCCCTGCAGTAGGAACTAGGGGGGCCAATAGAAACTGGTTGTGTTTTCCTGCTCCAATAATAGACATAGAGGAACTCTATCATCTTTCCAGGTAAAATCAGTGGCACAAACCTTTAGGCAAAGGATATGGGCTGGTACATGACATATACCACACATACTATCTGAATTTTGTTTGCTCATGTGTCAGATGAGGGGTTTAATAAAACATCTTCAAGGCCTCTGCTAACTCTGTGAGTCTGGGATTCTTGTACTGAGAAATAATAGCATTCAAACAGCTTTCGTTTCCCTAATCAATAGGCACCACCATCTTTGTGTGTGTGTGTGTGTGTGTGTGTGTGTGTGTGTGTGTGTGTGTGTGTTAGATCTCCCCTACATGAATTCCCTGTATCAGCAAACCGTATCTGAAATCTTGACTCCTTTTCCCTGTCCGTGTGCTCAGACAGAAGACTAACATTTCCTGAGCTTCAGAAACTTGAACATAATACGGGAAATATACCTATATCTCAGTGTGTGGTATCAGAGAAAACAGATCATAAAAGACATGGTTAGTAAGAGCCTTGGACACAGTACACATATAACAAGTCTTTATTAGCAACGATCTCTCTTACCTCCATCTCTCAAAGGATTGATTATTGCTGATCTCCTCACTCAAAGATTTCTGAAATTTGCACCTGTCTTTTTGTCAGGTGTGTATTATCCAATCAGTAAATGTGAACTACCTGATGTGAACTGTAATTATCACATCTTAACTTTCTCAATGAAGTGGGGATGTACATCCTATTTTGGGAAAACCTTCAAAAAAAGAAAGACAAAGAAAGAAATTAACATAGCCATATTCAATTTCTGTACATAAGACTACTGGAGGGTGAGGGAAGTGTGAACTTTGAGTGAACTCAGGTTGTATGTCCAGCTCTATATGCTCCTATACCCAGATACTTTCATCTATCTAAATATTAATTAGGATTCCTTAATCAGCATTTCATAAAAAAAATATGATTGTTCTCTTTGTTACTGAAATTTTTGTGTTCACACTTACCAATCCACAGGAGGTTTCTCAAGTGTGGTGTAAATCATTCATGGTTGTAAGGGCTGTTTCATGCAACCTAGGATGTTTGTGATTGCTTCTAATCTTTAAACAATAGATGCCAATAACACATCCCCAGTTGTGACACTCAAAATGTGTCTGGTTATTGTCATATGTCCCCTAGGGTGGCAAAGTCTGCCAATTGAGAAGTAAAGATCTAGCAGCTTCACTGGCTTCTCCAAACCATCTGGGATATTGACACCAAGGAAATGTAAATAAATAGCCAGCATTTGGCCAGAGAACAAAGCGTCTTCAGTGTGTGTTGTTTACCCAACTTCCAAGTTACCTGCAGCCTCCTGGGTCGGAGATGCCCAGGTTAGGCTGTAGACAGATGTGTTTGGTTTTAGCAGTGCCTTGGGATTTGGAAACAGGAACTAGAGAATTGAAGTTACTTTTTATTTGACAGTTTTGAAATTCTGTGGCAATTGATCTTTGATGTCTTCCAGATGGAACATATAGTAACATACAGCCCAGTTGTTGATTAAAAAGAAAAGTACCATACTACAATTGCCAGGAAGACTCTGAAAAAAAATAGTTGTAGCAGAAATGCATCTACAAAGGACACCACCACAGTGGGAACTGGGGACTCAGTAGGGCAGAGGAACAGAGTCGGGGCCTTTGAGGTTTAAAAAGTTAGAACAATGAAGCTCGTCTGTGTACCAACCCATGGTCCCTCTGTTTTCAGAAAGACACGGCAGTAAATACAGCTTTCTCCAGAGATCTTTTATTTTTGGCACTTAGACATCTTTATGAATGTGTCAAGATAAGAGAGAAGTTAAGCAAATATGCAAAGTAAACTATTGTACCACAAAAAAACACCCTCTTGGGGACAGAAAAAAAATGACAAGTGATTCAGCCCCATGTGATGTGCTTGAGTACGGAATTGGTTACACTGGACCAGAGAATTGCCTGGCACTCAGTAGCTTCCAACTGGGGTCACCGACAGCAACCATTTATAATGTAAATGTAACTAGTGTCTTCAAAGGCCCTTGACTTCGGAGGATATTGTGACAGTTTGGCTGTGCCTCCTCAGTGTATTGCTATGTGTCCACTGCAAAAATATGTGAGGGACAGTTTGCATTTTGTTTATGTTCTGTGGTCTGAAATAATGCCCTTGCAGTTGTCAATACTGGCTTAGTGGTTTTGTTTTTGTTTTGTTTTTTTTCTTACCATTCAAAATTAGAAGATATTGAGGAGTGAGATGTTTGGAAACGGATGACTTTAGATGACCCTACTCTGCATGTGCTTGTGATCTGGGGGGAAACTATGATGATGGAAAGGAAAGAGGAATGGAATCAGATATGTGCTCCCACTTTGCTGAAAGGTCATTTCAAGCTTTCTTCCCTTCTCATTTGCCATCACTAATTTCCTGCATGACGGTGAGATATGTTCACTGAACCAACATTGTAATGCTACAGCAACTCACCAGTTTCATGAGATGCTCTCTGAGTAAAAGCTCAGATTTTGAACTCTTTGATGAGCTGTTCCTCAATGGTACCCACTCTCTGATCTTTATAAGGAATCTAGTAATATTCACTTTCCCTACCCATTTCCCTTTCCAAACACAAGCAGTGGTGCATGTACCTTTTGCTGTTTGAGAGTTAAAAGTAGCACAAGATCCTTCTCAAAGCAAAGGTTGTCATCCAGATTAGGCATACAGCTTCCAATGAGACAATGGAGGCTCTCTGCACAAAGATATTCTATACTTGTATTTTCAGCCAGAAACAAGTTGCAGACAGATTCATCTCCTTTGAAAATAAAGGAAATAGAAGATACATTACAAACATTACAAAGAAACACAACATGATGTTCACCTTTCCCACTAGTTTTAACACAAATTGTAAAATAAAATTGTTTGTATTTAAATGAGGCATGATGTTTAGTCTCATACTTTCTTCCAATGGATATTAATATATAGCCCTAAGCAATGTCCTCTATTCCTGTTGCATCCTGGGAGATTGTAAACTGTTTCTATGTGATTTGTAAGATGGAGAGCTTAAAAGAATCTAGAATACACAGGAAGACGCACCTCTGAGCATCACTGTGAAGGATGACATAAGTTCATTGGGGCGGAATGACATGCCCACTCTGGGTGGCACCATTCTCTACCCGCAACAGGATAACTGGAGCAAGAGAACTTAGGAACAACATGCATTCTTTCCTTGTAGTTGTCCTGATTTCAGCTGCAGTCTGACCAGCTGCTTCAAGTTCCTATTGCCTTGACATCCTTGCCACGTTGGGCTAGTCCTTGAACTGTGAGCCAAAACAAACCCCATTTTCTTAAATTCCTTTCATCAGGGGTTTTCATCACAGCAACTAGGAAAGGAAACTAAAGCAACAGTGGGAATATATTAATAATATTCTGCATTTAAGAAGTATTTATCACTATTATCAGTGTTAAATGCTTAAGGTGGCCAATAACCCTAGCTTTGTTTTGTCCTATGAGCAAAGAAAACCAGTGAAGAGATCTCATACTACATCAAATGATAACCAAGTATCACCTATATTTATAGCTTCATCATAACTTTAGATTGTTTGGAGATATTTCCAGCTGACAATTTTTGGAATCACCATCTCAGTTCAAGAGACTTGATATTGATTATAGATATTATTTGAATAGATAAGAGTGGCTTAATGTGCATATGAAGAAAGCTGATTTCATGATGGGGCACATACTTTAAAATTTCTTGGGAACTAGAACAAGATGTATGGGTTAAATGGGGAAATAAAGCAGAGAAATGAGAAAGTTGCTCTCTGATTTCTCTTTGTATAAACACTTTCAACTCTTTTTTCAGCAGTGAGGGCAGTACTCTGGTACTCTGTTGTCTAAAAAATGTTTCCAACCTTCAGATCCAAAGAATATAATTCCTGTATTCAACTTACTAAGACAGGAAGAGAAGTTAATGCTTTCTGATTACATTACTCCTTTTATTATTCTAAGTATAGAAAAAATAGTATATAGCTATTGTGATTGTGATGAGTTGGAATCTTTAGTTAGCTTCAATTTACATTTCCCTGATAGCTAAGTATACTGAAAATTTTTTAAAAAAACACTTAGTAGCCATGTATGCTTCTTTTTTGAGAACTGCCTATTCATCACATTGGCATACTTATTAGTTGTCAGTTTGACAGCTGTTTTACTCTGTTTTGATCTGGTGCCAGCCAGGATGGTAGGGAAGCAAGAAACCATAGTCATTTCTGGTGGGAGTGTAAACTGGCACATACATTATGGCAATTCGTGTGGAGATTTCTCCAAAAACAAAAAACATTACTTCTATGTTATCCTGGGCTATCCACCCAAGGTTTTACTACAGAGATATTTGTACAACCCCTGTCTATTATTCACAACAGCAAGGAAGGGGAACCGGCTTAGATGACCCTCAACAGAGGAACGGGGAATGGAAATGTGCTGTATATACTCACAACATGAACTTATAGAATTTATAGGAAACTAAATACATCTTGAAAGTATTACAAGTGAGATAACTCAGAGAATGACAGTACCTAGCTGTCTACACCTATCTATCACCTATCTAAGTGGGCATGAGTGAGTGTCTATCCTTGAAACTAGAAGGAGACCACACGAAGAGAAAAAGAAGTGTTGAGGAAAGAGGTGAGGAAAACAAGACCCATGTTAAAAGCAGAAGAAAGATTGCTAGGGCTGCAAAGAGTTGAGAGGGATCTGGGGTTGGGAAGAAATAGATGATAAGAGCATCAATAAACAAACCTTATTTGAAGACCATTTCCACTGAAGAATTTGTCCTTAATCCTATCATCTCTCTATAGCACCCTTAGACATTCATAGATTTCTATCACCATGTATTGGGTTGTTATTGGTGAAGATAAAAATTAATTTTTATATATACTTAATGCCTGGCTTCATTAGTTTAGCACAATGTTTTCTTGGATGTGTCTCATGCTTATTTCATTTAATTTTTTCATTTCTTCTTCAGTGAATCCTGAGTCCCATTCCATCGTATACCAATACAATGGAAATCATTGATATATTGAGTACTTTTGAGTTGTTTCCGGTTTTATAATGAATACTGGGGCTTAATAAGGTGTCTTTAATGAGAGATGGGGGTTGGGGAGCATATGGATACATTTTAATTCCTTCTTGTGTGTGTGTGTATATATGTGTGTGTGTGTGTGTGTGTGTGTGTGTGTGTGTGTGTGTGTGTGTGAAATGCACATGTTTGAGTGGATATTCATATAAGATAGTGAAGTTGACACTGGGTATTTTCTTGAATCACTCTCCACTTTATATTGAGGCAAGGTTTCTCACTTGAATCCAGATCTCATTCACTTGGCATGTCTAGATATCCAGATTATTGTGGGAATCCCTTGTCTTTCTGCCTTTGGAGAGCTAGGATTGCAGGTGGCCCCAATGCTCACCCAGCATTTCCACTAGTGCTACTGATCTGAACTCTGGTCCTTCCCTGAACCTGCTCAGTCATCACCTCAACTCCTAATTCATTTTTGAATAGTTGTTTGCATATAATAAGCTACTAAGATAAAAATTCTAAAATAAATCCCTAATACATAACATATACTATTTTTGACATTAAATCTTTATTAGCTGACATTTGAAAGAATCTTCATAAGATGGGATTTCTTTTGAATATTAATAAAATAGCAGACTGAAAAGGTACAAAGAATGGTTTTTTGGAATACTGATTACCTTGTTTCTTATGTTTTATAACAAAATGTGTTTAGTATCCCCATCCCCATCCCAGGTCTCTGTGAAAACAAATTTATAATAAAAAAAAACAAAAAAACTTTACAAATTTAAGAAAACAATACTGATATGAAATAATAAACACACATTGTACATAATAGTAGGAAGAAAATCTTCTAAATTATAGCTGAAAACTTGAAATGGGAAATATTAATAGATTTTTTTTTTTTTTAGAACCAGTTGAATCACATATCCCATGAAACCAGGCACCATAAGGGCCTAGGTAAGGCCCCACAGGAAGAGGACAACACAGATTTATTTTCTGTTTCCCAGTGACTGAGAACCAGATTATTAAAATAACAGGTGAGTAAAAACTTTACAGACAACAGAAAAATATATACAATAGTATATGTTTTCCTGTTTGTAAACATTTGTAAAGATAAGCAAAAACTACCAGATGTGTAGCAGGCGTTCAGTAATATATCCTGACCATAAGTAACTTTCATTAATTATTTCTTTTATTATTACATGATCAAAATCTACAATTCTGGTCTAAAATAGAGCCAACACTTGGTAAAACGTGACAAAAACAGCCTGACAAAGAATCTCCAAAAGCCTGGCATCCCAGTCACTCTTTTCCACACCCTCAAGATGACCTCACTTGGTGGCTGTGTGCCTGCAATTGAATCCTCATAGAAATGCAGAGGAAGGCACCACTGCTCTGTAGGAAAAGGGGAACCGACAACAAGATTAAAAGCAGAGGGTGTGGATCATTACAGCCTGAGAACTATAGCCTAACAACTGCCCCTCTCCCACCCAGACCTAACAAATACCAGAAACCGATGGCGCCTCTTCTGTTATTTGTTCATGGATGTGAATTCTTCATTAAAGTTGAGGGATTAAATATAGCACTTTAGCTAATTAATTATAGTTTGATCGTTTTGACACTTCCAAATGATTCAGCCACATACCTTGAAGCTTTGTCAACTCAATTGCATCTCTATGTTTGTTGCCTTTAACCAACAATGAAGACGAATGCCACTCTTTCTAGTTTTCAATCACCTCTACAGAAGTGTTCCCCTGGCAATGTGCAAGGACAGACCTAATTAATCCCTCATCTGCCCTCTGTGGTGTCTATACATCACACTGGCAGTTGAAACTGCTGCTTGTTTTAAGGCTATTGCCGGAATGAAAAGCTCATCTGTTTTTCAATAATTTTACCACAGGTGGTGATTTGTAATTAGAAAGGGCAGAATCCGAATTGCAGTGTGTATGTCTGTGTGGGTGCATGTGTGAGTCTGCACACGTGCACGTACAGGCTTGCATGAGCTTCATAGTTTAGCAAGGCGTGCTTACTGTAAAGGAGAAGAAAGAAATGAAAAGCAGGAATACAGCAGGAGAAAAAGCATCCTCATTTGGCACCAAGCCAAGCAGCAGAATTTGAAAAGAACAAATACTTTTGGTTTTGACTTTTGTGTTCTCTTTTTAAAAAATTGATAAGGAGGCACACATAGATTAGAGATCATACACAAAAAGAAACAGGAAAGACTAAAAAAAAATCAGGAAACTCTGACATCCCTAGAGTAGGGGTACTTCTGCTGAGGTGAGAGCCAAAGTGAGAATCTGTTTTGACCAGGGTTTCTGTCTCTGCTAAAAGGGGAGGAATCTGCATCCTCTTCTTCACCCTGGGTGGAATTGAAGTAGGGAGAAAGACACTTTAGTGTGCACTTTGGCTAACTCAACAATTCAGTCAGGAGAGAAGATGGCTTCAAGGTAAGTGGAGATATGGCCAAGGCAGCCCCATACCAGGCCATAGGAACTACCAGCAGTCACCTTGTCCCTCTCCCTGACTTTCACCTTCAACATTCTCTTTGGCCTTCTTGGCTCAATCACATCTTGCATTTTACTCTTAAAGGTACTATGAAGCCTCCCCTCACACGTCTAGCCTGCTCATCATCATTTACAGCCTCTGTGTCTTAAAGTTTCTTTTCCTGTCTGCAGGGTGGAAAACTCGGTAACTATCACTTTCAGTGTGAGCATAAAATCCTGACTCTTCATCTAGACTGCAGATCTCTGGAGGTCAAGGGTTTTCTCTTGATCTCAAAATCACTTTGTGAAGCCAATTTGATTTTATACATTCATGTGTATATACAAGAATGAGTGAATTAGTTTTTATTATCACCAAAGTAAATTTTAAATAGATGCTAAAGTGGAAGATTGAGTCACATGTTAAAAGAGACAAATGTCTGGGCCAGAAGGGCGAAATTAAAATGATTTGGATGGATGCAGTGTTACTTGGAGTCTGCAGTGCTTAAGAAGAGTGGTTCCTGCATGTAGTTTACTTTGACAGAGGCAAACGGAGGACACCTCTGGTGTAGCTTCACTCCACTCCACTCCTGTAATTAGGAAGGCACATGTTGCGAGGGGGTAATGAGTAGACAGTGAGAAAGACTACTGACTCAGTGATTTCTGCCAGTTTGTGTTAATGTGCACAGAACCAGTCTATTCTATGTTTCTTCACATGATAAAAGAAGAGGGTACATCATGCCAGACAGATGTAAGATTTATGTTAGAAATTGAGTATTCTTTCAAGTCAAGAAATTTCTCTATTAAAAGGACTGACCTTCATAATTCTGTAGGCCTTTCTCTCTGTAAGATGAAGCTTACAGAACAACATTAGAACTTATCAACATTCCATCTCCCATCTGTCATGTATCCATCACTTTCTCCTGGCTTCTGCCAGAGACCAGATTATTCTAAAGCACTTGATTCAAATAATCCATTGCCATTCAATGCAGGTGTATGAAATTTGAATATACAAATATTGTCACATCCTTAGTACAAGAAGAGTATTACCTATGTGTTCTGCATTTTAAAAAAAAGAGAGACATCAATACTGGAAATAGAAGGTATAGATAGGGTCATCTTTAACTGTACATTTTTCACATTATTATTTTATAGTTTAGACCCTGGCTTTGTTGGTTGGTTTTGTGAATCAACTTACATGTTTGTTAGTAATGATCAAAATATACTAAACTGATCAAATACACTTCATAATTTTAAGCTGCTTACACTTATTCAGATGCTAACATCCTACCTTATTATGGTGCAGTGCCTTCATATTTTGAGGTTTCATACCTTAATATTTCCCTATAAGATCCTTCCTCTTTAATTAAACTTCTGTTTTAAGATTCTGAAGACATCTCAAACATTCCCACTTCTCCAATTTATACACCATTCCTTTCCTGAGGGACACACCCCTCTCTTCCCTCATCATATGAAAATCTTACCTTAATCAAAGGAACTGTCATGGCTGACCACAGTACTTCTCTCTTCCATCTCAGTCCTGTTATCCTGTGTACCCTATTGTAAAGTGTGGCTCCCAGTGGCAGGGTAATAAATTGCTATTTGCTTCAAGACATCTCTGTATTGTTATATTTATCATTGCGTTGTTTTGGCAGCATCATTATATATCCTAATGCCTTACATCCAAAACCATTACACACATTCCTCTTATTTTTCTTTTTGCCTCTCATGGTTTCTATCATAGCATACTCATGAGGAAAGGCAACTCATTTACTCTTAAATAGCAAAGCCGGTAGTGCCAGTCTATTTCCCCAATAGGTATTCAACCTAAGAGTAGGGAAGTGCAGGTGCAGAAATCTCTCTTTACAAGATCAAAGCCTAATTCCTAAATCATAGATCCAAAGTTGGTAGAAAGATTGTGGTTTTGCAGAACTGAGAAACTATTTCAGATTTTAGCTTATATTGAGCTTGTATTGATTAGCTACAGCTAATCTCTTCTAACTGGTTCTTTTGACAAATGAGGACCAGATGCTTTAGTAAGTAACTTGATTTTACATTTCCTCCTACTATAACTGGATAAAGTGCCTGGTAATATCACCACAACTTAATATGGATCGTATTTTACAAAGTGTTTTATATAAATTGATTTCCCCATTGTAGCACTGTAGAACATTCATTGTCCTTCTTTCACTTTTTCAGATTAGTGAACAGGAAAGGCAGGATGGGATAAGGAGAAGGCAATAAAATACATGGGACATAGCAGCAGAAGGCAGGAGTTTGGTGGGAAGATGGGAACCAGCAAGAAGGGTCATAAAATAGGGAAAGATAAGTAGTTGATAAGATAACTAGTTATGAAGAACAAAATACATTCATATACATGCATTAAGACATCATAATAAAACCCATCTTCCTGTATTCGAACTTAAAAACTAATAAGTAAAATAATCAAAACTATTTTACCAATATAACACAATAAGATTTCTGTTTTTTACATTTTTTTAGTACCCCTAATGAGCCATGGACAACGTCAGGTTATGCTATCAGCCTGTATACATTAGCATGCATTAACACTGTCTGATGGCAAGAAAAGTCTTCTCAACAAAGCATCCAAACCAAATTCTTTCTGACTATGGAGAAAGCCTCCCAGTCACTATGCAACTCTAAACTGCTCAAATACACGTCATAATCTGATGCCCGTAGCGAATAACAGTGTATGCTATCTGTGTTCTTAATACCATATACTTTCATTTGTAACTCTCAAGAGATCAATTCTACATCCATGCTAGCAGGCTAGTGATTCTTTAACTCATTCATTGTTTTATTTCAAACAGTATTTGTTAGCATACCAGTGTTCATCTTGTCTACTCATGATTGCAACCACAGTGACCATAAAACATTCTACCAGCCATTCACCATTTTGGGAATTTGAATTGGGGACACAACTCTTGATTATTGTTTACTAAAAATAATGTTTTAGAGACATTAAAAAGCCATAAAAACATCTAGTGTTTTTCCCCAGGTCTCTGGAAGTTCAGCATGCTGATGTTTAAAGCCAAATGTTATCTAACCTACAACCTGTGAATTCCACATTCACGGTTTCTGCAGGGTATTGAGGAACATTTTCACCAATCATGTGCTAGTGCTAGCAGCTTTTGCCTGCATTACCTATTCTCAATATAGACAGGTAAATGGAGGGTGGAGGGTGGAAGAGAGATAGAACTCAAGTCATGAGAGATGACTTGTAATTCTACTTGGCCATGAATCTTAAGTGCTCATTTTTTAATGTTCATTCTATGTGAGGGGCTAAAACTAGGATTCTGATGGTCCACAATGTGCTTGCCTCTTGCATTTTCCCTCTTATTGGGGCCTTTCTCTTACTGTCTGTACAGGCAGGATAGCACTGTAGAGAACCTTTGGCCCTTTCAGAGTGTTTCCAGTCTCCAAAGCTTGCTTTTCTTTGGTCAAAAGGGAAAACAGTGCCCTTTTCTAGTACTCAACACTTTCATGAATTTAAAAGGACAAGATCTTTTATAATCAGTTCTTTCAATGTTTGGATCCATGGTGCTCCCCTGAACAGGAGATCTACTACCAGGAAAGTGGGCTGGTTTTGAGAGAGAGTCAAAGGTAGTCACTTACTAAGTATGCCATGAATATCCTTTCTTTCTCCTCACTCTAGTTGCATTATTGATTCTAATTCACATTATCTGATCCAGACTGAGGAATATATTAACCTATTATTAATGACTGTCATGTTGGATTCTGTCAAGCCCTCCTTCCTCCCCTATATGGTAGTCACATGGCTATATATTTAATCTTAGCAAAAGATGCGTAGGTTTCAAGCATATGTTAAAGGAACACCTTGTCCCTTGGTTAGAAATAGTTTAAGTGCCTCTGATTACTATAGAATGGGTGAGGAAACTATGAATGCCAAGGGAACACAAAGGATTGAAGGAACTTGTCATCTCTACCCTAAAGAGAGAACACCAGACTAGTACCATATGTTTTTATTGAGCATTAACATCATACATTTTAATTAACTAGCCTGTAAGTTTTCAGTTGTTTATTATTATTCAGAGAGTCATCATTTAAATGAATTTCTGTGTGCTTAGTACATTGGTATATGCCTCATCTACCAAGTGGTTGATGAAGATGTGAGCTTTAGAAAAACGGGGATTTTATGTAAGGGATTTTAAGCTGAGTGACAGCTTACGGATCCATTCTTTGAAACTCTGAGTGCTTATTTGGAAATAATACAATTTGTTATATATCTATTTTTGAATCCAGGATCTCTGATTGACATCTTTGGGATAGTAAACAAATTCTTACATTCATACATATATAAGAATGTGTGTGTGTGTGTGTGTGTGTGTGTGTGTGTGTGTGTGTGTGAGAGAGAGAGAGAGAGAGAGAGAGAGAGAGAGAGAGAGAGAGAGAGTATCATGACTCTCAGGGCATGAGATTTTTCCTGAAAAATAAAATATTGGAGCAAAGAGATCATATTATATACCTTCAGTGTCTTTCATGGTCTGTTTAGAGACTGTCCTATGAGAAAATTAGTAGTAGAAATTTAGGTAAAATTTCATCTTTCCATTGTAACTTCATTTTTTCTTGTATTGTTGGGGATCAAGCATATATAAAAAAATATGCATTACCACTGAGATATAACTAGAATCCCACTATTGTTTTAGTATATTAACTGTATGGCTTCTCCCCACTATTGTAAATGAATAAGCCATATAAATCAAGCCATTATCTAAGGAGTATACATGTTACTATGTTATTTCAGAATCCTGTGAACTTCCTGGAACTTATTTGTTGTATCAGTAGTTCAGCTAATATTGAACAAAAAAAATCAGCAGAAAATATTTATTTCCTGATATGTTTGATATATATATAAAGTGTTACTCTAGCTCCTGATGTGGCTCTCTGATTTCTATAAATTGTAGCTGCTTTGAAAATAGGACATTGCTGTTCTCTAGGATCCAATGTAAAGGATGATGCTATCTTTGATTCAGTGGGAGACATAATTGTTATACTGTTTTTCCAAGCTGGGGGTGGTGGATGATTTGGGGTGTGGTGATAAGTGTACGATAAAACTGTAGTTATGTTTTCCAGTCTTCTTCAAATATTTTCACTGAAGGTGAGGTCATCCTCCAAACATCTCAAGACATTAAGTGGAATCCATGTAATAACTGATTACACTTATTTTCTAAGTTTCCTTTTTGTATCATATTCCATAGACATTGCAGAAATATTATCTATTACTAATGATCTATAATTATTAATTATCTATTAAGTAGAAAAATTGTACATGCTCAGTGTTTATGTTTTTATATACCTTTCAGCTCCTGCACTGGGAAATATGACAGTTAAAACCAGGAGATTGTGTATGCTTCCACCTGTGACTTCTCTTCCAACCTTTGGAGTAGGGGAATAGGTCCCAAGTTTCAGTTTTGGTACCAACCTGTGAAATTAAACGGTAATGTGATTTGCTTTTCTGACACCAATAATACTGCACAAGTGTGTGCTATCATCCTCTCATCCTTGAATTTGTATACGTTCTGCCTGGAGTGTTCTTGGCTTGTTCAAGAAAGGCATTTAAATAACACCTAGAACACTTGATCAAAATCCAACAGCCTCTCAATTCCCCATGGGATTCAACATTCACTTTACCATTTGTTTTCAGTTGTGATGGTGGACGGTGTGGCTGCTTAATAGAAATTTCAACACTATTTAACGTTAGTTACCCAACCAGGTGCTGAAGTGGGGGCTGACTGGAGCTAATGTGTTTTGTGCCTGATGTCAGTCACTGACAGATATTGTCAGAGGCAAAGGCGGGGCCTCTGCTTGTTAGCACAGGCTGACTCTTCCAGGTGAATGGGAACTGACAGGCAGGATCTTTACAACAGTGAATGGAGTGAGAGCAGGAAAACAGTACATGTTTGGAACTGAATTGCTAAGTCACCTGTGATAGCCAGAGAACTGACAGGGGGCTGACACTAACTTTACCTGATGTCAGTTTAAAAATGAGCTTTGTGCAGAGGCAAAGCTAGGGAGCAGAGCTGGTCATGTCCTGGGGGAGGCCTCTCGGATCTCCTTGTGACGGTTGAACTTGACTGCTACTGGATTGAGACTCACCTGGGAGACTACCTAGGAGATAAGTAAAGCGTACTCCCAGACTTAATGAATGACTCAGTGCCCTGATGTACTCTTAGTGGGATGGCATTATTGGAAGCAGTAGGTGAGGCCCATTAGTTGGACCATTAGGTTGTTGAAGATGGATCGCTGAGAGCAGTGTCCTGCCTTGGCCCTTTCCTGTACTCCCTTTTATCTGCTCCCTGAGCACTGTGCTGAAAGCTGCTGTGTTCTGCTGCAAACCTGATGAACTATTATCTACGGAAATATGATCCAAAGTGCATCTTCCCTTAAGTTGTTTATGTTAGTAATTTGGTCACAATAACAAGAAAAATAGTGAATAAGCCACCCAAGTTTACTGTAAATTACAGTTACTGTTAAGTTGCAGTACAACTGGCATCTGATGACACCAATATAGTTACCTAGTTGTCACATTATAATTATCTGAGCATTCAAGTCTTGGCCTGAATTTATTTACTGAACATGGATGTAGGTGATTCTGACTTCCAGCAGTGGTTGTTATCTACTGCATCAGAGAACTAACTGAACAGTGCCTAAAAAGTAGGCACACATTTTTCTTTTTTCATAATAATTCAATGTAGTTCATATAATTGTTTATTTTAATAGTCATAATTTCCTGGCCAGATCATCATAACCATTCTGTGTTACCCCAAGCTCACATTCCTCTCATTTTGTCAATCTCATTATTATATTCTGAAATTGGTTTTGGTATTTGAAGGTAAACAAGGTTAAGGAACCAGCATCAAAGAGGGTTAAAAGCATTAAACAAGGTTATAGAACCTGATGGCTTAACCAGCAGGCCACACAGGTGTGAGAACACACTCTGAACCACCTTCCTTTCCATTGTCTTCTCTTTGAGCTAGAAGTTAATGCTTGCTGCAAATACCAAACAACTGTTGCCTGGATCCCAGATTAAATGAACTTTGAGTCATAAAATATATTAGAAGAAAAGTTACACCAGACAGGTTACACACCTGTTTCCCTTTCATGTCCACATTCTAACTTTGACAGAGGCAGTTAGCACATTTTTCATATTGACATTTTCTAACTTTGGTATGAAGATGAGTAGGGATTGATAGAAATTTAGACAGAAAATCAGAATGAACTGATCTTCTCTTCTACTGAACTTTTTCAAGTACTCACATTAAAACCTGTCCCTGGAGATTTCAATAGGAATCATACTTTTTTCTTAATTTTTAATATCTACTTTTATTAGTATATGTATTAGCAAATTATATACATAATTATGCATATTATTGTGTATATAAGTATACATATATATGTAAATAAAAATTTTTATCAGTGAAATTAGATTGCTCTAGGAAGTAAGATTTTTAAAGATAAAATAAAGCCATGGATAGTAAATGACTGGTTTGTCTTTGGTAAAGTAAAAGGTCCTTCTGAAGGAAATGGAATATCTCCAGAATCGTAGCAACTTTGAAGACTTACTGTTAAGGACAGACTATTCAGACACAGAGGAAAGTCTGTAAGAGGTTCTTTTTGTAACCCAAATTAATACACCTTTGTTCTTCATTAAAGGTGGTACAATAAAACTGTACATATGCATATATGTACATATGCATTTGTATGTAAATGTATATACACTAAGTATTTTTGCCATTAGGCAGGAAATAACTTGTCTATAAAGAAAAAAAAAACAGGAAGAATGATTAAGGTATTCATAAATTAGAATCTATTTACTTAATCAGAGTCAGCTAACATCATACACTTATTTAGACATGGACCTTCCCAGTTTGTATCATCATTTTAACATGGTAGAAACAGGAAAGAGATATAATTTGAATTTCACAAGTACAGAAAATTGCACAGTGTATTCCTTGTCTCAGGCATCACTATTAGTTAATATTAGGGTTATATTACAGTTCTGAGGACAGGAAACTAGCATTTATTTATTACCTACTATGTATAAGTCTGTAGAATAAACTTCATACACATGTAAATACAGTCTTATTTTCTATTCACAGAAGTCTACCAGGTTGGTGGTAGAATTTGTATTCTCCTGTAAAATGATGTGTGTGTGGGGGGGAATGTTAAGAAAGACTATAACTGGTAATTTCTATACTTAAACAAAGAGCTAATTGACTGCCATTGTACAGGAAAGGCACTGATCTAACTACAGCATCCCTAGTAACTTTTTGCATCCTCTAAAATGATTGCTAGGTTATACCTTTTTGAAAATATGGGTATGAATACATAATATATTCCTGGTTATGTGGTGCAGTAAATGTATATAGCAATTTTCTACTCATGTGTTTATGTAGACAAGAGTTTTAACAACAAATGTATGCATATAATCATAGCAACTACTTGAAAAGTTACTATGCTATGTTTTTATATGTATGTCCCATTGCATATAAGTATACATAAATACATATTAACATGTAAGTATGAATTATAAATGTATAGGCATATATCATGTATAGTACAGTATTACATGAATCGTTATTTTACAATTCATATATAAATGTATATGTATACACATACAAAATTATTATACTACTTTCTTTACCTAAAAAAATAACTATATTGTTGAGGAAACATTACCCTCAATGGAAACTGAGTTCTGATATTTCCTTCAGAAGGGCAGATATGAGGCAATCAATGCCTTTCTCTTGAGTGTACAGGTTATACATCCAACACTAAGCATTCTCAGACGTAACTACAGAAGGACCTTTTCCCCCTTCTCTCTCTTGTCCCTTGACATCCCAACACTTGCCTCCCCACTATACACACACTGTAGAAGCCGTTATTTGGAGGATGGCTGGGCCCCTTCAGACCCGGCTCTAATTCTATTGTATAACATCAAGTGTTCGGTGCTGGTTCAGGTCCCTGCAGTGAAAGGACAACCGCTTACTAGTTAAATTCATTCAACTCTCTAGTCAACAAAATGATGCAGCATTTTCATCAGTCAACCAATTGAAAACTCAGCACTACAAAAATAAAGAGCTGACTGGGGCAGAAAAGAAACCTCCATGGGAGTTTGTGTCCCATACAAAGGCTGGGGAGGCCAAGCTGTCATTCCCTTTCTTCATCCAACGCACAGTACCAGCTCTAGCGTGAAGGGAGATTTAAAAGCAACTAAGTACATATAAACATTTCTCATTCATTATCTGGGCTTTCTGCTACTGGGTGACATGTCATTAGTCCTAGTGTAAGGCAAGCTTTAAAAATGTAATTACTTAATCATGCAGTTAGCTCCCCATCAATCCTAGCAGCATTTGTTCTTAACTAGCTTTTAAGAACAAAATTAGGAGTAATTTGTAAACAAAAGTAATTGAAGAGAGGCAGATATTACCAAGGTGTTGGCAGCATTAGCAGACAGACATTATTGTGTTCCCTAATACCACCACAGCACCGCAGTTAACAATAGGTAGCAGGCAGGAGGCAGGGCTATGGAGGCAGAAGGTCGCAGCCTGCCATGTGCAGCACCAAGCAGAAATGCTTTCCACTGGTACCATCAACACCTAAATCCAACAACAGGTTGATAATCCACTTCTAGGTTGACTGGCATTACATCCCCAAAATTTGGAGAGTTAGGGTGCAATCTGACACTTCAGGACCCTGAAAGTTGTCTTTCTTACCTGTTACATGATGAGCATAGTCACAAGAAACACAGATAGACAACTAGCATGTGTCCCAGAGCACAAAGGATGCCTATGCAGAGAAAAAGACACTTTGACTGCCCTTATTTCTGGTTGTTAGAGTCAGTGAACTTTGATTGTGCATGATCTCTCTCTGTTACTGGTTTTATCCTAAGATCATGGAAAATGGCAGTCAGTAACAGCTGGACCTTTTTTACTTTAAATTCTTCTCTTATACAATACATCCTGACCACAGCCTCCCCTCCTATCATTATCCTACAACCAACCCTCTCCCCCAGATCCACTGCTCCTCCATTTCCCTTCACAAAGGAGCAGGTGGCCCAATGATATCAACTGAGCACTGCATAACAAGATGCAGTAAGACTAGGCATAAATCCTCATATCAAGGCTGGACAAGGCAACTCAGTAGGAGGAAAAGTGTCCCATGAGCAGGCAGAAGAGTCAGAGACAGCCCCCACACACACACACACACTCCCACTGTTAGGAGTCCTACAAAGGTCCCAAATGTAAACAACCAAAGCATATCTGCAGAGGACCCAGAGATGACCCATGCAGCCTCAGTAGTTTCAGTCTCTGTGATCCGCTATGATTTCTACTTAGTCGATTCTGTGGGCCACACTCTCCTGGTATCCTCGACTGCTCTGTCTCCCACAATCCTCCCTCTACCCCATGCCAGGTTCTCTAGGCTCTGCCTAATGTTTGGCTGTGGGTCTCTACATCTGCTCCCATCAGCTGCTTGAGGAAGCCTCTCCAATGATGATTGGGGCTAGGCACCAATCCTATGAGTAGAACAGAATATCATTAGGAATCATTTTACTGACTTATCTTTGTTTTTGTTTTTGTCAGTCGTGTTTGGTTCTACCCTAGGTCTCTGAGCCATTCAGCTTCTGAATCCTGGCCATCAAGGCAATGCCTAGTGTGTGCTACCTCTCTTGGCAGGTTCCTCAAATGAGACCAGCCATTGTTTGGTCACTCCCACAAGCTTTGAGCCACCATTGCCCCAACACATCTTGCTGGTAGGACAGGTTGTGGGTCATAGGTTTTATAGCTGGGTTGGTATTCCAGTTTCACCACTAGGAGCCTAGCCTGGTTACAGAAGATGGCCCATTCAGGCTCCATATCCTCCATTACTATGAGTCCTCACTAGGATCACCCTCATAGGTTCCAGGGAGTTTCCACTGCACTAGGTTTCCTTGTTGCTCCCTAAATGCCCCAGTTCTAGTTGTCTCTTCCTATACTCTCTCCTTCTGTCCTTCCCTCTCCTACCTGATCCTTTCTATTCCCATACGCACCCACTCCCAACCCACCCACAAAATCTATTTCCTCTTCCCAGGGACATCCATGTATTCCCCTAGACCTCTCCTCTTTATTTAACTTGTCTGGTTCTGTGGATTATAGCATTATTATTCTTTACTTAACATTTAATCATTTTTTGTCTTTTTAGGTCTGGGTTGCTTTGCTGAGCATATTTTCTAGTTCCATCCAGTTGCCTACAAATTTCATGATACCATTTTTTTAATTGCTGTGTAATACTCCATTGTGTAAATATACTAAATTTTCTTTATCCATATTTCAGTTGAGTGACATCTAGGTTGTTTCCAGTTTCTGGATATTATGAATAAAATTGCTATGAATATAGTGGAGCAGTCAATGTAATATACCATATAAACAAACTGAGAAAAAAATCCACATGATCATCTAATTGGATGCCAAAAAAGCCTTTGACAAAATCCAACACCCCTTCATGATAAAAATCTTGGAGAGATTAAGGATAAACTTTCACATCTAAACATAATAAAGGTAATTTATAGCAAACCTATAGTCAATATCAAATTAAATGCAAAGAAACTCAAAGCAATGCTACTAAAATCAGGACCCAGACAAAGTTTTTCAGTCTCTCTGTACCTATTCAATATAGTACTTAAGTTTTAGCTCGAGAAATAAGAGAACTGAAGATCAAGGGGATATAAATTGGAAAGGAAGGTGTCAACATATTGTTATTTGTAGATGATATAATACTGTACCTAAGGAAACCAAAAATTCTACCAGGGAACTCCTACAGCTGTTAAATACTTTCAGTGATGTGGCTGAATACAAGATTAAGTGGAAAAAATGAGTATACTTCCTATATACAAACACTGCATCTACTTTTAAAATTATTAGGAACTTGTTGAGAAAGAAAATCATAGAGCAAGAATGATTTCAAAGATGAAAATTAGTTGTGACAGAGCCCTTTCCATTAGCTTCTCATTCACCCAATGGGACTGAAATCTTTATATAGACTCTACATGGAAACAAAAGGAAATAAAATGTTGGTAGAAATAGAAGTGTGTCAGGTCTATTCCTGCTTCATAGATGAAATGACTGAGTCTGAAATAAAACAAATAGCATTAAAAATACACATGGAAGTAATAAGGAAGTAGGGATTCTGGCCTATGACCTTGTTTTTATATCACTATGGTGCTAGGACAAGACCTGGTATCTTCTGAGGACCCACCAGAATTCAACAGCAGCCTTGAACACAGAATCCTATGTCTCTGAAGGTTTGGCCCCTGCAGAACCTTAAGCAAGTCTTATGAAGTCTCTGAGCTTCAAATCTTTATCTTCAATTTAGTATCTTGGCACCATTATCTCAATCCAATGTTGTATCCATGTCATGAAAGTAAATGTGCCTAGAAATATTAGGTACTGAAGTACATTAATACTACATAATTCTGTTTGTATAAAAATGAGGGACGGCAAAAAAATTATTGATATAATAGAAATCAAAATACGATAACTTCTGCAGGGTTAAGATTTTACTAGAAACCAGCACAGAGACTTTGAGAATAAGGCAAATGTATACCTACTGTCAATACTTAACATATCAAGCACTTAGTGTATATAAATCTATATATATTACATATTTATATACATATATTTCCTTTATTATGTGTAAACACCTAAAAGTTGTGTAGTAAAATAAGGTAATTATTTACCTTAGAGTTTTATAATTCTTCATATTGATTGATCATGGGAGTGAGTTGAGTTGCATGTCCATGTGGAAATCCCACACCATTCATTGCTAGTTTTCTGGAGAAAGAGCTCAAGCACAAATCATAGTGCATGTACTATGATTTATAACAAATACCACTTGCTTATCCCCTTCAAAATGAAAATACAAAGAACCACGAACTTTCAGGTTACTGACTAAGACATATAAATAAATTATAAAAACCTCACTGTGCTCTGTCTTTCTCAAAAGAGAAAAAAAAGTCACATTGAAATGAATCAACCAGAGCACAATATTAAGGGCAGTTTGTGAGGTAGTCAATCCCTTGAATTCTAGGATGGCAGAAATTGCTATCAAAGCAAGTGTCATGTCATCCGCAAAAGAAAAGACTACCTTAGTTCATTTCTTACTGACAGCAGTTTTTTACTCTCTTTGAAGTTTATGATTCTAACATAGCAACAGGTAAATATTTTTTTCTTTAGTGCTCCAGGCGTTTGGTCTTCAGAATTAGCCAAGTGTTCAAATCATCCAAGTTTCCATTGTATGTCTACCAGAAGCCTAGAAGAGCAGAGCTAAGAGTTTAGATAATTATCCAGATAATTACCCAGGCCTCAAAGTGACTTTTATTGGTTTACATAGATCATTTGGGCAGAGTAGGCTTTTCTCTTTTAATTGTCTGTAAAACAAAATCACTGTATTCAAACCAGCCTCCTCCTTAGAAAGATTAAATAAAAATTACTTGCAATAAATGTGAACACCGAGGCTGGGAAATTCTTTCTGCCAGCCTTCAGAACATGATGAGAAATGTATAGGCTGGGAGAAGATAAGCCAGATTAACCATGCCTGGAGGACTCTACCTCAAGCACTGATCACTGTTCACAGAGAAAGCACTCTTCACTGCCTAGGCTTCAAGAAAATAGGCATTTCACTCCTATTAACCAAAGTAATTGATGTGGATAAACTGAGCATTGGCATTCCCTAACTCCAAATCTTATAAGATGTGCAGGTCAGTCCCTTACCAAAAATTGCAATTTTTATCTAGATACCATAACAAACACTTTCTTCAGTTCTTCATCCTTCTCTTTTTTCTTTCTGCTCCTCTTATTCTTTATTTAAGTATTTAAGCCATTCTCCTTCTATGGTAGTGTGTGTGTGTGTGTGTGTGTGTGTGTGTGTGTGTGTGTGTGTGTGAAGTATCATACATGCCAAGGTATGTGAAGGTTGGGGGACACCAGGATTTCAGGCTGCAAGCTTCAAGAAATTCTTGCTTCCATTTTTTACATTCTCTTAAGAGAATCAGGATTACAAATGCTTGCACTATGTGTCTGGATTTTATTTGAATTCAAGGATTCAAACACAGTTCTTAGTGCTTACATGGCTAGTGCCCTTATCCACAGAACTATCCCTGTAGCCAGATTCTATGATGTGTAATGTTACCTCTGCCATCTCCTCAAATACATACTCTATGATTTGAACTGCTGGTGTTCCAAGAAAGTCACTGGCCTCCTGGCCCCTGACCCTATTTCTTCCTTCCCTTCCCTGTTTGGAAGCTTACGATGCTGATGCGGCCCAAGGCTTCCAGTTAGGAGATGTTTTGGGAGAGAGAATGTACATATGGTGGAAATAACCTGAAGCAGAAATTGAAAGAGGATCTCTATGCTTCTCTCTGGCTTTTTTATTTTAGAGGTCTTCTCTTTCACCTTAACAACAGGTAGGATATATAACAAAACTGGGAGGTGGTATTTAATGATGAACTTCTCTATGTGAGCCAGGAATACCTGTGGTTAATTCAATTTTGAGTAACAATACTAAGTACTTTGAAAATGTGTGTGTGTGTGTGTGTGTGTGTGTGTGTGTGTGTGTGTGTGTGTATAATTTTCTGTGGCTTGAGGATCAAAGTCTCAAACCCAGCTCTTTCTTTGTGCATATATTCTTTTACCAATTTAAAAACCAGTCCTGGAAGCTCTTTCTTCTTTCCTTTTTATTTTTATTTTATGTGTAAGGGAGTTTTTCATGCACATATTTCTGTTCACCACATGGGTGCCTAATGCTTACAAAAAGCAGAAGAAGGTGTCTGATCCCTTGGAACTGAAGTTATAGATAGTTGCAAGCTGCCATGTGAGTGCTAGGGATTGAACCCAGGTTCTCTGGAAGAGCAGCCAGAGCTCTTGGCCACTGACCCATCTCTCTAGCCCCTAGAAATACTGTTTTGATGCTGCTGGGTTCTCCATGACGACATTGCCATTTCATAGAGGACTTCTTCCTCCCAGTAATATTCCTTCTCCTTTTTCTTCATGCAACTTTTCTTCTCTGAATGTTTTAGAGTCAGTCTATGTATGTATTGTTTGTATTCTTCAAAAGACAAAGAGTTCAGTAGAGCAGAGTTCTTATCTGTATTGAAGTCCCTAGGACATGGCATTGTTCACTAAGATCCCAAGAAATAATGGAAACAGCATTTGTATGTGGAAGAGGGCAGTTAAGGAATAATGGAACTGCATTCTTATGTGGAAGAGGGAACTGTTATGGTTCTCTTCTTCAAGTGGAGAAGACAGTGAAGGGACAGCACAGACTTGATTTGGGTCAGTTTATATCAGGTAAACACCACAGTTCCTCCTGAAGTATTTCTCTACAAACCACTACCTTAACACCAATGCCTATGCATCCAATTCTGTCTCCTGAGGAAATCTGGATGGGATCTGCATGTTGAGGTTGCCAGAAAGAATGAAAAGAATGCCTGTAAATTTTCCAAATCTTGCTACTTAGTAAGTCAAATGTTATCTGCTGGGACCTTATGAAAATAGGCAAAATCTTGTTATCAATTAGGATAATGATTGTAATCACTGGTCACACTCTTCCTCCAAACAGGAATACTCACACATGTCTGTAGTTTTGGCTCAACTCATACAGACACAAGTAGAAAGGAAAATATCTGAGCCTTATTGTGTATAGCAGACACACATTAGTATACTTCTTTGCAAAGGGCTTCCATACATAATCAGTTTTACAGTTAAGGAAACTTAGGTTCCTAGAGATGAAGTAATGTCCATAAGGCCATGGAGCTAGTGATGGGATTAGTGTCTGGAATTCATGTAGATCGGATATACCTCCCTCACCAGAACAAATACCAATTGAAGGCAGATTGTAAATTCACATTACTTATGCAGTTCTAGAGCCTCCATGATGCAGCATAGCAAACACAATCCTGCACATATTGGCCTGTATCTTCGCTAAGTTTTGGCTGAATTAATTGAAAAAAAAAAAAAACATAAAGAAATACAGTGCTCTTTCCGGTGTGTTCTGATACCTGAGTTTCAAGATTATCTGCCTTGTGAGTATTGGCTACAATGCAAGAATAGGACATGTGTATATATTAAGAGTTGAATCACGACCCACAGAGTGTATTTTTTTTCAATATTATATATGTAATGCACTGTCCCGAAAGCAAAGGGGCCAGGTGTAACTGATCATTTAGAAGTATTAGCTTCCATTTGTTTCTGGAAGTTTCCATTGGGTTACAGAGTTGTGTCAGGATTGGGAGTTGAACTTATGTTTGAATTCTACCCTTACCCAATTACTATCAAACATTAGAAAGAGGCAATTTGAAATAACTTATGTCATGTTGTAAATACAATACCTGGTTTTTGTAGGTTTGTAATCATTCTTTTTTGGAGTCCTTTGAAATTTCCTTTCTTCCTTCTACTTTATGATAAAATATATTGATATAAAAGCATCACAGACCAAAATTAAGCAGATCCAAGGGCTATCCAAATGAATCAATTAATCTACAGCTAGAATTGGCATTCAAAATGGGTACTATGAAGCTTCACTATAAATTTGTGCACTTATCATCCACCACTACCTCCAAAAACCAGTGACAGAATCAGAACTAGGAAAACTTTTAGATTTATATAAAACTTTTATATAAAAACTTTAACACACACACACACACAAAACAAAACAAAACAAAAACAAAAACAAAAACAAAAACACATGCACCTGTCCATTATCTGCATTCACTCCTTTCCCATTCCATTATATTTAGCTTCTCTTCATGGTATTCAGAGAGAATAAATCTAGTGTAAAATAAATGTAATGTTTGTATGCTTTTTTGCCATTACATAGTATGATAATTTTCTTTAGTCACAGATAAATCTAGTTTAGACAAAGATGATGAATTTAGATTTGAATGATTTTAATAAATAAGTGATATTTGCAAGCAAAAGTATTCTAGTGTTTAGGGGAGAAACTGGAATTCCTGGTTTGTTGCAACACTGTTACCTTTTTTGAGGAGAAAAACATTTTTTTAAATATACCTCATTTTCTCATATCCATTTCTCCCTGCTGGGCTTCAGTCCATTTGCAAGGCACATATTGGTGCTAAAAACAAATGTGTAAATTGATCAAATGAACAAGTAACTATACCTGGATAACTTAGTTGCAATAATAACAATAACCTAAAGGTGGTTGAAGACAAGAAAGATACGTTTAAATACCAAAAACTGTAACCTGCTTTCCATTTGATTTATCCATTATCTACTTGTTATGTTTATGGGGAAAATTGCATATTATGCAAATCTCTTGCAGAGAGTAATACCTCTGATCTGTCCTGACTGGATGGGGAAAACTGGAAGAACCATACACACTCTTAAATGTAGCTAATAATAATGTAAAGAGAATAGAATTTTCTCCTGTGTATGTCTTTTAGTTGTGTGTGTGTTTACTGTTTTCTTTTGCTTCTAGAAACATATTTACAAGACTCCAAGACCCATTCAGGACTCTCAAATGCTAGCAGCTTGAAGACCCTCCTTATCTCAGAGGATGGCTCTTGTTTAAAAACTGCACAATGTAAATGGTATCTGGTGTTTAATGAAAAGCACTGAAATTGCTATATGGTGCCACAGATTCACTGCTGAACATGTCATGAGGCAACATTTTATAGGCGTTGTAAAATCTTTTTACCACACACAGATGCATTACCCAAAATTACTCAAATCTGCAGGGCATCGAAACTCACTCTGTAACAGTAATAGGCTTTGCTGCTAAAAAAGTGATTATGACTAATGCACAAAAACAATTATCACTAGACTCAACCGCCAGGAATTCATTCTCACTGAAATTTGAGAAATCACTAAGAAAAACTAAGTAATTTTCAAAACTTACAGTATCATAAAGCAGAACTAGGGAAATATTTTAATCTGTCAGTCTATACAAGGAAGATTTTATTGGCAGTATTTTTACAAATCTTAACACTTTATCTTTTTTTAATATGCACTGTAGGTTAATTAAAGAAATTCTGAAAACAGGTAATGAATACAACTACCTTATAGGACTGATTCTACAGCAAGCTAAGGCAACATGAATGTTTGGAAGGAAACTAAGAATGGAATCCAACAGATTTAGTTTTGGTTCTGGGCAATTCCTTCATCTCTCTGGACTTAAGTTATTATATATATTATATATTATTATTATATATATAATCTTTTGGGGGGCCTCCTCCTACTCTAACCTGCCATAATTTGATCTTATATGATCTAAGGTAGAAAAAGCTTAGTGTCTACTTTTTCCTCTTCCTTTGGGGGGGGTGGGTGTATGAGGGAAAAAATCTGCTGAAAGAAGTAGAACTGTTCTTTACTTTAAAGGGTTTGATGTAAAAGGATTTTTTTTCATATCATTTAAGGCAGAAGGAACAGTCTGATGCAAACAGCATGATGGAAGGGACAGAGGGAGTTTGAGAAGGGTGGATGCTGGACAAGTTAATGATGAGTGAATCTGACTTATTTGTGTAGGGTAGGAAAGAGTTTGAGGCTCTCAGGAATAAACACCTATGCCCTGATACCTACGTTGCCTCAACATTCATCTACGTGCTCTTTAGAATCATCCACAAACTCATGTCTGCATTTTGTTCTATAGTTAATCAAGGGAAGATCACCCTGCATGTACCCCATTCATCATAAGCTTGTATACTAGTCAGTTTGGGGTTCTAAATAAATGTGTGGAGTTGAGCCACCCTACTGGCCCAAATTACTCACTGACATAACCCAATACATGATCATCCCTTACTGGTAGAAGGATTACAGTTGATATATGAACAATCAGCATAGTTAATTATCATTGTTCAAAGCTTAGTAATTGTTGCAGAGGATAGTCCAATAGGTTGTGGGAAGAAAGGCAATGAGGATCATGTTTTTAATAATGTATTAATAATAATAATGATTTTTTTCATTGAAAAGCCAGAGACAGAAGACATGAAATAGTTATGAAAATGAGATATGCATATAAGCTGAGGACATTACTCTGAGGCTCTGAATTCAGGCTTCTGGGTCAAAATAACTGATCTTGTTTTATGTATCTAGCTTTATTAGAAGTGTGAAAGATGTAATGTCAAACACAAGGAATATGTTATATAAATTTTGACATTTTAAACCTTTTAATAACTCTTTAATTTGGATTCTCATTAATCATATTAATAAGATCCTATTAACCCTAAGAATAAGAAAACTAAGACATGGAGAGCTCCTGCATATTGTTTTAACTTACAGTTAAAGCTGCAAATTTAGCCTAGGTCTCTCTGACTCTAAAGCATAGGGTGTGTGCATAAATGACCAGGAAGTCAGAAAGTGACATGCACAATGATCAGGTCAGCTTCCAGATCAGGCATGTGGTAAGAGCTCATCTGAAAGGAGTCTTCTGAAGCACAGTTGGTCTGTACCATCTAAGAACACGGACAGGAAGGATCGACAGCTAGAGGCTTCAGAGCACAAAGAAGCATGAGAGCTTTGATCATTGAGCCCATCACTGACACACATTTCATGAGCTGAAACTAATGTCCCTTGCCACGGAGAAATCCAGGAATAGCTACAAAGAAAGTACAAACCATTCCTAATTCGTACCTTTGATGCTAGAGGTCAAGTGCAAGCAAATCATGCCTGCTTTTTATTGCACTGCACTGATTTCAAGCTTAATATAGAACTTTCAAGTCACTGTGGTTCCTGTGCGCTGTATATAATAAGGGAGCATCAAATAGGCTGTGGTTGGACAACCCAACTCACTTTTTTTTTGTGTGGTTTCTGCTGCTCTTTTAATCTTACCAAGGTCAGTGTATTATGAATTCATTACAAGATTTTATCATGTATTAACTGAACATCTACTGTGGTTCAAATTCACTACAAACTGGAATATGGAGAACCCTATGACATGGTTTCTGTGTTGAAGGAATTCTAACCTAGTGGAGAAGGCACCTCAGTAAAACAGCACTTAGTTAAATACAAAGGTTCAGAGAATGACCTTGGCTAAAACAGAAAACTGTCTCCTAAAGCTGTCAAAAAAAAAAAAAATGGCAGAAGTTAATGAGATCAGCTACTACTGATTTCTTTTCTCTAAAAGCTTGATAAGTTTGTAGAAGTAGAGGAGCTAACCACATCAGAATAGCCAGTTTATCCCATTGGAGGCCACCAGTGAAATGAGTACCAAATACAGAGTAGGCATCTGAGCAGGAAGTCAAAGCTGTGAGGCCCTCTAGGCAGGAAGTTGTATATACACTGAAGTACTAGGGAAAGTCTAAGATATCAGCAGGTGAAGTAGATGGGCTTGGAAAAGAAGATCCCCACATAGATCTTGTCAGTCAGGCTCCAGACTTATTCTTAAAGTGAGTGAGAGCCATAGACAGACTTTCACCAGGACAGTGGCAATGAAGAGTCATGGGTTGATATTAGATCAACAGCCGTGGTGATGATGCAGAGAAATCCCGTGAAGATGGGAACAAGTGTATGGTGAGTCATGAGTATGTTCTTTCTTGTCACTGTCATTATTGGCAGATACAAAAAAATCAGGGCTGAGTGCTGGTGACCTATGACTTTAATCATAGCAGAGGGAGGGAAGAGGTAGGCAGATATCTGAGTCCAAGGCCAGCCCCAGCCCCGTCTACAGGACAGCTGGGACTACAGAGAAATCCTGTCTCAAAAAGAAAAAGAAGGTGGCGCATGCCTTTAATCCCAGCACTCAGGAAGCAGAGGCAGGCGGATCTATGTGAGTTCGAGGCCAGCCTGGTCTACAGAGCGAGATCCAGGAAAGGCACAAAGCTACACAGAGAAATCCTGTTTGAAAAAAAAAAAAGTTATAATCATAGGACTATAGAAATAAGCAAACTTCTCTGTATTTTGTTAACTACTTCAGATTATTTTCTTTTTCCCAACTTTGCATAAACTAAGAAAAGAAAAGAGTTTTGAGTTTTTCCCCCTACCCTGGTGGCACTATGAACACAGAAAACTGAATTCAATGCAAAAGAGATAATAAGCAAACAGCCAGGTCTCATACAGGTGTCATATTCTAAGTGGAAGAGGGAGAAAAATCCTACCATTTTACACAGAAACATATCTTTAAGATAGTTCCAAGACAGCTCAGTGCCTCTTCTACAACTTTCTCTGCTTAAATTACAGTTTGCTGGTACCAGAATCAGTATTATCTAAGACATTTGTTTAAACTACAGAAGCCTTAGCCCCACCCAAGAACAAATTAATCAAAATGTGCAATTTTAAATGTTTGAGCAAGCCTATAGCATAATATATCTGATTTGATTATTACACAGTGTATACATGTATTGATGTTTCATATTATACACTACAAAAATGTTCAATAATTATGCAATGGTTGAAAATCTTAAAATTATATTGGAGGGAATAGAATTCTACCCACTATAAATTAAGCAAGGTGCATGGTATGCATGTATTGAATTATTACTCTGTATCCTATAAATTTGTACAATGAAAGTAATAACAAAGAACAGACAACATATTTCAGTTTGAATACTTGCTCACAGTTTACTCAAATCTGTAATAAAAGGATGAGAACTGCTAATTTAAATATTTGAGACTCTTCTGTTGTATTAATTTTCAGGAGGGGCTTTAAGCTCTTGAACTCATGGGCCACGGTTAACCACTGAAGTAAAGAGGATCACACCAAAATAATGGTTACTGTGATGAGAAAACCTGATATTTTCAAAACATAACCATAATATTGAAAAGAGGATCCCATTTTTTTTCTGAAATCACATTCATTTCATATAGTAGATAAGGATAAAGTTCAGTCCCTTTACTTTTTAGATAAGGATAAAGTTTAATCCCTTTATCTTTAAAAGTCTTTAGGCCAGGCGGTGGTGGTGCACGCCTTTAATCCCAGCACTCGGGAGGCAGAGCCAGGCAGATCTCTGTGAGTTCAAGGCCAGCCTAGTCTACCAAGTGAGTTCCAGGAAAGACACAAAGCTACACAGAGGACCCTGTCTTGAAAAAAAGAAGAAGAAAAGTCTTTAAAGTCCTTTTATTCTATAGCTGACAATAATACTGAGTGTTTACATACACTGGGCACTAGACGAAAACCAGTGTATTACCAAGAATGAAAAGGAATGATGTAGGATCTTGGCCTTGGAGAAAGGACAATCATAGTGTACTTTCCCTAGAAGACTTAGGAAGAGAATGAAGGCAGCTCTATAGGAAACATGGTATCAAGCGAGCCTTGTTAGGAATATGCAACAAGGAACTCAAAGCTGAGCAATAAAAATCAAAATACCCTTGTGGGGAAAGGTTTCATAAGGCTCCCCCTGAGCAGAAACAGACAGTAGTGCTGGGGGTGGGATGTTGTTCTGTAGGGCATTGAACAGGGCAAGAGAACTGCATACAGTGTCCTGCAGTGTGTCGAAGCCAAGGCACATGTCCCAGGAAACAGTGGTTCCTGGGTTTTCGTAGAGGGTTTCTATTCTGTAGTCTGCTTTATAAAACTTGGAAGGTCTGACTAAAACTTAAAAGCCTTACAGATATTAGACTATTTATGCAAGAACAGCATAAATAGCATTGCTTCCAAAATCAAAAATTAAGAATTCACCCAAATAATTTCATTGGAAATCAATTAGCATTTTCATTTACTTTGTCCTGATAAAGCAAAAGCCCACATATTCTTTCTAAAAGGACATTTGCAGACATGTCATATGAATTATTAAAAAGAAAAAAGCATTCCAGGGTAATTAGGTTAACTCTATTTCCTCCCTCCTCCCTCCAGCTACCTCCTTTCCAAATAGATTACTTTTCAAAAAAAAAGTAAGTTATTCAAAACAAAATATGTTGCTTTGTCTTACAGCCAAATGAAATGGATCTGCATTGCACAGTGATACAAGCCAACCTCAAAATGATAAATTCACCGAGTAAAGAAAAAAGCATAGCTCAAGCAGCCCTGTGGATCATTTTAAATGTTAATGGTAAAGTGCTTTAAAAAAAAAAACAAAAAAACAATTGCAGTACTTATGACTAATGATGAAATGCTATTTAAATTCAAAACATTCATTACATTTCAGCTGTTTTTCATCATGGTGAAAAATAACTCAAAAGAAACTTCAATAATTTTCAAGAGCAATGTAAAAAAATAATATCCAAGTGCTAATCCACCCAGGAAGCCCCTTCCCCAGACTGAGTGTTCTGCCAATAAAGTCCTCAAAGAGACGGGGTAATTTCTGACTTGCATGTGGATGTCATCCAGTTCTTCAGTTTAACTTGGTAACAGAGTATGATGAGTCTTGTGGTCAGAAATATATAAAGGCTACATTTATACAGTATATTAAAGAGGTCACATGACACATGTGATTTTTTTCTCTCCTTTGTGTTTATGAATGACTTAACATTATTATAATATTCATATTTTATACTAGGAAATAGAAAGTTAATTGATAGCTATTTAGAGCCATCAAAATTCCCCCTTTAAATAACCAAGTTAGACAATAAAGAATGACATTATGTGGGATTAGAAACATCATAGAAAATAATTTATTACGACTGCTTTCCATATTGGTAACTGAGCCAAGAGACTACTGGCGCTATTTGTTGACTTGAACTCAGTCATTACAATTCTAAGTCAAACTGTTTTCCATAGTTTGAGACTGGCTTTAACCTTTCGCCTCTTAGAACTTAACAGCATGAATCCACTTCATTTTCCCTTTTCTTGAAAAGAATCTTAATGTGTAGATGTGAGAGATATTATCCAGTGTTTATCCATGTCTAGGGATGTAGAAAGGGCTACAATTATAGCCATGCTTATCTATAAGCTTGTCTCATTCAGAGTAGATTAAAGAAACACAGCAAATAGATACTTAAGCAGTAAGAAATGTACTAATAGAAAGTATATACTATTATCAAATTAATAAATGCATAGAAAATCATATAATCAGATTTGGATAATCTTTTTATAAGAGATCTCACTGTCTGGTGATCAATTAATCAATGAACTTTCATGCAGTCATGAACATCCAATTAACCAGGATGTAACAGGCACATCTAAAAATTCACGGTGACCTATGAAGCCTAAAATCAATCACCAACTGATACGATAAATCTCATTAGCTTGATTAACAATTACAATAAAATATGCAAGTGAAGATGCTTAAAATTGAAGGGGGTGGAGAGAAGCATTGGCAGAGTGAGCCAAGGAAATGAATACTTGTCAGGTGTTCTTCATGATTCTTAAGAGAAATGGCTGAGCTTGCCTTTGGACATCCAGAACTATATGGCTGACTTTTTCTTTATTTTGAGCCAAGGGTGTGTGAAATAATTGCACCTTTTCTATTACACACACACACACACACACACACACACACACACACACACGCACACTGTCAAATAGGAAGACACACAGGAAAGAACAGCAGAGGAGAGGAGGAAAACAAGGAAGTCACCCAGTGATGCTGGGATTATCCTGGAATTGGAACTATGAAAATGGTTAGGACATGCTGTGAACTCTGTCCAAAAAAGGCATGCTGTTCAATTAGTGGTGTGGTACAACCCATTCTAACCTGAACCCATTCTAACCTGTCATACCTCCCACAGTTCTGGAAATGTACTGTATGTCACTTCACTGTTTCTCCCTTGGGGACCTTTGTAAAGTTGCACTCTGAAGTTGGTTGACTGTATATTTATCCCACAGTTCGATTGTAATAGACCCTACTCCAGCCATACCTGGCAACTGATGCTGATATTTGGCTGTGAGCTAAGCTGGAGTTCTCAGAGAGCCTGCCCTATACACAACCCCTTCCCATGCCAAAGGGTTGTCAGGATTTGTGGCTGGGTTAATGTTTACATTTCTCCTTTGGTAGCATACAGAGGAACTTCCTGTACCTGGACACCAGCACATAGGGATAAAAGCTCTATGTAGAGACCAGCTCAACTTCTTCATGTTTAATGAGTTATGTAGGTGTTGTCTCCATCAATGAGACCTAGCTGTCAGTTTGTGGAGAGTAACCTCTCTAGTCTTGGTAAAAGACTGGGTTGTTTGGAGTTTCCCATGCGACCCCTTAGACCAACAATCAATTAGATGTAACCCAATCCTGGTACTGGAAGCTTCACTTGGTGTAAAGAAATGTCCAGTTGGTGCTCTATCTCTCCATTATTTCATGTAGGTTGCATATATATATGAAATTTTGTACTTTCTTAGGTTTCCATAATATCCTTCAAATCATCATTAATTTTGGCTGTCTCTCCCTGTGTTCTCTCTCTCGTCCTCCTCTTATATCCCTCAACCACTTGATATCCTGCTCCAGTCTCCCCAACCATCATATATCCATACCATCTATTTGTCTTTCCTAGGAGATCTATATGTTCCTCCCTTAGACCTTTACTTTATATATGACCTCCATGGTTCTATGGATTGTAACTTGGTTATCATTTACTTAATAGCTAATGTCAACATATAAGCTAACGCATATCATGTTTGTCTTTCTGAGTCTGAGTTAACTCATTCAGGATATTTTTTTCTAGTTTCATCCATTTACTTGTGTATTTCATGTTTTCATTTTTTTTAATGCCTGAGTAATATTCCATTGTGAAAGTTACCACATTTTCTTTATCCATTCATCTGCTGATGGATATCTGGATTGTTTCCAATTTCTAGCTACTATGAACAGGATTGAGTAAGTGTCTGTGGTAGGATGAAATGTCCAAGAGTGCCATAGATGAATCTTGAGGTAGATCTATTCCCATCTTCCTAAAAAGAAAACCTGCCATACTGATTTCCATACTGGCTTTAAAAGTTTGCACTCCCACCAGCAATGGATGAAAACACTAGTTTTAAAAATTCTTTTTTTAAAGTCGCTAAAGTGAAAACAGTGTATTTTCTCAACAGTATGGATAGGCTATAACTACAATCTCTTTGCTTTAAAGTCTCTGCTATCCTCTCCCTCAATTCAGGTCAAAGTTTAAAGCAACAATGCACAAGTCCTCTGCCAGGCTCTTTCTGTCTTAACTTAACTTGCTTTTGTCAGGGTATCTTATATGAAAACAACTAAGACAAAACTGAAGTAGTAGTGAAATTTATGGTTTTGTAGTTAGGTTAGGAAATCAAGAATTATGGTTCTTGGTTCAAAGTATTCTATAAAGCAGAAATGGCTACTTAGGAAATACATCTCAGTTGATTGAGTGCATATTTACTTCACTGAAAAAAAATGAGACTAATGACAATGTCTTTCCTAAAAATTCAACAAGAATAAGCATTTTGGTGTGTACTCCAGGAGTGTCAAGCTGAGTGTGGCACTAATTGCTTCACTTCCAGAAAGAATTCAATCCCCACCCTGCCGCATCCCAAGTGCCCTCCACTCCCATTGGTGCATGTCTATTAGAGAGTAAGACAGATGTACCACCCTTAACTGTTCTTTGGCTCTATGGTTTAGTCTGTAATCTAATGCCAGCTCCTGTAAAGTTCAGGATGTAGCAAGCACCTTTCACAATAAGTCATTCACACAGTGCTGTCCCTTTGGGTTTATAGGAAACAGCAAGAAAGTCAGTGAAACATATCCAGGCTGGTGTAAGCTATCTAATCATTCTCCTTGGCTAATGGTAGACTCTTGGCCATCATTTATGAAGGTTAATTATTAGATCAGTGAGAGGAAAAGAACTTTTAATAGGTTTCCTACCCTATATTTTGTAAAACATTATTTCATTTTTCTGACTTCAAAACATTTCACCTGTACTTCTGAATTTTTATTTCATGTAGCACACCCCATGCCATCTTTTAGGTATTCACACATCTACCTTTATTTCCTTTCAATTAAAAGCCCCAGCAAATGGGTTATACAATGATCAGGAGAAGAGCACATGAAGAAACGAATGGAGATTGTCTTTGCCTGTAAGTAAGTAGTGATCTTGAGCAAATAACTATTGCTCCTTGAATCTTTTGGGGTTTTTTCACTCTCCATTGTTAAATATGAAAGTTATACTTAGGAACGATCAAATGTTTTCTTCTCAGACTGTGTTTAGCTGGATTTTAGAACAGAGTCCATAAGAGATATGGACAAGTACATATATCATCTATGATAGACATAATAGACATGATCTCGAACAGTTGTATATGACAGCTTGTTAATCCAGGCTTAAATCTTCTGCAAGGTTCTTCACCAGAGATAATTTTATGCAGTGGATAGTTATATCATATAGTATGTTTCCCATTAGTGATTTGTCCTGGAAACGTAAAACTTCTATTATGATATGCACTAGACTGGACACAGAGGTACGCCCTAAAGGAGCTCATGTGGGCTTCCTGAAGCTGTACCTTCCTCCTCAGTTGGAGTGTTAAGAACCCTAAGGCCACCTTGCTTTATTTGAAGAACCCCTCATTCTGTAGCACCTATACATCTTGTCAGCTGGGGTACTTTACATCATTTTAGTCAATTAACATTATTAGGGTAATTTTACTAGCTGGTACTCCTTGAGGCTAAGTAGCAAATGGTGCAATTCAAAGAAAATTAAATAAATAAAATAAGGAAGAGACAAATGAAACAATATTCCAGAAGCAGATAGTAATAGAAACAGTATATATACAGTATGTATATGTTTCAAAAAACTAGACAGGACCCAGTTGAGAAGCAGACTTCAAAGCAGACCTATGCAGATGATGCTGGAGATACTTCCTTCCATTTTAAGGACAGTAAGTAATTCTCACAACACCATTGTGTCTTCACTGGCTCCCCTGACATCCTGAAGGATGTGACTGTGGTGATATTTTGTGTATGCTCTAACAAATAAAGCTTGCCTGAAGACCAGAGAAGCAGAGCAGCCCACCACTAGTTCTTACCTCAGCTGAAAAGAGCTCCAAGCTCCTGTTTCTTCCCACCTTATATTCTTCTCTCCATCCAGCCATATCACTGTCTCCACCTCCCTAGTGCTGGGATTAAAGGTGTGAGGTCCCTAGTGCTGGGATTAAAGGTGTTTGCCACCACTGACTGGCTTTTACTGGTAACTAGTAGCTGGCTTTGGACTTAGATCTTCAGGCAAGCTTTATTTGTTAGTGCATACACAAAATATCACCACATGTGACTTATCGATTCATTCTTCTTAACTTATCCTTTAGAAACACAGTGCACTGTGCTTTATGTTTAATTAAGAGAATCATACTGAAAATGTTTTATTTATGTTTATCAACTGTGTTTCATTGAAGCAGTTGTACTAATCTATTTGCCCAATCTCAAGGTGCCATAACATTTCATGTGATCTCTGCTCCCAGGGAAGAGTCAATACCAAATTAAAATGTACGTTTTAGGATATAAAATATGGGGGAGAAACTGGAGTCATGAAATTATGCAGAGGTAAGCAAATTCCAGCTTTACAGTGTAGTGGTCAGGCTATATCAGAGGTTTCATGAAATGTCACGTAAACTGTGTTTTAGCTTTCAACCCTGAAGAAGTTGCTTCAATTTCTTGATTATCAAGCTCTCAGCTTAATACTTGGGATTAATGAAAGAACCAAGTTCAGAAAGAAGTTAGGATGGCTAATAATATTAAATGCATAAAATATTAACAGGATGTTTGACATAAAATAAATCCATAAAGTAGCCACTATTATAATCACTTAAAGTCAATAGAAGGAAAATTTGGATATTAAAGAATATTGTACAAAGTCAGGTGTTGTGATACACCGTTGTAATCCTGACACTTGGGAAGCAGAAACATCAAGTTTATGGTAAATCTGAGACCAGTCTTGTTGGCACAGTTGCTACTAGCCCAGCTGGAGCTATATAGTGAAATCCTGTCTCCAGAAAGAAAAATTCTTTAAAAGAACAAGAGTGTTGTAGTAATGATGCAGGAGACAGTTATTTACTATTTTTATTGAGACCTAGAGTCTCTTAGCACTTGTTGCTCATACATGGTGACCACCAGCATTTCCAGAGAATTTCCGTTTTGGAGAGTGCAGTTCTGTGTGTTCTTTTTGCATTTTCTCTCATTGTCTTCAGAGTGACCTCTGACTTCAATGTTATCCTTGCATAACCAATCATTTCAAAGACAAAGAAACGCAGACTGGTAATAGCTACATATCCAGCCAAGTAAAACAGAGTATCCAGATAACAAAGGATACGTGCAGGATGTAAATCCTTGACTGTGCACTGTATTGCTATCAATGGTCAGCTGAGTTTCAATGACTATGAGAGAAACCATGTGGGACCCAGCGCTACATACAGTTCTACACTGTGCATGGCGCCTATGTACCTTGGTGTGGAGCTGAAGGGCCATATCTCTTGACAGGAGGCAACTTTCCCTAAGGGACTGGCTGAGAAAAGCTGGTTTTCACATTGTCATAAGGACACTGCCCCAGGTGGGGAAGCTCCAGAATCTTAACTGCCCCTTCTTCTCATGGCTAACAACTCTTCAGCCAAGTTTGGCTGCTTTCTTTTTTCTTTTCTTTTTCTTTCCTTCTTCCTTCCTTCCTTTCTTCCTTCCTTCCTTCCTTCCTTCCTTTCTTTTCTTTCTTTCTTTCTTTCTTTCTTTCTTTCTTTCTCTCTCTCTCTCTCTCTCTCTCTCTCTCTCTTTCTTTCTATCTTTCTTTCTTTCTTTCTTTCTTTCTTTCTTTCTTTCTTTCTTTCTTTCTTTCTTTCTTTCTTTCTTTCTTTCTTTCTTTCTTTCTTTCTTTCTTTGCCAGTGTTCTGTTCCCCATGCGGGTGTGCCCAGGAAGAGCCTACTCACCCGAGAAACTTGGCCATGAGAATGGATGCTACTGTGTCACTTGATCAAAGAACACAGAGCCGTTAATGTACCAGAGCATTGTTGCGGAAATGAGTCACACCACAGAACCTGGCTGATATGGCATCATTTGGAAGCTGCAACAAAACTCCAAGGGCTGCTCTCAAGTGGAGGAGATGCTGGCACGTGCCCAGGAAAAGGTGCGGAGCGTGCCAGACTCATAATAAAAGAAAGGCTTTATAGTCAGGCCTCTTGCTATAACTGTCTCTCCTTTCTCTTTATAAAGCTATTTTTTTCCTATTGTAAATAATCCCGTTAAATGAAGACCATTGTCTCTCCTTTCCCACAAGAGGCCCATTCAGCCTTTAGCAGTAATGAAAAGGAAAAACACACACATCCCAAGGATGAGGGGTGTGGTGTGTTCCACCAAGGGGGAAGCAGAGGAGGGGAGGAGTGGAACCGAGGAAGGAAGGGTCCAGTGTGTGGGATTTGCTCAGCCACTGCAGAAAACCTCATGTGAAATCTCTCCATAGGTAATGGTGGTTATGAGGGAAGAAATAACATTTTAAAAGCTACACATAAAGAGTTGACCTTGTGGTTTCTGATACAGTCATGAGTGAGATAAATAGGTTAGATACTGAATTAGTAACTTCCCATTGTTGTGACAAAATACCTCACCAAAGAAACTTAAGGAAGGGAAAGTTTTACTTCGGCTCACAACCTGACCCTAGAGTCTACCACAGAGAGGAAACCACAGAAACAGGCAGCTTCACGGTGGCAGGAGTTTGAAGCAGGGATCCTTCACATCCTCCCAAGTCGATAGAGCCAGAAGTAGAGAGCAGACCTTAGGACTGAGATACACAAGTCCCAGCCAGCAAGGTTTCACCTCCTCGAGTCCCCTAGCCTTCCAGAACAGCGCCACCTCTGGAGAAGAAGTGTTCAGACACAGAAGCTTCTGGGGGATGCTTTCCCACTCAAACAACAGGTGCTGTCTGACACAGACAAGAGTTGAGCTAGTGATCCGAAGAGAATACTTTCTGCAGCCCTCAGTATCAATATGTTACTCCAAATAGCTGCAAATTGCTGCATTTTCTCTTGCTGTGTTAAAACAAAAACAAAAACCCTCATCAAGGTAACTTAAGGAATGGTGCCGCCTACTTTTAGGATGGGCTTTCCTGTATCAATTAACCTAATCATTGTAATCCCTAATAGATATGCCAGAAGCTTGTCTCCTAAGTTTTCTATATCCCATCAAGGTGATAATACTAACCATCACTGTCACCTTAGTCCTTTGGGGCAATATTAGAATGCCTTTCTCTGCTATTATTCATGGTATCATTTTATAAGGTAGGTGATAATCTGATTATTAAGTTTCTCTTATTTTTTTGAGATTATGATATAATTACATCATTTCCTCCTTCCCTATCCTCGTTTCAAACCTTCCCATGTACCCTCCCACCTTTTTCTCTTTCATTAATTGTTTTTTTTTTCATTAATTGTTGTTACATGAATATATGTATGTACATATTTATTCTTCTACAAAAGAATTTCCACACTTAAGGCTCAGGGAACTGTAGTGGATAGCCATCCCAGCATTGGCCTGGAAGTTCCAACCCCCATTGAGGCTTCGGTAATGGTCACGCCCACAAGGCAGGGCGGAGGAAGAAGCGGAAGAGAAGGATCCGGAAGAGGTCACTCTCTTGGTTCCCGGATTCTGGACGCTGGAGGTAGACCGAGCAGAGTTCTCCAGAGAACACGGCCGGACTGCACTATACCCTTGCCAGACCCTGTAACCTACCCCCTCATTTGTAAGTACCCCACAAAATAAACCTCCCTTTTAACTACGTAGAGGGGCCTTAATAATTTCACCAATAGGGAACATTGAAGAAAAGAGGTTGGAAAGATTGAAAGAGCCAGAGAGTAGGGGACTTTGCTGTGAGGAGGTTGTGTCTCCTAGGATTGCCAGAGGCTATACCCATAATGTCTCACCACCTTGACTCCATGAACATGAACTGAACAAAGACAACAGCAATAACCACCCTCCCAAAAGGGATGAGGAAAAGCCATGAGGCCCCAATCCTGCACAAAGAACCATGGACAACTAAGAATCCCTGAGAGCAGAAGTGGTGTACTCTAGTTAGATTTTTCCTGCTTGGCCCACAGTCAGGACAAATCTCTCTCACCCGCCAGGCCCATAGACGCTCAGAACCAACCAAGTAGACACACAGAAACTTATATTGCTTACAAACTGTATGGCCATGGCAGGCTTCTTGTTATCTACTTCTTCTGTCTTAAATGAACCCATTTCTATTAATCTGTACTTTGCCATGTGGCTTGTGGCTTACCGGTGTCTTTACCTGTTGCTTGTCATGGTGGAGGCTGGCAGTCTCTCCCCGAGCCTTCCACATCCCATAATTCTCCTCCTCCTTGTCCTGCCTACTCTATACTTCCTGCCTGGCCACTGGCCAAACAGCATTTTATTTATACAGAGCGATATCCACAGCAGTCTACCCCAGGGAAGAGCACACCAGTTGGTTATCTAGACTATAATTAACAATAAAATGATTTAAAAAAACTGTTTTAAGTCTTTTTATAAAACTACAGTGTCCTATAACAGATGAATTAACAAAAATGCTTTTGGTTAACTATTTAGAAACACATCAGATCGGCCAATCACTAAAACTTTTCCTCTTTAATTTCTTAAACATAGGTGGTTCATATGATCAAGTAGATGCCTATGCCCCCATTTCTTACCCATAACTTGAAGAAGGAGAAAAACCACAGGTGGATGCCATGAGGATTAAATGATTCAGCATTGGTGATGCACTTAGAAGGGTGTTGGCTATTATCAAAGACTTGCTGGCAAACAGAAAATAGCATCAATACTCACAGTGTTGCACAAGTGTAATCCACAAACAGATGACCTGCAAAATAGTTCTCACTATGAAACAGCTCTCTTCAATAGATCTAGTATGAATGTTTAAGACTTTGCTCAGAGACTAATGAAGATGCTACCTGTATCTTCTCTGTCCTCTGGGATGTATGAATACTGCTTAGATACATGACTTCTGGCCATGAGATCTGTCGGCTACTCAGTCAGCTATTATAAAGATGCATTGAACAATCTCAGTCATCTTTAACTTATGTTTTGGAGAATTTAATGATATTTGTGTAGTTATGGAGAAAGAGAGGGAAGGGAAATAAGAGAGAGAGTAAGCAAGAGAGAGAGAGACACTTATCAAAATTTCTCTGGACTGTACGTATACCATTATTCTCTGCTATCTCCAGATCACCAAGTAAAGCTAAAATATTGTTCCCTCTTTAATACTCATGAGATCCACTTATCCATTGAAAATTATCCATTCATGTATCATGTATAAAGCTTTACTAGGCCACCTGTGAGCCTCATTAGTAACAAATTGAGTTGAAGATGCATGTAAATTATTGAGGCTGCTTTCATGCAATATACGTTGCCATGGCTGCATCCTCTGAATAAACCTGCTCATAGAGGACAACACTAGAGGTTTTTACATTAGTAGATTTCCGACTGTCTTGAGTGGACAAAAGTATCAAATATTCCAGGCACATTTATGTTATTAAGCATATGTAATGAAAGCTAAGAAATCTTCACATATGGAAGCCTGCAAAGTTGCTTTAAATGTAGATGAAGAAAGGATTATGAAAACTCAAAGAAACACATTTTCAGTGAAGCAAGTATTTTGTTAATTAAATAACCATAAATTACAGATTGAAGACTTGGATAAAAAGATTATTCATTTTCCCCTATCTCAGTAGTTTGCAATTATATGGCCCAGCCCATGACTGTCTTTGGAAACTTATGTGAACAAGTTTATTTGTCAACCATGTTAGTGTGTAATACTGTAATTTAGTGGGTTACATACAGAGGTATTAATGTCCCTCAGTACATTAACAGCTTGGACACAATAAAGTATTGCCTTCTATCTATCACTGTTTTTTTTTTTAAGATTGATTGATTGATAGATTGTACATTGGGGTTTTGCCTGAATGTATGTTTGTATGAGGGTGTCAGATCCCCTGGAACTAGAGTTACAGACAGTTCTCAACTGCCGTGTGGGTGATGGAACTTGAACCCAGATCCTTTGAATGAGCAGACAGTACTCTTAACCATTAAGCCATCTCTCCAGCCCCCTGTTTTTTTGTGTGTTTGCTTGTTTGTTTTTCTTTTTATTCCACTGAATGGTCTAACACTGTGCCAGAAAACTAGTTTTCTGTTTCTCTTATGGTATGTTAATGAATCTTGTCCACAATTGTGTAGCTTAGCCCTTGTTTTGACTCTAGTATTTACTTCTGTGTTTGTTTTCTCATTATCCCATTTGGCTTGACTGAAATGGCTTCTGATATTTTTACAGCTTGAAATCTAATAGTGATCATTTTCAGTGGGTCAAGGTAAAGAAGAAAATCTGATTAATCATGCTCAAGACTTTCCAAATTGAAATATATATTTCATAATTCATTATTTTCTTTCAATGTGTCCTTTATAAAAAGGCATTTTATTAGGTTAGGTACATATGAAATAATATTTAACATTTACAAATTTTTATTCATAATAGAAGCATATCTATATAAAATATGCATATAGATGAATATATGAGCTTTTAATGAATTATTATGAGTCTTACATCTGTATGTGAGATGTATTATATCTTATATATCTGTGTATATGTTAGAGGTATATTCATTATATATTGTATTGTGTGATATAAGTATTATTTATGCAATGTGTGTCCTATGCTTATCTACTACAACAAACCTATGACACATATGGGGGATGTGCATACCATTTCCATAAGCCTAGTAATGAAATACATATATACTGTATAATTGTATGTTACATGCCCCACATACATTTTGAATGTGTGTATGTGTTTCCATAATACACATGTATATGTACAAATGTGCTATATGGATTTTTATATGGTATGCCCCATTTTAAAGCACACATGTACTTTTAGTGCCTTATGCTCATATGTATTATACAGGCTGTTTATATAGTCCTGTTACATGAATTATATATATTGTATCCCTATGCTATGTATAAAATTATAGAAAGGAAAGCATGATACCAGCATCTTTATATACTCATGATAATGAAGTTCTGCAAAGGCACTCCTGTAACTTTTCTTCAGTCTGAAGTCTCTCTATAAGTGGCAAGTCATAAGTTTAAAACTTGGAGCATTAGCCTCATATTTCCAGGGCCCATTTCAAATGAGATTCAACTAATGTCGAAATACCTGAAAAGAAAGCATTGCAGGTATGTATCTGTCTGAGGTAAAAACAGGATTCAGAGGTCCCGCATGGCAGGTGTTCCATCAGAAGCTAGAACATTCTAACCAGCTTCTTTGTGTCCCTGTCTTTTCCTTATTGTAATTCTGAGGTGGAGGCAAAGAGCCTAGAAATATTCTATGAATTTCATATGCATTTTTATATTTGCATATAATTCATTTTCCTATATCTAAGTAAGGCTAGCATCAGAACTGCCCAAAGATAGAGAAGTTAGCTGTATAAGTTCTTTGAACACATAGGAGACATCATCGAAGCAGAGACTGCTGCTCATACTGAGGCTGACACACAGAAGTCCCAACAGCTGATGGACACTATGTGAATCTTCCACTTCCTTATCATAATATTTTAGTCACTACATCTGCATGTGCAAGGAACACACTCCTGTTTACAAGGCTTAGTGCTAAGTACCATGCAAGTTACCGATCTTGGATTCAAAGATTCTCACCCAAGCATTGGAATTGAGATTGGCCATACATTTTCCTCATAGATTGCATTTGGTGACAGTTGGAAATGAAATTTTTTAGCAGATCACCAAGGCTGAAGAAGACATCACCCATTTAAGGCTCTGTAAGATTACAGTCAAACTAGACTTTTTATTCTTTAATCATTAAATGAGCTGAGAGGGTTTTACTTCCCAAAGGCATAGTGAGGACGTGTAAGGTGCATCTTTGCCTTCCATTTACTATATCCCCAGGGGTAGTCCCACTTAAAGGTTAGCATAGCATGAGCCTTGGGGATAATGCAATAGGAGTAAGTTTCTGAAGTCGAAACAATCTTTAACCTGTAATGGTCAAGTCTTCAGCAGAGGTCAACTCTGGAAGATCATTCTCAGTTTTGCTGCAAGGCAATCAAACGAGTAACAAGGGCTCCCCTGGGGAGGAATATATCAGGAGGTGGAAATATCTTCCTTTACATTTCTCGGGATCATAAAATTCATGTTCTTCCTTCTAGCACATCATGAGCATATTAGAGTCCTAAAATGGGCCTGTACAATCCCAACTGTTCCACTCACCTACATTGGTAGAAACACACTTCAAGGATGACTTTGACCCATTAAGAATACTTATGTAGTACATACACTGGGATAAGAAGAAAAGTAAACCTGTAGATAGACTGATGAAAGAAGGAAGGAAAGGAGAGCAGGATAAAGGAATAGTATATTATGTATGATCTAATAGAAATATGCACATACGTGGGATAAAAGAGGACTGAACCACAGAGGTTGTTTCTCCATTTGAAGTTTTCTTTAGAATTGGACTTGAGTGGAAAATTTCCTTGATGGCATTGTTATGGAACTTCTCATTCTCTCATACTCATTCAGGGAGACGAATAAACAAAAATAAAACACATGTGTCATTCTGTGACTGGACTCTGTTTTCAGTTGCCCAGCATCTTCCTGATTTACACAGAAAAGTGTCCCTGTGGAAAGGGTTCTCCTGCCTGTGTGAGAGCCATGTGTGGAGCAGAGAGCTCATGTTTAATGTGGTAAGAACAAGAGCTCACTCGATGGAATGGGAGGTGACCCTAATAAACTTATCTGGGGCCAGAGAACAGAACAGCCACTAGATATAGAGGCCAGAAAATAGTGGCACACACGCCTTTAATCCTAGCATTCCAGAGGCAGAGATCCGTCTGGATCTCTGTAAGTTCAAAGCCACACTGGAAACAGCTAGGCGTGGTAACAAGAGCCTTTAATCCCAGGAAGTGATGGCAGGAAGCAGAAAGGTATTTAAGGTGTGAAGACAAGGAACTAGAGCCTGGTTAAGCTTTTAGGCTTTTGAGCAGCAGTTCAGCTGAGATCCACTCAGATGAGGACACAGAGGCCTCCAATCTGAGGAAACAGGATCAGCTGAGGAATTGGCACACTGAGGTGGCTGTGGTTTGTTCTGCTTCTCTGATCTTCCAGTGTTGACCCAAGTACATGGCTCCAGGTTTGTTTTTTATTAATAAGACCTTCTAACAATTCTTGTTACAGGGAGGCTTCATGTTAATCAAATCAAACCAGACTTGGGAAGATAGATATTACATACTTTCTCTGATATGTCAAATCTACATTTTAAAAAAGAAACTAAGACATGAAAATAGAAGACAATTATTTAGGGTAAACTAGATAGAGAAGGTGGGCAGAGAAGAAAGGTAATTGTGGGGAATGAATATAATCAAAATAAGCATGCATGAAAATGCCATAACGAAACCCATTATTCTTTACACTGAGTAGACAATAACAAAAATAAATAGCAAGAACATGAGCCTGGGTGAAAGGAAGAATCCAGGTGTAATTGACAGAACATATTTCCTCTGTTCTATAGAAATTATATGTTCATGTGTTTTTGTTTTCAATTAAGAGAAGATAGAAATAGATGCAGTCCATTATTTAATTATGAAGTTAAATAATTCGTATATAGCTGGTACTCAATAGGAACACAATAAGCACGTTTTGGCTAAATAAATACATAAACACAGATGTTCCTTAAAAATCCATGTATGAGTCCTAACACCCTCTGCCAAAATACTATCAAAGAAAACTGTAATTCTGAGTTAATTTCCACTCAATACCAGGAGCTTCACTATGATCATGCACATCTTTATCCCCCTGAGGACCAGAACCTGGTCATTTGAATATGGTCATTTGTGCCAAAATAAATTCTTATATAACTTACTTATATATTGTAACTGGGTATTTTCAATTTTTCAGATTGTTTTCCAAGACAATAACCTAGCTATTTTTCCTACTAGATTTTCCCAATTTTCTACTTCAGATCTACTTCCCAATGCTATCCCTCCTGCCCTTTCCACAAATACTAGGCATACTGATATTTTTTTAATGATGAAATAGTAAGCATTTATTGAGAGCTTATTGAATACAGAACATTGTTCTAAGCATTTCCAGTGTGTTAAGCTCACTTAACCTTTACAGTTCTATGGTGTAGAGTCCTTTATCATCACCACACTTTTTTTTCTTTATTATTATGTGTATTAAATTTTATACATCAGCCATGGGTTCCCCTGTCCTCCCCCCTCCCGACCTTACACCCATCTTCCCCCCAGCCCCTCCCCTCCATTCCCATGTCCTCCAGGACCAAAGAACCCCTGGGGATTCATTTAAACCTGGTGGATTCAGTACAGGCAGGTCCTGTCACCTCCTTCCAGACTGAGATAAGTGTCCCTGTGTAAGCCCAAGGTTCCAAACAGCCAGCTCATGCACTAAGGACAGATCCTGGTCCCACAGACTGGGTGCCTCCCAAACAGATCAAGCTATTCAATGGTCTCACTTGTCCAGAGGGCCTGATCCAGCTGGGGGCTCCACAGCCTTTGATTCATAATTCATGTGCTTCCATTCATTTGGCTATTTGTTCCAGTGCTTTTTGCAATCTTGAATTCAACAATTCACGCTCTTGCAGACCCTCCTCTTTCTCAACAGTTGGACACCTGGAGATCCACCTGGGGCCTGGCTGAGGATCTCTGCATCCACTTCCATCTGTTATTGGATGAGAGTTCCAAGACGACTGTTAGGGTGTTTGGCCATCTGATCACCAGACTAGGTCAGATCAGGCTTTCTCTCGACCATTGCCAGCAGACTACAGAGGATGTATCATTGTGGATTTCTGGGGACCTCTCGAGCACTCTGCCTATTCCTGTTCTCATGTGGTCTTCATTTATCATGGTCTGTTATTCCTTGTTCTCCCTGTCTGTTCTTGATTCAACTGGGATCTCCTGCTCCCCTAAGCTTTCTTTCCCTCAAATCTTGCCCTTCATTACTCCCACAGTCATCCAGGTTGTTCATGTAGATCTCATCCATTTCTCTGTCATTGGGTGATCCCTGGGTCTTTCCTAGGGTCCTGTTTTCTAGGTAGCCTCCCTGGAGTTGTGTAGCAGTCTAGTCATCTTTGTTTTACATCTAGTATCCTCCTATGAGTGAGTACATACCGTGTTTGTCCTTCTGAGTCTGGGTTACCTCACTCAGGATGATTTTTTTCTAGATCCATCCATTTGCCTGCAAACCTCATGATGTCATTGTTTTTCTCTGATGAGTAGTACTCCATTGTGTATATGTACCATATTTTCTTTATCCATTCTTCAGTTGAAGGGCATCTAGGTTGTTTCCAGGTACTGGCTATTACAAACAAAGCTGATACAAACATAGCTGAGCAAATGCCCTTGTGGTATGATTGAGCATTCCTTGGGTATATGCCCAAGAGTGCTATAGCTGGGTCTTGGGGGAGATGGATTCCCAATTTTCTAAGGAAGCACCATATTGATTTCCAAAGTGGCTGTATAAGCTTGCATTCCCACCAGCAGTGGAGGAGAGTTCCCCTTGCTCCACATCCTCTCCAGCATAAGCTGTCTTCTGCGCTTTTGATCTTAGCCATTCTGACAGGTGTAAGGTGGTAACTCAGAGTCATTTTGATTTGCATTTCCCAGGATAATTAGGGATGTTGAGCAATTCCTTAAATGTCTTTCAGCCATTTGTACTTCCTATGTGGAGAATTCTCTGTTTAGTTCTATAGCCCATTTCTTAATTGGACATTTCTTAATTGGGCATTTTGGTGTCTAATTTCTTGAGTTCTTTATATATTCTGGATATCAGCTCTCTGTCAGATGTGGGATTGGTGAAGACCTTTTCCCATTCTGTAGGCTGTAGCTTTGTCTTGTTGACCATGTCCATTGCTCTACAAAAGCTTCTCAGTTTCAACAGGTCCCATTCATTGATTGTTTCTCTCAGTGTCTGTGCTATTGGTGGTATATTTAGAAAGTGATCTCCGGTGCCAATGAGTTCAAGAGTACCTCCTACTTTCTCTACTATCAGGTTCAGAGTAGCTGGAATTATGTTGAGGTCTTTGATCCACTTGGACTTAAGTTTTGTGCACGGTGACGGATATTGATCTATTTGCAGCCTTCTACACACTGACAACCAGTTATGCCAGGACCATTTGTTGAAGATGCTTTCTTTTTTTCCGTTGTACATTTTTGGCTTCTTTGTCAAAACTTTTATGTTCATAGGTGTGCGGGTTAATGTCAGAGTCTTCAATTTGATTCCATTGGTGCACATGTTGGTTTTTATGCCAGTACCAAGCTGTTTTTATTATAGTAGCTCTATAGCAGAGCTTGAGGTCGGGGATTGTGATGCCTCCAGAGGTTGTTTTATTGTACAGGATTCTTTTGGCTATCGTGGGTTTTTGTTTTTCCATATGAAGTTGAGTATTATTCTTTCCAGATCTGTGAAGAATTGTGTTGGTAATTTGATGGGAATTGCGTTGAACCTGTAGATTGCTTTTGGTAAGATCACCATTTTTACTATGTTAATCCTGCCTATCCATGAGCATGGGAGATCTTTCCATTTTCTGACATCTTCAATTTCTTTTTTCAGGGACTTAAAGTTCTTGTCATATAGGTCCTTCACATGCTTAGTTAGAGTAACCCCAAGGTATTTTATATCATTTGTGGCTATTGTAAAGGGTGATATATCTCTGATTTCCTTCTCAGCCTGTTTGTATACTATATATAGGAGGGCTACTGATTTTTTTGAGTTGATCTTGAATCCTGCAATGTTGCTGAAGGTTTTTATTAGCTGTATAAGTTCCTTGATTGAATTTTTGGGGACACTCATGTATACTATCATGTCATCTAGGGAAAGCTTGACTTCTTCCTTTCCAATTTGTATCCCCTTAATCTCTTTATGTTGTCTTATAGCTCTGGCTAGAACTTCAAGTACTATATTGAATAAGTAGGGGAAGAGGGGACAGCCTTGCCTTGTTCCTGATTTTAGTGGTATTGCTTTGAGTTTCTCTCCATTTAATTTGATGTTGGCTGTTGGCTTGCTGTAGATTGCCTTTATTATGTTTAGGTAAGTTCCTGTATTCCTGATCGCTCCAAGACCTTTATCATGAAGGGGTGTTGGATTTTGTTAAATGCCTTTTCTGCATCTAGTGAGATGATCATGTGGTTTTCTTTTCTTTTAGTTTGTTTATATGGTGTATTACATTGATGGACTTTTGTATGTTGAACCACCCTTGCATCCCTGGGATGAAGCCTACTTGATCATGGTGGATAATTGTTTTGATGTGTTCTTGGAGTCTGTTTCCCAGAATTTTATTGAGTATTTTTGCATCAATGTTCATGAGGGAGATCGGTCTGTAGTTCTCTTTCTTTGTTGCATCTTTGTTTGGTTTAGGAATCAGGGTAATTGTAGCCTTATAGAAGGAGTTTGGTAATATACCTTCTGCTTCCATTGTGTGGAATAATTTATAGAGTATTGGTATTAAGTCTTCTCTGAAGATCTGGTAGAATTCTGCACTGAAACCATCAGGTCCAGGGCTTTTTTTGGTTGGGAGACTTTAAATGACTGATTCTATTTCCTTAGGGGTTATTGGACTATTTAAATGGTTTATCTGGTCTTGATTTAACTTAGGTATGTGGTACCTATTCAGAAAATTATCCATTTCTTTTAGATTTTCCAGTTTTGTGGAGTAGAGGTTTTGGAAGTATGACCTGATGATTCTCTGGATTTCCTCATTGTCTGTTGTTATGTCCCCCTTTTCATTTCTGATTTTGTTAATTTAGATGCTCTCTCTCTGTCTTTTGGTTAGTTTGGATAAGGGCTTGTCTATCTTGTTGATCTTCTCAAAGAACCGATTCTTTGTTTCATTAATCCTTTCTATTGTTCTCTTTATTTCTATTTTATTGATTTCAGCTCTCAATTTGATAATTTCCTGGCGTCTGTTCCTCCTGCGAGACTTTGCTTCTTCCTGTTCAAGGGCTTTCAGGTGTGCTGCCAAGTCCCTAGCATGAGATTTCTCCAGCTTCTTTATGTGGGCATTCAGTGCTATGAATTTCCTTCTTAGCACTGATTTCATAGTATCCCATAAGTTTGGGTATGTGGTGTATTCATTTTCATTGATCTCTAGGAAGTCTTTAATTTCTTTTTTTATTTCATCCTTAACCCATTGGTGATTCAGTTGAGCATTATTCAGTTTCCATGAGATTGTAGGATTTCTGTAGTTTTTTTTTTTTTGTTGTTGTTGTTGTTGAAATCTAACTTTACGCCATGGTGGTCTGATAGAACACAGGAGGTTATTCCAATTGTTTTGTATCTGTTGAGATTTGCTTTGTGGCCAAGTATGTGGTCGATTTTAAAGAAGGTTCCATGGGGTGCTGAGAAGTAGGTATATTATTTTTTGTTTGGGTGGAATATTCTGTAAATATTGATTAGGTCCATTTGAGCCATAACATCAGTTAAGTCCATTATGTCTGTTAAGTTTCAATTTGGCCGATCTGTCCAGAGGTGAAAGTGGGGTGTTGAAGTCTCCCACTATTAATGTGTGGGGTTTTATGTGTGATTTAAGCTTTAGTAATGTTTCTTTTACATATGTGGGTGCCCTTGTGTTTGGGACATAAATGTTCAGAATTGAAACTTCATCTTGGTTGATCTTTCCTGCAATGACTATGTAATGTCCTTCATCATCTCTTTTGATTGATTTTAGTTTGAAGTCTATTTTGCTGGATATTAGGATTGGCTACACCAGCTTGCTTCTTAAGACCATTTGATTGGAAAGTCTTTTCCCAGCCTTTTATTCTTAGGAGGTGTCTGTCTTTGAATTTGAGGTGTGTTTCTTGTATGCAGCAGAAAGATGGGTCCTGTTTTCATATCCATTCTGTTAGTCTGTGTCTTTTTATAGGTGAATTAAGTCCATTGATATTAAGGGATATTAATGACCAGTGATTGTTCGTTCCTGTTGTTATTTTTAATTTTTGGTGGTAGTGTGTGTGTACTTCTCTTCTTTAGGGGTTTACTGCTGTGGTGTTATCTATTGCCTGTGTTTTCATGGGTGTATCTGCCTTCCTTAGGTTGGAATTTTCCTTCTTGTGCTTTCTGTACAATTGGGTTTTTGGATAAGTATTGTTTAAATCTGGTTTTGTCTTGGAAGGTCTTGTTCACTCCATCTATGATGATTGAAAGTTTTGCTGGGTATATTAGTCTAGGCTGGCATCCACGGTCTCTTAGTGTTTGCATTATATCTGTCCAGGTCCTTCTGGCTTTGAAAGTCTCCATTGAGAAATCGGGTATTATTCTGATGGGTTTGCCTTTATAAGTCACTTGGCCTTTTTCCTTTGCTGCCCTTAATATTCTTTCTTTATTCTGTACATTTAGTTGTTTAATTATTATGTGGCGAGGGGACTTTTTGGGGGGTCTAGTCTGTTTATTGTTCTATAGGCTTCTTGTATCTTCAGCATTTCCTTCTTTAAGTTGGCAAAGTTTTCTTCTCTGATCTTGTTAAATATATTTTCTGTGCCTTTGAGTTGGTATTCTTCTCCTTCCTCTATCCCTATTATTTGTAGGTTTGGTCTTTTCATGGTGTCCCAAATTTCTTGGACATTTTGGGTCATGACTTTTTTGGTTTTAGTGTTTTCTTTGACTGATGAATCTATTTCTTCTACCTTATCTTCAACACCAGAGATCCTCTCTTCCATCTCTTGTATTCTGTTGGTTATACTTGCCTCTGAAGTTCCTGTTTGTTTACTCAGATTTTCTATTTCTAACATTCCATCTGCTAGTGTCTTCTTCATTTTTTCTATTTCCCTCTTCAGGTCTCGGATTGTCTCCCTTGCTTTTTCATGATTTTCATTCAAGGATTTATTGTTTTCTTCTACTTTAATTGTCCTTTCCTCTAGATTTTTATAGCGTTCTTCCCATTTTTTGTTTGCTTGTTCCTCTACTTTATTTTTGATTTCTTCTATATAAGGCTCTAGCCTCTTCATGATGTTACTTATAAGGTTGTTATCTTCTTCTTCCATTCCGTGATGTTCAGGTCTAGCTGTTGGAGAAAGGTAGGTTCTGGTGATGCTGCATTGCTCTTTATTTTGTTGTATGTACTTCTGCCTTGGTGTCTGCCCATCTCCTCGTGGATTTGTTCTTGGTCTTATTATTGTACTTGGTCCAGAGAGAGCTGACAGATTTACAGAGCCTTTCTCTAGTCCAGATGGAAGCTCTGGTCCACATCAGAGTGCTGGTCCAGATGAGAGTGCTGGCCAGATAGGAGCTGGGGGACTGGACTCTGAGTCTGGGGAAGTCCCTGGGGTCTCCTTATTTTCTCCAGATGGGAGCTCCTCTTGTCCAGATGGGAGTTCCTCTGGTCTCTGGTCCAGATTGGAGTTCCAGGGCAGAATGGAAGCTTGGGGCTGGTCTCTGAGTCTCAGGAAGTGGCTGGGGTCTTGGGCAAATGGGTGTGGGAGAAGGGTGTGGAGACTGCAGTGTCTGCCTGCAGTCTTCGAAAAGGGGAGCCTTCCCGCAGGGCCCGCAGATTGTCAGGAAACTGGGGCCAAGTTGGTCAGGTCCTCCCAGAGTGGCCTGTGTCCAGCGGTGGGACCCAGGCACAGGTGCCTCTCTGACTATAACCCAGGAACTCACCTCTGGTCCAGATCAGCATACTGATATTAATGGGCTCTGTTGCTGACCAACTGGAGTCAGCCACTGGGATGAGGGAAAATAATTAAAATTTTACTGGCAAGTAACTGAAGAGGATGTATAGATGACAGTCTGGCTATTCCCTGTTGAGTCATCCAATTGGACTACTTCAATGTTCTAAAAGGCCACAATGTCTAGCAGGCAAACTTCTGTATGGACATCTCAGTGACTGCTTACTTCTCCTGCCTATTCAGCTAAGGATCAGTCATGTTTTCCCTGTTCTCACTGGCTCTATGGAGCTGCAATCGCCATATAATTTTCCTCTATCCTTCTCATCATTGAAAATAACACCTGTTAAATCATCTTTTATTATCCAGTCTCTCTGTGTTATCTATTCCTGTCTAAACTGTATTGTTATAGTGCTCATGCTTCTGATTTCTCCTTTTAGATAAGATTCTCTTTATGAACATTGTAGCAAGAAATGTGCGTAATAGGAAAGACAGTGTAATATTACAAGCTTGAGATAAAGATGTGTTTGATATTTTTCTAAATCAATCCAATATAATCATGGGAGTTGGAAAAAGGGCAGAAAGTGTTTTCTGGCCTAGAGGAGATATAACTTACAAAAGGAGACTCATGGGTGAGATATTTAATTGGACTTATAAAAAGGAGAGTTAGTCAAAGAATCTAGATTGTTACCAAAGTCCAGAGAACTCAAGGAAATCACTTCTTTTATACAGTTTCTGATGGGATATATCCATATCAACTGATAATTTTAGTATGGTGGCATCCAAGTCAAACTGTGACCATAGTAACAGTAGGCCAATATTTGTGCTAAATTAACCTACTAATACTGTGGTAATTATTATTAGAAATAAGAAATCATTAGAATCCAGTTTAAAGATTTCTCTTAACACTCAGGAAATGATCATGACACACAGGAGTTGAAAATCATTGAATGTTATGAGTAAAGGAACTATGAATAGGTCAATGCATAGTGGGAATTTTGAGAAATGATGGAAGATCTCTGTCTCTGTCAATGAATGTTTCTCCTATGATATGAGGCTCTACCATTATGCCATTCACTAATTAATGCAAAAGTAATATTTTCTAATATGAGAAAAACAGGCCTCTAAAAACAGAACACCATTGCTTATGAGTTATGTATACCACAGAGAGAGATAGACAGATGTTGATGAGAATTGTACTCTTAATTGATAAATGTGGTATGTACATACTCAGGAATTTGTTTTTGAATAATTTTGATTTGACCCATATATCAAACAGTAAACACGTAGTTGGAATGGACATGGAAGCAAAATTAGATGCAGCTTAGATGCAGCTTACGTCCTCTTGATTTTCTTATTTATTACGTCCTCTCTGATTTTCAGAGAAATCAGCATGTATGCCTTCAAGAAAGTGTTAAAACACAGAAGTAAGCAATTCAAGTAGAAGGAATTGGAGGTAGAAGATTGTGCTCCCTTCTTATATATGAGGATGGAAAAATCTGTACAGCAGAGCTGAGCTTTCTATCGCCTTCTGTTTCCAGCTCTATGAGGGTCAGAAGATAATATATACAAAATACTCATCCTGGAGAGTAGTCACATGAATTTTTTTAATTAAGATACAATTACATCAAGTCTCTGTTCCCTTTCTTCTCTTCAAACCCTCTCATGACCTTACCACCTTGACTTTGCTCCCTCTCAAATCCATGGCCTCTTGTTGTTGATACATACAGAAGGAGAGAGAGAGAGAGAGAGAGAGAGAGAGAGAGAGAGAGAGAGATCATAAATATATAAATACAACTTGGTAAAGCTAAATCAGGCCACTTGGTATTACTTATATGTATGTAATTTCAAGGCTGACAAATTGGTATTGGGTAAGCAATTAGGAGGCTCATCCTTGGAGAAGACTCATATTTGGCTGCCTGTATTTCTTTGTTTAGGGGTGGACATTGTGAGATTTCCCCCTCCCATGTTAGTATGTCTGCTGGTATTATGCTTGTTCAAGTCTGGCATAGGCAGCCATATTGTTGAGGTATCATTGGTGAAGTTTCCCTGTCATTTCTATGGCACACAATCTCACGGCAAATTTCCTGGTCTTCTGACTCTTAAAATCTTTCTGAACTCCACTTCCATGATGTTCCCTGAGGTTTAGGTCCAGGAATTGTATTGTAGACGTATCAACTGAAGCTGGGCTCCCAACTATCAGTTGTTCTCTGTATTTTGTTTGTTTGTTTGTGTGTGTATGTGTGTATGTGTGTGTGTGTGTGTGTGTGTGTGTGTGTGTGTGATTTTCATGGTTTTTCAAGTATCCTTAGTGTAATTTTGCTTCCTCCCTCCTTTTGTAATGATCTCCCACCTGTGCTCAATTAAAGCACTCCCTACATTTTTTCATTTACCCCTTCTTTCTTATCACATGTGTATCCTGCTATTCACATCCCTACAATTGCCCTCTCCCAACACAGTACCATTTTCTTTTCCTGGTTTCTATGGTTATTTTAGGTTATATGCTCATAGCTCAAGATTTCATCACAGGAGTCTTCACCAGCCTGCAGGCAGGTGAGAGATATTGCTTGGATGGGAGGGAGAGGAGCACAGAATGTGCCCTGGGGTTTAGTTAGGGTGTGGACTTTGGGTCCAGCTAAGAGGCCACTAATTCATGTGTTTTTACAACTTTTGTGGGTTTGTGCCTATTCCTGTGTAGGATGCTGGGGTTGCAGGTGAGGGCTGGCCACAGAGAGGATATTCAGGTGCTTAGGGTTGGGTGGCAGAGTGGGTCTTGGTGGGATAGCATCCAGTGGGTGGTGGGGGTGTGACACAGCTTGGAGGCACTCTTCCACTGCTGGTGGGAGTACAAGCTTATACAGCCACTTTGGAAATTAGAATGGTGGCTCCTCAGAAAATTGGTAATCAATCTACCTCAAGACCCAGCAATAGCATTCTTGAGCATATACCCAAAGAATGCTGAATCATACCACAAGGACACTTGCTCAGTTATATTCATAGCACCATTATTCATAATAGCCAGAACCTGGAAACAACCTAGATGACCCACAATCAAAGAATGAATAAAGAAAATATGGTATAGCTACACAATGGAGTATTACTCAATGGAAAAAAATGATATCATGAAATTTGCAGGCAAATGGATGGAATTAGAAAAAAAAAATCATCTTCAGTGAGGTAACTCAGACCCAGAGAGACAAACACAATATGTATTCACTCACAAGTAGATACTCGATGTAAAACGATAACCAAACTACAGTCCTCAGCCCCAGAGAAGCTAGCTAAAAAGGAGAATCCTAAGAGAGATGCATGGCTCTTCCTGGGAAGATGAAATAGATGAGATGTCCTGGGTAAACTGGAGGCAGGAGGAGGAGAGTAGGGGGGAGGGGAGGGGAACATGGAGGGATCAGGATGATTGAGTTGGGAGTGGGACAGAGGGGGAAAGTACTAAAAGAGATATCTTGATAGAGAGGGTTATTAAGGGGTTAGGGAGAAACCTGATGCCAGCGAAACTCCCAGGTATCCACAAGAGTGACCCCAACTGAGACTCCTAGCAACATGGAGAGGGTGCCTGAACTGGCCTTCCCCTGTAATCAGATTGGTGACTACTCTAATTCTCATCACAGAGCCATCACCCAGAACGTGAGGGAAGCAGGTGCAGAGATCCACAGCCAAGCACTGGGCTGAGATTTGGGGGTCCATTTGAAGAGAGGGTGGAGGGATTATATGAGCAGCAGGGCAGCAAGATCATGATGAGAAAACTCACAGAGACAACTGACCTCAGCTGGTGAGAGCTCAGGGACTCTGGCCGGCATGGGACCCACTGCATTTGGGAGACAGTTGTGTAGCTTGGTCTTTTGAAGGGCTCCTAGCAGTGGGACCAGGACCTATCCCTGACACATGAGCTGGCTCCTCAGAACCTATTCCCTATGGTAGGATGCCTTGTTCAGCCTTGATGCTGGGCGGGGCGGGGAGCTTGGTCCTGCCGCAACTTGGTATGCCATGCTTTGTGAATTCCCAAAGGCGACCTTACCACATATGAATGGAAAGGGAGGAGGAGTAGATGTGGGAATAAAAGGGAAGTGGGGGAAGGCAACTGGATCAGAGGAGGGAGGGGAAACTGGTTTGTATGTAAAATAAAATAAAGGAAAAATAAACAAAAAGATTTCAGTACAGATGAAAGAAAACATACAACAGTTTGTCTTTCTGAGTCTGAATTACCTTACTCAACATAGTATCTTCTAGTTCCCTACATTTACTTGTAAATTTCACAATTTGATTTTTCTTTACAGCTGAATAGTATTCCACAGTGGATATATACCACACTTCCAGTATCTATGCATCAGCTGAAGGACATTTAAGTTGTTTCCATGTCTAATCTACTGTGGATAGGGCAGTAGTGAACACAGTTGAGCAAGTATCTACACAGTAAGATGTCAAGTCCTTGGAGCACATGCCATGGAGTGTGCCATATTTACCCAGATTTTGGGAGTTCTCCACACTGATGTCAGGGTGGCTATTTCAGTTTGGGTTCTGACACACAGTGTCCCTCCTGTCCTCTTCAGTATTTGTTGCAGGCTGCTTTGTCGATCTTAACCATTCTGACTGGGATAAGATAAAAATCTCAAGGTGTTTAGATTCAGATTTCCTTAAGTGCTAAAGGTAAACACTTTTTAGACATTTCTTAGTCATTTTTATTTCTTAGTTCAGTTCAGATCTGTAGCTTGTTGCTTTAAATAGACCATCTGATTTCCTTTCTTTCTTTTTTCTTTTCTTTTCTCTCCCTTTTTTTAACTCTTTCTGTTTTTAGCATGTGGGCGGGGGTTGTTGTTATTATTCTAGATACTAAATCCTTTTTCAGATATATAGCTGGCAAAGAAACTCTTCTACTCTGTGGGCTTCTTCTTCAGTCAGTTGATTATTTCTTTAGCTTTACAGACAAGTTTTAATTTTGTGAGGTCCCACTTGTCAATTGCTGGCCTAAGTTCCTGGGAAAACAGGGTCATTTTCAGAAAATCTTTTCCTAAACTTGTGTGTAGTAAGATGTTGTCCATGTTTTCTTCTAGCATTTCAGAGTTTTGAGTTTCATAGTAAGATGAATATTCTTTAAAATTTGTTAGTGTCTAAAATTGAAAATGAGTCTTAAGGCCTTTCATGAGTTTATAATATGCTTCTGATAATTCTAAACTTTCCTTCCTTTTTCCCTTCTTTCTTTAGTTTCTTCCTTCTTTCCTTCTTTTTATTAATTTTTTTCTACTTTGTACCTTTCCCTTTCTTCCCCTATTTAATATAATAATTGAAGTCTTAGCTAGAACAATAAAACTACAAACAGGAAAGAAAGAAGTCAATGTGTCCCTATTTGCAAAAGAAATAATTCTACATGTAAAAGACCTGGAAGACTTCACTAGAAAACTCCTACACGGATTAAAAAAAAAAAACTCAGCAAAGTATCAGGATATAAACTTAGCACACACAAACCAGTAGTCTTTCTATCTAAGCAACAATACTGAAAAAGAAAATAAGGAACAATATCATTCACAACAGCCTCAAAGAAATCTTGGAATAAATTCAACCAAAGAATTGAAAGAGTTGCACAATGAAAACTTTAAGACACTGGAAATTGAAGGAGATACCACAAGATGGAAGGACCTCCTATATTCATTAATTGGTAGGATTATTAATGTGAAAAGGGCCAAATACCTAAAGCAATATACAAACTCAATTCAATCCCTATAAGAATCCTTTTCAGTTATTTCCAGAAATTGACCAAAAGGCAATCTTAAATTTCATAGTAGGCTTTCACTTCTGTTTCTGTTTCAGTTTTCTAAATTTGCAAGTATGATCCAGACTGATGTTTTCATAGCACCGTATAGATTCTAAATAATGAATGGAAGACTATTATGAGTCCACCTGATTAATATGAGCAGCTTGCTTACGTAAGCAAAAATTATACTTCCAGAAATTCACTTTGTGTTGTCTACCCATTGTGGAAGCAAATTGCACTTAGTACTCATTCCCTTGATTTTGGAAAACACATATCTAGTGGGCGTACAGGGTCTGCCAATAAGGAGGTAAGTTAATGATGGCGTTTGGGAGGAATTCCAGGAGATCACAGGGTCTTCCTGTGTCCACGTTCTTTTCTAGAGTTAGCTCTAATGAACAATTATGTTTCATCAAGAATGTGAATAATTATTAGCATCACACAGACCTCTCACTTTCTTTCCCGATGTTATCATCTTGAACTTGGTATTAAGTGTGTGTCTTTTAAAAGCCAGTAAACTCGCAGAGCAAACCTCAGCTAGTGAAACTAGAATTGAAAGAGAAAACAGAGTGAAGGAAAGGTAGGAAAACAAAACTGATAGTGTGGGCAAAATCATGACAAAAAATTGAACACTCCATTTCTTCCTGTAATGGAAAACTAGAGAAAGCTGAGTGAACTTTCAGCCTTCACATATCACATATAGAAAGGAACATCCTCCCCTCCTTGTGTTTGGAGCAACACACACTTTTTTCCTTGAGCTTCATACTTTATTAATTATTCTGGTCAATGTTTTTATAAACTGTTGTTGATTATCCAACCCTGATGGGCATGTGAGTGATGCCAGAATGTCAGTTTTACATTAAAAGAATGTTGTTTGTGAAAACTAAATACAGAAATAAAGTATGTGTTCAATTAAGGCTTTAATCTTTTGTGAACTTATTAATTTTTTTTAAGTAAAAAAGGTAGAGCTCTGGGTATCTGTGAGGTTAATAATATTTTCCTGAAATGTTTCTTATTCCTTGACTATAATTAGTAAACATCCATTTGTGTTAGTAATTAATGTTATTGGCTTGAAAATTTTATTTTTATTCATTATGTATTTATTTTTACCCCTCTGGCTTGAATGTTCCAGTTTGGGTACTTAGAAATTAACAAGGGTCTACATTTTGCCAATTTAAGAACAAGGAAAACATAGTTGACCACATAGTAGACAGCTTTTTAAAAAGCACTGAGCTGAGGAATGCTAGAGAAGTGGTAGGGATAAGAGACCAGAGAATGGAGGAGCTGGGGTGAGAAGAGAGAGAATGGAGGAGCTGGGGTGAGAAGGGAGAGAATGGAGGAGCTGGGGTGAGAAGAGAGAGAATGGAGGAGCTGGGATAAGAGACCAGAGAATGGAGGAGCTGGGCTGAGAAGGGAGAAGTATTAAAAAGAGAAAGCCAAATTCAAAACACCAAAGTCAGAGGAAAACTGAGGAAGGGAAAGCCCCCATGCTGAATGAAGGCTACTAACCCCAAGTCCCAACCGTACAAAGTCTTCCAGAGACTGACAGCCACGAGACGTGTGACGGTTGGTTCCCTATGGCAAAAGGAAATGTCAGAAACTGAAGTCTATGGCTTAATATTTTCTTTTACACGTTTCCAGAAAAAAGGTTTTGCTTCCATTTTGCAGGTCCAATAAGTAATGAAAGTGTGCCCAGCGAATCCTTTTTGGCCTTCCCAAGTTTAGGTATGGAAGGGACTCCTATTCAAGTCTCTCTGAAATGTTACCTGGGTGAAGAATAGCTTGGTCCATGGGGCTATAAAAAGATGACGCTGTTGCTCCCTGGGAATTTTTTTTCCCTCCTTTGAAAGAAAAGAGCCAGGTGGTAGTGGCGCATGCCTTTAATCCTAGCACTTGGGAGGCAGAGGCAGGCGGATCTCTGTGAGTTCCAGGAAAGGCGCAAAGGAACACAGAGAAACCCTGTCCAGAAAAAAACAAAACAAAACCAAACAAACAAAGCACACACACACACACACATACACACACACAAAAGAAAGAAAGAAAAGAGAGGAGAGAATGGGAGTAGAAATGGATGAGAACATAAGGAAACAGAGTGGTTGAGCTGGAACAGGGACAGGGTGGGAGAGCAATGAAAGAGACACCATGATAGAGGGATGGGGGAAAAACCTGGTGCTAGGGAAGTTCGCAGGAATCCACAAGGATGACCCCAGCTTAGACTTCTAGCAATAGTGGAGAGGGTGCCTGAGCTGGCCTACCCCAGGAATCAGACTGGTGAGTACCCTAACTGTCATCATAGAGCCTTCATCCAGTAACTGATGGAAGCAGATGCAGAGATCCACAGCCAAACACCAGTCTGAGCTCCAGGAGTCCAGTCAAAGATTGAGAAGAGGGATTCTATGAGCAAGGGGCATCAAGATCGTGGATGGGAAATCTACAGAGACAATCAAACCTGGCTAGTGGGAACTCATGAACTGTGGACCAACAGCTGTGGAGCCTTTGTAGAACTGGACTAGACCTTCTGCATAAGTGAGACAATTGTGTAGTTTGATCTGCTTTAGGGTCCCACAACAGTGGGATCAGGATCCAAAAGAAGTGGCTTTTTGGAGCCCACTACCAATGGTGGGGCAGGGGAAGGGGCTTGGACCTGCCTCAACTGAATGCACCAGGCTCTGCTGACTTCCCCCATGGGAGACCTTGCTTTGTCAGAGGAGGGAATGGGGATGGGTTGTGGGGGGGGGGAGGGGCTGGGAGGTGGTAAGAGAGAAGAGAGGTGAATCTGTATGTAAAATGAAAAAAAAAAAGTTTTATCCATCACCAAAGGGGGAAAAAAAAGGAAAGAAAGAAATGAGATGTACCATACTGACTTTAAAGGGCTGATTGAGACGACTATGTTTAGAAAAAAGGCAACAGAACTACTCTATCTTTGCAGAAAAAGATTAGCAAGTGAAGGAAAATAAAGGGGAGTGGGGAGGATAGAAACATAAAAGAAAAAAGGAGGAAATCAAAGTAAGAAGAGGAAAAGGCCACTCTGCCCGACTAGGTCAAATGTTGAAATGGTATTTGAAAAATCGATTTTTTTTTTCTTAGTTTTGTTCCTCCCTGGCCCGGGAATGCTTGCTGACACAGCCTGGGCTAGGTTTCAGTTTCTGGGGAGTGCCCTTGAGTTCTAATGATAACTATAATGATATTTTGTAGGCTCCCCACTGCTTAAACAAAGACCGAATTTATAATGCGCCTCAGAGCATCAAAAATGGATGTTAGAAAACATTAATATTACTATTTTTATCACTATTTAGTGAGCAGTGCTGGGAGATACTAATATCGCCATGATCATTATTAGGGTGAGATAACGAAGACGCAGAGCTCCATGTGGCAAAGAGATTGTTGAGGAGGAATAAATGGATGAGCCTATTTTTTCCAATTTCTTGAAACCAGGCTAAACTGGAAAAATAATCGCAGTGGCTAACAGAGTCAGGAGTCAGGGTAATTAAGTGCGTAAATGAGGCTAGTGTCATTTGAATTTACGCATTTCCCTTCATGCCTTTGTTTGCTCTGCCTTTCTCTTTCACTGAGTATCCACTGCCATGTTGTTTATTCATGGAGGGCATGCCACAGTTTTTAATACTGGAGGGAAAATCTGAAACCCTTCATCCGCCTGGCCAATGTGTAGACTGGAGAGAACACGGGGGATCAAAGTGATATGAAGACAACAGGGGTTTCATTAAAATGTTCCGTTCTCTGCCTGAGGACAGAGCAGTGAGAAAAGGGTGAAAAAAAATCATCTAGCCCAAACAAGTTTAACTTAAAAAAAAAAAAAGGCAGTGAACCACCTGTGGTCTCCCTGGAAACAGGCAAGCACACCCTCCAGCCACCTTTTAATGAAACCCCAGAGCCCCTTTATTAATTTATTAAAGAATCTATTTTCTGAAGATTCATAAACCTCATATAACTCATATTCCAACACATCTCTGCTATGCTAATGGCATGCACTTCTATGAATAATTAATTATTTAATTAGTAATAATTAGAGGTTGTTGTACAGGTCAAACCATTGGACTGACAGCATGCTATTGTCAAAATGTCATTCGAATTAATGGAATAGCATTTAAGCAGTGATTCATCACTCAGGGTGTTTCCTACCTACCTATTCTCTCCCATAGCCTCAACTATCTTTCACAGCATATATCATTTTAAGATTTGTGTAACATGCAAAGTGGAACATTTCATATTGAGCATGCTGCAGACACCGGAACCTCCAATGCTGTGTTAGACACATAGGACAGGGTGAGTCCTCTAGCTGGATTTGTGACATTCAGACATTACATCAACAGTGCATGGCCTTCTGACATTTGCATCTCATTTCTAAGACTTCTTTGTACCATTAGACCTAGGTCATAAAGAGAATACTCTGATCTGAGTATGGTGGCACCCAGTAACAATCCAAGTACTTGCGATTCTTAGGCAGAAGGATTGAAAATTTGAGGGTAGCTTGCCCTACCGTGCAAGACTATTTCTAACCAAACAATAAAATATATATAAACAGATAAAAAGGAATAATTATCCAAAGGTATTTGGTATCTTGGGTGAAATAATTCTTAAGGGTGATTATTCCACAGCAATTGGATACCATTTTGTCAGAAAATTATAAGAAACGTTTCTGGGATGTAAAGTGAGGACAGAGGATGAGAATAGAGGTTCCTAGAGACATTCCATCAAAACTGTGTCATGTTGTATAAGGACAGTAGATCTGTAGTAAATCTCAGATCCAGGGTTGAAGAGAAGACTCCGACATTAAGAGCATGTACCGCTCTGAGTTCACTTACCAGCACTCAAGTTGTGTAGCCCTCCATTACCTGTAACTCCAGCTCAGTGGAGGGGTAGGGGTGGGGGTGTTTCACGCCCTCTTCTGGCTTCCTTGAACACTGCACTCATGCATATGTCAAACCCATAAACACACACAAATTTAAAATCAAAATAAAATATTTTCTTTAAATTCTCCTGCCCACTAATTATGTGATACTTAAAAAGTTTTTTTTAACCTTTTGGGAATTCATTTCCCCTTATGGATATTATTGATTGTAAGATCTTTATTTTTTATATCTAAAAATACAAATGAGTCACAATTTGCCTTTTAAATGCAGATTTTTAATTAATATTAGTTCATGCTCTAGCCACCTCTTTCCTTGGTACTTGTGTCTACTTTACATTCCACCTCCTGCCGTTGTATCTGAAGTTCTGTGGTGTATAGCTTCTGATACTGATGCCTGAGCACCCTGAAAATTAGGGGAAGCTTATACAATGTTTGCAAAAAATGTGAGTAAGTAATTACAAGGAATTAGGGCCCTGAATGTAGGATATTCTGAATAAAAGTGATCTTTTATTGGTCATCTTATACCCAAGTGACATAAAAGTCAGGAACTGGCTCAAAATTAATCTTTCTTTGCATGGTGCATTGTTGTTTTACAATGACAGGTGCCTAGCCTGGGATTATTTTCTATTTGGCTTCAATGTATCCATGAGGGACTATGTGAATGAAGTCTGATCAATAGCTATAGGAGAAAAATCATATGGACCGCTGCAAGGCCAGGGCTGAGGATATGTCAGAGGGGATTCTCCCTCCCCCTTTGAAGCCTTTTTCTCAACAGGATGCTGATATTCAGCATCACTCTCAGGGGCCATGTTGAAAGTAACAGCCTGTGAAGCCATGACTGGAGAACACAGCACTATTACTACCGATTAGACTTTAATTTGAATAAGAAATTAATTTGCCTGTGTTAAACCACACATTTCTGTTCTTATCTACCATCACAGCAAGAGTTGCTTCGATTAATATGTCTTTTTAATTTTTACATGATTATTGTTGTTGCTATTGTGATTTTTCTAGTTTCATTTATATTGCTGTGACAAGAATCCTGTTCAAAACAATTCAGGGAAGGAAATAGTTTATTTGGCTTACAATACTACATCACAGCTCATCATTTTAGGGACATCAAGACAAGATTCAAGCACTCTTGCCAACACCGCAAGAGAACAGAGACAATAGGGGCATCCTTTTTTGATTGTCTTCTACTCAGGTAGTTTTCTTCACTTTTATACAGTTCAGAGCACATCCCATGAAATGGTGTTACTCACATTCAAGGAGGATCTTCCCACCTCCATTAAGAATCAAGACAATCCCCTCAGACATGCCCACAGGCCAACCGCTCTAGAAAATTCCCTTCATGGGGAATTCTAGGATGTGGCAACTTGATATCTAAAACCAGTCATCACAGGGTGTGTGATGTGTATACATGTACAGGTATGTGCACCACAGCATGCATGTGGAGCTCAAAGGGCAGCTTTGGACAATCAGTTCTTTACTTCCACTATGGGTTCTGGGAATTGAACATGGGCCATCAGAATTGTATGGCAAAATGTTTTGTCCACTGAGCCATGATGTTGGACTTTGATTAATATATCTTGAAAGGGGTTAGTGAGAATTTTCCAAATAATTTATTTCTTCCTCTAACACAGTACTTCTTAAAGCTTAATAAACATAAAAATTATTCAAGTTCTTGATAAAATATTGGTTTTCACCTGGGATGGCTGGGGCAGGGTCTGACTCTGTTGTTCTAACAGGCTTTTCTAACAATGGCAATATTGGAGCAATGCTGAGTAAAAGGATCCAACACAATGTTTTTCAAACATTAGTGAATGTCATAATCCCCTCAAGTGCTTGTCATGCTGTGAATTGCTGGACCTCATCCCCAGAGACCTAAGGCCAAACATAAGAACTTGTATTTCTAATACATTGTCAGATATTAATGCAGTTGGCCACACATTAAGGGCCAATTACCTGAACTATTTTACATATGTATTATTATAATTATATTTATATACGAATCTCTATATCAATACCTTAGAGTATTTGTTTTATTTTCCTTTTTTGGTTTTAATTGCTTTCATAAAATGTTTACTTCTGGTTCTCTGTACAGACTCATTGAGTTTAAATCCTTGGGTCTGTGAAGCATTGGTCATGATATCTTCAAAACTCCCCACATGTCTCTACCAAGCAACTAACCTTCAGACTGATTGCCTAAAGAAATACCAAGTACTGACAGTCACAGAAAGAAGGTTCTTGCTGTTCTTCCCACTAGTTAATTAATGGTGTGAAGTCAATTCTTGTCTATCCAATGGGAGAGAGCTCAGCTTCACCAACATATGGCTTGCATCACTTTTAAATAACAGCACTGGTTTTGACAAGAGATAAGTGAGTTCTGAGTGAATGCAAAACCAATACAGGGGAGGTCTTGAGGTTTAAAACAAGCTAGCTCTATGCACTGGAGAGATGGCTCAGCTATTAAGAGCACTTGCTGCTCTTTCAGAGGACCTGAATTCTGGTCCCAACATCCAAATCAGAAAGTATACAATCACCAGTAACTCCAGATCCCAGGAATCTATGTCCTCTTCTGACCTCTTTAGGCACCCACACACGGACACATACACACAGAGACACTGACACACATAAAGTAAAAAGTTCAATTTTGAAAAAAATTAAAGCGAGCTCTGTCACTGTTTCAAGGTTCAGAGAACACTGAACAGGGGGATGGGAAAAACTGTACATACCAGAGCTAAGAGCAAAAAGATGTCTTCTGGATCTGACAAAACCATTACACTTACAAACTCACTGTAGTTGTGGCCATCTGCATAAGATCTGAACAAGATTGGACAACTCAATATTTCATCATGCATGGGGGAAGGACCTGTGAGTGTGTGTGTGTGTGTGTGTGTGTGTGTGTGTGTGTACACAACTGTCCATTTATTAAAAAGGCAGGTAAAAGACCTTATACAATGGAGAAAAAAGAAGATGAAGGAAGGGAGGGAGAAAGGAGGGTAAGAGAGGGAATGGGAGAGGAGAGAAGCACAGGTTTTTCTCCTAGAGAAACAAGTTATTTTACTTCAAGTGAAAAGAACAGTTCCCTGGGGTATGGAGGTGGCTCAGTGTGTAAAATGTTGCTTGCCTCTAAAACTGGTGACCTGAGTTTGAACCATGTGGTGGAAGGAGAGAATAGACTCCTGCAAGTTGTCTTTTGATCTCCACAGGAGTGTGTGAATGTATGCAAGCACACACACACACACACACACACACACACACACACACACACACACACACCACATGCATACACTAAATAAATACATGTAATTTAAAATAATAATCATAAACAATTTGAAAATAGTCCATGTTAGCAAGTAATATCACACTGCTTTATCATTAGCAATGAAACAAGGTCAAGAAAGATATAGCAGCATTCAGTCCTTTCAGACAGACACACTTGATGCCTTTAGCAAAGAAAACTTCTCAAGGTGATTAAAATACTTTAACAATTATGAATACGGAAACCATAATATCTTATCATTTATTAACCACCAAAATTATGATACAAACAGAGACATGCTGCATTCCGAGTACCCCACAGGGGTTCTAACTGGCATAGTCATGTCCTGTGTCACCAGATACACCCCGCTGGGCAATGCAAAGTGCGTCTACATCTCAACCTTTCACCTCCTCTCCCTAAGACTGAGAGGATCCCATCTTCTGTGGAATGTCTTACATAAGCAGCACACCTGTGGCAGCCTTGCAGAAAGTCTGTTGTCAAAGGTCCATTTGCAGACTTCTCAGCTCTCTCATTTCCATCGCAAGCAGCCATCTAGACTACAGCTACCAAGCTAACGAGTTATTTCCCTCTTTCCCCAGAAGGTATGTAGTAGACAACAAATTACCTGAACATAAACTAGAAGAGATAAATCCATGTTCCCGAGATACCTGGGTATTAGTTAAATAATGAGTAATATACAAATAATGAAACTTTATACATGGGAGGGCAGTGACAACTCAATTCATATAGTATGATTTAATTTTAAAATATATTATAATATGAAATTATCATAACTGTGATGTGAACAAATACCAAAGTAGCTCAAATAAGGAGGATTTGGAAGAAAGGAATGAAAATGTGGTTTTTCTCATAGAGAAAGGTCTCTAGTGGTACTGTGGGCTTGAACGTATGCTTAATATTTCACGGACTTATAATGTATCCTGAATAGAAATAATAGCCTGATCCAACAGAAAGGAGGAGACCACTTTATGTATGGCTATAGATGTAACATTACAAATTGAGCATCTTAAAGTGCTAGTGAGCATTTAAAACTATAGTTGTGGGGTTGGGGAGATGGCCCAGTTTCATAAAAGTGCTTTATGGAAAAGCATGAAGACCTGAGTTCGAATCCCCAGCATCCACATAAAAAGCCAACATTGGGGACAAATATAGGTGGACCTTAAGAGCTTACTGGCCCATCCCAACCAAAATGTTTTGAAAGCCTCTGGTTCAGACCTTATGTGAAAGCAGGAAGAAGAGCAGGAGAGAAAGATACTTGGCATTCTTCTCTGCACATCACTTGTGTCTCCATGGGTGTCTCACCCATTCACAGACGTGCATAACACACACACACACACACACACACATACACACACACAAAACACACACAAATACACACACACACAAATACACACACACATAAATACAGACACATTGAAGCAAATAGGAAAGGAACAAAATCAGATGCATGGATTGAAAGGGCCTATGGAAAGTGGAGATGGAATCACAGGGAAGTTAAGTCTGCGAACAGAGGTGCCAGACTCCAGGTGTCAGTGAATAGATGCTCCAATCTAAGCAGGTCAAATTCCAAGAAACTGAATTCCAGAAGTTAACAGAAACTAAGCCTCACAGAGATAGTAAAGAGCAAGAAGGAACTTGTGGTGCTTTTCTGCATTGTCTATTCATGGGCATTACTGAGTCTCTTGAGTCGGAAGTTTCTGTTGCCATCACCTTAATTAGGCTCCTCTGACCACCATGACCTTTGCTCACTCTTTGAGTTTTCTGTGAGTCCCTCAGTCTGGAGCTCCTACATCACTAGCTACATAAAAACAAAAATATCTCTCCATGCTGCATTTAAAAAACAAGTTTTTGTTGCTTTGTATATAGATGTTTTGCTTGTATGGTTGTCCATAAACCATTTACAAGCCTTGTATCTACAGAGGCCAGAAAATGGAATCAGATACGCTAGAATTGGAGTTATAGAAGTTTTGAGTCAACATTTGGGTGCTGGGTGTCAATCGGGGTACTCTGCAACAGCAGCAAGTGCTAACTGCTGAGCAATCACTCCGGTCTACCCCGGTAAAATTTTGAGTGGTTTACATAGATGTTTTATTCTGTTCCTTAATTAAATGTCAGTTTAATTCAAGTGATTAGTACATCAGATTAAATTTTACAAAGTTCAGTCATCTTATATTTTATTTTGTCAACAAGTGTTGATGGGGTTCAGTGATATAGTTCAAAACATGTATGCAGGACTATTTTTTTACTCTTAGGATTCTATATGGATATTAATTCAAATATGTCTATTCTATGCATAACAGGTTACTTTCCATTGCGTATTCCATGCTATTTTGAGTTATTTAAAGTCTCTTTTGTATTTTCTCACTATCTTTGTGTCTCAGGATCTAGTGTTTTTAAAATTCTATTCTTTTTTAAGTGTGTGTGTGTGTGTGTGTGTGTGTGTGTGTGTATGCATGCAGTACACTCAGAAGCCAGAAGTGGGCATCTGATTCCTGGTAACTGGAGCTACAGATGGTTGTGAGCCACTGCGTGGGTGCTGGGAATCATGTCTGGTTCTCTGCAAGAGCAATATGTGCTTTTAACCACTGGGCCCTCTCTCCAGCCCTAATCCAGTATTTCCTAGTGTGGCTTATAGTTTTATCATGTACTCACCATAGCAGGTTTTTTCTTTTTTCTTTGTTTTTTTATCTTGGAAATGTGGTGATTATTGGTTTAAAGCCATGAAGGACTTCTGTTTTGGCTTCCTACTATACTCTAGGAATTTCACTGGTTTGTAATCAGTTTTACATTGACTTGTAGCCTTGGGTAAAGTCTAGTCTTATGCATCTATTGAAAACTAAATTCTACCCTTGCCACTTGCCTGGTTTTTCAATTTTCAAGAAAGTTTTTTTTTTTCCCTCTACCCATAGCCCAGGGCAGAACAAGGGTATCCAGGACCCTTCTCTGTATTGTGGATGAATCTTTCTAGTGCATCATATACAGATTTGTCTTTATGCAAATTCAGATCCTCTGCCTCACTTCACTTGATCTTGTTTGCAAGTTCAAGTTCAGTTCCCCAGACCCTCCAGCCTATATTTGCTTTAACACCCATCCATCTACTCATACATTGCTTCAGTTCATGAGGTCTGTACTTTCCATTAGATTTCCTGTACATCATTGCCCCCATTTTCCTATAGTCCTTTTGTCCTTCTTCATTTCCACTTTTCCTTATCATCCTTCCTCCCTTTCTCCCCCATCTCTGTATTTATCTCTCTTTACATTTTATGTATTTCCTTTCTTCTAAAATTGGCCATATATTTGAGTTTAACAAAATCTAACATACAGTGTAAGATAGAAGGTAAGAGAGTCTCAGTGTTCTTGCTTGGTAACTTCAGTTGCTTTGACCCCTAGCTTCCCAGCATTGATGATCTGAGCTTGTTCCATTCTATAGCTCTCTTTAGGTGTGGCCAGCCTGGAATGATGCCAGGCTTTTCATTGTTATGTCCTCATTATCCACCACATGCATTTAATTATTGTAAATTAACAAAGGGGAAACAATTCAAGACAATAGGAGGTTTTTATAAGAAAGGCACCTCATTGTTTCTCCAAGACAGATGCTAGTCAAAGAATCAGGACCTCATCCGGAGATACAGCGGCCACTAAAATTTTGAGTGCCATAGATCCTCTCATTTCCTGTAGCTCATAATCTCATCTTTTCACCTGATACCAACATCGTTGCCAGCATAAATTGGCAAATTCAAGCCAAGATTTTTCTCCAAAAATCTTACAACTTCCAAGTACATATTCCTTAGAAGCGCTATCCATTTGCTTGTTTGCTACTGTGTGAACTACCTCAAAGTCAGTGTCCTAAAACATCAAGGTCTTTTCTTGCATTTCTGTACAACCTTCATACAGGTATCAATTTCCAAGAATCAAAATCCCATCTTTGACTACCCTTAAACTCAAGGACACAGATATTCATTCTACCACACACCAGAGAGAACTAGAAATAGTTGGTATACAGAATCCCCACTTTCCACACCACTACACCCCAGAAACCCCATGTGATGCTCTGATGATCTCTTCGGAGAAGTCTCTATGGGGAGGATGCCTAGCAGGATCATTATGGCAGATATTGTAACTGAACCTTGACACATCTGACCAACTAGAGCTCAGAAGCATGCACATATGTTATCTGCACCTTTGGTATGTAGGACTTTAGGATGGATTATTTGAATCAGAGACACTGGAAAGCCAGAGTGACTTGTCCTATAAAGTAGTGAAGTTTCTCTATCAGAGTTGTAAAATATGATTTTATAGCTTCTGTCTTTTTTAACTGGTTGTTCAGATGGGGAAATATCATTTTGTTTTATAGACTTTCTTAATAAGAGAAAGACAATAAGCAAAGGTTGGCTTTTCCCCTTGTTTTTCTTAGTGCTGTAGGCCTAACCATACCTGTTGTGAAGGATTTTTGTGACAAAACTGGTAGCGCACGCACACACACACACACACACACACACACACACACACACAGCCAAGCAAGCTCTGATTAGTCAGCAAATAACCATTCCTTTTCCTAATCAGAGACATGGTTGTTCAATGAAAGATAAATAAAATCAGATATATTTTCACTTACTATAAAGCATTGATTTAACTTCACCAATAAAACAATGAACCTTTAAAGAACATTACTCATTTTGAAGTAAGCTCAAAGAATGATGCTTGATGTGCCCAGCTCTGCTGTAAGCATCTTACAGATACACAATTAAGACACACAAGTACCATGTGACATAAAGGTCAAGACAATTATCAGGGTTTTTTTGTTTGTTTGTTTGTTTGTTTGTTTGTTCGAGACAGGTTTTTTCTGTGTAGCTTTGGAGCCTATCCTGGGGCTCAGACCAGGATGGCCTTGAACTCACAGAGATCCACCTGGCTCTGCCTCCCGAGTGCTGGGATTAAAGGCATGCCCCACCGCTGCCTGGCTTCCATTGTCAGTTTTATAGACAATGAAACAGGGACTAGAAACTAAAACATACAGGCCAAGGGTCACGTATGAAAAGGATTATCCAAAGATGTAAAACTTCAGAATCTGTTGTTTCTGCTTGTTGGGAGCTGAAGGTACCATGTAGCATCCCTTCTACAGCCGGGCCAAGCAGGGTATTCTTTCTGACTTTCACCTCCTACCACACAGGAAGGTGTGACTCCACGGTGTCTTCTTGACTGGGAAACTGGAGAGCAATGGTGTTTGTTTTAGTACCTGTATATTACTTGCTTCTTAACTAACATCTGAGAATCTTCAAGTAATATGACTACAGATGGCCTTGAAGTTTACAGACTTTTAAAGTACCTATTAAGTGCTTCAGACAGTTTTTAATACCCTGTTTACAATTGGATGTCACAATCATACTTATTGGTCTAGCAACATGAATGTCAGAATGACTGCCCTAGACTCCCACTTTATTGGTATAAATGTGACCTCATTCTGCCTTTAAGCAATTTAAGTTCTGCAGAGAGAACATGCAGCCACTATTCCAATTTGTTTAGTTTTGTTAATGTAATTTTAATTAATAATTATCTGGATATTAATAACTTAATAGCTAATTCTCTAGTTTTTGTCAAAGGCAAAGTTCTCCCTGTTTCTCAGTACACTATATTTCGTTTCTAAGCACACTCATACAGTTTCTATATTAAATAAGTGAGTAAGGAATTAATTTCTAAACAATGTTTCAAAATTACATAAAATGGACAAATTTTTGCTAAGTTAAATCATTCAGGTAGTGAGACTTTCCAGTGAGAAAACCCATCCACGGAGAGAGCTACATAAGTAGTCTGTGACATTCTCTTATTTTCATAAGAACTTGTGACTGTTCCAAAAGAAATTCAAAATTGGAAGAAATGAACTTGGAGAAAGCCAGGAGACATTTATCACTGCCTAAAAAGAAAACAAAATAAATCTAATATTTCTACTAACACAATGTTTTTTTTTTTTTAATCAAAACCTCACCCTTCATTGCTGTACAACCAACTTATATTAAATAGATTGCAAATCCTGCCTTTTTTCCTCCGTATAGTTAGTTGAGGGGTTGATGCCATTAGGACTACTGGGATAGCTGCAGAGCAATTCTTGCATGAATAAGAATCCATGGTGGGACCAGGCTGTACTACCTCCCTTCCCATTCTGAGGTACTTCAGGCTCAACTGGATATAAAAATTAGACAGTGTTCTTTCTGCTTCACACATCACTCAGCAGAACACAGCTGGCTCTTTGGCTCCAGGGCAAACACATTTGAATAGACAAAATTACCAGCTATGTTAAGGTAGCTTGCTTGCATTGCCCTTCAACCTGGATTTTTTCCTCATCCATCCATTCAGTGAGTCATCTGATGAGCCAGGCCTTTGAAATTTTCCCACTTTCTCCACATACCCCTTCCTTTCAAAGGGAGCTTTTCTCTAATCGAATTCTTTATTTCCATTGATCAATACAATTCCAACCACCATCATCTCTACTCACCACTGTGAATTTCCAGGTAGCAACAGAGATGGTGGGGTTATAATTTTGCAATGCTTTAAACCTCCAGGCTGCAAATAATCTAGACTTAAGACAACTCTTATTATTGTACTATTTAGGAATCAGCAGCATCACTTGTAAGGTCTGGTGCTGTGTTACAATCCCCTGTGAGCCCTGCAAAAATCAGCACCTGAAATGTTTACCTGCCCTTTTTAGAGATGTGAATTTCCCTGCTGTCTCAGGGAAAGCTTAGTCACTCACCATGGTGAATGTTTTATTGACTGTGTATTATCCATGAAATAAACAGTAGTGTCTTTAAGTAGAAGAAAATCTCTAAGGCTGTAAGACAAGAAATCAGGTTTAAACCAACATCTAAAATGAAGAAAGGTAGTTGTATGTGGAGGCCAATGCCTTCATTCTAGCATAGGGAAGGCAGTGTGAGGCCAGTGTGGTTTACATAGCAAGTTATGGGCCAGCCAGGGCTACCTAGTGAGACCCTGTCTCAATAACTAATAATAATAGTAATAATCATAATCATAATCATAATAATGAAGAGCAGGAGGAATAGAAAGATGGGGGAGGAAAGATGAGGGAGAAGGTGGGCCTTTGTAGATGGAATCATGTACTCTTGCTTTTATTTCTGTAGCTAGGATGAATAATGGTACAAACTTCCAATTTTATCACATCATAATAACATGTCTCATGGGGAAAGGTACTGTCAACGTTACTTGCAGAACTTTTCAAAAGAGAACAATAGTGGATTGTCCCTAGAGACAACACTAGCCATTTTTTTTAAAAGATAAAAGGAATAATAGGAAAAGCCAATTCCAATAACAACAAAATCTTTTCTTCCAATATGATCAAACTGAGTTTAGTCTTAAGCAAAAATGCAACTGATAATGATTTCTGACACTTAAAGTTGAAGTATGGGTTCTCTGTACAAAAAGAGTGCTATAAAGCTATGCAATTAGATTTAGACAAATATCAAGTTTTTAATTTTCAAATGATTACATTTTAAAAAATATGTAGTTGGTTCATAAATCCTGCATTATGCTTCTACATTTTGACTATATTCTTGCATTCAGAGTTTACTCCCTTTTTCTCTCTTGTATTTGTAGAAGTGTGGGTGTGTGGACATACCAAAACATTACAGAGATAATTTTTTCCCTAAAACATCCACACTATCTTAGCAGAGAAACACCTATGTATTTATATAATTAACCGTGCAACGAAATACAGTTTTCTTCCCCATGCCCCACATATTTTACCTTTAGTCATTAATAAATCAGCTGAGGCCAGATGTGATCAATGTATTTGCCCTCCTTAAAATCTGAGATTATATATATATAATGGTTTTCTTCTATTACATATTATTGTAATATATGTTACAAAGGTTTTATATATATATATATATATATATATATATATATATATATATATATTATACATACTGTTATATTTTCTTCTGTTATACATATATCATTTCCCTTTCCATTCCTATCCTCATTCTAGGCTTTTCTGGTTGAATGGACACCTTAAGCCTGCCTGTTTCACCTCTTACTTCTCCTGTCCGCTTGTGTAAGCCATCCCTTCCATTTGTCATACTGACTTCAACTTCTCTTTCTAACAGTTTATCTTCTTTCATTGATTCATCTATTGAATAAGTAAAGTTATAGACCACATTGTGGTGGAGAAGTTTTTCTGTGTCCTGGCAGTTGCTCCCAAATAACCATAAGACACTTAACATAAATTATAAATGTTCAGTTGATAGCTCAGGCTTATTACTACTAGCTCTTACAACTTAAATTAGCCCATTTCTATTATTCTATATATTGCCATGTAGCTCATGGCTTTACCTGTCCTCCTGTTGACTCCACTGACTCATCCCTTTTCTTCCCTGAATTCTTCTAGTCTGTCTCTCCCAATCTCTCCTGCCCAGCTAAAGGCCAGTAATACCTTTATTAACTAATGAGAGTAATACATTTTTACAGTGTACAATGATTATTTCACAGCAATGTTGGAAATTAAAAATAGAATTTTTCATATATCTGCTCAAATTTTACTCACTTGAGTGTCCTAATATTGGTTATGAAATTCTCAACTGACATTTTTCTTCTTTTTACTTTAATGAGAGCTGTTTAATTCTAATAGCCAGATTGTTTCCCCCTTCATTTTGCCAATGCCTTGGAGTGGTAGTTTGTCTTTGTTCATGATGGTATATTTACCCTGGGAAGTATAGTTAAGGGATAATGTGTTTTGATCAATGTAAAACCCAAATACTTGAGCAAAACAATACTTAGCTCTCTTTATAGATCATTAGAGAACAAGTGTGAAAATAGCTGACTCTCTACAAGGTTTTACTTTTATCATCATAATTTCTGTTAATGCATATTAATTGTACATATTAATGGGATTTATGGTCACTTTTTCATGCATGTATTGGTAATCTCTCTGGTCTCAATGGACCTCACAACTTCACTTTTATCTATGCACTCAGATTCCTCTCCTTTCCCCAGTAATCTCTTCATTTCTTTGAGTTCATTGTCATTAAATTTTAATTTCCATATATTTCCAACTGTAAGATGAAATGTCCCACATATATCTTTCTGTTTCTCACTTATTTTGCCTAGTTAAACTGAAGACTCCTAGTTCCATCCATTTTGCTGGAAATAATTTGATTTGATTCATTTGGACTGAATAAGAATCTCTCTCTCTCTCTCTCTCTCTCTCTCTCTCTCTCTCTCTCTGTGTGTGTGTGTGTGTGTGTGTGTGTGTGTGTGTGTGTTTGTGTGTGTGTGTATGTATGTATCAAGTTTTCTTTACCAGTCCATCTGAGATGATCATTTAGGGTGATATCACAGTTTGACTGCCATAAACATAGGAATTCAGGCACATCTATTGTGTGCTCACTTTTGTTCTCAATGCACTGTGATTCTTTTAGATTCATCTAAGAATAGTATAACAATATTATATGATAGTTCTACTTTTGATTTTTTTAGGAAACTCCACACTGTTTTTCATAGAGGCTATACTAAATTATATTAATTATATAATATATATATTATATGCTAAATTATAAGAGCCACTCTAACTAGGATGGGATGGAATAACAATGTAACTTTGGCATGCATTTGCCTGATGACTAAATATATTTAATATTTTTATATATTTATTGTCCATCTGTTCTTCTGAGATATGTCTGTTCAAATTAGTTTCCATCCACTGATTTGATTACTTGTTTTGTTAAAAGTTTTTAGTTCTTTATATATTTGAGTCATCAATCTCTTTCCAGATGAGTGGCTAGCAAAGATTTCTGAGCAATTATAGGCTACACTCTCCACTGTGTTGCCTCTATGCTGTGCAGATTTTTTATGTAGTCCTGTGTGGTAAATCTTCCTTTTATTTGTAAACCATTAGAGTTTCCTTAAAGCTTTATAATGTGTTTCAATACCTTAAAGTGTTTTCCTGAGTTATTTTTCCAATGTTTGCCTCAGGGTAATGTCTATGGCCAGTTTTGAGTTGATTTGTGTATACAGAGCATACATATTTGTTTTCTGTCATTGTGATAAAATGTCATGACCAAAGACAACCGGAAGAAGAGGGAGTTTATTTTTCCTTACAGATTTTGAGGTATATTCCAGTCCATGACAGCTTCCCATGCTTTCCAGGGTCAACTGGGCCAAACTGGCTTCCAAAGATGATTCCAGCAGTACAACGCAATTTTCACTGAATGGAATCTTATCATCCTGCCTCTTCAGAATTCTAGATTTCTCATTGGTGCTGAAAAAGAGTAAGAACTGACATTCTACCCCTTCCTCACATAGAACTATCATATTTCTCTTACCTCTGAAACCAGATTTTCAGATCTACCCACCAGGGTATGTCAAGCTGCTTTCTCTAGTGATGCTTCATGCTGCAGAGGGAGACAGAGAAACATAAGAGAAGACACATCCTCTCATAACTCAGAACACAGTCACTCAGCAACTACTACGTCCTGTTTCCAGGACAGCCTGAGATTGTCATAGGCATTCATTGTTGATAATAAAGCATAATATCATTTAGTGTTTGTTTATTAAAGTTGGTCAAGATTTTGGCTTCAAAATTAAACAGTTCTCCAGTACCAAATCAAGATTAACCATACAGGAGGATTAAACAAAAACATTTTTGTGACATATCAAAGCTTCAGTAATGTCAAGAATTTGACTTACATATTGCTCATTGAAAAAAAATACCACAAGTGAGTGCATAGCTCAGTAATAGAGTACTTGCATAAAATGTTCAGGGCCATAGGTTTTTATCTCCAGCATCAATATAACAAATTAAAAATAATGTAACATGACCATCTAAGAATATCTTAGAATGAAATTTTATGTCATAGAGCTTTGGTGCCAAAAAGACAAATTTACTTACATTCCATAGAGTTCAAAATGAATTCATGACATAGGTATAATTATATCCTGGACTGGATAAGGGGAGTATCATCTAGGCATTAGCCTGAATAGATTAAGTGGCTGATGTATATGAACAGTCTTATTAAATAAGAAACACAGAGCCAATTGCAGAGTGAAAAGCCCAAGAGGTCAGAGCAGTAGCTGACAGCTAAAACTTAAAACCACCTTTCTTACCCTTAGCTGTTACTGTTGTCCTTCCCTTCAGAAAGAGGCCTACTTCCTGTGTGTCTGTCCTTTTTATTGACTTTCTGTTCTGCCTTCTCAAGGGTTGTAAACCCAACCACATGACCTCCTTGTCTATACAGACCTCTAGGACTTCTATGGTTGGTATTGAGATTAAAGGCATGTATTTCCATGCTGGCTGTATCCTTGAACACACAGAGATCTGCCTAGCTCTGCCTCCCAAGTGCTGGGATTAAAGGCTTGCACCACCACCGCCCAGCTTATGCTATGGCTTGCTATTAGCTCTGACCCCAAGGCAACTTTATTTATTAACATACAAATAAAATCACATTTCAGTACAAATAAAATGCCACCGTATTTCCTCTTTTCTATTTTAATAAAAAGAAAAAAGGAAAAAGTTATAACTAATATAAGAAAAACTATATATAAAAGTACAATAACTATATACCATATATACAAGCAATAAATACCTAAACAATGTCTAGTTCATTTGCACTTGACAAATTCAGAGAAAATAATTCCATTATCTATCCTATTTGGGTAAGTCCAAAATGTACCTGATTAACTTTCTCTCCTAACTTTTATTACTAACAGAACTATCTTATAATATCTTTCAAATTTACATACTTACACTTCTTTAGTGAGTTTATTTTCCGAAATTCTTAACAAGGAAAAATATAAATATAACTAACTAATCTTCAACTCCCTCAGAGACCCAAGAAAGAAATAATATTACCTAATAAAAAATAAAAACAGGAAGTGCATGCAAGGAGCTTCCAAAAAAAAAAAAAAAGTGAGTTGACAGGAACAGCCAGCTGCCTGGACAGTCACTTGAGGTTTCTCTGCAGTGTTGGGGCATCATCTTCAGCCTATAGGCTTAGTGTATCTGACAGACTCATTTGTGAACTAGGATGTACACAATGTCAACAATTCGACCCCACATTTGGTGAGAGCAGTCCATGTACCAAAAACACCTGAATTCCATTAGTGTCATGTCATGATTCAGGATTTTAAATTCTGGAAATTGTTGATTTTTTTTTTAAATTCAGCTGTCCATTCTTCTTGGCTGTGTGTGTATGGCTTCATCTTTGCATCCCATTCTTCTCCACATCCCTCTATTAAATGCCAGTCTACTATTGAGAGGTGTGAGCTTAGTTACTCTTCAAAAATAACTGTTTCAGGTGCTGTTCCACTGCATATCAGAAGCCATCGGCCCACTGCCTGTTCAGACCCAACCGAGTAAACACACAGAGACTTATATTGCTAACAAACTGTATGGCTGTGGCAGGCTTCTTGTTATCTACTTCTTCTATCTTAAATTAACCCATTTTTATTAGTCTATAAGTTGCCAAGTGGCTCATGGCTTACTGATACCTTACATCTCGCTTGTTGTGGCTGCGTCTGGCAGTGTCTCTCTGCCTCAGCCTTCCACTTCCCAGAATTCTCCTCTTTGCTTGTCCCGCATATACTTCCTGCCTGGCTACTGGCCAATCAGTGTTTTATTTATTAATCAATCAGAGCAACACATTTAACAAACAGAACATCCCACAGCAGGGTGGTCAAAGAAGTTAATAGAGAAATCTAATTTTCTTAAGCCAAAGTCCAACTGCAACATACCACCAGAATTCCTCCCATAAAAATCTCAGTGTCGGGTTGGGGATTTAGCTCAGTGGTAGAGTGCTTGCCTAGAAAGCACAAGGCCCTGGGTCCGATTCTCAGCTCAAAAAAAAATCTCAGTGTCATTCAACTTTGATCGTGTTTGACATCCTTTTTAATTTCTTAAAGGGAAAGTTCAATTTATACAGTCCAATAACTTGGTAAATAGTTTAGGGATGTTTGTATACACTTTGTAGTATAGGGATGAATTTACAAATGTCTTTATGAATAATTCATTTTGTACACAAAGTTGGGGAAGGAAGTATAAGACCCATATAATCTGTAGTGTCAGTGTCAAATGAGACAAGCCACTAGCATGACTGGGGAAGAATTGCTACCATGAAGAGGATGAGGAATTACTGCTAATTTACTTTCTGACAAGAAAAGTTCACATGTAGATGGCACAGGGGTATGTCACATTTCTTTTTAATAACCTATATGCTCCTGTAAATTAGATAATGAAATCTTATCTAAACTGGTCAGCACATGGTGGCTACTCAAAAATAGCATCCAGACCAGGTAAAAATCCTCTTGACTTCAGATATTCTATATGCATTGGACCAACTTTCTAGAATGCTGATTCCTATGGCAAGTGGTGAGGCAATTAGGATTAGAGATACTCCCACAAATATAATTCACTAGTCCTCTGGTATATAGAGCTACATGTAGCTAATATAGTCAACTTCATTAAAAAAAAACATGAATGGTGTCATAATCAAGTTGTATCAACTGTTTTTATATTTAAGTCCAATAAGCTTAAAAATTATAGGAACACTATAGCTTATATTGGTATTTAGCTAAGGGTCTCCATTCACTTAAAGTCTTACTAATGCAAGCACATGTTACTCTTTATGTGCCATGACACTGGGTGTCTCAGTTGCTGTATGTTCATGACTTTAACAACTTTTCTTGAACCACCAATATCATTATTCTTACACCCTTGCTTTCTTACTTGAATACATCATCTCTAGAAGCATAAATCTTTTCACACTCTCACATACACAATTTATATTTAGTAATAAATTATATGCAAAGCATTTAAATCATATCTATTGGTTTTTAAAATTGTTTTTTTTAAAGACAAGCTCTGTGCATGTGTCATTTTATACAAGTTTCTAATTTTTTAAGGAATGTCTCTAAAGTGCCCATCACATATGGGCAAAAGAATGCTGAGATCCAACAGGAAAGTCATGACATTCTTATCAGATATACAATAGTCAATATTTCCAACTTTGGTGCTGATTCTAAAACAAGGGACACTACACCAGGGAAAATGGAAGCACCTTCTGGTTCATACCTGAAAATTCCCTACAAGTTCACCAGCTTAAGGTTTGCTTGCCCGCTGATGGGTTTTAGGGGATTGATTAGATCAGGTGGGCTGTGACTGAGTCAATGGATTAATCTACAGATAAACTCATCATTTAATGGCATTCCTGGCACTGAAGCTGAGGTTAAGGAATTAAATTTCTGGGAGAATGCCCTGGAAGAGATTCTTACCTCTCTGTCTCTCTTGTCCTCTTTCCCTCTCTTCTCCTCTGCCACCTTGAAGTAAAACAACCTCCACCACACACTCCCATGCCATGGTGTCTGCCTCAGCTCAGGCCTAAAACAAAGAAGCCAACTGACCTCAAAACGTCCAGGAAAATGAGCCAAGATAAGTGTTTACTCCTTAAGAGTTTACCCCAGCATTTCATTACAATGGCAAAAATTTGAATGATATAATTTTTTTTTCATAATTTGGGGATAAGCAGTTTTGCTGTTAACTTACTAGAGCCTGGAATTCACAGAAAACACACTGCATAAATGGATCAAATTATTTCCTGTATTTCCCTTTAAAACATTTTAATGTGTATTAAATTTCATTTTCATTTAAAAATATTTTTCATTTCCAGTATTTTGTATGTTATTATTTTCCTACATTCTGTTATTAAACTTTTATGAAAGTCTCTGTTTTTCTGTCAGTTGATGAAAATGAACTGTAAACTAAGGAGATAGAAACTAAATGTCAAACAATGTCTTCAACAGAAATGTATTGATACATTTGTTATTATATCCATTTAACAATTTGTACTTCCTACACCACTTTATCATTTTTACTTTACAATAGAGCTTTTAAAATGTACAAGCAGAGAGAGAGATCTAATTAGAAGTCTCAAATTTAGAGAAAGGAATATCCCTTGAGGTCATGCCTACCACCTTTAATAGGTAAAGTTGAAGTAATGAATTATCCAGGGGCCACCCTGACCTCACAGGCAGGGCTGGGCAAATGGGAATCTAAGAAGGAAAGAAAAGAATTTAGTTATTGTGTTCTTGCCTGATCACATTCCTGAGACTTTCATTGATCCATCTCCTTTTCATTTTCTAGCAGAACAGTGGTCAACACTGGCTTCCCAAGCCTTGTCTACACAATAGACAAGAAAAACTCACATTATTATTTTTTTCCAAAGGCTTTGTGCTATCTTAGACCCAGATCCCAAAGTTATTTTTCCTTATCTCCTTCAAGATAGGTTCAAGACTCCAGCAAAGGACTTGCCTAACTTGAAGATTCCAGGTATGATATGCCTCAATTCAGCTGAAAAAGCAACTCATAAAACATGGGTTTATCATTGTTCCCTCCCGCATAACAAGATGCACATTTTAGAGATGATGTATAGATCTTTGTTAAATCCTCAATGGGAAAATTTAGTAATATTTAAAAGTGACAACAAAACATGCTGGGTGACTCATTATTAAAGCTAAGGGTCTTTTTCCCCCCTCTCAAATTTCACATTGTTTTATGTTCTGCAGCCAGGCAAAGTGACTTTTCATCTCTAAACTGATACCTAGGAAGATACAAGGAATGTGACCTGCTTTAAAAAAAATGGGTCTTCTCTTCTCAGGCCAATATTGCTGGGAAGGATTCATATTTTGCAGACATCCATCCATTTTCTCCTCTGTGTCTTTTGATCATGGGTGGGTTAAATAATCACACCATAGCTACAGTGCTTCAGAGTGCTTCTTAGCTTTTCCATGTGCTACAAATAATAGGAATATATGCTGTGAACAAACACACTGGCCTGAGGACAAAATTAATATATGACTTTACTTATGCAAAAACTGATCTGACATTTTTTTCCTTAGGCGGAATTTAACCACATAGTCCTAGCTCTCCTGGAGTTTATAGAGATATACCTGTCTCTAACTCTCATGTGATGGGATTGAAGGCATGCATACCATGACGAGCAAATCTTTTCTGATTTAGAAACTGAATTTCAGTAGGCAAGCATAAGGTCTGAAGAAGTAACTTGTCAATGTCATACAATCATAAAAAAATATGGACTGAAGGAATATGGAAGCATTTACTTCGTGTAGTTCTAAGGGCTTATTTTACCTATGATTTATTCATTTGTAATAATGTATATCCTTGTTTTAAACAATATGAATAAATGTAAATGCACTAATAATAAGCAGTGTTTTATTCTGAAAAATCCATCAGATTTTAGCCTGTTTTACCTATATTAATTCACTTATTTGAATCTAGTAAATGAGTATTTTCATCTATATTTCTTAATCAACCATCATTCTTTTAGGAGAGAAGGCTACTAATCTTGATAACTTGCAGAACCAAGTCTGGGTTCCACTGCATAAACAAAACACTGCTTAGGCCAATTAGCTTTGAGCTAATCACAACTGTTCATATATCCTTCATCAAATATAGTCAGTGTCTTTGCCTTTCTTATGCTTGTTTTAACAGCTTTACATTCTAACAATTCTGATCTCTATTCAGGAAATAAATAAATTCAGAAATAAAATGAAGACAGACACTATCTGCAGAGATTTCATGTCATCATCTAATTTTCCTAATTGATTGGAGAGTTTACATAATTAATTCTGATTGGAGATGAATATGTCTAGTCCAATACTGCCCTGCTATTTACTCTAATTCAAACATACATACATACATACACACACACACACACACACACACACACACACACACACACACACACACACTGGTCTATAGAGTCAAAAAGTATGAGTTTATGGGGCTCAGCAGTATCATTTATTAGATCCAGATCCTTGTATAAATAATTTAAAATAAGTAAAATGTACTTTTCTCATATGTGAAATAGAGGCAACAATAAACTATTCTAAGTGCATATATAGCTATCAGGATTGTTAGACAATAGTTTAATTTCCTGTACTCCACTTAGCTTCTCCATAAATGTTGTTTTCCCACCTTCCTTTGCAGTAGCATTGGAATCTTCTTCTTATATATTTGGCAAATGTCTACATGAATAGGTAAGCTTATATTATTGATAGATTCCAACTAGAGTGTTCTTTCTTCCCTTTATCTAGCCTGTTACTCTGGTTGCATATTATTCTCCAAAATTCTATCCTTTGGAGGTTGACTTTTTCCATGCATGATCTCAGCCAAAGGTGAGGTTTCAAAGTAACCTTTAACCAAATTCATTCAGTCTACTTTTGAATTAGAAGCAGATGAAAGGGACTGATTTTTTTTTCTGCCTGAAAGAAACGTGGGGCTATTTTTGTGCCAAGATAATTCACTAATACAGAAAATATTTATATATCTCATCTTCATTCAGGAAATCTCTTGGCTAATTATGAAAATATTAATTAAGTTAGGAGCAATTGAAAAAATGTTGCTTTTAACCTGACCAATCTAAGCTAGTATTAAGTTACTATGGTATTTGTACAGAGTCAGATTTCAGAAGTATCTGCAGATATAGTCCCATAAAATTTAACTATGACTTTATTTTCTTCCTTCCCAGGAAATAGATATTCTACTGTCAGTCAGTGTTCTTGACCTTTCAAAATTATTCCAAAGTTAACTTTTTCCAAAATCATTCAATGCTATCCCAGAACATTTATTATGTAGCAAACACTACCTATTTGCCTTTGGAGACCCATTCTACAAGGTTCACCCTGCTCTGCACCCAAGGCCGATGACTTTGTGGACAATATTGACAGATCTATTAGGACTCTTGCCTCAGCTGGTTTCAGCCAATGAGCATCATTTATGCAAGCTTAGAGTATGAGAGCATTTGAAATTGGGGATGAAGTCTATAGTATACCATGCTAGGTTTCTCTATGTTGACTGATTTCCCTACCAAAGACTCCCGTCATTCTTCTATTTCTATTCAAGTACTCTCAATGGTTCAGCATATTTTGTTCTCACCCCTCACTTCTTCACCCACATGCACTGTGGGTGATAGTGACTCCATGATTTTATAGTGCCCTATAGTTCATCTCTTTGCAAATATCAATACTGTTAAAATCTCTTCCTGTATTAAATCCTTATAATCATAATAATGTACCATACCTTATACAGTGTTGTGCCTTTTTAGCCAACTTTAGTTCTGTTCCCATTGACTAGCTATTACACCATTATCTAACTTACCTACCCATAGAACCCCATTTACCCTTTGAAACACAACACAAGGACAACCTTCCTCACTGTTCTTCTAGAATTAAACCCTTCAGAGAGATAAAGTCTTTGGACAAGTTCTTGCTGAGTTCAAATCTTGACTCCATCTTTTAGTAACTGACTATATGACCCAAAACTAAATGAGATGCTTAATTTTCATAGTCTCAATTCACTTTTTAATAGAATAGAAACAATGATCACTCTCCCATAGAGAGTTTGTGAAAGTTAAGTTAGTTCATATGTTTAATGTACTTTGTCAACTGCCTGAAAAATCATTTAACTTATTATTAAGCAATAAAAAATTTGAAAATTTTCCTTTCAGCTATTATTATTATTAATATGCTCCCTCATGTATTTCTTGGTTGTTTTGAAACAGAATTTTGGATGATGGCCTTCTATTTCTGATCATCCTGTCTGTATGCCCTGAGTGTTGATATTATTGGCATGTATCCTCATTTATGGTTATGCATTGCTGGAAATCAAACCCAAGGCTTCAGGCTTCCTAGGCAAGCACTCTACTAACTGTGTGACAGCCCCAGCCCTCTACTGTATTAGTATTTTCATCCTCCTCTTCTTGGACCCTGCTTACCTCCTCCTTCTTTCTTCCTTATTCTTTCCTATTTAATTGACATTTGAAAATTATGGATCTGTGTGAGATATTTCTTACAAGTATACATGATATAATATTTGAATTGCACTAAACAAAGGTACCTGTCAAAATAAACACCATTTTTATAATGATATCATTTGAAATTTATCCTTTTAGCTTTTTGAAAAATACAGTATAGTGTCATTATCTATAGACACTAATGCATTGTGATGTGTGTGTGTGTGTGTGCACGCATATTTGTGTGTTTATTTTAATTGAAATTTAGCACCTGTTGATGAGCTGCCTCCAGTTGGGGTTTTTGTTGTTTATTGAATCTTAAGAACAATGAATCCTACAGTGAATAGACTGCAGGTCTACGTTTCATTACCAAGGCCTGACTGAAGGCTGAGAATTCCATGTTGCCTTTTTTATGGAGGTGTGTTTAAAGAAGCAAAGATGAGCCAGGCTCTTGTGAAAGAGGCTTCAGGAACCACTTTCACTTCAGCAAGTTGCAACAAGCTAAGCCACACTACAAAGAAAACCAGTTCCAGGACCCACAGTAAATGGTTCTGTTTTAGAAATGCACACAGAATTGAAAAGTCAGGTAAAGGACTGAAGCATTTACAACACTTCAAATTAACAAACATAGTGAGAATTTGAGAGAATGCCCATCCCAGACTGTTCATTTCCTAGAAGCCAGATTCACAAGAAAACAGCCAGGACTGGCTTTACATGAATTTTTTATTTTTTGCTTCCTCCATGAAGAAGTTACATTTTAGGGATAATAAGGGCTTACAGAGCTACTCTGTAGCAGATAAAGCCTATTCATGGAAAACTCGATTTACAGATATCATGGAAAACTTATTACTCAAGATAAGATCAAATATTCAAATAATTGAGCTGTGAGTAGACTCTGTGGTCAATGAGATTCTCACTATCTTCCATTTCCTGAAGATAAATCCTCAGCCTGTCTTTCTGAGGGTGTTTATTCCATGTCTGCATGCATCCATCATAACAGCCCTGATTGCTTGGCAGTGGAACCTCCCTATGAATATAAAATTTACAACTAAGAAGAGGGCAAAACAATAGAAGTAATTAGTTCTATACCGCTTACCTACTACTCACAGGGTAATTCATAGGCAGCATTATATGCATTATCACATTAATTCATTAATTAAAATCACATTAACAGGAATCTTATGAGGTTCTTTATTATTATTCTCATTAAACAAATGAGGAAACTGAGGCTCAGAAATAATTTGCTTTTGGCCATACAACTAATAATAAGCTCCAATTTATCATGTCGCCTTTCATATAACTTTCATCTGTGGTTCTCCCCTCAGTCAGTGCCTCCTCTCCAGCCCTCAAGGAGTGTATGGATATGTGGAACACATCTTGTGTCACTATTGCCCAAGTCTTTCTGGATTTTCATGTGTAGCCAGGGAAACTTCACTTCCTGCAAAGCCAGGGACAGTCTGCAGGAGAAAATTAGTCTTCTTCAAGTCTATGTGCAGATTCTTTTTTTCATAACATAGGTATAGTTTTTAATTAGTTCCTTGAGATTTTTCATACATGTTTTGATCATACTTGCCTCCTTCTCCCGAGCCCTACCAGATTCATTCCACTTTCCTAACCACTCACATTTATGCCCTTTTTTATCTTCTTTTTAAAAAACCCATCCATTCCAATTTGTGGTGCCCATGCATTTTGCTTGTGCAGCTCTCCCCTGGAAGGTGGTCGGCTTGCCAGCGGCTACACTCTTGAGAAAACTCACTCTCACCTTCCTGAAACTCTCCACTGCAGTTCTCTCAATAGCTTCACATCTAGGAGTAGGATTGCATGCCCACCTCCCCTTCCTCATTCTAGAATGTGGGCACATCTTTTGGAAATACTGTGCTTAAACTCTAGAGACTTGATAATTTCTAAGAAATAAGTTGTTAATTAATAAATAATCAATCTATCTATTATTTAAAGTCATTCATTCCAACCACTAAGGCTATCTAAATCTGGTTAAGTAGGATATAGTTTGAAAGTCTATTATGTAATGTCAGATAATTGTCCATTTTTTTTCATTCTGTTGTTATGTTGTTTTAACCGTTGAAAAATAAAAAGGTTCTCATGAGATGCAGAGGTGAATTTCTAAGTTCAAGGCTAATCTATTCTATAGAGTGAGTTATAGGACAGACTGGTCTATACAAAGAAACCCTGTCTTGGATGAGAGAGAGAGAGAGAGAGAGAGAGAGAGAGAGAGAGAGAGAGAGAGAGAGAGAAGGAGAAAGGCTTTTACATGTCTTTCTGTTTCAATCACTAGTCACAATTAGAATCATCAAAATGAGCTTTGTAAATGTAAGGTTTACATGTTTTCTTATTGTTACTAAACCTGTCATACTTTTAAGCACAGTTTACTTTGAAGTTTCGACTAAAATACCAGAAGTTTCAGGTGAGAAAATGGCACCCTTCAAAGACCATTAAGTTGATTGATACATTCCAAAAATACTTGCCATCTATTCCATTTGTCATTCTTCTTTGCAAATGTTTTTAGACTACATGCATTCTTTTCAGTATTTGCAAATGTGCCCTCTGAGAAAACACTTAACTGTGAGTCATAGTGCAGAGTTGTCTGGAGTCAATGTTACATTCAATTTGACTTAATTAAATGTTAAAGACATTGTTCACAACATGTAACAGGAAAAGGTAGATGATCCTTCTCAGTAACAGTTTCCAATTTTCACTGTTTAAACTTGGATGTGATTGTAAGTTGTGGTGATATTTTAATTGTGCTGAAATGTGATTTTGTTTGTATGTTAACAAAGTTTGCCTGGAGATCAAAGGTCATTAGAGCCAGGAATAGAAGTCAGGTAGTGGTAGCCACCTGACTCAGGCAGAGTCCCTGTATGGTCAAAGAAACAGCTAAGTGTGGTGACCCTTGAGTCTTTAATCCCAGTATCACAACCATAGAGACCAGGAAGTCTGTATAGACAGACAGTGACGAAGAAGTCATGTGGCTGGGCTTAGAGCCAATGAGAAGGCAGAACAGGAAAGATAAAACACAAGACACAGAAGAAGAAGTTCTCTCTCTCAGGGGAAAGATGACAGCGAGTAGTAAGCTAAAGGGAGTTGTGGCTCTTCCTCTGAACTCTTAGGCTTTAACTCTGTATTTGGCTCTGTGTTTCTTATTTAATAAGACCATTTAGAAAATTGTCTACAGTAAGTCTCAACATTATGTCTTATGAAGATGAAACCAACAAGCCCACAGAACATGGTAAGGTGGAACTGTAAAACTATGCATGTAAACATCATCAAATTAGATTCATAGGATGTGTTATTTTAAATATCTACCTTCCATCATGTCTCTTTCAGAAGTCAGTTTGATTGTTACAGTCATGCTCTTTATTTGTTCATGCAAGTTACTTCTTGGGCTTTTTTGGTGCTTCCTGATTTGGGATACATAACTTTCCCCCATGAATCCTTCAGAACACAATCTTTTCTCATCCTGAGTGTAAATGAAATAATATGGGCACTGGCAGGTACATCAGGGACTGGAGGGACTCTGACTCAGTACCATGAGGAGGGACTTGGATTCATCAGTACTTTGGAGGTTACTCAAATAGGGCAAAAAAGCAGTTGGGTATATGATGTATCCTGTTTTGTGTTTGCCAAACTTCAGTGATAATTTCTGCAGATCTAGAGCATGAAACACAGATGGAAACTGCTTCCAATGATCATAAGTACAATGATAAGAAGGGGCAATGGAAAGATACAGAAGGAGGCAGGATGCTGTATCATAGATACATTTCTAGTTATGTAGCTTTGCACAGATTACTGTCCACCTTCTGGTCTTTGCATCCTTCCTCACCCATGAAATAAGAGTAGTCATCATTTTTTTCCTCATTTAATTAGCATATAATTTTAGGAAAAATCCTGATCTTTGGTAAAGAATAAATAAGTCTAAGAAGTCCAGTGGTCAGTGCAGGAAGCTGAGTTGGAACTGCCATTCAGCTTTGGATTTAGATCCAGCAGTTAAAAGACTCATAGCATTGCAACCTAAACAAATGTGTCTACTCTCTCCTTTCTCCAGGAGCATCTCACCCCTGACTTCACCTCCCAGTTTCACTCATGATTACAATGTGGCTCACTGCTACTCTCAAATCAGCCTGATTTTCATACACTCCCTTCCAGGTTTCTATTTAATGAAACCCCTTTCCATAAATTGGGAGTAAACTCTAGGATTTCTAACTCCCCGTTATTAAATCAGACCTTCCCTATTTCCTTGGGCTTGGATGTCTCGAGCCACAATTTTAAGTCAATGCATTTTTCAACTTTATTAGAGTAGAAATGCCTTCGATTTCTCTGCCATCCTTCCAGATGCAGCTTATGATTCATTCTGTAGATAAGACGTCCTTAGGAGAAAATCAGAGGTCACTCCTGCTGTCAAACAAAATCTTTGTCAGTATTGAAATGAGAACTAATTTGACTTAATCTAAGTTGACATGGATAAGAACAGCTCAGTGCTAGAAAAGAATTCAATGGTATCAGAAGTGGGAGGCAAAATATGGAAATATACCCATGATGTCAGGGTACTTATAAAGCACTTGGAAATGCTTGTCAAATAACAAAACAGAAATCACAGGAAAGTTGTTTTCTGTCTATGCTGAAGAAATTGAAGTGCTGAATGCACATTCTTTATAGTCTTTACTGTTCTGGAAGAAAGACACTTTCCCTTTCAGAATTAACAGAAGTGCCCTAAGAGCACCTAACACATTTCCTACACACAAATTCTCACATCGGTTTATAAATCCTTCTCTACAGTTTATTTTCTGTGGTCCTTTTCCAGAACAGAGGTGGCATCTCCTCGCTCCATTGTGGGTGGCTTATTATATTGCTGGCTACATTCCCATGCTGCAAGTAAGGAAGTACTATTTAATGATAATTGACATTGTTATGGCAAATGTTTTGATTAGTATCATAATCAAGATCTTGGTTACAAGATTACCATTATTATTCCCATTTCATCTTGATAACAAGATGGGTCAACTGGTGATCCCAAAGACTTACTCACTTAACCATTGATTGCCCTTTGTAAAATCAGAATCATACAGTATATAATAAAAGTTAGGCAATGCTCTGGTAGGGTAACCAACTAGAGGATTTATATTCTGGGAAATTCATCACTCTCAGGCAGACTAGGAAAGTGGAATACCTTAAGCAATGGGGTGAAATGGGAGTTCAGGAATTCAAAACTCTGGATCTGAGCCAACCCTGCCACTGTTTAATGGCATCTGAATTTCCAAATCTCATTTATCATAATTTGCTTATTTTGAATCTGTTAAAAACCACTCTGGTGACTCTTCTGAGAAGGCCATACATATGGCTTGAGTATGTACTTCCTTTCCCCTAAATGCCCCCCCAATGTCTGTGCATAAGTCTATATTGAAAACCATTTTTTAATATTCCTTAACTTTGCTTCATTAAAAATATAAAGGCTTGAATGACAATGTACTTGAGAGTTTTTTTTTAATGATGCTATATACATCTATCACATCTTTTCCTTTTGATTTTAAAAATCATTATCCCAAGCAGATGAGTCTGTGGTCCCATGAGCTCTGAACTGTCAGTAGTTGAGACTTGACATCCTTAGATACTATGGTTCATTAAGACAACACTTAAATTCTGACCTCCCATTTGTTATGCTTACTTTTTTTCTCAAGGAAAAGCTATTTTCTCTGTTCAGAGCTATAACACCAAAGAGAAGGTACTGGATTAAATCCATCTGATATATTTATCTTGTGACTTTGGAGTTGATTGATAATGTAACTTTCTCAGCTTCACTTTTTATTTGAAAATTGATAACTCCAGCAAAACCCATTGATTAGGTTATTCTGAAAATTAAATAATGTATGTGAAAATATAAATATATACATAACATAAAAATACATACCATTTGATATTGATGAAAATGCAGAAGATTGTAAGCTTGATAAAAACACTAACCTACTAAATTGAAACTGCACTTAGTGGTGTATATGTTCTTAATCAAATAACCCAGTTCTAGGCAATAAATATCAAAGAGATAAGCTCTAGCTAATAGCATGCAATCAACTTATCTCATTATGACCAAATAAAACAAATGTCTAGCAACCAACTTATCTCACTATGATCAAATAAAGCAAATGTCTAAGAATAGCATATCAGACTTTCTGTGTTTGCCCATACTACTGGGTGGAACACAAGGACAATTTCTGATTCAAAGTGCTGCCTATTTCATGCTTGTTCATTGTTCAGATAAATTCTGTTTAAGGTGAATTGTTTTTCCTTGACATTTTAAAGACCACTGCTATGAAATCACAGATATCAATATGCAACTGTGTACTACCAATACTCTTTCACCCAAAACAAACCTCTCCATTCACAGCGCAGTGTGACCTAGAGAAGGTTTATGGTGTCAGGTGTGGCAGTAGAAAGTATCTCGTGTAGACTCTGGTTCCTGAAATGCAGAGAGGATACCCTGAAGCCCCAAAGTACAAAGTGATTTGGGCCTTCCTGCAGCTAAATAAAGATGGATTGGACAACTTAAATGCCAACCCTTTCTCTTCTCTAATCCTGAGCTCAGGTTTTTTATATCTCTTGGCTTCTCCTCCTAAGACCTGAAATCAAAAGGCAGAACCTTTGGGTTTTGTACCTGTGACTAGTTTATTGTATACATATCTCGTGAAAGAAAAATTAAAAATCCCTCAATATAAGAAGTCACCAAGGCAATTGTAAAATACATATATAAAAGGATTAGGCTACACTTCTTAAATTAGCCAAAAGTAGTCTTTAGGGCAGGAAATATGGAGAATGGCCAAAGGAAAAGGAACTCAGGACTTTGAGGGGGAAACTTTAGTAATCAGAGTTCTGTGAAGACTGTGATGACCTCTAAATAACAGGGCATTTTCCTTCCCTGGTGGGCATAAAGCTACCCTAAGCAGATTATAGAATACCAGCTTTGTAGTCTCATCGCTAAGGACTCTGAGTAACTAGCAGGAAGGGACTGTTGTACAAGTCTGAATTTTAGGTGCTTCAGAAGTTGAGGCAAGACCTACACATGCAGTAGTCTACAGTTTCTCTCAGTGTCCATTATTCTCGTGACAGGAGGAAAGACAACCGGATGCTACTCTGAGGGTTTTAGATAGAATCAGAGTTGCATGAATAACTGAGAACAGTGATGTGCACAGAAGTTACCTTGAGTGCCAAGCACAATCCTAAGCACTTTACACAGTGTCCATGCTGTTACCACAAGAATATCCAACACCAGATAACTCATAATTAGTATTTCTTCCCTTTAATTCTGAAGTCTGCAAAGTCCAAGGTGAAGGAGCTGACAAATTCAGAGTCTGGTAAGATTGTGTTGTTGCTCCCACAGATGACAGAAGAGCAGGAGAGGCCTGAATAGGCTTGTTTTCAGCATCTGTTGCATTATAAGACCACTAATCCATTCAAGAAAGGAGATTGTTCTTGACTTAATCATAACACAAAAAGTTTTTAATTCTTCAAAATTTTATACATGTTCTTATGGTATTTTGTTTTTATTCTCCTTCCTCTTTCAATTTTTCCAGGATCCACTCCACCTCTCACCTCTTTTCCACCTCCAACTTCAAGTCTATAAACACCTGATGTGAGGTCATTCACTAAAGCATGTTGGGTGGACCTACAAGGGACCACACCTCTAAAGAATACTGACTCTCCCTCCCTTAGCAGCTATAACCTACAGTAGCTCCTCAGCAAGTGTAAGGGCTGGTGAACCCTTCTCCCTCTGTGCTACAATGTTGACTACCTTTATATTGTGCAAGCAGCAACAGCTACTGTGATTTTTGGAGGGTTTGTTATGTCCAGAAGATACTGCATTGGGCATCAGTTCCAGTGTATGAATTTTGAAAGGACACATACACTTACATCATAGGCAAAAATGGTGTATCAGGTTATCTGAGAGAGATGTTGTTACTTTCTTATTCTTCAGAGGGTAAAAACTTTGATTTTTAAAAGGTGAAACAGTTTAAGTCAGGTTATATATCTGGGAAGCAACAGAACTCTGAACCAAACCCAGCTGTGTTCTACTGCAAGCCCTGTGTTCTTTACCCTTGTGCCTACTGCCTTACACTCTTTATCATTTAGACAAAGCTTCTGCTCTCTTTAAGACTTGAACATCTCCTCAAATCTGAAGCTTTCTCTCAGGAGCAATTTCTCCCCCAATTATGCTGCAATCCATAACATTTTCCATAACTCAGTTGTATTTGTGTTAAACTGATCAGTTTCTCCATGGCTCGATGGAGAGCTCCTAGAAGACAGGAGTTATGTTTTATTCTACATTACATTCCCTTGTCTGCTACCAGTATCAACTCTATAAATGGTGGCAGAATCAAATGTTTACACAGAGTTGTCTTTGAAGGGAGCATTTCTGTGACATATTAATGTTACTGTTGCTTTAAATGCCAAGATGGTTTTGAAGATTGCAAGTGAACAACTGGAAAGTGATAGGAATAAAAAATACCAGAGACAGGGGTATTTTCTTGTATCTTGTGGTTACAAAGTTAGAGCATATTCCTGAGGTATGAGAGGAAGTCTTTAACTGTAAAGAAGGTAACATGTGGAATTTATTAGACCAATTATTTATGTGAGCTGGAAGTAAAAATATGTGCATGAACAGTTTAGATAAATTCAAAGATGAAAGCTGCATAACTCACTGTTAATAGCAAATTAGAAGGTTGAAAGGCCAGTCATCATTTCCTAATGATGGTCAACTGTCTTCTTTCCCATCAAAAATAAAATAAAATTTAAAAAGCCTATTAGTCTCAGTACTGAGCGCTGACAGAGGAGTTGGTAGGAATTATATTCAATAGGGCAGCTCTATTCCTTCTTGAATTTTGGTCACATCATATGTATTGGAAGACAGAGAAGATATCAAGATGAACAGCCTTGCTCAGGCTGTACCAAGCACATCTACTATACACCAGCAACCTTGGTTCTTGTTCCTGGGGGACACAGAGAACACTTTCAAAAGCCTGCATTAGGAGACATCATCAGTGACATAAATCAGTAGAGTTGCTAACATAAAATGCCTTGACAAAGCTAGAAGGCAAAAATGGCAAGACTGACCTTAGTAACCTTTAACTAGTCAAGATCATTAAATTATATATACTCTGAGTATCAGTAAAATTCAATCCAAGACAATATGGACACCCTAAATTTTTTAATGACTTCAAAATATTTGGGCAGTCCTTTCTACCTCTCAGCCTAGGCTCCATGAGTCTGCCTAAAACATGTTAGAGAGAAAACATTTTAATTCAAAAGCGAGTGAAAACATAGCATTTGTTCCCTTGGTGGCTCTTCCTAGGAACTTTGTTATTGACTATTGAACAAATTGCCCTTAATAAAAAAAAACTTACTTATTAGATTTCTATATATGTATCTAGTATTATCTACTTCATCAAAGAAAGTTCTTGCATGATGTATCATATCCATTTCTTCTACAATCTAATTATTGTGCGTAATTTTACTTCCCCCAAGAACTAGCAGTTAAGTTGGTTAAATCACAATTACCAATAGAACTGCAATATAAAATTAGGCCTGTATTTCCACAGGCCCTTATCATTTTACTCAACTCTCTGTGGATATGGACAGGGCAAAGTTAAAAAATCTTACCATCAATGTAATCAGATCACCACTGAGTAAGTAAAATATCATAGGCTATAGAAGGTAATACTGCTCTCACCTGTGAAGAATGAAAGAGCCTGTAAGCAAGGCTGCTGCTTGCTGCCCCTGTTGAATTATTAGCAGCGAAAGAACCCTTGCCCTTGGCCACAAGATATCATGATCACGCTTGAAATAGATTTTTCCCAAAGAACAGTGTGGCTATCCTTTCTGAAGGTCTATAAACACAGAATAAACTGGAGAGTCCCAAGATTTCCTGAGACTTCCAGAAATTTAAGTCCTGTGAGAATGGGTATATATATATAAAATTTGATCCTTTAGAAGAAAAGCATAGTGTTCCTTTTAATCAGGGACTAGTTATCACATTATTTAGAAGAGTTTGTGAGATATTGGGCACTATGGGAGAGAAGTGATTGTAAGAAAATCCATGATGCCTTCTCTAAATCTAAAAGTTGTATAGAATTAATAAGAGAAATGGAGAAGGGGCAATTATTAAATAAGGTCATTTACCATAAATAAGGTATACCAAATGTTACACTGTGAACCACATCTTGTCAACTCAATCCAGGAAATCTTTATTATTAAGTGCTTCCTATATGCAAAGGCCCCAGGAAGTTGCCCTAAGGCAGGAGTATGGTGCGGTTCTTATCATTCATTCGAAAGTGCCAAAGGATATGAAGGAGATCATCTTATGAGTCTGTGGTGAGCCTTTGCTTCTTGACCTCACTGTCATTCTAAGCAGCCATTCTGCTTCACCAGGATGAATAGTGGCATCTCCGTTTTGTGAGTGAGGATACAGGGGCATGGAGTGACATCCAATATTTTGTCTGTCAGTGGCCACAGTTATATTGCGGAAGTCCTATGTGGGCTTGCACATCAGACTAGACCTCGTCTTTATAGATCACTGACACTTTCAACTGAAGGCAGAACTTACCTCATCAAGTTCTGGTGACAATGTAGTCACTGATCAGATGAAATATGAGAAATACATAGCCACTGTTGTGAGCTTTTCATAAATCTAAACTGATGAAGTTGAGGTGATTCACCAGTACAGGCAGTTGCATCCTTTAGCCTTTAGTGACATTAAACATGCATTGACTTGGTCTTGCCATCAGTTAACAGTAGCATTGCTGTTTTTTTAACTGCTTTTCTGAGTCTTGAAACTCCAAATTAGTACTCAGTATCATTTTATCTGCTTTAATGAACTAATCTACATTTTTTGGAGACAGTATCTTACTTTGTAGCCCAAGCTAGCTTCATGTTTATTATTCTCTTGCATCAGCCTTCTGAGGATACTTATATTACTGGTGTGGGTCACCATATCTAGCTGTATTTTTTTTAAATGGTTAGTAGTATCTACATCTAAAAAGTAATCTTGATAGCAATCTTAATTTAGAGCTTGGTAATGTGAAAATTTATGGAAACATTAAAAAAAAAAAAAAGAATGGCGTTCTGGATTCTTTGTCTTTTACTCTATACCATTCCCAACTCTCTTTCATCCATAGGTTTTGAGAAATTGCTCATGATACAGGAGAGTGCCTCATTTTGTGACTGATCAGGATCCTTACCCTGCTTAGGTATCTTCATGAAACCACAGGTAAAGATCAAGTGAGGAATGAATGCCATGTGCTCACACAACACACAGCAATGTGGCGACACTGTGGGGAATGCACCAAAGGAAAATGGTTATTGCTCTATGTCTGCTTATTTTTCTACTTCAAAGAACAAACACAGGGCCAGGAGATGGTTATGCTGTGAAGAAAGCTCACCACTCCTGGGGAGGACCCGAGTTCAGGCCCCAGCATCTACATCAAGTGGCGTATAACTGCCTGTGAGTTCAGTTCTAGGGGATCCAACACTCCCTTGTGGCCTCCTCAGGTACCTACACGTATGTGGGGTATATACATATTCTCAAGAACACACACATACACATAAACGAAGAATAAATAAATACAGCCCCCATCCCCTTCAATTTGCTTTGCTTTATGACATAAATCTACAGGGGAGCTGTCAGCTCCAACCTCAACATCAACATCTTAATTCTCACCTCTTCCAAAAATATGCATTTTTCTTTGTGAAATGAGGGAGGAAATTTGCTTTATCAGTAGTGGAGAAAGTAACCACATTGCAGGAACATTTGCCACATGGTTCTCTCTGACTAAAGGAGTAAAAAAACAGAAGCAGTAACAGTGGTGGTTGGTCTCGGCTCTGCCTTATAGGCAAAACCATGGGCTTTTCTTCCCTAGCATGCTTTCTGGAATTTACTTCTGCCAAGCTCAGAGGATGGAGCTCATCCTGTCAAGAACAAGGAATCACAGGCATGTTTCACTTGTCATACATTGTCTTTGCAGTGCTGGCCAAGTGGTGGAACTGGTGTGGACAGGTCTAAACCCCCCTGAAGAGGAGATGAAGCCACACTAGGATCATCTTCACTTAGCATTTACTAAGCATCCCTTTCAATAACATCCCTTAGGCAAAAGCTAGAGAAGGCACGAGAATCTGTTTGTGTTCTACACCTTAGCGCAGCTCCTAAAGATTTCTTAGTGAGCAGGCAAATGAGGAGGAGCTATAGTTCTGTAAATTCAGCTCCTCTAAAGAACTAAATGTATGGCTGCCGTTTTTAGGTCCGTGATTTGATGGTCAAGTAAACAGCAGAAGGTCTTTAGGGTAAGTTATAGAAACATCACAGCTATTCAAGCCTCATTTCTGCCCATGCAGTGCTATCCCCCTCCTCCCCTCATATTTCTTTTTCAATAACTAGAAGGAATTACACAGAAAAATAAAATAAAAACTTCAGAAAGAAAAAAAAAAGCATTCCAACTCAGAGCTTCTTTTATTCAAACAAAAACTTATATCAGTTCTTACAACTTAACTTAGCTTTTCTGTTCCCTCCTTTTCTTTTCGGGCCCTACCTACCTTTCCCTTGGCATCTGCTAGCTAGGCAAGGCATATTATCTCTGAGGACTCTCTGGAGGTCTCTACTGTTCATTCTGACCCCAAGATCCTCTATGAGGCTACCTGAGACAGAAAACATAGACAGTGGTGTGGGTTTACTGGAAAGGGCTCGTGGAATTGTCGGTCATAAAAGGAAAACTCTAGGCAAAAACTACCCACGTATTCTACCAAATGAGGCTTATCACCATTTTTAAAGAACAAAGATGGTCCTGTTATACTTGATGCAGTGTCTTCAATTTTATTTTATTTTATTTTTACATGCTGCTTTGGAAGCTGTTGGCCCAGACTGTTAAAGGAAAGAGTTGGTGCTCCACAGTTCAGCAACCTCTAATGTGAAAGCGAGTGATTTTCCTGTGGAACATTGTGATGCACCTTCCTTACTGTTCATGGAGCACAGGCTGTCATAGCCTGTTCATCCTTCCTACACTGGCTCCCATTGACCTGTGACCAAATCCATGAACAAAACACTGCAGGCCTCAAAACTGGCAGCCTCATGATGCTACAGACAGGCACCACTGCCTCCTGCAACAGAGGAGCACTCTCTCCTAAGGGCCCTGTCTCACTGCTCAGGGAAGCAGACCTGGATGAGTTCTGGCTTCACTACTGGCTGCCGACTCTATCTCAGTTTCTCATGTTCTGAACACCACTGGCTTTGTACAATCTATCATCCCTCAAGTCAGTACATTCTTAATACCAGGGGCAGAAACTTCTCTCTGATGGTCCCTTCTTCAGAATTTCCTCTTTTAAGCCTTAGCTCGAAGGCTCTCTCCTCCCTTGATTTATACCAGTGGGAAACATTGTTTCTTCTGGTGTCCCATCATGATTTTTATGTTGTCACCCAACAAGTGACTTCTGAGCATTCACCTTTGGTTTTGGTATAATATGCATCAAAATAATCACAAGAATATAATGACACACATGTATACTGGGCACAATAACAAATCTTAAAGTTATTTATTCATGTATCACAATGTCATTTTAACATAATGATTTGCAACTATATCTTGTCTGTAACACACTATCAGCTCCCAAAGACCAGACACTATCCTATTAATCTTTGTAAACTGTTTAATATAGTTCTTTGATCATCATGCCATTAACATATTTAAATTGAATTAATAAGTTAGCCTCTGCCTCAGTTTTATCATCTTTAAAATGGGAATGAAAATATTCCAGTTATTTAACAGCATTGCAAAAGCATAATGTAAATGTTACGTGATAAAAGAACTGAAAATGTGAAACAGTAAAATGCCAGCCAAGGATAAGGTATTGTTTGATATAATGGTATATAGTATGTGGCCAACTAATGAACTAATGCTACCACAGTTATCCAGTAGAGGGCATTGGCACACACATGGAAATTCATATTCATTGTGAAAATCTAAAACCACACATTTAGAGTAAGAAACTCAGGTGTTATGTGGACAAAATAAAGCATCTTTTCTGTGTTCAGCAATACTGATCCTGTCTTTCACTCTTCTGTCAAACCACTTGCATGTGTAGAAGGAACTCAGAATCCATGGGTGTTTCTAGTGCATAGACCTGATGTGCTACATTCTCAAACTCTAATTTCCACTCGCTCATGTGCCCAGGGTGAGGAACCATTCCAACGGCACCAGTGCAGGAAAGAACAGTTTGACCTGTCCTTCACTTCTGCAGTCCTGGTGAGAGCTCAGGCCTGACAGGAAGAGTGGCCTTGGGAGGGTTTTCCCAGGGCTCTCATCACTGTTTCCTTTGCCTGCCCTGGCTCCCTGCAGTCTGCCCTGCTAAAACGGTGACTTCATAGACTAAACCAGGACATTTGCCTCACTTGGAGTAAGTCTCCCAGAGATGGGGGTGGGAGACAGAGGAAGATGAGTGCAAGAAGTAGGGGTACCCACTGGGCCTAGTCGGATTTCACCATTTGATTTGGAGACTACTCTGTTCTAACCGGGAAAATGATATCAGAGTATGCATGAGTTGTAGCATTTGGTCCTGAGAAATTCAGCATTTATGTGAGGGAGCTAGACTAGATATCATGTGGATAAAATTTGGAGGATCTAAGGAATGTTTCCGCTGCAGCTGGCACTGGGCTTAGGAGATACAGACAATAGAATTATGATGTTAAGCTAAGATGAGATGTGTACCTTTGCCTCAGTGTCATCTGCAGTGTGGATTAGAGCATGAGGAACCATGTGGAAACAACCGAAACCAGAAAGATGTGGTCGTAACAGGTATGACTGCAGCCAGATATGCGGTCATACTTATTTCCATAAGCACAAATTTGTTCTAAGGATGACTAAATCAGGGAACAAAGTAATCATCATGTGACTCTTATAGCTGCAAGACAAGCTGGCCACATGGAAAAACTGCATTCAGATGAACCAGGCAGTTTAAGAATGGACAAACTATACACGTGTGTGCATCTGATCATGCAGCAGCAACCTCTGCTCTCCTTGGTTACAAAGCTCATCAGTCTCCCATCTGCTGCCAACACTTTGGATCACCTTCTTGTCTTCCACTACTTTACCACAACAAATCCGCATCCTTCAATTCCCAAGCAGAGGTCAATCTTTTTCATGGTCAAGTGCTTTATTTCCCCGAGCATTTATGTATTTCAACCATTTCACATTTGTGACTCTGTTTCTGCTTTTATGCAGTTTGGGTTATTACGTCATTCACAAAGCCTTTGAACCTTTGTCCCAAGCTCCATTTTGCCCTTAGTTCCATGGTACTTATTGTTTGATTTGCACCGTAAAGTGATGTTCAGCAAGGTCTATGTAGTTAGTATCCATCAAAGACTTACTAAAATCCCTTCCTCCAAGTGTGTAGAGCAGGGGTAGGGGTTCATTAAAGGGCTCCTGAGAAAAAAAACACAGAACCTCAGAGATAAGGAAAAGTGTGTGTTTGCTTTTCTGTTTTCATTCTTTTTAAATCGCTTCATTGTAAGATCAGACAAAAAAAAGGACTCACATGGCTTATAAAAGTTGCACTTTGTGGCAGATGAGATGATGGCTCAGTGGATAAAGGGTGTCAAGCCTGATGATATGAGTCCCATTCCTGGGGTGCGCATGGGGGGGCAGACTGGAACTGACTCCTGAAAGTTGCCCTGTGACTTCATGCTGTAGTTACAGTACATGGTGTGCACACACATCAACTAATGAATTAATTAAAATGCATTTCACATATGTACAAAAACACAGACTACATTTCAAATACCAGCACACATGTACAATGATAAGACAGCTTGTTCACAGGCAACCAATCCATTTTGTAATTTGTAATAACATTAGAAAAAATGTATTATTGAAATGTAGTGTGGTCACTTCAAATTTGTAAGTTGCATGGGTGTCTTATGCCTGTGGCACTAATTATATTTCTTTCAGGCACCCCTGGTCGGGTGACAGTACAGGCTGTACTTGATTGTACACTGTTCTATAAGGGCTCATCTCAGAACTCTAGTGAGATCAAATGAGATACCCCCTGACAAATATCTGTGATTAAAACTTCTGTGTCTTTGTTGGAAAAGAGAGCCAGATGCTTTAGCAATTAGCTGAAATGAGGGGAGCATTACCATGCTCCTGGGAGGAGATAGAAACTTCATTATCTCCTGAACCAAATCGAAAGCTCTACCACCTTGCTGAGAGTGAGACAGGGAAAGTAACGAACGTGAATCTGCATGAAGTGGAGTGTTGACTACACGCTCATGTTTATATGTAGGCATGAGTGACCCCATGTGTATCCCATGCAGTCACATGAATATATGTGCACACATGGGTATGGATGGACGGATGTTAAGTATGGTCCCGTGTGGTGGTATGTAAATCTGTATATGTGTTTACAGTGTGCCCATGTTCAAATCTGTATGCAAACTTGTACCCATCTGAATTCCTATACATTCTAAGCATCTCTGTGTTTTACACATTTGTAAATTTTGTATGTTTATATTTGTGTATGTGTGTAAATTATGTATTTGTACCCAGTTATATATACTTAATGAGATATATGCTCAAATGCGTGTGCTTCTGTACAGGCGTGTATACTACTTGTTTGTAGCACAGATGGGGAAAGTTGAGGAGAGAAGGGTGATGATTTTATAAATGAGGCCTGGAATTTATCCCAGTAGAGCCTGGGAATTCTGATGGTAGAAGGAAAAATCCAATATCCAATACACTATATAGAAGTATAGAAAACAATATTTTAAGCCAGCATGCTTAAATACTCTATGGAATACATGTACTATTTAAGTATCTAAACACTTAAAAAGGATACTGGAGCCCAGCAATGGTGGCACACATCTTTAATCCCAGCACTTGGGAGGCAGAAGCAGGCAGATGTTGGTGAGTTCAAGGCCAGTCTGGTCTACAAAGTGAGTTCCAAAAGAGATTTTTGTCTTGAAAAAAAAAAAAGATACTAGAACCAGTCATCTGCATATCAGTCTCAGGGGCCTGATTTAGTATGTCATACATTTAATCATCCAGTTTATATGGCTATATTTCCCTTTCGTTACCTGCAAATGCATTATTGTTATTGTTGTGGGAAGGCCTAACAGTTCTTCCTCCTGAATGAAAGGCACCAGCTCCAATGTCATGATGAACCTTATCTATCGCCTACTAAATCTAGGACTTAAAATTGAACTCAGCTCTTAAGAAATGGTGTGGCCCAGAATCTACCTGCTGCCCTGTGCTTAAGGCCTGCAGATGGGAGTGAAGCCTGTTCTGCAAGGCCTGGAGGGATTTGCCTTCCCAGCTCTTCTGCCACCAACCACTTTCACCTCTGACTCACTCACTCTTTCTTAATCTCCTTAATCTAAGCCATTCACACAAACACAAAGGGCTGATGTCACCAAACTTGTAGTTAGCAGCCAATCTGTGCCTTTTAGGAAAGCCAACATCAAAAGACATACTTTTCCTGTTCTTAGACTCAGGGAGTGACTTATTTTGACGACTAGGGCTTTTCCACATTAATAGGTTCTGCGACACCACTGGGAAAAAATCTAGATGAGAGCCAAGGACATGCTCAGGAATTCAGATCAACCCTATGGGATCAAGTCAGTACCTGACTCTCCCTCAGAATGCTAAGCAGGCTTTGCAGAACTCCATCCTAAATGACCTGGTCTTCAGAAAATAAAGCCAACCTTCCTGCGAAACAAATATTTTAGTTACTAAGTTGAAACACACATACATACATTCTCTCTCTCTCTCTCTCTCTCTCTCTCTCTCTCTCTCTCTCTCTCTCATGCAGGCTGCATGCACACGTACCTACACGCACACACCATCTAAACTATTCAACCAAAAATATATGGACAAAATCAGCACAGCCCTGCAAGTGAAGTCTGTGCTGGGGAGTGCTGTTTGTGTGGTGCCATGGGTGGATACATCGACACTTTAACATGTATGTGGACACTGACTAAAACAGACACAACTCACACTAGCAAAGATCCAGGCATCTCATGAAGGTCCTGAGTTCAAATTTCCTAAATGGAAAGTGAATTTTGGAAAATGCAAGTAGAAAACCCCATGGGGAACTACCAAAAGAATTGAAATGGTTCGTTTGGTTTGGTTGAGTCATTTATGTGGACAGCTGTGACCACTGGGATGACACTGGCAGCTATGAGACAGGAATCCATTCAGATTCTCCACATGGAAGGCAAAACTTCCAAACCGTGGTGGCAGTGGCCAAGAAGGAGACAGGAAAAAAAAAGTTAGAGCTCATTATCCTGTTTAAAAATGATTTGATGCAGCCAGCAGTGGTGGCACACTTCTTTAATCTATGGTGATATTTTATTTACTGAAATGTGATTTTATTTGTATGTTAATAAATAAAGTTGCCTTGGGTTCAGAACAATCCATAGCAGAAGCTAGGTGGTGCACGACTTTAATCCCAGCACTTGGGAGGCAGAGCTAGGTAGGTCTCTGTGTGTTCAAGGATACAGCCAGCACGGAGACACACACCTTTAATCTCAATACTAACCATAGAAGACCTGGAGGTCTGTACAGACAGGCAGTGAAGAGGAGGTCATGTGGCTGGGTTTACAACCAATGAGAAGGCAGAACAGAAAGTCTATAAAAAAGACAGGACACAGGAAGCAGGCCTCTTGCAAAGAGGAAAGACAGCAGCAGCAGTGAAGGGTAAGGTTTTCATCTCTGACCTCTTGGCTATTAACTCTGTATTTGGCTCTGTGTTCCTTATTTAACAAGATGATTACATTCACATTTCTGTAATCCCAGTGCACTCGAGAGGCAAAACCAAGCAGATCTTGGTAAGTTCGAGGCCAGCCTGGTCTACAGAGCAAAATCCAGGACAGGCACCAAAACTACACAGAGAAACCCTGTCTTGAAAAACAAACAAGAAAGAAAGAAAGAAAGAAAGAAAGAAAGAAAGAAAAGAAAGGAAGGAAGGAAGGAAGGAAGGAAGGAAGGAAGAAAGAAGAAATGACTGAATGCAGTTCAGCAAAGGAGAGTGAGAATTGCTTCATCGTATTTGAACTGAGCTGCAGTAGAAGGTAAGGAAAAAGTCCACAGAGGTTTGGCCGTAATCCCAAACTCTAAAGAAGAGTTCACAGTGGAAGATTTGTACTTGCTTGGTTTGTACTTGAAATCCACTGGGGACATGTCCAATAAGCTGTCACATATATGGTTGTGCAGCCTGAGGCACAAGTCTGAAGTTCAGGCACATACAGTCAGTGGCCAGCCAGAAAACTGAGGTAGAAGGTACCATAAATGCAATTGAAATTAACCTTGGACCTGCCAGTTAAGAAGAGTCATGACTGAGTATAGTGACAACTAGGGAATCTACACTCTAGAGCTGGAAAGGATATAAGAGTGAAGGAGGCGGGGTATATATTTTTAAAGCACAAAAATACAATGTCTCAGATACTAAGAATAAATGAATTCCATAGACTGGGAAAGTGCTTGGCCAAACTGCTTTCCAGCTTAGTGCAGAATCCCAAAGAGGGAAGGGTCTAGGCTGGATGCTAGGAAGGATGGGTTTATAAAGGATACCAGGCTTAGGAGATGTGACGGTTGTATGGATTTGTCACATTTCTCTGCCTATAGATAGCATCCTTCCATAGTGTGATGTTCTGTGCAGAGCTGGCCCTGAGTGTTTTTTCAAATTACAGTGATTTCCATTAAAAGTAATAAAGAAACCAAATGAGGTGTGTTCGATTGATGGTTATAATCTCCATGGGTACCATTTGCATTCACCTTTCCCTTGAGTAAAATACCATCTCATTTAAGCCTAACAGGAACCCAATCTTACAATAACATTACTACCCTTATTTTATACTCAGAAGTGAGGCTGATGACTTGTCTAAAGTCATACCAGGAGGAAAAAAATGGCAGTTGAGAGATTTGAGATTTTGAACTCAGATCCTGTTTCTGTTATGTGCTGAGTCTGAAACATCCCTCAGAGGCTCCTGTCTTCAAGGCTTGATCCCCAGTTGGAAGAGCCCATCACTGAGAGGCAATTGGATCATAAATGGGCTCTTCTCTTATCTCCGGATTAATCCACTGCCAGATTTGTAAATTCACAGAATTATTGGGACATAGCGCTCAGTTGTGGCAAGTAGGTCATGGGGGAGGGGAGGGTACTTTGGAAGGATGCGTCTTGTCCCAGTCCCGTTTCCTTCCCTTCTCGCCATCCCAGCTCTCAGGAGCTTCTGTATCCTCCTCTACCGCTAGCTCATAGCCGCCATATTCTGCCTCATCGTCCCAGGCACAAAGCAGCTAAGATAACCATCCTCAAATCGAACCTCCCCAGAACTATGAGTCCAAATGAATTTTTCATCCTTCTACATTGTTTCATTATCAGAGCCATAGATGTCTGAGCAGCACAGGTCCTCTGAATTCAAGCTCAGCTTTCTCAGTTGCGTTGGGGTGAGCCCTCTGTGTTGGGACAATACAGGACCGTACTCCTCAGCCATATAATATGCAAGTCTCTGTTTGGCCCAGATTTGCAGCTCTAGAAAGTGGGACTCCGGCACTGAAAGTCTCAGTTGACTTGAGGCTGTGTCCCACTGTGAAGTGCGGTATTCCTGGAGTCCAGTAACCACAGTCGCTTTGTTTCTTATACCTAGATCCTTGTCCTCGTTCGTCATGGCAATGTGCTCAGAGCTAGCACACCTTCCCAGTATCCCTCCTGGCGAAGCAAGGCTATGTGGATGGCTCCAGGCACAGACCTGGCTGGCAAGCTCCAGGTCCTTTATTTGCCTTCTCTCTTTGGAATATAAACATGATGGCCAGAGGTGCTGGCTATCAACATTTATGAACACAAAGACAAAGCAGACTGAGAATGGTGGAATGAGAAACCGTGGGACACTGGAGTGGCCACCCCAGCCACAGAGGGCACTCCTACTGATATTTTAGGTGTGGCACTCAAAGTCTTTCTTATTTACATAAAAGACATAATCTTTTATGGAGTCCTTAGCTGTGGACCAAGGTCTCACTGATCTTAAGAACACAGGTGTTGGGGCTGGAGAATTGACTCAGTGTTGAAAAGCACTAGCTGCTCTTCCAAAGGACTCGGGTTCAATTCCCAGCACCCACTTGGCAGCTCACAACTGTCTGTAATTCCAGTGCCAGGGGACCTGGCACCCATGGCAAAACACCAATGCACATAAAATAAAATATTTTTAAAAGGACACAGGTGTCACACTTCTTGATTTCTTCTGGTCCTTATTTTCAGCTTCTGGATTTGAAATTCATAGAGGCAACAAGAAATCATTTCTCCAGCTGCAGAATCACACAGGCTACTTGTGTGTAGAGAAGGTCCTTTCAGAGCTAACATTTGTACCTCCTTCAAACTAAGCTAGTCATAAACAAACCTGTAGTTGGACTTTTTCCATCCAATAGAAATAGTGGATTGCTACAGAATAATGGTTGAGAGCTTTGAATCATGCCAACTGAACTGTGGCATTCCAACTCTGATATTTGTTAGCTGTTTGACCTTGTAGTAGCTGTCTAACCTTCCTAAGCAATAACTCACTTATCTGAAATCTGAAAAGCATGCCAATTCCTTAGAATTGCATTGTGACTGAAAGGGAAAATGTTTATAAAATATTTTAAAGGTATTTATGGCAATCAAAATGTTCACTAATGTCAGGATAAAGGAAGATTATCTATGATGCTTTTAGGATGAGACACTTTTCCCTAAACTAAGTCTGTCCTCACTTCCTGTAGGTGGTCCTCCAGATGGGAGTGGACTGTAACATGCCAGTTACTATTGAATCTCATCCTCTTAGTAACAGAAAGGAAGAGAAATAGACTGTCTCAAGGTGATGTTGGTGTCAGAAATTAAGCAGAAAGACTTAAGCAGGTGATTTCTTCACCAGCTAGAGAGGGATACAGTGGAACTGGGAGTGACAGAGATAGGTTTAAACTGTGGACTCTGTTGGTTGCTTGGTTCTCCCAGAGAACCCTCTCTGGTAGGGTTAGAGTCAACCCTCACTCTCAGTCAACATAAGCAAAGTGAATTCCTCATCAGCCAAAAGCCCCAGATGTGGGCCACCTCCCAATCGCTTAATTCCTGTTGCTTCTCGAGAAATTAAAACTAAACATCTCTCCTGCCAATATACCGAGCTATTGTGCAGTGCCTTAGTAACACTCTTGTGCAAGGAGAAGAGAACAAAGATAAGAACTCTTATTTATAAGCTTAAGGCTATTGTTGTCTAATCCAGTGCTCTTAACCCTTTGGAAGCCTCAGGAATCTCTGAAGTCAGATGAAAGTTAAAAATCATTCTCTCACAAATAATTCTATACCCTACAAAAATTCTATATCCTTCTAAATTTTCTTATGATGTTAGAAGCTTTGAGAAGCCCCTGAAAATCGGTTGTTGCATATGCTACAAGTTCACAGACTTGGGTAAATAATTTCTCATCCATGATTTCTTCTTTCTTACTGCCCACTGTGATCTATCAGATATTTTAAGCAGTTTGTAGTATAACAAGCTATGTTTTAGTTCTTCCATGAAGGCTGAGCTTTCTAAACCTTCTCCTATTTCAAGTTTGCTTTCTCAGACATTAGATCTGTTTGGATTTTTCCCTTCTTTTTTAGAATTTTATCTAGAGTTGTGGAAGTTTGTCAATAGGATCCTTTGGCGGTCTAACACAGAGTTGTCTGTGCTCATTATCCTAAGAAGTTAAATGGCCAAGTTAAAAGTTGCAACTAGGTAGAACTTTTCAATAGGGAAGAGGTTACACTACTCCTACCTGGTTCCCATGTCAACTTGACCCATGTCTAAAGCTCTGTCACTTCTAAGGAAAGCTTCTCAGTCATGACTCCTTATGTCCTCTGCTCTGATATTGAAGATGCTCTTAATACAAATTCTTTTGCTTAAAACAATGCTGGATAGGATGGGTTTTGGGGGTGGGTGGGGAAGACTGAAGGGGTAGGAGGAGGGAAGAGGGGGATCTATGCTTCGTATGTAAAATGAATAAAAAATTTCTTAATAAAAAATAAATTAAAGCTGGGCAGTGGTGGCACACACCTTTAATCCCAGCACTTGGGAGGCAGAGCCAGGCGGATCTCTGTGAGTTCAAGGCCAGCCTGGTCTACCAAGTGAGTTCCAGGAAAGGCGCAAAGCTACACAGAGAAACCCTGTCTCAAAAAACTTAATTAATTAATTAATTAAAAGGTCAAATGTTTCTTAAAATAAAACAAACAAACAAAAACTAACAATGGAGCTGAGCAGTAAGTAGCTTATGCCTTCAGTCCCAGCACTTGGGAGGCAGAGGCAGGTGGATCTCTAAGTTGGAGCCCAGGCTGGTCTACAGAGCAAGTTTCATAACAGCCACATCTACACAGACAGACCCTGACTCAAAAAAAACCAACAATGATGGGTAGATAAAAAATATCAAAACTCCTATATTCCCATGCCCACCCCCTACCACATTGCTACAACTAGGCATATTCACATAGTTGCTATACCCTGTTTACCCTGATAAAATGGGTAAACAGTTGCTGCTATTTCATACCACGTACACTCCTTAAGGGATATTCAAATATATTACCTTGTTCAAACCTCACAGCAGCCTATACAGCAAGTACTGTACCCCTCCATATACGCTGGCTGAGGAAACAGAAACAAATTTAGAAAACAGAGTAGAAGATGAGAGTAGAGGGCGTTACTACTTTCTTTACATTACTGAATTTAGTCCTCATATATTACGAAGAAACTGAACCCATGAGGATTTTAAGTACAGTAATCCTGGGCCATAAGAGTCAAGAGATGTGCTCTTCCCAATGCTAACTTTTCGAAATTACACACATCTCCCAGATCATTTGAATTATGTCAGTTTTCACCTCCCTCCCCAGCTTGTTGTTTGCTAAAGAGCTAGGCTAACTTCCCTCAAGTTCTCAGATTGTTTGCATGTGTGTGTGTGTGTGTGTGTGTGTGTGTGTGTGTGTGTGTGTGTGAAGGAAAAGCAGAGATAAGTCAGGCACTTATCTTTAGATCTGTAGGCTATTACCTTCCTTGTAATTCCCAGGTCTTCCTACAGTCCAGAGCCTGGCCCTAAGAACAAGATCAAATAGAAGACCCTTATGTTTCAATAGGTACTTTGAAATACATGTAGCTCTCTGAGGGGTTAATTTAACTTTCTTAGTAAGGCAGAAGAAGTATGTTCCTGTGGAAGATATATGGTAACATGCTTGTATTTGTGTGTCTGATATAAAGCAAGGGACAATTTCTTCTTTGCAGGGGCCTATGAAATGAAAGTACAGCATTCAAATCCCTCAGTTTCAGGTATGAACTTTCTAGAAGGAGCTTGCATGGGCAGCCCCTGATATTCAAAAAAATGTGATTGTCAACCTTTCTCCTGAAGCACTGTTCTTTAGGGCACACTGAAATTTTCTGCTGGGAAGAAGCGATAAAATGGATTCTCTCACCAAGGGTTCTGCATAAGAAGAGAGCCTGGGAGTGACAGGTACTTCTAAAAACTATTTGGAAATTGTGTCCGCCTGGACTTATTTTCATTTATCAAATATTATTTTGCTACCGTACCTAAGGTGGTGTAACTAATGTCTCCAATTGCACTTCCACACACCCTGGACCTGTGCCCGCCAGCCCTGTTGGAAAAGGGCGTCAAATGACATCAGCCAGGCTGCTCTCTAATAGCCGGCGTGATTTTATTAAGGAAAATTTGTATTGCCCTTTTTCCCTCTCAAATGTGCCAAATGGACAGATTTTGATTTTTCTTGGCTGAGGGAATTAAAGACCGGGGAAGTGGCTTTGCTCCCCCCTGGCATACCCACCACAAGTTAGGAGGCGCCTGCTGAATCCAATCACTTTGAGCAGTGAAAATTTCAGGTTTGAATGTCAGCCATCTGAGAAATGCACAAAGCCGGAGAATTTGTGACAGTATCGGAGTGAGGCTTGTTGTCGGCGACATGTTATTCTGTTGCTGCTCAGACCTGGCCCAGGTGTTTTCCCCCCAGGTAAGACAGGAGGCCCTGTGGAATGCCACATCTCTTTGTTGCATATCTTGTTAGTTAAGCTGTCAAGTAAGTTGTCAGCAAAGTGATTGGTGGTGTGGGGTGCGGAGGGACACACAGAGTTTAATCCAATTAAAACTTTACTGGCTTTTCTACATTCCTGATATCCTGGCTCAGGCTAGGAAGACTTGATGATTCAGCATTCGGGCATTAAGGGAGTGAGAAAAGAAAACTGTCTTAACTGTTGGTGTTGCAACAATGCACAATATAGAACATAAGACAAGGGAGAAAGGATTTGTGGTATGGAGATAAGGACTCACTTTTAAGTCTGTCCTCTGTGGCCTATCACATATGCAAGCCAGGCGGGAAGGCACCTAGGAAACGTGTTTATCCACAGAGCTCTGACATCTACAAAGGGATTTGGTGAGCTCAGAATGACGCATCTACTGCAGGCTAGATGGAGCAGTGGATTACAATACCGCATGCCTCCTAATTAAAACAAACAAATGTGCTCAGATTTCAGTCTACCCTATCACATTGACATGTATTGATACAGACGCTGCACTTTAGTGCTGAATCTGTTATTTTTCTTTGCTCATAATGGAAGACAAGGAGTACACACTTGGTTGACAATGAAATCCACATGAGCCGCAGACTGGAGGAAGCAATCTCAGAAACATGCAAATGTCTTCCGAAAGGACATCACTGAACAAGTACAGGGTTCTTCCACTTCAGGGTGAATGGAGGTAGGTTCAGGGGCTGAAGACCATGGAGCACAATACAGGAGCTGACTAAAAAGAAGGACTCTCTTTGATGAAAGCCACTGATTTAGGTGGTCTCACACTGTTTCCATTTTCCTTTGTTAGAACAAATACACATTATGGGATAGGAATACTTTCAGAAACTAAGATTTTATGTCCTTCCAAAAGCAGTTTCATGACCTAAAAAGATGTAGTTTTAAGTGAGGATGCTAAATTATGTGTCAGTGTTTTAAAATTTCTAGTTATGTGTATTTGATATTTGGACGGGGTTATACAGGCATATGAGTTCAGGTAATTTCAGAAGCCAGAAGAGGTCATCAGCCCCTTGGGAGCTGGAGTTACAGGTGTGAGCCTCCTGGCTGACATGGGTACTGGGAACTGAAATTCAAATGCTCTTGCATATGTGTCTCTTAAGCCATCTCTCTAGCCGGTGTAGTTTTGTTTTTAAAATCACACACACACACACACACACACACACACACACACACACACACACACACACAGTTGATATATTTATTCTTTCCTGATATAAATTCATTTCATATGACCATTTTTACACAATAGAGAAGATGAAATGTTGATAATACTCTACTGAAATTGTTTATATATAATTTTGAGCCTTGAGATTCTAATTTGTAAAAGAAAATGAATTATGTTTACAGTGAAGAAAACGAAGCAGTTTTTTTTTTTTTCCAGAGTACTCAGCATTTCTTAAAGATCAAGAGGAAGATAGCCTTGACTTTCTTTGTAGAGGGTTTGTGGGCCACACAAAATGTTGCAGCATCTTGAAAGATTTTATTGCTACTGGCTACTATGAATTAGTGTTTTATGGCTGAACTAATACAATCTATTTTGTTTATTCCTAACTATTCATATTTATTCCTTTATTATTATCACTATTATTTATTATTATTATTATTTCAACCTATGGAGCCAAATTAGTGCTGCCCATATGTGTATGGATATAAGGTCACCTACTGGAGCATGGGCAAGAGCAGTGTCTGTGATCCCCAAATAACAGTGACTCTTCCTGTTGCCAATAGCTCCTCAGCTAGGGGTGGGCCCTCAGTAGCCCCTCCCTCATCCATGCTATACTTGTCACGTGGCTTGATCTTGTAGAGGTCTTGGGTAACTAACTCTAGGGCTATGAATTCCTGTGTATGACAGCCCTGGATGTTCACAAGATAGCGTTTTTGCAGCACTCTCCATCATCTTCTGGCTCTTACACTCTTCTGACTTCCTCAGTGTTCCCTGAACCTTGGGGGAGGGCAGAGTAGAAGTTGGTGTAGATGTCCCACATACAGCTGACCACTCCCAGTCAGGATGCTGGTTAGTTTTTATGTCAACTTGATAGGAGCTGAGGTCATCCAGGAAGTAGCAACCCTTTTTGTTTCTTTGTTTTTCAAGGCAGGGTTCCTCCACATGACAGCCTTGGCTGTCCTGGATCTCCCTCTGTAGACCAGGCTGGCCTGGAACTCACAGAGATCTGCCTGCCTCTTCCTTGATGGCTGGTATTAAAGGTGTGTGTCATCACTGCTTGTGGAAGTAGCAAGCTTAATTGAGAAAATACCTGCTTCAGATTGCCTGTAGGTGAGTCTATAGGGTATTTTCTTGATTGGTAAATGATATAGAAAAGCCCAGCTCACTGTGGGTGGTGCCATTCCTCGACTTGGGGTCTTGGGTGCTATTTCAAAGCAAATTGAGTAAGTTATTAGAGGCAAGCCAGGAAGCAATTCTTCCCTGGCTTTTGCTTTGGTTACTGCCTCTAGGTTTCAGCCTTAAGTTCCTGCCCCAAATTGCTTCAATAATGAACTCTCATGTAGAACCAGAAGCTAAAATAAACCATTTCCTCCCCAAACTGACTTTGGTGTGTTTTATCACAGCAATAGAAAACCCTAAGACAGTTAATATTCCCAGCACAATGAACAGTTACATGTTTCTTAACTGCTACCTGCTACAATAAGCACCTGCTTTGGTCAAAGTCTTGAGCCACACAAACGTACAATTTAAAAATAAATATTTAGGCCAGCTGGTGGTGGCACATGCCTTTAATCCCAGCACTCGGGAGGCAGAAGCAGGCGGATCTCTGTGAGTTCAAGGCCAGTCTGGGCTACAGAGTGAGTTCCAGGAAAGGCGCCACAGCTATCTATACAGAGAAACCCTGTCTCAAACAGTAGGTCTGTCCTCTGAGGGCCTGTGATTTACTTCATCATGGTTTATGATGATGTTCACAGCATTGGGCTTACTCATATTTCCCCTGCATTACCTTCTCTTGTCCCCTTTCTGGCTCTTCTTGGTTCATTTCCTCCACTTAAGTAGAGTTCTCTCTGCTGCCACATCACATGTATACATACATGTGAATGTATATGGTTAAATCCAGATCCCACATGGACCGTTCTTGTTTTCTCTCTCCATTATCTTCCTTTGTTACCATTCCCACTCTAGCCTCCATCCTCTTGGTATATAGTCTATACAGTCCCTATCCTACACATGTGTGTGTATGTGTGTGTGTGTGTGTGTGTGTGTGTGTGTGTGTGTGCATGTACATGCACGCGTGTTTATATTCTTTCTTACATTTAGATTGTGCATATGAAAAAATCTAAATCTCAACCTCTTGACCATATCTCATACCAGTTAAATCAGTACTACCAGAGTAGGTTATAGACATAAAGTTGTCATTATTGGGTGATCATTCACTTTAATATCTCCATCTCTGTGAAGGAATCCCCACAATATACTTAGAACTCAATAAGCATTAGAAGCTTCACTTAGACTTCACCTGTGGACATTTCCCCCACCATGCATAAGCTTTTTAGTGAAGCTATAAAACTGAGAAGTCAAAATCTTTAACATTTGTGTAAAGTAAGAAGAAGGGGACTTAATCTATAGTGACATCGCATCCTCTAGATGAGATGCCACTTTGTCTGTGGGAACCTCCACTCTAACCTCCAGTAGAATAGAGAAAGCAACACTCACAACCAGAGAGGTGCATCACAACTGTGGCTTCAACACTTCCACTGACAGTCAGTTACTAGTAGTTAATTATAAGTTGACTATATCACTCCGAGAAATCAATCAAAATGTCATGATTCGTAAAGAAATGTATGAATTTTAGAATGTGCATGCTGGCTGCATTAAACTGTGTTTACTAATTAGTCTCAAGACATCTAGGTTCTGTAGGTTCTAGTTGTTTTGAGGATTTGTTTGGTTGGTTGTATTTTTTTTTTTTTTTAGTTGTTGTTTTTCCAAAACAGGGTTTCTCTGTGTATTCCCAACTCTCCTGGAACCCATTGTGTATTTCAAGGCTGGCTTGGAACTCAGAAATCCACCTGCCTCTGCCTCTTGAGTGTTGGGATTACAGGTGGGGGTCATCATAGCCCAGTCTGGGGTTTAGTTTTTGTTTGTTTGTTTATTTATCTAGTTTGTTTTTACTTTGTTGTTTCTTAATTTCTTCTTCCCTCCTTCTACCCTTCCTTTTTTCCTTCCTTCCTTTCTTCCTTCCTCCCTCCCTTCCTCGATTCCTTCCTTTCTTTCCTTCTTTCTTTCTTTTGAAACATACATTCATGTATGCTGTGCCAGCTTCAAACTCCATATATTGCCAAGAATGCCCTTGACCTTCTGATGCTCTTATTTCCTGATTACAGGAATCTAAGACAACACTGTGTTCTGCATTGGGGATGAAGTTAGACATTCCTATATGCTAGGCAAGCACTCTACAAAATGAGTAGTTTTAAGTATTGAAACTGAAATCAAAACAGTACAACCAATCGACATGACAAACACAAAGAAAAAAGTTGGGTCAATCATTTATAGGCCCATCCACTAGGGTGAAGTATGATTTGATCGCCATAATCATAAAAATGTTCCCACCTTTATTTTTTTTCTAAAAGCATTCATCTTTTCTTCTCATTATTTGTTACATTTTCAAGACCATCCCATTTCATTTTTCCATGTTTATGAATCTTTGTCTGCAGTCTCTGGGATGGTACCATGTGTACTCAAAGGTGAGTCTTCCCCCCTCTTCAGAAATGTATTCAAGGCATGCCTAGTGGTGTCTCTCACAGGTAATTCTAAATTCAGTTCAACTAACAATCATCATTAACTATCACAGTGGACAATGGGATGATTTTGGTTACAATAATCTGCTGTCAACAAAGGAAAAGTTCTTATATTCATAAACAAAATGTGTTATATGCTTTACTGCCCTTGTATAGTTTAACCTTTAAAAAGACAAAAACATAAAATAGAAGTATGTAAATAATTACAGAGTGGCTATTCATATATGCCCATGTAAGTACCATTGTTTAAAAAAATATTACAAAAGCTAGCCCTAAAGGTCCTACATAAACTGCACTTTCACTTACACTAAAGGTGATCCATATCTTAAATTTTATAGGTACCACCACTACAATTTATTTATACTGTTAGCATTTCTACAGATTTCATTCAAACTGTCATAACTATTTTTAACTTTGTAGAAGTAGAATCATATATATGTGTATATGATTGAGTTTTAAGATATTTACATTCTTAATAGTTTTTATATGAATTATGTTTTATTTCCTAGGCTTAATGCAGTCCATAAGATTCATCAATATTGCCAAGGGCCACGTCTGGGTCCATGGTCATGCTGCAGCTGGGGTCTGTGGTGATGTCCATGGCTGGTGTTAGCACGGGGGTGTGGAGGGTGTGGGGATGTGTGGGGTGTCATTGGATCCCTGCCATGTTGAGCTGGATCCACACTGCACTGGCCCTGGTTGACTGGTTCTGCCTCTTGCTATATACTGCAGCAGGTGAGGTAGCACAGCTGCTCAGGAGAGAGCTTACCCCCCCCAATCCTGACCCCCGACCCTGTACTCGGGAAAGATGCACCGGCACCAAAGGCGTGCACTTTACCTTGGAAGCACACTAGAGCTGACCTTGTGGTCAGGTACACAGGTGAACCTACACTGAAGGCATGAGAGCAGAAGAGCTAACCTGCCCCCACTCCAGTCTGCCATATGGTGGCATGGGTGATGGAAAGATGCCCGCCCCCCTCTGCCCTTTGCTACCTGTCGCAGGCAAGAGAGCTGCCCCTGGGTCAGAGTGAGAGCATAAACCCTGCCCCACACCAACTGCAGCACACAGGAGAGTGGGGCCTGCACCACACCTAGGCAGCATGCTAGAGCTGACCCTGATGTTGGATCTCAGGTGAGCCATCTCTGAGTGCATGAGAGCAAGAGAGCTCACCCCACCCACTTCGTATGCTTATGTCCACTACAGTAATCTGGAGAGAGGGCCCTGCACCTTGTGAGGGCAAAACAGTAGAGCTGACCCTGGCTGTGTCAGAGGGACCCGGCTCTGAGGGCCAGAGAGCAGGAGAACTGGCCCCACTCCTTGTTGAAGGCTGTAATAGGTGAACTAGCTGAGGCAATGTTGGAGAAATCCTGGGTTAGTAATGAGGGAAAGCTAAGGAGCTGACTAAGCCAGCTACCACTGAGGCCCAAAACCAGGGCTAGAGTTGGCCCACTCCAGCATCCCCCGAACCTGTGAACTGTTGGAGCACGGGAAAAGGACAAACCTACAGATGCAAAACAGCAGGATCTCCATGGCACAGGACAAAAACAGAATATCCAAGAGGACCCCCAGTGAAAGCCCATTATCAATGGTGTGGCAGAAACCAGAGGCCTCAAGCCAGACCAATGACTCATGGTAATGAACACTTGAAACTAAAGATGAATGGACTAAAAAGTAAACTGTGTATCTCAGTGGGCCACACTACAGCTTCTGCAACAAGATTTCTTCTTTTTTGTTTTGTTCTGGTTTTGGTTTTTCTTTTAAATTTGGTTTTGTTTTGAGTAGGAGGTTGGAAGATCCGAGGGCGGATGCGAAGGTATAGAGAGATAAATGGTATTGGAATGCACGCTGTGAAATCCATCAAGAATCAATGAAAGTAAAAATAAATGAATAAATAAACAAATAAGTAAAATGAAAGTAGCTAAAAAAAAAAAGATTAAGCACCATTTGCTTATTTTCATCCTCTGTGACAGCTTAGTATACAAATAATCATATTTTATTTACTTAATCGACTTGTTCGGAATCATCTCCAGCTTTGAGTTTTATTAATAATGTTGAGACTTTTTCTTCACACAGACTGATACATTTTAACATGGTCTATATCATTTGGAAGCTTTCTTAAAGCACTAATGGCTGGGCCTTCTCCCCAGAGGTTTGAATTTGGTGGTACTCAGGAATTTACATTTTTTTAAATAAATACCCAGGAGACATTGATGCTTACTGGCCTGGGAATTATCCTTTGAGACCACAGGTCTGGCTCTAGGTACTCAGCCTTGGCCCACAGACTAGCAGAACGGCCTTCACTTAGGAGGCTGCAGCCCTGTGGACTTTCAGATTTTATTCCAGACCTACACAATTAGAAGTTAATTCTAACAAGGTCCTTGTGATTTAGGTGTGCATTAAAGTGGAAGAAAAAATCACTGTGGGTTATAAGAAACCTGAAATAGAATTTTTGAGGTTGTAAAATAGAGAGACCTTTAATATTGCTAGATAATGTTGACTTGATTTTATAGTATATTTATAATTTACACACCCATTGCCAGAAATTGGTATACATGAGTAGCTATCTCTTAGATAAAGAAAAATAGTTATCTTCTAATTTTGATGAACTTTCCAAAATTATATTTAATTTAACACTGTCCAAATTTCTTCACATTACCTCATTAAATGAGGACAGGAGTTAATCAAATAGTATAAGTTCCTTACTTATAAATTCACCCTTTTAATTGTAGAGAAAACTATAAACTCTACAGAGAGTTCAGAAAAAAAATCATTGAGGATTGAAAACTGTTTGAACACAGCAGCCAACCTTACTTGAAGAAGTGATGCTGACCAGTGGCCAGAACATTTTTTTAAAAATATTTCAGATAAACAAAAGCAGGGCAATTAAAAAAAATAGTATTGGAGATGCTTTCAATTTTAACAGAAGAACTTTACAACAGAAGCAGTGTGATCATTTTCTTAGATGTAAAATCAATACTTAGAAAAAAAAAAAAGATGTAAAATCAGAAAGAGGACAATTGGGGAAGAGAAAGGGGGCCGAAGAAGGGTAGCAGAATAAAAGACAGTATTGGGGGAATGAATCCAAGTACCAACTCACACATACGAAAATATGAGAATGAAGCTTATTATTTTGTACAGTAGCTATCTAATTAAGTGATGGGATCTTAACTTTTTCCTATTTGCATACATTTTGTATACTGAGAATAAATTGGTTTAAGAATTGCATATTAGGTTCAACAAATACCTTGTTGGTATGTGTGCTTTTATATATATATAAACTTCCTTAATAAGGTTGTTCTTTTTTCTGAGGTTCAAAAAGATTGGTGGAGCAAACCCAACTTTCTGTTTTCTCCTTCTTACTCTTTTAGATATTCATTTTAAAATCTATGAAAATATCAGCTGGGTAGCACATAAAACAGGAAAAAATCATTTACCATTACAAAGGAAGTATAAGCAGGAAGAAAATCCAAACAAAACCACCTCTAATATTTTTGTACAAGTTTGGATATACCTTAAATGATATTTCATGCAAGAATGACATGAAAGCTAGTTTTGAAATATTTTATGTATTTAAATACAAAGATTTAACATTCCACTTAATGTCTTTTTAATTGTGCTAATATTATGGTGGTTTGAGCCTACTTAAGGATAATTAAGCATAGAACAATAGCTTTAAAAGTGTAGCTCTTTTTATAATATAATCATTTATGCTAAATGCACTATAAATTGAAATAGCAATAATGTTGGAGACAAAAATAAGCTTGCAAGGAAAGTCTGTAATAGCTTAACATAATGATGTCATTACACATTATAGATACAAATGCTAAGCTTCACTAATAAGGGTGCTCTGGATATTTTCATTTATTTTCTCATTCCAGTGTTATTACTTTGCCATGGATACCTTACTACAGTCAAAAGTCTAATCAATTAGAAGTCTCTCATTGGTCTCCATTAAGCAGAATTATCTTTCTTTTTTGTTTGTATATTGGCTCCTCAAAGACCTAAAGTTCTCAATAGCCAAAGTGAGTGTATGTACAACTACCCAAATGATCATCACCATGGCAACTTCATGCTTCCTTGGTCACCAAAGCTATGCCCATGGCCATTCCTAAAGGTTTGCTGAGTTCTACAACATAACTAGACTGATTCAACAGAGCCACATACCTCCTCATCAAATGCTATAATCAGTAAGTCATCCCATGATTATCTATCTTCCAATGATTATCTGGCATACACACTCACTTTGTATTTTTTCTTGAGTATTTCAGCTTGCTAGACCACCATCAAAGATCATTACCCATCTGATTGCAAATGCCTGTCAAATCTCTGTCTTACCCATTGGTAAATACATGGACAAAAAATTTTCAGTACTGCTGACTTGTGTGTATTTAGCTATCTACAAGATTGCTACAGTTGTTAGCAATATCTGGCATAAGATTCCTACCCATTTTAAATGGATTCATTTGGCACAAGACTTTGTCATTACCCAACACACTACTAGCAGCCAATTCTTATGTGGCATTATGTGAGAAGCTACCTATATCTGTGCACTCTCAAATTTAACTTTCACCAGCCTCCTAAACTGATGAAAGTTTCACCATGAGAAACAATACTACAGTTAAGGCATTGCCTTCAGGAAGTCCTAATAAAATAAAAACAACCAGAACATCAGTATAAGTGAGACTTTTGATTAAAAGACTCCTCTTAATTAAAAGATGCATTAAGTGGTCTTGGGGTGCCTAGTCACAATTGATACTTCAATTCAATCCCTACACCTAAGGCTCAGGGAATATCATGGAAGGGGTAAAAAGATTGTAAGAGCCAGATAACCAGGACTTTGCTACACGACAATGTCTTCTAGACATGCCAGGGAAGCTGCATCCATTAAATCACAGTATAGTCATTTAAACAAGACCAGGATAATGACAATTCCAGTTGACATGCCAATGGGAATGGAAGAAATTTCCCAATGTTATATGCTTAGATGAAGAACAACAGGCAGTCAATGGCTGCTAAGGGAAAGGGAATCAGTTTTCTCCAAGACTGAGAACCCAGAGAGGTCATCAAATCCCAAGTGGTCAGCCCTAAGCCCATGTACATTGGTAGATGTGGGGAGGATTTGGTGTGTGTGTGTGTGTGTGTGTGTGTGTGTGTGTGTGTGTGTGTGTGTGTAGCAATATTAACATAAAAGAGGTCATGAGAGGGAGTGTGGGAGGCACAGAAAAAATTGGGATGGGGGAGTGAAAGTAATGTTCTTCAAAAATTATTAAAAGATTTCATTTGAATTTTTAAAATTATATGTGTATGTGAGGGTCTGTGCACATTAATGCAGGTGCTCACAGAGATTAGAAGCCTTGATCCCCTGGAGCTGATGTTACAGGCATTTGTGAGCTACTCAATATAATGCTGGGAACAGAACTCATCTCTTCTTTAAGAACCATGTGTACTTTTAATCTCTGAGCCATTTCTCCAGCTATGTGCTCTTGCATATACTATATGTAAACTATCCTTCCCTTAAATGCTTCTATGCCTTAATGCTTATACATCTATATTATTCTTTTTCCTAATGAACATTGTTTTGTAGCACTCAAACATTTGGACACAGATACATTTATTCTAAGTTATGTTGAGACACAGGATGAAAGCTGTAGTGGGAGTAAGAATATATAAATATAGGGAGAAATATTAAAGAGCTTTCTTGTTGTCTAATCCTTTCATCCACTAATCCATCTGAGTCAATCAATGCCAAGCCTCACCCTGCTAATGCCATTTTGTCCTCTATTTTGAATGTATCAGTTTCTCGCTAATTAGCCCTAGTGGGATCCAATGGTTGGGATACAGAAACAAGCACCGGCCCTACCTATGTCCCACCTGCACCTGTACCCTCCTTGTACTACCTTTCTGTTCCTAATGGCACCCTCTTAGAGCAAAACTGTGACTTTTCCCAGACATCTCATCCCATTAGGTGTGATGTAAGACCTCCCATGAAACTGGATCTATCAATCTGGTGTCTGGTATCAGCTGTGATGTTCCAGGAATCCTCTCCATTGCCTCAATAAGTTCTTGTTTTAAGATGCATATTGGGGGCGGGGTGGGGGGTGGGCAGCAAGAGTTGAACTCATGAAATTAGCTAACAGAAACACACAATTAACAAAAGCAGTTTTGATAGGAATAAGAAATAACTCTGCGGGAAATGGCATTTCCATAATAGCTTCAACTTTAGGGACATTCTTGACAATTATCAAGAAAATGTAGGTATGTGTGAGAGTCCTGAGAGGGGAAATGGGGTCAAGAGGAAGCCTGCATTAGACCTGCATACCAATTGGTGCAACCTCATCACCCATTTACAATTCCACATGTAAGAGCACATTTACCTAGAAAGGATGAGCTATCCTAAGAGCACAATGGGATAGTTAGTAGTTGAGATTACAGCTTATGTGTCATCTGACAGTTCCCAGAGGTTTAAAAAAAGACCAGAAAATCTTTCCAAAGCCAGCACCAGCACATGGGAGCCTTTCCTAAGAACATAAAGCAGAAACACTCCTTAGGAACACTTTGTTATGCTTCTAGCCCTCTCTAAACTGGAATTCTGCCACCCCACCCTGAATCCAGAGAACCTGTATATCCTCAGTGATTTCATCTACACAGCTTTTGTAGCCTTAGCATCTTAACTACCATTCCTGTTCAAGCATGTGTGGGAGTATGTGCATGAACGAGAAGTAGAGAAGGCGATTGGACTCCATCAAAGTTCTGAATTGTGTTGTAACTCACACTAAATACCATTTACCTCCCAAGAAGTGGTACTCCTGGGTGCATGATAACCAGCAGATACTGATCCATTAGTATTAACACTAGTTATTGTCTACAATCTCATTTGTGAAGCAATTTTGATGTGAAAATATGTAATATATAAAAATATGGAAAAATCCAGACTTCTTCTTCTTCTTTTTTTTCTTTCTTTTTTTTTTTTTTTTTGAGCTGAGGATCAAACTCAGGACCTTGCGCTTGCTAGGCGAGCGCTCTACCACTGAGCTAAATCCCCAACCCCTAGACTTCTTAATGAGGAATGTTAGATTATAAAAATTTCAAGAAATCATCATCCTTAGCAAACCCTTATTTCTTACAGAATATTGTGGTCCAGAACTTACATATAATTTATTCTGACTCTAAAATACTGAGTAATTATATTCTAAATTCAGTAAAGTTCAAAAGGCAAATCTGAGTGTAACATTAGCTGAAATAAATGAGTGATAATCAGATAACAAATATTGCATGACCATTTTTGAGGACTAAGTACACTGAAAATGAATAATTTTCTTGTTTGAAATATGCTACCAGGGATCTATACTGGCCTTATGCAGACTAGATTATAACAACATAAATTAAAGGTAGAAAAGAGCCATAATTTTACTGTTTTCTTAATAACCTTTAGCAAGGGGATGATGCAACACATTACTGGCCCTCAGCAGAGTAGCTACATCTAAGCATCTTATTAGCATCTCATAAAGAACATTGACCTGCTTTTCAATTTACTAGGGAGGTCCATGATATATAATCTTAGGTGGCAGGTCTCCTGACCTGATGGACATATGTTTCTGAATTTATCTGGTAGTATATCCACTTTAGATATATCTAAGTGGGACTGTCACTGTGGAATTGATAGCCATGGTACTGGTTCAGTCATCATGGCACTGAATTTTGAGGGCTGAATTTCATCAATGGTGCTTCATTTTTTTTTTTTTTTTTATTGAGATAGAATATAGCATATAAGGATGCAGTCAAGAATCAGGAAACAGCTTTGGAAATAAAATATTTAGCACAGTTGGTGAGGGGGTAGGGTATATGAAAACAAACAAACAAACAAACAAACAAACAGGCTTACCCTGGAGGCATCAGAAGTGGCTAGGAACACAGTGAGAATGCCCTGGCTAGTCCTTATGTGATGGCTGGTTTTATGAACAGATCATGAAATTTTAGACCAGATGACACCTGGAGATGTGCTCTCTTCATCCACCCAACCCAACCTACACTTCTCTGGCTGCCATGGTTACAAGCTGTGAGGGCTCTCTGTGGTCTAGCTTGTTTAACTTGTCTTTAATAGTTAGTAAACTCACTCAGGCAGTACCTGTAGGGACCTAAACCCTCTCTGCATTAGTACCAGAGCATAATGAGGTGGATTAAGAGTTGGAGACCTGACTACTTACAAAAGCCTTTAAATGGATTAGAACGTGTTGTTTTCCTGTGCAGATAGCTTAGGCCACTTTAAACATAGTGTAATCATAATACCAGGGACTTAGCAATCTTTCATTTCTGATCTGAAAGCACGCTATGAACACAGGCTTATCATCATTTAGTAAAAATGGAAAGGGTGGAGCACAATTATAGTAAAATGGAAGTTGGATTTTGTAGCTGTTCTGCAGGTATCATGTACTTAGAATTGTTGTCTGTGCCATTCAAGTAAAAGAGGTTAAATTTGCAAAAGAAGGGAGTTTGAAACTGGGGTGTCTCCATTAGTTGTCCAGCTGAAGCAGATTTACAAGGTAATTATTTAATATTCCAATGTTTTTTCCTATGTGTGCAGAGGCCAATACTTTATTAGGTTTTTCTATGTATTGCATAGATTCTTATAAAGATAATTGCTGAGCTGTCCCACCCAGGGAGCAATTATTGGATCCCAACATAGTAATAAAGCATAAGTTCAGATACACTCCAAAAAATGAGTATATAGAGTGAAACTGACAGCCATTATTTACTGTTGCTTTTAGTTTTTAACTTTTTATGTTTTTGTGTGTGGATGTTTTGTCTGTATGTATATCTATGCACCACATGAATGTAGTGCCAGCAAAGGCAAGGAGATGTGGGATCCCATGGAACTAAAGTTATGGACAGTTGTGAACCACTGTGTGGGTGCTGCAAACTGAATCCCCATCCTCTGCAAGAACAGCCAGTACTTTACCTGCTGAGCAGTCTCTGCAGCCTCTACTGTTATTTTGTGTGTGTGTGAGAAACTAGATGATATACACATTCATTGTATGCATGTTCACTGAGGCCCTACTATGTATGAAACACTGTTAAGTGTAGAAGGTATACTAGTAATAGACAAAGCAAAGAATTTGAGAAAAATGGATGTTCATGTTATATTCTGGCAAATGTTAGGATTTAGAAGGTGAGCACAGGAGGAAAAGCAGGAAAGGAGCTGGAGAAAGAGGCTACAATGTAGTGAAAGCAGCACCAGGAACCTGGAGTCTCACAAGTGAATAATAATGGAAGACACTAAAGCAGGAGAGAGAGAGTAACTAGGCAGGTGCTGAGAGAGAGAAATATAAAAAGAGGGAAAAGAGGAAAGCACTAAATCTGGGTGTACTGAAAAGGAAGAAGGAGGCAGGGGAGTGGGCATGGTCACTCCAGCAAAAGCATCTTAATTAGGTTTTGTACTGAATGAAAGAGAAAAAATGGGGGTAGTTCAGTTTTCTGGATGTCCAGAGAGTTTTTTAAGTAAGCTGGTGATATAATAGCAAACATGTTTGATGATTAATAGATAAGGAGAAAGCCATGACAATTGCTGGAAGGAAAGTCCTAAGACTCTGAAATGAGGCCACTCCTAAGCACAGGCAAGGGATCCAGCTTTGATGGGTGCAGGCACATCTCATGTGTAGACATCAAGAGTCAGCATGTGGGAACAAACATAGACAGATTGCTGACTTCAAAAGGAGGAAGATGGGTGATTTGTTGGCTTTCTTTTGAATGAGCTTTTGAATGAACATTGAAGACTTGTGGCATAGAATTTATGAGGACTGAGGAAACAGCAGCATGAAAATGTAGAAACATAGACTTACACTCTTGCTTTTCCCCAATAATACTCAGCTATTAGAAATGACTTTAAAGAGGAACAGGGATCCTAACTAGTTAGTGGACTAAGTGGAATCAGAAAAATAAAGTAATAAGGAGAAATCAACATTACCAAGGGATTAAACGTTTAGAGGTAATCAATGTCTGTGGTTATAGAATAGCATACTAAAGACAAGACCTAATAAGTGATGTCATCATCACTGTCAAACAGAGTAAAGTGATGGGAAAGAAAAAGACATCTAAGGTGGCACAGGAAAAAGCATGATGGCATTGAAGAGGCCATAGAATGGGTAACTCTACAAATGGATTTTTAAAAATCTAGGCTTACAATAGTAGTTTCTGCAAGACACAAGTTCATTTCTATCTCTCATAACAGCCTCAATATAAGGAGGAAGTCCATGGAGAGGTATTGCTGTGATGCGTGGCACAGACACTAAGAGAATCAGAGACTCTGGCCTCTTTCTCTAGGCCCTGTAAGTGGCCCTCATTCACGTGTTCAAAGCTGGATCATCATTTTCATATGCAGAGGTATTGTTCGAAATGAGGTGCTTTCTGTTCATATCACTTCTATTCACATCCTCTGACCATATCTTCATGGTCATATGAGACACATGAGGACTCTTTATATGGCTGCACTTCCCAATCAGAAATTATTGTTTCTAATAATATTGTTTCATTGGTCTAATGACTAGTCATTACTCAAAGGAGTACAATGTCATGAGACATGGTGATCTCTTCTCCTACAAATATAACTCTGTAAGAATAATGGCAGTTGCTTTTCTTAGTCTGTTTCCTGTTGCTAATTACCACAGGTTGGGTGAACTATATAGAAGAGAGGTTTATTTGACTGATGGCTTTTCTCTGTGGTTGACAGGTTGCATTTGATGATAACTTTTGGGCTGGCAGAGTCCCCAGTTATAGTGGGCTATCACTGTGCTCCAGAGACCTAGCCAAACTGAAATTTATAGCTGACTCATTTTAAAAAATAACACATTTACCCATTTATCTACCAATCAATCTATTAATTAAAGGAATGTATTAGTTCATTCATGAAGTCAAAGCCATAATTAGTTGTTAATGGTCCCATCTGGTCCCACCTCTCAGCATCCCATAATTTAGATTAAATTTCCATCTGTGTTTGTGAGGGACAATCATAATCAAACCATGGCAGTGGTGATGGGTATATGTCCTTTGATCTAAGTTTTGTTTCACAGAAGCAAAACTTAATCAATTTCTGTACCTTCTTTATAAGTTCCATCTGCTGAGTGCTCATTATGTGCTAAAATATGAGCAGGAAGTACTGATAGGAGCCCTAATAGGCCCTAATCTCCAGGAGTTCAAACTCTCCCAGTGAAAATAATGAAGCCAAACAGATATGGTCCTATTTGATTGGCTTCATTACATTTTGATATAGGTTTGATATATGGTGACACACCCTATATCATAACCATTGGTGCAATAAGATCAGTATCTGATAGAATAATATATAGTTTACAGATGAGTAAAGTGAGGCTGTCAATTGCACTAAAGTTGTAGCTATTAAATATTAAAGCTGGATATAGAGTCCGTCTTTGTGATTTATAAGAACAAGGGATGTTTAAGATTGTCATTCTGAATGTCAGGAAGAGCAGGTTTGCACAAAATCTGAAAGAGAGAGAGAGAGAGAGAGAGAGAGAGAGAGAGAGAGAGAGAGTTGTAGATTCTAATCATAAAAAAATAACTTTGAGAGCAATTGTTTATGAACTGTGTAGAAATAGGTCAATGCACAGCAGACCACACAAGATGGGGTTCTGAAGAAGAGAGGAAGCAGCCAGCTGTTACATTATTATTCTCATTATTCCTGCATCGAAGTCAATTTACAGTTACATAAGGCACCAATCTCTCCCGAGGCCATAGTGAACCAAAATAGCCAAAAATGACATTACACAGCCTCAGCATTCACTCTGTCTGCCAAGTTTAGTTCCCCTTAGAAAACAGACATTTAGCATGTGGCAAATATTTTTTAAAATACTTAGAAAAGCAATTTTTTGCAAGGAAGCCCCAACACTGTTGTTTTGAGCAGTGGTGACAGCCCCATGCCAAATGTTTCACTTCCTAAGACTGTTTAGCAGGGGCGTTGGTTTGGGCAGGTGCTCTGGTATAGTTTAAGATGCACCCTCATTAATTCAGTGTTTCATCTAGGAAATCACAGAATTCATCTCCCCGCCATCTTTAGAGGGTTATGTCACTTACAGGAACTCTGGGAAAGGGAAATGGGAAGAAGATCATAATGTTTGGCAGATATTGGGAGCACAGAAGCTAGTTCTTTAAACAGGCTTTCTGGGGTCTTATGCATTAGAAACAATCACTTGTTCGAGAAAACAGTTCAGGAAGACACAGTGAGTTATTTTTATTGAGTTCACCAAAATAATGGAAAATCCATGTAAAATTGATGTTAGTAAAAAGTATAGTCTAGCCTAGGAGTATGCACCCAATGGTGATAGCTACAAGAAAGGTGAGGCAGGGGGATTCCATGAGTCCAAGAGTGGAAACCTATATGGGCAACATACTAATATTGGCTCACAGAAATAATAAAGATTATAGAGAGTGATTGGGCAAATTATTCTTGCCTAAATGAAGAAATACTTCAGTAGAAACTTGAAATAGGCGATTTTCATTAAGTACATAGCAAATGGGGAAAGGATCTTAACAAATACAGTGATAAGGATAGAAGAGTGTGAAAGGCAGAATCTAGGCTGCCTGTTAGGGGTCCTGAGAGAGGACTCCATCGACTGATTATACCATATGTGATGATACAGTTGTCAGACATCATAATTTTCATCTTACAGTCTAAATATACCTGTGAGTAGCACCAACATTCTATCATAAATTGCTGCTCTGAGCTGTCTTGAAACCTAGGTTTCAAAATGATGAGAAACATACAATCCTGAAGAGTGGAACTGAGTCATTTTCCTTCATCCTGGGCATTATTTTGGAGGAACAAGTTCAGAAACCTCTTATGAATCTCTGTGGTTCACATTTCCTTAAGTTGCTCCACCAAAATAAGAACTTTGAGTCAGTTAATAGGTTAGAGCATGAGTAACGTTAGACAAGGAAATGTGGAAGGTGCTTTTAAACTACCTTCCTGAAATAAAATACTCTTGTTGGAAATGGGAAAATCAGTTTTTTCCAATTACACACCACACTCCAGATCAAGCCCCATGGCCAGGAGTAGTTGGCCAACACAAAACATAATTCACACGTTTGTGTGTGTGTGTGTGTGTGTGCAGGTATGTTTTGTTTTGGTATTTTTGTCATATTCAGTTTTTGTTTGTTTGAGCCTTTCCGTTCTATGTCTTTTTTGAGAGGACTTCATGAAGCATGAAGTTGGGTGGGTAGGGAGATGGGCAGGATCTGAGAAGAGTCAGGAGAGGAGAAAGAACATGGTCAAAATATATGGTACATTAACAAAGTGTTTTAAATATTTTTACTTTGTAAGAAAATGGTAGAAAATTTTCAGATTAGTAGAATAATTTACACAACTCTACAGTCATTAATGGTAACCTCAGAAGCCTGTGGACAGTGAGACAACACCACGGTGTAGAACCATTCTTGCATGTAATATGGTGTGGATGAAATAGGTGTTGGTTACAATCCTCAGAGTTCCTCCACTGAGTAATCCATCAGTCTCGGCTCCAAGCAAAGGATTGAAATACCAAACTACAGAGCATACAAGAGTGAAATAGACACCTGTTGGGAGAGAAGACTGCCACAGGCTTGGCTTTGCTTGCTTCCTTTGCCAAGTGACCATTGTCTGCAGGTTAAGTCATCTGTCTGATGACAGTTCACTAGGTTGTTACCAGAACACAGATAAGAGGGCATGTCACCAAAAAACGTTTCCACAGTTTAGTGACATAATTTGCTCCTCTGCTTCTCCAAATATCTAAACGGAAATCTCTAAATGTTGACTCATACCAAATGAAAATGTGCAACACGTGGTGGTACCATGGTACTTTAATATTACCCAATTTCCCTGAATATCTCATCAAGACAGGGCAAAGAGTAATACACTCAAGATAACAAACATTTAAATGATTTAAAAGTCTATGCGGCACATTAGTTTACTGTATTTGAATGTTAACAAAAAGGATGATGAGTTGAGTCCACTCAGGAACAACAGCCCTTCATTTGGGCCAGAAAGATGGCTCAGTAAGTAAAAACACTTGCCACCAAGCCCAAAAACCTGAGTTTGATTCCAAGGACCCAGATGGTGAGAGGACCATTGATCATTTGTCAACCTAAATTTCTCCCTCTCTTTGTCCTCTCACCTCTGTATGCAGCCAGCTCCCTGTCCTCCAACACACACACACACACACACACACACAAAAAAAAAAAAAAAAAAAAAAAAAAAAAAAAACACTTAAGTAACTTAAATAAATGCAATAATCCCTCCCCACAAAAGACTCAAAGCTCATTTGAGGTATTAAGTCTGAGTTTCCCTTAAGGACTGAAGCCTGACTCTGGGATTTGATTCCATAGAGATGCAACAGCTTTCAACTTTGTAATGAAGTGACAGTGGCACATATTCAGTAAAAACTCTCTTTCCAGGTTGGAGTTTCAGTTTCCCCGGCTAGGCTATGGGGAATCAGTGTGGTCTTTCATGCTGTTGACCATTCCAATTTTTCCTTGCTCCTTAGCTTGCATGGGGCATGGAGTGGAACTTCTCATCCTCCAGTCCCACCTGAGCCAGTTTGCACACTGCATTTCCTCTTGGCTATGGCTCTGCCAATCTTTCTGCACCTGCCTATAGATGGGTATCTGTCATTTCTGTTCTGGATAGATATCAAGATCCTTGGGGCCCTTCTAAGCTTAGTTGAAGAAGAAGAAGAAGAAGAAGAAGAAGAAGAAGAAGGAGAAGGAGAAGAAGGAGAAGAAGCAAAAATCTGTACCCAGTACCATATAGCTGGTGGAGGGTAGTGACAAAACATTTTCCCTCCATAAATAGAGCTCTTTTAGAACAAATACTTAAAATCTCCCCCTATTTAGGAGGCCAATCCACCAGTGAAAGTGTCGCTCAAACTTGGACAGTTGAACTCAAATTTCCCCTACCTGCTATGACCTCACTGTACTCAGCTTCCTTCATCCGAATTTTCAGGCCTGAGCTTTAATGTTCCTCCACTCACCACTCTGCTACACCTCAGACCCTTGATTCTGCAGACGACATCATTTTCATTTTAACTCCTGATGTGCCAAGCCCACCATAGATATGGAATGAAAATGTGCAGAGCAGCACCAAATTTTCTATAACATGTTGGACCCTCAATACACACGTGTCATGACAAACGTGTGTGAACATTCACTAACACCTAGAGTTTGAACACTGAGGATATCCAGGGGTTAAAGTTTTATTTAGCTAACAAATAAATGAAGTGAGTTCTCAATTTTCAGCTGGCTGACAAAAGGACCCCGACACATGGAACTCACATTCAGATACGTAGACATACCCAGAAGTGGAATCCAGCATGTTCCAAGATGTGTTTGCATGTTCAGTTATGTAAAAACTAAGTATTGCTAATTATACCAATTTAATACTTCTACCAAATCACCTACATTTGTTCCTAAAGACAGAATGCTTCAATACAGTCTAAGTTTTAAATATTATATACTCTAATTGGCTTCCAGCAAATCACAGTGAATAAATTAATCTTTCTACAAAGCAACCTTCTCCAAATTGATCTATGCCTTGAAAATTGAGTAAGACAATATCCACAATAGTAATAACAACTGTTTTAAAAAACCATATATCACTCCAGACAAGAAACAAAGCAAGCTGGCAAACAAGCACTTTCTTAAAAATGTCTCAAAGGTAAGTCTCAATCAATTGTGACTGTGCCATGGAACAAGTCACATACTACAGCTTGTTTTGCTATTGGGCATAGGCTCTGAAATCTTCCTTCCAGCTCATGTTGCACAGGTTAAAACTCTGCAATCTGAAACACCAATGGTGTCTTGAAGGCAAGAGGGTTATCCTATTCACTATGGATTTACTTAGGAGCAGAGACAGGGAGTAACCAAATGTCCAGTGTCTGTTCTCAAAACAGACTCACCTCCTCAGGCACCAAGAATTTAAATGCACTTTTTCTTAGAATAGTATTTTTTCAAAGTCTATCTTCCCACAAATAAGGCTGACAGTTTCTCCAAACATCATATCATACAGAAACATTCTCTCACTCTATCCCTCTCTGTCTCTCTGTCTCTGTCTTTATCTGTTTCTCTCTCTCTCTCTCTCTCTCTCTCTCTCTCTCTCTCTCTCTCTCTCTCTCTCTCACACACACACACACACACACACACACACACATGAATGACTTGACAGTGGGTTCATAACATTATTTTTATTCATCTTAAGAATTTATAGGAGCTGGAAAGATAGAAAGTGCTTTTCCCTCTCCAGAGGACCATAGATAAATTGCAGTGTGCATGGCTGGTGGCTCACAATAGTCTAGCTCCTCAGCTCAAAGGAATTAAATATGTGTGTGTGTGTGTATGTATGTGTCTAAGAAATTCATTTAAATATATATATATATATATATATATATATATATATATATATATATATATATATATATTAGTTAAAAGAATTTCTAAGCACAACAACTGAGTTTCTTGGTCTGTTTCAAAATCAGGCACAATCTCCATAACTTATCTTTGTAGAAGATACAACATGAGAATAAGACCATGCCAACTCCCTCCTAAAAACTGAAGGAAGCTACTATACTGGGAAGTAGCAAAGACTTTACTTATGACATTTAGTGCATTTTAGTAGAATAATGAATATTTATTACTTCTAAAATATTTGAATTCTGCCATTTGAAGGATAATTCTGAGGAGAAAATAATAATTTTCTTAAATTACTTATTCTGATTGGATATTTTTGATGGCTCATATTTAGAAAGTCAACAAACCAAAAACATTTGTGTTTTGTTAAGGGGTGGAACTTAGCTATTTTTTAGCTGACAGGGACCCATTTTCCCAGACTCTGCCTGTGCATTTGGAATTTATGAGACCAAAGGGGGCTTGGCCTTTGGACTTACATATTCTTGCTTTAGTCACTGTATGGATTTTCTTTGTGTATCTTTATAGGTGCCATGCCCTAGAACTTTAAATAAAAACAATTGATAAAATTCAGTTCTTCATACATATCATATTCTTTTAGATATTTTACAACCATTCAGCAGTAAGTGAATTTCAAGGAATAAAAATCCTGTATCCTTATTGCTATTCTTGAAGATTTTTTCCCATTCTGTGGTTTATCTGTATCTTTTCTATAGATAGTTTCTAAGGTGTCATATTTAAAATCATGCACAGAGAAGTCTTTTAAAACCATGACAATAATGATCCTGAGAAATAGTTCGGAAGTCAAAACACAGGAGATGTGTCAAAATGTCAGTTTATGTATATTGTAAAAAGCATTGACTTTTTATAATCAAGCCTAAGCCTGAGTGCTGTGGGATATCTTTCTGTATGCTATGAATATATGCTGTTCCCATTGGTTAGTAAATAAAACTGTTTTGGCCTATGGCAAGAAAGCTTACAGATAGGCAGGAAATCCAAGTGGAGACACAGAGAGAAGGGCAGAATCTGGGGAGATGTCTACCCACTACCCAAGGAGAAACAAGATGCCAGCAGACCAATAATTTCAAGGCCAAGTAGCAAAACAGATTAATAGAAATGGGTTAATTTAAGATGAAAGAGCTAGCTAGCAAGAAGCCTGACATAGGCCATACAGTTTATAAATAATATTAAGCTTCTGAATGATTATTTTATAAGTAGCTGTGGAACCATGGGGCTGGGCATTACTGTGGGGTAGGCGGGACCAGAGAAACCTTCCAGCTACACCTAAGGAAACAGAAATTTTGTGTAGCTTCATAAGTCATAGATACATGTAGTGATCCAGACAGGAAGGCCTAGATGCAAGAGGCATTACAATGATGTAATAATAAGAAAGAAGATGTATTGGTGATGAACATATACAGAGAGAGCTAGTTTAAAGATGGGGCAGCTAGTATTTTAAAATCCATACTGTGTATGTTTCTTTATGTGCCTGTGTGTATATAAATATATTCTCACAAAAATTATTTCAAGTAAGCATGCTTAAGGTTAACAGGATGAACCTTTAATGCCAACCTCAATGACATAGTGAGTTTGGGGCCAACCTGGGTTACACGAGACCCTGTCTCAAAAGTGAAAAAAGACTCTATGGAACCAATCATAGAGGTTAAATATAGATATGTAGATGCTGAAGAAAATATCAGAAACTGAACTTTGTTCCTAACTTTATATGTGCATGAGTGAGCCAGAGAGTGAGAGAGAAAGAGGAGAGGACTTGTTGCTGCTGGAATTCTTTTTTAATTACCCCAGAGAAAGATTGCTTAGTTAAAGATGCTAGACTTTATATACTATCCTTTTCTTTGGTCCACAGTAAGTTGTCATTAATTTACCCAATTAAAAGCACCAGTGCATGGTAAGATCATTCTAAATGAAGAGAAATGTCAGAGAGAGGACCACTTAGAAGAAAATATATGCTTCTGTTCATTCAAGTTCATGTAATATAAAAGTTGCTGGGTACTAGGCTCCTAAAAGAAAAAAGTATTAACTCTACTAAAGATTTTTCTAAAAGTATTAATGAATGTAGTCATTAAAAGTACTCAGTCTAGCATTTAAATTGGTAATGTGACCACTAAACTAGTCTTCCTACTATGTAAAGTTTCCTTTGATTCTTTATGCTTTTGTTTTCTTAACTAATATTATGCTAGTGGCTAGTCAACCTAGGACTTGCACACGCTGACCAAGTTTTACTAATGGGACTACATTATGTTATTTGGACTATAATAATATCTAGAAAATGACACACAGAAAATTATATTTTACTTCTCTATCATATTTTCTACTTTTTGTATTACTGTAAGTTTATTGAGATTGTTTTGACATTTTCTTCATAAGAATCATTTTATAGAATGCAAACAGATCCATATCTATCACCCTGAACAAAATTCTACTCCAAATGGATCAAAAATCTCAACATAAAACCAGGTATACTAAACCTGTTAGAAGAGAAAGTAGGGTACAGCCTTAAACTCGATGACACAGGAGAAGAATTTCTGAATAGAGCACCACTAATGCAGGCACTAAGAGCAACAATAATAAATTGGATCTCATGAAATGGAAAAGGTTCTATAAGGCAAAGGAAACCATTATTCAGACAAAGTGGCAGCCAACAGAATGGGAAAAGACTTTTACAAAATCCATATACAATAAATAGATAATATCCAAAATACAAGAAGAGTCCAAGAAACTTGATATCAAAAAACCAAATAACTCAATTCAAAAATGCGGTACAGATCTAAATGGATAATTCTCAACAGAATTATCTCAAATGGCTGGGAAATACTTTAGGAGATATTCAACATCCTTAGACATCAGGGAAATGCAAATCTGAACTACATAGAGATTTCATCTTACATCTGTCAGAATGGCTAAGTGGCCCAAGTGATAGCTTGTGATGGTGAGGATGTGGAGCAAGGGGAACACTCCTCCATTGCTGGTGGGAGTGCAAACTTGTACAGGCACTGTGGAAACCAGTGTGGCTGTTCCTTAGGAAGGTGGAATTAATCTACCTCAATATCCAACAATACTACCATACCATTCTTGGATATACCTAAGGAACACTTCATCCTACCACAGGGATACTTGTTCAACATTGCTGCTCTATTCATGATAGCAGAAACTGGAAACAACCTAGATATCTCTCAATAGAAGAATGGACAAAAACATAATGTGGTACACTTACACATGGAGTATTACTCAGCTCTTAAAAGTAATGGCATGCCTTTAATCCCAGCACTTGGGAGGCAGAAACATGTGGATCTCTGTGAGTTGAGGCCAGCCTGGTCTATAAAGCAAGTTCCAGGACAGCTAGGACTGTTACACTTCAAGATAAATAGATAATGCTTTACCACGATTCTCTCAATCTTCATAGCAGCATCTAGTTTCTCTACTTTAAAGAAATAAAGTTAGGGCATTGAGAAGATAAGAAATTTTCTAACGTTACATGAATAATAGAATAGATACTAAATCTAGGCATGCAGATCTATTAAACCTTCAAGTTCAATCATTTGTTATAGAGCTTTTTGTTCAAATTAACTGTGTACCTGGATTACATTACTAGTGTTTTCTCTCAGAATCAGATATGCCTTGTGTCATACTAACTATTTTTAAGGGATATTATTATGTTGGTTGTTTGAAACTGGCACTGATGAGATTGTTTATACCATGGAATTAATCAAATACAACAGATCAACCTCTTGTTTTCCTCTTTTTGAGTTGGTATTTACACATCCCTGAATACTGTTTTCAAAATTTGGCAATTCATGAGTTATGAAATAAAGAAACCACTCTTAGGTTTGGTTCACAAGACCAACCTAACAGACTAGACCCATGCATTGACTTAATCAGTTGCTGGTTATGTTTGTTAAATAGAAGCTGGCAAACCCAGTGTTTACCATGTAGAAATGAGAACTCACTATATATGGTCTAACATTGCATTTACCTAGATCAAAACAGTAATTTGTGGCCATCAAGAAAGTTAATGGACACATCATTTCAGTAGCCCTATTCAACTTCTACTAGATAAACCACTGACAGTGATTGCCTTATACTGACAATGTGATTCTCCCCTCTCCCCTGATACTTTTGGGATTTTACATTGTAGATGTTTGCTGATGCTCACTTAGCAAAATTATAGAGAATTAAGCTGGAAAATAAATATCCATTGAATGATGAAGGCAAGAAACACATTCTGTTTTTGTTAGAGCTTGACCTCACAAATATAAAATGCATTCAGAAGGTCCCTCTTGCAATGTGCTTCACATATCCATAGCAACAGTCTACTCAGCAATGAATCTTTGTATTGCCTTGCATTCCATCTCACAGCCTACTGTTCTCTTGTCTCTCACCTTCTTTTCTGGATACCAACCAGTTTTTGGAACAACTTCCTCCACATCAGCTATATTCACAGGCTCTGCTTTTTGTAGATACTATGAGATGTTTATCTTTCCTTTTTAGAATTTTCATTACTCAAACAATTAAGTCTAAATCTAAACCAAGAAAGAGACACAGGTTCATTCTTTCTAGTGTCTGAAATATACAGACTTGTTCTTGCTTCTTTTAAGCATCTGAAATTCTACCAAAAAAATAACCATTACACAAATAAGTATATAAATATTTCATTTTTCTCTAATAAATATTACAAGGGATACTAGTCAATTTATTTCAGGTCTGTGCTATGTGAAACCCAATGATGCACTTCTTTAGTGGCCTTGAAATGCTTCCTTCCACAGAGTGGGACCCTGGCATCCCTTGCCTAAGGCAACAAATAGTCAGCATTAAAATCATAATCACCACACTAGGGTGGCATAGGTCATCCCATAAATACCCATTCTGAGATCATAGCAGCCAATCACAACTGCTCAATCATAAAAAAAGAAACAAACCCCGCTACTCAGTGAAATTTCCCTGTGGAAAATACAAATCCCCAATTACCACCCAACATGTGCAAGATATAAAGCCTTACTGAGAGCTGAAGATCTGCATGATATTTTACAAATTACAGGCTCACAGCATGCTGTGTGGAGATTCAGGACCATAAAAGGCAGGAAGAAAAGAGAAGAAGAAATCCCACTGTGGTTGCTTTCAAAATCTGGTCAAGTAACTTAAAAAAAAAATGTCTCTTTCCCCCTGGATTTTCCCTGTTGACAGACTGCAAGGGTGCTGTTGATGATGGTGCCAAAGTGCCATCAGTCTAATTGCCTTGGATGTCTGGTTTTAGGTTTCAATGTTTCTTGATTTTTTTTCTCCCATGGCCTTTTCAATGATAAACGCATTTTGGAGACCAGAATAAGAAAAAAATGAAAAATATTGATCTTCTAAACTCTTGTATTGGTTTCAGTCAACACTATTTTGGGGTAAAAGAGAACAATGATGCTACAACTTGAGTAGACTATGGTGTTCTAGAGAGCCCTCATCCCAGAGACAAACACAACCTTTGTTTTAACCAATGATCTCAATGAATGCTATTGAATATTTAAAATTAGGAGGCAAAATAAGAAGCTTTGAGAATATAACATGTAAACAATTTTTTGCCATCCACCTTTAAGTTATCATAAATGGAATATTGATAATGACTGTAAAATTATATGAAATAATTTTGAATCTCAAGTTTTTTCACAGGCCTATGAGCCTATCTACTTGTGAACAATGTGTTTGGAAGGCGTTTAAGCAGAATAAAACACTGACTGGTGGAATGCTAGCATGGTATCAGGACTTAGAAATACTCTCATGGATTTGTTTCATTTCAAAGTGAAGACATCCCCACAGAGGTGAAGCAACTAACTGTTCAAAGATACAATTAAGCAAGTGCAATTAGGAAATTGCTGTTGGTACAATTCTGGTTCTCCTCAAGTCACCCATAGTTACCAGGTGCCTTGCATACACTGAATTCGTTCATTGAGTAGTTAGTGATGAAAATGACAAAGATTGTTGTCTGCCATTGGGTATTTCAGAGGCAGTACTTACAACATGTGGTAATTAAATATTCTAGACGAAAACAAATTGAACACACCTCTATAATTATGAGCTGTGGACTCACAAGCCTTACACTTGATCACATGAGGAGGCATTTCTGATCACGTGAGCAGAGAACTGAAGAATGTGGAGAAAGAAGTAAGTGGGGCAAGAAGGGCAGGGCCAGATAGGAAAAGTAAAGTAAGTTTGGAAGTAGATGGATTTCTAGTGATGGTTGCAAATGTTGTAGAGATGTATAGCTTGGAGACTTAAAGTATCAGAAATGCATTTTTCTCATAGTTCTGCAGCTGCCCAAAGCTTTAAAGACAAATTATTGGCATGGTTGATTGTTTTCTTGGGGCTCTGGAGGAAAAGGTGGCTCCAAGCTTCTTTCTGCACTTCTAGACATTGCAGGCAATCTTAGATGTCCACCTCTTTTCTGTGAAGCATAATCCCTATCTCTGTTTCCATTGTCCCTGTTCATCTCTTGCCCAAATGCCTCTTCCTATAAGGACACCATCAGTCATCGTCTATATAATCCTGGTATGGCCTCATTTTAACCTGAGGAAATCCTGTTTTCAAAAAGTAACACTTACAGGAGGTAGTATGTAATTTAACGCACTCCGAGGGAGAAGGAGAATGCCTTGAAGATGCATATGCAATGCACCTGAAATGAAACTGAAGAGCACCCTATAGTCAGTAAAGGAAGCTAGAAATGTCAAGTGCAGAGTGAGGGCCCTGTGCTAGGTGGATGGGCCCGATCAAGCACATTGAACACTTGCTTTTCACCCTGAGAAAACTGGGCCACTGGTGGAGGGTTGGAAGAAGGAAGTGGTACAGCTGAATTAATAGGTTGAAGGGCTTTCCAGCTGCAGTGCAGGTACAAAGGGAACTTCAAGAACTTAAGGCCTTAATGGACATAGCCTGAGGGTGGGCAATAGATCTGAAAACTGTGTTCTGCAAAGACATGGTAACATTATGTCCAAATCTCTGCATGATTGAAATAAGTGGGAACTAGTACTGTAACCTTTTATCTCTTTGCAAAGAACAGCAGTGAATACAGAGACTCAACAGACTGAGAATAAGAGATTGGTGAAGGCTCAGCTTTAGAAAGGATGTCTATGGCACCATTCCAAAGCTCAGAGAAAATTACAGAATGGAAGAGTAGGTGAGAAATATCCATGAGCCAGAAGCTAGAGTGAAGAGTGTGAAAAGCCATTCTTTCATACTTAATACAGTGATTATGATCATGAACACACAACAACAGCTACTTATACATGGCCTGTACAAAACTTGCCCTGTCAACAATCAATCATGGAAGAGAAGCAGGTTGATATGGCTTTAACCATTACAGTTGACCATTTGGTAGATTATTGGATATGGGGAGAAATGGGAGAGAATTGCTGGTGACATTGGCCAGATGCATTATAGAAATGTGTCAGATAACAAGCTAAATTAACTTTTTCAAATAGAGAGAAAAGCAGGAGCCAGGGCATGGTTCAGTGATTAAGGGCACTTGCTGCTTTTGCAAAGGGCTGGGGTTCAGTTACTCACATCCACATGAAAGCGTGTACCTCCCTTCAACTCAGGTTCCATGGGATCTGAGCTGTTCTTCTGGACTCTGCAGACATTTGCACACACACGCTACACTTACATACATGCAGACATAACACATACACATAAAATAAAAATCAATCTTTAAAAGAGTAAAACAAAATTTTTATTTTGATGTTATACCTATATCTCCTTACCTTCTGTATGTCAACATCATATGTCACATATTACTTCATAACTTCTGCATTGGAGTAATAATTTATGTTAATATGAAACCTACTCGAGTAAGAACAGGGATTGAAGATGGCTTCTAACAAAAACAATATATTTTATAAAGAAAATGAAAAAATGGGATTACAAATCTTCCTTTAAAACCACCTCTTAACCTGGGTGGTGGTGGGGCACACCTTTAATTCCAGCACTTGGGAGGCAGAGCCAGGCAGATCTCTGTGAGTTTGAGCCTGATCTACAGAGCAAGATCCAGGACAGGCACCAAAACTACACAGAGAAACCCTGTCTCGAAAAACAAAAACAAACAAACAAAAACAAAAACAAAAATGCCTCTTAGATATGACCATCCATTCATGTAAACCCAAAGCCTCCCTGAACACCAGGAAAAAAATCCATGGCTACCAGAGAATAAGTTAAAACAATTTCATGTGTCTGAAAAAATGTGTTGTTGATATAAATTAAGAATCTTGCTCATGTTTTCTTTCAAGATACAAGTGAATAAAACATCTAATATGCATAGAATACATATTATTTTATTGAAGCCCCAAAACAACCACAGAAATGGTTTCTATTGCTATTTAAGTTCTGTAAATTAAAACAAAACAAAAACAAAAACAAAAAACTAAACAAACCCAAAGCACAGAATAGTTAAGAATTTGCCCCAGGACACCAGAGTGGAAGAGCAGGATCCAGAGTGTGAATCTTCATCATCTAACTACAGAGTTCATGATGAAAGACTGGAGCACCTCTAAAAAAGCTAACAAATAAAGTTTGAGAGTTTGGAGATATAATTTATATTAATTAATTGATGGATGGATTGACTGATTATTGAGTGTGTGTGTGTGTGTGTGTGTGTGTGTGTGTGTGTGTGTATGTGTGTGTGTCTTTGTCTGTCTGTCTATCTATCTGTCTGTTTTTCCCCTCCCATGTGCATGTCTCAACATGCATGTGGTCAAAGAACAACTATCAGTTTTCTCTCTCCTTTCACACTGTGAGTTTAGGGGATCAAGCCCAGGTAACCAAGCTTAGCAGCAAGCATCTGTATCTACTAAGCCAAAGTTGTAGCTGTATAAAAATCCCTGGAAGTTTCAAAAACAAATTTACTAAAAAGATAGAGAGATCAAATTTAAATACAGGATTTCAGACTTTATGTGGACATCCAGGTACATCAGTGACGTGGAATTTTTCCTACAAATAACAACAGACTCCTGACTTTTGTGAAAATATATTTTAGTTTATTTCAAGATAGCAATGTGTTAAGCATGCATTTTTTTGTGGAAAGCAAATGCTTTCATTGCAGAGAATATGGTCATAGAAGCTGGTAGTTGGTACTCAAGCATGGGTCCTTAACTATAGAAATGATCTGTTTAACTCCTTTTCATCTGTTTTTCCAAAGAGCCAGTCAACAAGTTATTGCTTTGAGAGTCACTTTGATGTATCAATTAATGTAATTAAATAAAATGAATTAGAAATGACTAATCCAGTATTTCAATTAATAGAGATGTGTGGACAACACAGTAAGAAATATACTTACTAAGCTTTTTCTTATGTATAGTTTGCATAAAGGCAATAGAAATACTGCACAATACACAAATTTCATCTAAGTTTTGGTATTGAAAAATGCATTGAACCATTCCAGATATACAAACATTCAGTATATAAAATTTTCATTTATTTCTACTTCTCTAAGTTCTCCTCTTATAATTTCAACTAGTTAGGAAGGAGAAATTCTATAGATGCAGATGAGAACAGAAAACATCTATTAAACAAAAGAAGTACATAAGTTAATGGTAATGTATTGGACATGCAATTTAAATCGGAAAAGCAACTTAAATGCAAAGCAGTTACTGACACTTTTAATATTAGCCAGACTAATAAAGCAGCAATTAGATCTCATTATATGGCTATAAAATTGGTTTGCAATAGATTGATTGCGCCAAATGTTTCTACTGGTTTTTGATGGCCTTATGGACAGGAGCTCTATTATCTTACTTTGTTTAGAGCCAAAAAATTCTAATAGTTACAATGCATCTGAGTCCTTTTCAAGTTGATCATGATAATGAAACAAACAAATAAGGACACAAGATAAGAAAGAAAAATACCAAAGACCCCATGTACTGATGTGTATTTACTTTTCCTAAGGGATGATCACTTGTTTTAGAACAAACTTGACAGAAGCGATTCTTTGAACTCATAACTGGTTGTCTGTTTGGTCATTCTGTAGTGTGTTCAAGTGCAATGGTGAATTGATTTCTTCAATCACATAATCAAATAACTATCTGAAAATTCCCAGGGTCAAGTACTACCATCCTAAAGGACAAGAAAATCCTGCAAATATCTGCTTCTCTCAAATACCCTGCCTTCCCCAGAGACAGCACCACCCAAAATGGAAAAAAAAAAAAAAAAATAAGTGATTTGTTAGTAAATGGAGAGAGAGCATAACATCAAGCCTGCCATGGCCAGAGTTCTGAGAAACATTTTTTTTTTTCTATTCAAGGTAGTTAGTGTGACAAAGGCCCACATTTCCAGATCCCTCCCTCTTCCCTTTTGCACCAATTAGATTAGCCAATCACATCAGATTAAGAAATCAAGCTTCAGCCAATGGGAGTAGAGGCAGTCACCATCTAGGTCAGGGATCAAAACCAGAGACCATTTTGACCAAGGTGCTGCTTGTTAGTCTAGTCTGGATTCTGGCACAGCCCGTTTTACAAATAGTGATTCCCTTGCCAAATGATGTTAGCTTTGTACTTGCGTGCCTTTTTGCAACACTGAGATTGTTCTTTTCCAACAGAGTAACCCGGACAGGATCCCCAAAGCCCTTCTCAAGAGAGAGATTTTGAAATCAGTTCTTGATCTAGAACTCCCTGGAGTGACTGCATTCTTCTGAAGCCCCAACCCCTTTCCTGTTCATCTCTCCCCATCCGGTTCCCACCTTGAAGCATACCATGCAAAACACATGTTCATGGGCTTCTGGCCTAGCTCTATATCTACAGAATATGACCTGAAAGGGGCTCTTTTATTGACTCTTTGAAGCATTTGGCATTTCCCCATTTCCACCACAATGTCAGCATTGCACATAGGCCCCTTAGAAAATAGGTCTCATTTCACAGTGTACTTTAAAGGGCAGTGTGATATATTGCTACGCACAAAACTCAGGTCTAAGTAGATCAGAGACCTCAACATAAATCCAGCTACACTGAACCTGATAGAAGAGAATGTGGAAAGTAGCCTTGAATTCATTGGCACAGGAGATCACTTCCTAAATATAACACCAGTAGCACAGACACTGAGAGCAACAATTAATAAATGGGACCTCCTGAAACTGATAAGCTTCTGTAAGGCAAAGGACATAGTCAATAAGAAAAAACAGCAGCCTACAGAATGGGAAAATATCTTCACCAACCCTGCATCTGACAAAGGGCTGATCTCCAAAATGTGTAAACAACTCAAAAAACTAGACATCAGAAAATCAAATAATCCAGTTAAAAATGAGGTGCAGACCTAACAGAGAATTCTCCACAGAAGAATCTCAAATGGCTGAAAGTCATTTAAAGAATTGCTCAACATCCTTAAACATAAAGGAAATGCAAATCAAAATGACTCTGAGATACCATCTTACACTTGTCAGAATAGCTAAGATCAAAAACACTGATGACAGTGTATGTTGGAGAGGATGCGGAGCAAGGGAAACACTACTCCAATGTTGGTGGGAATGCAAACTTGTACAGCCACTTTGGAAATCAGTATGGCTACTTCTCAGAAAATTGAGAGTAAATCTACCTCAAGATCCAGCAATACCACTCTTGGGCATATACCCAAGGAATGCTCAAACACACCACAAGGGTACATGCTCAAATATGTTCATAGCAGCATTATTCGTAATAGCCAGAACCTGGAAACAACCTAGATGCCCCTCAACTGAAGAATGGATAAAGAAAATGTGGTTTATTTACACAATGGTGTTTTACTAAACATGAATGATATTATAAAATTTCCTGGCAAATGGATGGAACTAGAAAAAATCATCCTGAGTGAGGTAACCCAGAACCAGACCCATACAGAGAAACACGGTTATATACTCACTCAAAGTGGATACTAGATATAAAGCAAAGGATAACCAGGCTACAAACCATAACCCCAGGGAAGCTAGGTAAGAAGGAGGACCCTAAGAGGGACTTGCATGAATCATCCTAAGAAGGGGAAATAGATAAGATCTCCTAAGTAAATTGGAGGTGGAGAGGGGAGAAGGGATGAGAAAATGAGGGAACAGGATGGTTGAGTTGAGGGAGGGATAGAGAGGGAGAGCAATGGAAGAGATATCATGACAGGGGGAACAATTTTGGGACTAGGGAGAAACCTGATGTTAAGGAAATTCCAAGAAATCCACAAGGATGCCCTCAGCCAAGACTCCTGGCAATAGTGGAGAAGGTGCCTGAACTGGCCTTCTCCTGTAATCAGATTGGTGACTACACTAATTGTCATCATAGAACCTTCATCCAGTAACTGATGAAAGCAGATGCAAAGATCTACAGCCAAGCACTGGGCCGAGCTCCTGGAGAAGATAGGGAGGAGGGATTATATGAGCAAAGGGGGTCAAGATCATGATGGGGAAACCCACACAGACAGCTGACTCGAACTAGTAGGAGCTCATGGACTCTGGAATGACAGCTAGAGAGCCTGCATGGGAGCAAACTAGGCCCTCTAAATGTGGGTGACAGTCGTATGGTTTGTTCTGTTTGTGAGACTCCCGGCAGTGGGACCGGGACTTATCCTTGGGGCATGAACTGGCATTTTAGAGACTATTCCCTATGGTGGGATACCTTGCTCAGCCTTGATACAGGAGGTAGGGGCTTGGTCCTGCCTCAATTTGGTATGCCATGCTTTGTTGACTCCCCATGGGAGGCCTTACACTTTCTGAGGAGTGGATGGGGGGGGGCAGGGAATGGGAGGGAAGAGGGAGGGGAGCAGGAGGAGGGGACAGAGGGGAAACTGTGGTTGGTATGCCCAAAGAAAAGAATTTAAAATAAAAACAATAAATTGAACAGTTTTTGTTGCTGTTTGTTTTGTTGTTTTTTAAGTAGGAAATAAAAACAGATTTGGGAGCTTCAGAAGTCAGTTTTCTTGTGATCTGCTCTTCTGCTGAGAATGGGGACATGAATATCCTAAGTCAAAAGAGATGGAGAGCTCCTCTTAGAGATAACAGTAGTAGCATAGTGGGACAGTAGTCACATTTCCAAGACTTTCATAAAACTGAACAACAAAGCAGATTTGGAATGAATACCTCAGGAAGTTTATACAGCAGAAAATAAATGTTGTTTTCTTTAAACCACTGATATTTGGGGTTTCCCAATGGTGGAATCTAATTCTGACTTATTTATGACAGATCTAGAACCGTTATGAATTATGGGAGTCCTCCTGATCTTGTCAACAGATCCAACATACCCAAAACCATGCCCAGGGCAGGGGAGTGGGAGGACTCAGAGGATTCCACAGGAGGATAAACAACACACATTGCAAATGATTCAGTGATCAGGGAAGTAGAGTCTGTTACTCACTGGCCAAAAGAAGTTATCATGTGGAGAGTAACTTAATCATATTGACTGAGCTGTGTGTTCTAACAGGAGGAATCTACGTGGGCAGCATAGCTTACACTCACATCTTGCAAAGTTAATTGTACCATGTTCTGCAATATACGTGTGTGTGTGTGTGTGTGTGTGTGTGTGTGTGCCAATGCACATATTCTATAATGAAAATTTGAAGACCTTAAATGTTATTCATATATACTGATGCTAAAAAAACATTATAATTTGTACTTTATACTGTTTTGTCATTTATTTCTTGCTAATGTAAATGGCAAGGTGAACATTGAGGTTTACATTATTTTAGTTCAAAATAACTGAACAGATGTATGCCCCAGATACGTGGAACAATAGAGATGAATCTGTAATGATTTGTGTGAGGTTAGAGGTCCTTTCTAAAGTGCAATTGACTCATAGAAATTGATTGTTAGTTGTATAAGAACACATTTTGTGACACATGACTCCTGTAGTCTCAGAAAGCTGTACTTCTCAGACCTGACATTCTAAAGGGAGATTTCTATGACACCTTCAAGGATCTGGAGGACAACTGCCCACACTTTCCCGTAAATACTGGCTTCAAACAAACCATGGCCCCCTGTTCCTTTGTATGAGAACAGACTTAGCTGTTTGTTTATTTGTGGAGAGAAGAAAATGACTGAAATGACTCATTTGTCTTTTTGATTCAGTAGTTATTTAGCATTTTAAGAGTTATGTCTCAAGTATGTTCTAATCAACATTCTGTGGAACTCTCTTTTCCTTACAAAATGAACCCAAACAAAAACATTGAACACCCACTCTATCCAGTATTCCATTGCGTTAAAAAGTTGTTTTACTCTGTTTTCTTTAACACTCCAATAATTGTGTTAACATTTATGGAAGACAGTGGAAATTTCACCATGTATAGTAAGTAAATCTACTTATTACATTTTTCTTTTCAATGAATTTTTCTCATGAGTTTCAAAATTCTATTTGATCTTCATATTGAACAGCTGTTGTGACCCGTGGAAAGCTTCAACACATCAACAAAAGTCTCTGATGCCTTCTTTTGGCCTTTTGAGCTGTTACCTATGTGAGAATTATTAAGTTTTTTTAATCAATTCCATGATCTTTGGTTTATCCATATTTTGTGTTATATCACAAGAGATGTGTTTTAGTTCAAATAAATAACTATTATTCACTAATTGTGGTTATGTAATATCTCCCTTTTTCCTATAATGTATTTCATTTGCCTAACATATCTCTAAACTACATGGATTATTCATAAGAAATTGAAGGTCAATTTCATTCTCAAATCAAATAAAAATCTTGCTTGACAGATAAACAGGATTTTATATTTAGTCAAAGATGATTACATCAAATAGGTACTTCTGTTCAGGTTGCAAATAGCACTGCTCTGCAGGTTCGAAGACTGTGATACTGTATTTTAATAAATTCCAATTTTACAAAAAAAGCAGATTCTATTTTACTGGACCAGTCAGAAATATGCTAAAATTATAATCGTTATAGAAAGGTATATTCAATGTGCTGAATTTTTATTTTCTTCTTTTGTTTGCTACATTTTTTGATTTTTCTACAATGCATTTACAGTTAATTCTTATTGGAATCTTCCATTAACAAAGAAAGATACTGAAAAAATTGGGGATAACTGGAGAGGAAGGACCTGTCAGAGGTGGTTAGATTATTTGGGAGCTCTGTATCAGGCAGGTGTCTTGAAGAAAGTCTGTAAATGCTTAAAGAGATGATTGGTGATCTCTGCATCATAAGTAGGCAAAGCTGTGTAAAATAAATAAATAAATAAATGAAAAGGCCCAGGCCAACAGATAGTTATTAAAGGGTCTTTTGCTACAGAAGGACCCCAGATTACAGAATGCCTCCTGTGGAGAGAGATCCTCTGGCAAGGCATACCTGTCCCCTGAACAAGTTGAGCCCTGGAGGCACAGAGTGTGGTAGCCACAGAAACTTAAAAGGGAATGAAAAGCTCCCCAGCCACTGTTCTGCCCACCCGATGCTAATGTGCTCCTGTGCTCCTCCACCTTCCTCCGCCTTACCTGCAGAGCTTCAGCCTTGGTAAGGAAAGATTCTTATTAAAACTGTTCAAAAGGCAGAGAACGCCTGGAACAAAGTAACTGTAACTGTAAAATGTCCTGAAATGCCAATTAGACATTGCAATACTGGAGTTTTATTACAACTAACTCCTCCTTAATTATCAATCAATGAATTCTGCTGGAAAAAAAAAATGGTCCATATTCTCTGTTGGGAAATTGATGCTAATTATTTTCTGTTAATTAAGTCTGTTCAGGGATTCAGATGTGCCATACTTCAATTAAAAGATTGACACATCAATGCTAACATAATGTTCAGTGGCCCCTTTTAAAGTCTTTATAAGCAGTGATAATAAATTAGGGCCTGTTATTTTAAACCTCTTGAATAATCAAAGTTTTATCTGCAAATGTGAAATGTATGCATAGGCAATAATATGTGTACTTTAATATGTTACATAATAGGGCCTTGCCAATATTTAAGGAAGACCTGTTTGAAATTTTGTGGCTCAGTTTTATGACTTTATTAAATGAAAAATTAAATACAGTATTTATAAGAATATTTGCCCATGGCAGAATAATCGAGTATAGGATGGTTGGTTATGTTTTCTAGGTTCTCTGATATCCAAAGTAGTACATTTCAGGAAATTTGTGAGTCAAAGCAACTACTTGACAATTATTTCATCAAATTATGGTTTTCATTGCATGTTGTGCTTCTTCCCATAAAGCTTAAAATACAGTGATTATAAATTTGTAGTTCCTAACCTTTCTCTTATTCTTCATAGTGAACAAGATTGACTACAAAATGGCTCTTATAAGGGACCAGACAATTTGGCTTCAACACACATGGCCCAGGATGGAGTCTCAAAAGGTCCACCACCAAAGGTGATGAACAGAGTGACTTTCCCAAGCCCCAGAACTGTGAACAATAACTTGGTTATTTCATACCTGTCTATTTACCTTTCCATGACGTTCTGTTATAGCAGCCCAAATGAACTATGCTGCTTATCCGCTCACATCTTGATATCTTCATCAAAAGAGGGAAAAAACTGTGAGCCAGGTACCACAGGACTGCACAAGGATGGAAGATGCAGAGAGAGTGCTGGTGATTATTTGGGTTAGTCAAACGTAAGTGAACTTACAGTTTTCATGGTTTGATGGTTACTAATGTGGAAGCTGTGGTTGCAAGTATTTAGAATTAATGATTGGTACATGCTGAACTGACCACATTCTCTTGCCTGGGCTCTCTTTGTGCTACTCTTTATAGCCTTTGTCATACCATACTGTGATAATCCACCAAGTTAAGCTCCCTACCACAGTGACAGTTCCTCTAGGGTGGAAAGCATGATTCACTTATAGTAGAATGACTGAATCAATGCCAACTCGTAGGACCAAGCATAATATTGTTTGGAATCTGTAAGGACCTTTGAACTGCCTTAATCCTAAGTCCACCTCTTCCATTCATTTAGAGAATGAGCCACATGCTTAAAAAAGAAAAAAAAAAAAAAACCATACTAGGCTTTGGAAGTACAGCCCCAAACAAGATCCAAATATTTTCTATCCAAACAATAGAATTTATCCAATAGAAGGGTGAATTCAGTCAACAGGCTGTAGGAGCACACTGTGCTTTCACTACTACATTTGAAGATTTAGTCTCTGTCTGGAACATCTAACAGACTCATATAGAATAATTCATCTCTGCACCCCAATGTTTGTTCAAAGCATTTCAAGAGAAAGGGAAGTAAAAGCAAATGTGTCATGCCTCCAGGTGAATAGCTCCTGGGGGAGGCCCCTCAACAGTCCCCACTGTGCTCAGCTATAGAGCAAAGAGTGGATGGGGGGCAAGTTGGAGCATGCAGCTGAGCCAGAGACTAAGCAAAAGTGAGTCAAGGAAGGCTTTGACACTGTGTTCTGGGCCCTACTGGCTGCAGGACAATCTGTAGGTGTATAGACACTGTCATCTTTATGGAACATAAGTAATCATTTCAGTGTCCCTGAAAACATAATTCACATGAAGGAGACATAGAAGTAAAACTCAGGTTATCACGCAGCAGTGGTCACCAAATCCATACAGGGATTTGGTGGATGGTGCTGGATGCCCAACAACCAGCACCTCCAGCCTTGCTGGTCAAATCCCAAACTGGCAGAAATGCCTTGACTTCATTCTTCCATTCTTTCCCCTGCAAATAAACAGATTCTCTTTTACCTGTGATAGGTGATTCTGTGGCTTTCACTCAGCACTTGTAATTCATTTGTACCTCCCGGCGTTCATGAGTCATGGGTCTTTCGCACATGTCAGAGAAACCTAATCCCTACCCTTCATGGGCCAGCTATCTTAAAGATGGCTGAACATGTAATTGCCTTGAAGTGTAGAATATTTCCCACGTTATTTATTGCAGAAGTATCTGCTAGCACCTCGATGGCTGAGGTTGCCTCAGCGTTTTCATTATAACCCCCTATTTCCAGCAGTAAAAAAAATGTGCTCTGGGCTGAAACCCAGCACATAGAAAGTAAGTCCAGAAGGGAAATTTCTACTCCTTCTAAAAAATAAATAAATAAATTAGTTAGAGCCTTTTTTAAAAGTAATATGGCTGAAGGGGGGAAAGGTCATAAAATGAACTTTTAAAAGTTTCCTTTTGTGCTTTGAAGTTGGAAGATTTGGAAGTGGGTGTGGTGATAAATATGCTTACCCCGACCATAGGAGTGTAACCCTGTTCCTTTCCCCCTATCCTTAAGAGGCTAAAGGAATAAATGGAATCATGCACTGTTCAAATATAAAAACACTCTCAAGAAGTGAGAAAGTATATTCGCCTAGAAAAGTTAACCTCAAATTTAGAAAGCTGGCCATCCTGCTGGGTAGACCTGGGTTTGGTATATGGTTAATGGTGCCTTCCAAGCTGCTAGTAGGAGTAGTGGATTTAAAATGAGTTGGCCATAAACTTCCCGATTGGCAATTTATTGCATGTGATTCTAAAAAAAAAAAAAAAAAAAAAATGCACCAAGAACATCACAAAGCCACGAGCCTCCATGTTCCCCTTTCAACAGTAGATCACCACCACTCTTCTGTGCTCACTGTAATTTGAAAGCATTAGTTACTTGGTACCAAGCACAGTGGCACATGCCTTTAATTCTAGAACTCTGAAAACAGAGGTAAATGGATCTGTATGAAGTGGAGGGTATTCTGGTCTATTGAGTCCGGTGAGGGCTACATGGTGAAGCCCTATATAAAAACAAAATAACAACAACAAAAAACAAACAAACAAAATAAATGAGTGAATAGATAAGAAAATAGTTACTCAGGAGGTCCTGTTGATGAGGTTGATCATGAGGGGAGAGATACTGCAGACACACAGGGCAGCTCAACAATGACATAAGGAAATTCTTGCACTTTGCATTAGGTAGTTGATGCTAAGCAGCCAAGTGTCACGTAGCTGTCTCTGGCTGTGGAATGCAGTAGTTACATAGTGAAAGTAAAAGTACATGGGGGTGCGGAGCATCACGCCCAGAATGAGGAACAATGCCTGGGAAACTGAGAAGATGACATGAGTGGATTGATATCAGGGTTTGAGAATCTCCAAACAGCATAGCTTTCTCCCCAAGTAGACAATTTTATATGTTATCTAAGGTTATTTAGTATTTTAATATGATTCAGCCATAATTAATCAACTCCCCGTTATATGCTTACTACTTTACAAGCAACATAAAGACTTTTAAAAGAAGCATGCCCACCTATCATCATTGTGGAAATGCAAACTCACCCACACAAAAAAATCTGAACTGCACAGGTACCCCTAAAAGACAACCATATAAAGCCCATGTAATCTGGGGTGTGGTACAGAGAAAGGGCGAGTGAGGTTGTGTTAAATTAGGAATCCTGGTATAGCTTAGCGTAATTATCTTCACTGTGGACCTACCTGTCATTACTGGCGTCTTTGTAAGAGGATTGAACAGACACATCTCTGAAGAAAAGACACAAAGAAAAAAGAGTAATGTGTTAACAGAGGCAGATTGTAAGGATGTGACCATAGGCCAATGAATTCCTCTAACTACAGAACATGGGAGAGGCAGAGCATTGAATCCGTTCTAGAGTGTCCAAGCAAGCATTGTCCAGGGACACTTTGGTTTCAGACTACTGACCTCCAGTTCTATGAAACAATCCTTTTATGTTATCTTATTTCACCAACTCTGTTTTTTTTAATGTGTAACATTAAAAAACAAGTAACAAGTTTTTATTTTTTATTTAATATTTTTATTTTATAATTAATTTAATTTCACATATCAGCCACAGATTCCCTCCTCCTCCCTCCTCCTCCCTCCTTCTCCCTCCTCCTCCTTCCCATTCCTACCCCCAAATCCACCCCCCATTCCCACCTCCTCCAAAGTAAGGTCTCCCCTTGGGAGTCAGCCCAGCCTGGTTTTTATTTTAGCCACAGAAGACAAATGCTGTGGGGAAACATGTTTCTTTTTCCAGTTGCACTAAATTTTGAGATTCAGGCTACAGATGAGTATGGGTTGGGGGCTCAAACACAAAGAGAAATTCAAACGTTGATTTTCCCTGTCCCCCAATGGGACATAGTGGCATGTACCTGCAATCCAGGAGATCTTGAGTTTGAGGTCAGCCTGAGTTACATAATGAGACTTTGAAAAAAATTAAGCCATACAAACAAAATCGCTATTTCCAAATTATGGTTAAAGTGATCCAAGTAATAGGAGGTGTATCTTGGGGCAGCACCCAATTTTAATATTTGCTTTTAGGATTGAAACTGTCCTTTGCCTATAAATTACTTCTAAAGTTAAAACAAAAGCCTTATATGTTTCATAATAGTCTTTCAAATAACCTTCAGTAAAATAAAATATAATTAAATGTCAGCAAAAACAAAACAATTCCTCAAAAAGATGTGTTGTCTAATGGCAAGAAATAATGTTTTGGTTCAAAAAGAGAGACTGTAGTAGGGATGAATTCAACAGTAATGCTCACAGGTTACCAGAGCTTGAAAGATGATCTTTTCTGGTCATTATGATGGATGTCCATATGCCAAATATTACCTTCATAGCAGCAAAAGCTCCCAACGTCTTCAGATGATGCCTGGATCTTTTAAAAAATATGTTCTAAAATTTAATTAAAAGGCAAACAAAAAACTCATCCTTCCTGAATTATAAACTTGTTCAGTCATCAACACTCCTCTCTGGAGAAACAAACAATACCGTGAAGCAATTCAGCCAAAAGTTAAAATGGTGAGAGAACATTGGGTTTTGGCCAATTGAGTTTTATATTAACTTATTTGACCATAAACCTTTTCCTGTTCTAACTTTTGTTGTCAGGAGATTTTTCAAAGCCCATTAACTGTGCTCTTTTTTAATTTAATAGTCAATGTTCATAAATTCATACAGTATGCCCATATCTAATCCATCCCTCATTTTCTCCCCTCCAGTTCCTCTGCTAGCTCACTGTCCCCAACTTCATGTGCTTCCTCTCCTTACTTCTTCTCAATACTCACTGGGTCCATTTAATGCTACCTGTACATGCATGGGTGTGAGAGCATTTCCTGGATCATGGGTAGCTTCTGAGGGCCCACATTTCTGAAGGAAAGGGACTCCCCCATTGAAGCAGCCACCAACTAACAATAGGGCTTTGTGAGCTCTTCATCCATCCTTGCCATAATTTTAACTGCTGGGATTTTGGCTGGCTTCATCTTATGCATGCAATGCCAGCTGTGATGAGCTTATATATGCAACTGCACAGTCATGTCTGGCAAATGCTCTTTTTATACTGACATACCCTCCCTCTTGTTCTTATGATCTTTCTACCCCATCTTCTATAATGGTAACTGACCCACTGGAGGAGGGTCTATGTATAGATGTCCCACTTAGAACTGAGTATGCCATAGTCTCTTATTTTCTATGTATTGATGGATTATTGGTCTCTGTGTTAATAGTAATCTACTAGAAGGAGAAGGAAAAGAAGAAGGAAAAGGAAGAGGAGGAGGAGGAAGAGGAGGAGGAGGAGGAGGAGGAGGAGAAGAAGAAGAAGAAGAAGAAGAAGAAGAAGAAGAAGAAGAAGAAGAAGCAGCAGCTTCACTGAAGAGGGTTGAGAGATGTTCTAAGCTATGGCCATGAATATAAATATTTAGGGAGCAGTTTGTTTCTATATACATCTATAAGAATAACTTTTGCCATAAGCCCTATAATATAACCAGCAATACGTTTTTGAACAAGTCAATAGTATCAGTCATGGAGTCTATCTTCTGACAAGGCATTAAATCTAATCAGAAAATAGTTGCTTGCTCCATAACACTAATGCCACTATTGAATTAGTGGACATTTGGAGCTTGCATGATTCACAGCTGAGTAAGACAGGTGATGACTTTTCTTCCCAAAATGGACATAGACTCTTCTAGCACTATGAAAGCTTGCTAGCAAGAAGAATCTTCTAGGTTGCTACCAGATAAATTTTTTCCATGTCCTATGACTCAGATATATGATGTCTTCAGGTCTAGAGTTTTATCACAAAGTTTGGGAGGGTAACTCAAATCAATAGCAATAGTGTTTGAGGGCCTGGGGAGTCCATTAACTGGAAAAGAGGTAACATGTATCTGGTCATGGGCATGTTAAATGATATAGCCAATGGTGTCTAAGAGATGCAATCCCCCCAGTTATAGGATAACTCCATGTGTGTGTATAATGTATATTACATAATATATTGTGTTTTATATAATATATATGATATCTATTAAAGCATCTACAGCAATAGGTTTCCAGATGTCATTCTCACAGCTCAAATGTTATCCTTCCCATACTCCTTCCTCCACTCTTTCCTTCTTTTCCCCACCTTATTTATCCCTTTTTGTTCCATTGTTACTCTTTATCCTTCCTTATTATCTGTATTATATTTCTCTTTCCTGAATGTACTTACCTCTCATGGCTACATACAAGTTTCCTGCCTTCTATATGTACTCCAGCGTAAACATACAGATCTAAAGGTAGCATCTACATATGAAAGAAATCATGTAGCATTTGTCTTTATTGGTATAGGTTACCTCACCCAGAAGGATTGCTTCCAGTTCAATACATTTAACTATGAATTTCATGTTGTGGGATATCTTTCTGTATGCTGTGAATATGTGTTGTTCTGATTGGTTGATAAACAAAGCTGTTTTGGCCTATGGCAAGGCAGCTTAGAGGCAGGCATTAATTTCAAGCAGATAGACAGTAAGCAGAAAGGAGAGAGAGGAGGAAACTCCAACTGCCACCAGAGGAGAAGCAAGATGTTGGCAGACCGGTAAAGCCATGGAACATGTGGCAAAACATAGATTAATAGAAATGGGTAACTTAAGATATAAGAGCTAGCTAGTGAGAAGCCTGCCATGGCCATAGTTTGAAAATGATATAAGCCTCTGTGTGTTTACTGGGGTCTGAGTGGCTGAAAGACCAGGTGGGACACAGAAAAATTTCCAACTACAATTTATAATTTAATTTTTCTCTACAGTTAAATAACTTCTGGTTATTTATAGGAACTATATTTTCAATATCCATTTACCTATCAGTTGACACCTGGTTCTTTGTTTTCACTTTCTGTCAGCAATGAACATAGATAAGTGTGAAGATACACAGTCCTTTTAATGAATGTATGTAGTTATGTGTCAATTTTTTTACAGTGCAAGACTTTCTCCTAAATGGCATGACCACTTTTCAGCTGGCCCTGTAAATCCTTATGCTTTTTCTGTTATTTCCAAGTACACCTTTACAGCTGAGTAATATCCATTGCAAAGGTTAATATATGTTTCCTGGGACTGAAATATAGAGTCAGGATGCACATGTATTTATATTCATCAATCAGCTGTCATATGGACCAAGATTTTTAAAAATTTAGTCTTCTCTCACACAATACATATCAACCACTGTCTCCCCTCTCTCCACTCCTCTGAGTTCCCTCCTTCCCCAGATCCACTTTTTCTCCTCTGTTTCCCTTCAGAAAATATCAGGCCTCCCAGGGATATCAATAGAACATGGCATTACAAGATACAATAAGACTAGATATCCTCATATCAAGACTGGGTGAGGCAACCTGGTAGGAAGAAAGAGGTTCCAAGAACAGGCAAAAGAGTGAGAGACAGCCCCACTCCCACTGTTAGGAGTCCCCCAAAAATCACCAAACTAACAACTATAACATATATGCAGAGGACCTAGTGCAGACCTATGCAGGCTCCGTGAGTGTTACTTCAGTTTCTGTGAGCCACCTATGAGCCCTGTTTAGTTGAATTTGTAGGCTGTATTCTCTTGGTATCCTCAACCTCTCTGGCTCCTACAATTCTTCCTCTCCATTTTCCATAGTGCTTCCCAAGCCCCAAGGGGAGGGACCTGATGGAGATTTACAACTTGGGCTCTCTCTCTGCCTAATGTTGGGCTGTGGGATGGACCAAGATATTTTTGTTTGTTTGGTTGGTTTTGGTTTTTCAAGACAGAGTTTCTCTGTGTAGCTTTGCGCCTTTCCTGGAACTCACTTTGTAGACCAGGCTGGCTTTAAACTCACAGAGATCTGCCTGGCTCTGCTTCCCAAGTGCTGGGATTAAAGGCATGTGCCACCACTGCCCAGCAGATCAGGAGTTTTGAGTTGTCCTTTATGGTAAACCATATAGACCCTCTACCTCTCAAGTTCATTAGGTTAGATTGTTCATACATAAATGCCTTATCCCTGTGGCAAAACATAAACACTAGAATGTCACTAGAATGTGAGCCCATGTAAGTGGCTCACAGCTGTGATTTCATCAAAAGTAGGGCATTTAAGCACATATGCTAAGAATATTCAAGTAGACATACAGACACAACACTGACATGCTGGTATTATTATTATCAGAACTGATGCATTAAGACCAATGGTGAGGTGATCAGCATGTCACAGAAAAGGTATTTTCAAATGAACCAGTTATGTATGTCTCTGGCTTCTAGGACAGTTCACAAGAGTGAAGTTTTATTAATCTCCCTGCACCATGGATCCCTGGATTGCTACTGAGGTGGTCATCATTCTTTCCCTTAGGAAATCTGTGTTCTTGTACCAAACTGAGATAATATTCCTAGAGACTGGACCAACAACTAAGGATTAACTGCCTAAATGGTACAATTACTTTGTGTGTCTACCCCTGTTCAGTACCTGACACAGTCAGTACATATTTGATGAAATCACCTACTTGGCATATAAGGTAAAGAATTTGAATTACTTTCTTGGTTTATGGCTAGTTTGCCTGTAACAGTAACACCACATCTTTACTCAACTGCATGGTCTATGTGATATACATTGTGACAGCTATTCATGGTTGTCAACTTGACGACATCTGGAATTAACTATAACCTGTGAGGGATTTTTCTTAAATCATTTGAGGTGAGATGACACACTTCTAATCCAGATATTTTAAGGTGGGAAGATAATCTTTAATGCAGATCTTTTGAAGTGGGAAGATCTACCTTCAATCTGGGCCATTTCTTCTGCTGCCATCCTATATAAAGGAAATAGAAGAAGGAAACTTCCACTCTTTTCCTGCTGCTCTTGTTTACAGCAAGTCTATTTCTTCACCGGCATTTCAGACTACTTCTTCAGGATTCTGACATATACTGAAGACTAGCTGAGACAACCAGCTGAACAACTGGACTAAACAACCAACAGATTCTTGGAACTTCCATTGATGTATAGTCATTGTTGGACTAGATGGACTGCTATCCTAATTGATCTTCTCTTGTGCTCTCTCTCTCTCTCTCTCTCTCTCTCTCTCTCTCTCTCTCTCTCTGTCTCTTTCTATATACTTATATGCACACACATATACATGAATACATATATGAACACATGTTATTTCTACAAATTCTATTCTTGTAGATAACCCTGACTAATATATCTAGTAACAACAGAAGTGTATTTTCACAAAGGTTTGTATGACATTAAGGGTGACTTCAAAATTTCTTCAATACAACCAGCTCAACCTTATTTAACCCTTCGTTGACCCACCACCTCCAGGATGGTGTTTTCTATCTTCCAACAAAGAAACATCTTAGCTTATTTTGGCTCTGTTTTTCATGATTATTTTTCCTTCATCAAATGGACAAGTTGAGCCCACTGTAAAGCATATATCCTTTCTTTATCTACCTTTTGCTGAACCCCTTCAATATATCCCTCATGCAATTTAGCCATAACAAAAATTATATTCCAACTAGAAACATTTTATTGAGTCAAAGGTGAGAATTTTTCTTTCTTCAAGATAATTTATGAGACATTTAGAGTCACTTTGAGAACAGGATCAGTATCTTAACTATGATCTTTAGTCTTCTCTCTGCCTTGAGTGAGGTCAGGTGCTTATTCCACAGTTCCTACATGTGTACAGATGATAAATTTCAGTCTATGAGAAATAACTACGGTACCTACCATCTCTTGCAATGTGGAAAACTACAGCTCAGAAGCGATGGTTTTGTTCACAAATGACTCATTTAAAAGCAACCCCCATACCTACCATGAGCTCAAATGTAAAGGTGTGTTTGGTTTGTTGTTTCACCTGCCTCTCAACTCTAAATTAAAGAAGTATTTTCTTTTTCATTTGAACTTTACTCTCTTTTGGTTTTATAAAGCAATAATTACATATGTAGCCCATGGTTTGGACCTACTTCAGGACTTCAAAATCTCCTTTGCTTTTGATGTGCAGCCAGGGATAAAAACTCCTGCCTTAGAAAAACATTCAAAAATCTGGAGGCACTTGTAAAAAGGAAACCAGACTTGTACAAGTATGTGGGCCCAGCAGTGGCTGCTGTGGAGATACACAGGTATATTCCATAGCACATTAGTATTCTCTGTTGAATAACTCAGCATGCAGGAAAAAGCTGTTTGGTTTACCTTTGGCTACGTCACAAAACGCATGGCCTTTGTGTTGCTATAGCAACAATCTAGAGACTAGGTACCTTACAAAGAAGAGACATTTATTTTTCCCAGCTCTGGAAGGTACGAAGTTGAGGTTTCAGATGAATTTTCTACACTGGATGACATTTTTTTTTAAACACCTAGTTGAAAAGTGAGGTCAAAGCATGAGGCTCCATCATGGCACCAATAAGAAAATATAGGTGGTTTCACTTTCCTGATGAGCAAGCTGTGTGAATGAAAGTGGTTGGAAATAAGTTTGAAAGTTTGGGCTGACCTGGACTCCCTAGAATTATCAACGTATGGATAATGGTCACTCAGAATTTCTTATAAACTACTAGCAGGGAACACAGAGGAAAATATTTAACTAAGAAATCTTTAGAGTTTGACAAATTATCAATGAATGTGAATAGGAGAAACTCATCCCTTTGTATGAGAAAAAGAAGCATTAAGAAGTTAATAACAAGGATTAACAGATACAGTACACATCACACTACTCTGTGCTGACTTTACATATAAGCAGTTGCTTCTTACAACATTCTAAAATAGTGTTATTCCTGGCAGTTTATGGATGAGGAAACCAGGATTCATTTGTCTATGGTCATTTTTCTAGCTCAGGCAGATACTGGGACTATACATCAGACCTCTGTACATCCATTCCTCTTGTTTTTTCAAGTGTGTGACACTGTGACGGAGACATACTCCACTTTATTCTACCTCCTGCATTTTTTCCCTCTGAAACGTCACTCTCAAGTTCTCTCTAATGCCATCTCTTTTCCTGTCACACAAAATTGCATGCTCATTGTCACCACCCCCACTTTGGATCCATGGATTCAATTCCCATTCCTCAATCATATTCTTGTATTTGTATTCCAGGAGGTAGAGTCTATTTCCAAAAACAATGGCATAAACAATCAAGAATTTCTTCTAGGGTTGGGGAGAAGGACTGGGAGGAGAGGGGGGAGGGGAAAATGTGGCAAGGATGTAAAATTAATTAATTAACTAGGTAAAAAAAGAGAATTTCTTCTATCATTTGGATTCCATAAAAAATATGTGTACAAACACAGACAGTGCTTTCCATTTCCATTTCCTTGGTCTACCTCATATTTCCTAGTGAGAGTTGAGATTGGGGATGATATTTTGTACATAATATTCAGTATCTGGTTCCTTTACATCCATCAAATCTGTTTTCTGACTGTAGCCCAAAGTTTAAGGGAGGGGAGGAAGGGTAAACAAAATTTGTTCAGGGAAGAATGTAATTGTCTGGAGAAAGGCAGTCATTTAAAACTATCAGTTTTAGAGTTTGTGAATATTGCCCTGTACCATAAACAATTAAATGAACTAACAGTGTTTCACCTTTACATTAGAGGTAATGATTGTGTCACATAGTCATAATTATTGCACATATTTAAATAAGTTACATTCGTACAGTTTTTTAAATACTTTGTTGACCACAGTGGTCACCACATACTATTCTCTGTTAGTTTTAAACCCTTACTGGTACCTGCCTAACCTGTTGCTCTCCTTCATAGAGCCATTCCTCATCCAGTTCTAACATGCTCCAGCCCAGACATCTGTATTTCTGCTGTGCATGCAGCCAGGGTGTTCTTCCTCTGGTATTCTTTATGGCTCTGGAAAGCACCCCTCAGCGGTCTACTTAAACCTGTCTCTTACATCCTCCTCCATCTTGACCCCACTTCAGACTGCAGTACACCAGCACATGCTGGACTGGTTATCTCTTTGCCACCACCAGCACCCTTGGAATGGAGGCTCCATGAGAACAAGTGTTTCGCCTCTAACTCCTGGGTGTAGCTCCAGAAAGAGATAAGTGTAGAGTAGTCATTCTAAACTCGTGCTGAGAAAATGACTATTGACAAAGAATTATATGTTTCTCAAATATAAGAAGCACCACTAATAAAAATATCTAGTCTTTCTGAAGAGTAAGCAAAAATACCTGTAGGCAGGTTATATGTGATTAAGTAATTACTTAAGTTATTTAGTTAATATAGTCAGTGCATGTGGGTGGTATGGGAAAATGTATTTTCAAATTTTACTTTAGTTTTCCTTCTGGAAAGAAATCTGACTTATGAACAAAATAGTGTCAGCCCCTGACTTTGAGAGGCTCCACATGTAATTCATTCTAAGAATCTTTCTATAGAGTTCATACAAAGACTTTTACCAAAAATATGTAAAATTATTTGGAAGCAAAAGAGTTGTTTTGCTAGTTTTTATTTTTAATTTACTTGATAACTTATTAATAATAAATTAGATTTATCATTTGAGAATGTATACAATGAAATATATTCATATCTAAACCCATTTCTCCCCTGCAACTCTTTCCCCCATTCTTCCCAACACATCCTTCTGCCAGAAACTATACAGTAGCCATGGAACTGAGTCTGCAAGTTACCAGTATTGCAGGTATATACAGGCTTTGACAGGTGAAACTGAATTAACATGTTCTGATTAAAAATTCATAGGCCATTGCCATTATTTTCTTGCACATAAAATAGACATAAGAAATGATAGTGCTCACAAGCAATTGTGTTAGTCAGTTTGCTGTAACTGTAACAAATACTGATAGAACTTGCAGAAAGAAAAGGTTGATTTGGGCTCACGGTTTGGGAGATTTTCCTCCTGGACTGATTGTTGCTTTGGGACCTGGCTGCACATCAGAGCAGGAGCTCATGTTGAGTATACTGCTCATCTCATGGCAGTGGGACATGAAAAAAAAATGAAGAGAACAGGGCTGGAGTTCCTTGGAGGTCATGTTTACAATGACTTAAAATCTCCCACCATGCTCTGCCTCTTGACATCCCATCATCTTTCAATACGATCACACACTGGGTACCGACTTACCACATAGCCCTTTGGGCTCACTTAACTCGTATTGTAACAAAGCATGTAGCTCTTGGCAAAACCAAAGCTCAAATGCGAAATAATTATCAGACAAGGTGTAAGGGCTAAAATTAAGCTGTAAGCCCCACTTGCCCAAGGACAGAGAACTTCCTGGAATGGTGAGGGCTGTGGTTCTTATGAGATAGCAAGTCATGTGTTTTCACTTCCATATACAAGCTTGGTTGCCCCAACTTCAGAAGATATGCTTGATTACACGTGTAGGCTGGAGATACGGAGGCAGGAAGTACGTCAGGATGTATGCTTACCCTTGATTGGATGAAGGCAAAAAGTGGGCGGCCTTGAGGAGGTTTGCCCTTATGAGCAACTGACTGACCTAAATTCTGAGCCATTCTTTGGGAATCCCAAGTATGGACCTGGCCAGTGCCCATTTTCCTGTCTAGTACTAAATACTAAATAATTGTGGAACTGGTCTTTCTTCTTGTGATTCTCAGGTTTAACTAAGGCTAGCTTAAAACAAGGCTTTATACTTCAAGACAGGCTACTGAAAACTATGCCTTTTTGGCATGACTATTATTTTGACCTAATTGTTTTGAGAAGCAGTAGACACAGAAGAAACTGTGACAAGGGTTGCTGTTACCCAGGAAGGATTGCTGTTAACCTCTCTGCAGAGAATCTTCACACAGCAGTGTGTCTCCTTCCCTAATTACGTGAAGAGGAGGATGGATGACTTTCAAGAGGCTTAACTCTACAGCACAAGCCTTGCTTTACCTAGTCACGTTCCCATGACTTGCCTCCCCCACCTTCTATTTAGTTTTAATATTTACTACAGAAACCCGAGTTTTAAGCCCCACCATAAATAGTTACCCTTTCCCTAAATCTCCTCTTTATATGATAAGTTTACACACTAACAAACTTCCACCCATTTTACTCTTTCAAATGTTTGTTTGTTTAACTCTGGAAGTCAAGCCAACAGCTCAGAAGGGTAGAAGGAAAATGTTTTGTTTTCCTTTACAGGTTCACATGTTAATGATCTATTTCCAAAACTTATCCAATCAGAAGAATAATCTGGATTTCTTTCATAAAAATACTTTTTCCAGATCCAGTTGCAGAAGATTCTAATTTATGACATTGAACTATAGCCCCAATATTTTTATTAACTGCTGAGTTATCAGAAAAGTGTAGAAATACTCTTCTGAAAACATATACAAATGCTTCTTTAAACTTTAAAATGCAGAAAGTCAGGTTCATTGTGAGGACAACACCAATCAAGATTTAATAATAACTTGTATTAGTTACTTTTCTATTGTTGTGACAAAATACCATGACCAAGGCAACTTAGGGGAAGGAAAGGTTTATTTGGGCTTACAGTTCAGAGGGAGAAGAGTCCAGTCACCATCACAGGAGGAAGCAGCCATGGTGGTTGGAACAGGAAGCTGAGATCTCACCTCTTAAAATACAAGAACAAACAGAGAGAGTAAACTAGAAATGTCAAGATTCTTCAAAACCTGCCTACAGTAACATACTTTCTCCAAAAACATTGTACCTCCTAAGCCTCCCAAAATAGTGCCACCAGCTGGTGACCAAGCATGTGAATGCCTGAGACAATAAGGGGCATTTCTCATTGAACCTACCCCAAATAGACCATTCTTTCTCCTTTTCTACTCTTCTGAGCCTTGGAAATGAATGATCTTGTGAACAGTCTGGACATCTCTTCTCTCCTTACCCTCTAGCAATCTGTGTGTGGCTCTCTATAGCCTTCTTTTTGCCATTTACTCTCAAAACACTCATTTCTCATTGACATTGCATTCAGAAGCATCCAACAGGGAAATCCCCAACAACTTCATTTTTTCCTTGATCCTTTATTGTCCTGGTTCATCAACCTCCAACCTTTTTGTTTTTAAATATGTTCCCTAAAGCTTCAAGCTGCATTTGTATGTAAGTAAGCTTTTTTTTTTATTGTTGTTTTGTTTTGTTTTGTTTTTCAAGACAGGGTTTTTCTCTGTAGCTTTGTGCCTTTCTTGGAACTCACACTGTAGCCCAGGCTGGCCTTGAACTCACAGAGATCCGCCTGGCTCTGCCTCCCAACTGCTGGAATTAAAGGTGTGCACCACCACCGCCCAGCCAGTGAGTAAGCTTTTTTGAGGATATTTCAATAGCCCTAACTAAATCCATTGCAGTATTCTTCACAAATGTCTCTAACATACTCTTTAATGATTTTTGAATCTTTTATATTTAAAAAATTAAAAGATTTTTTTATTACATTTTAGATGTATAAGTGTTTGTGTGCATGTATATGTACACCGTGAGTGGCTGATGCATTGGGAGGCCAAAAGAGGGCATCTGTTCCCCTGTAAATGGAATTACAGACAGATGCAGATTGTTATGTGAGTGCCCTGTGCAAGAGTAACAAGTGCCCTTAACTACTGAGCCATCTCCAGTACTTTTAAAATTGTTTTCTCTATTATTTACCAAGAGAATATCCATCACACATTAAATAAATAATCATTGACAAAAGAAGCAAAATTTGATGCATGATAGAATAGCCATTGTTCTTTCCTGTGATAGATATATTGTTATAGTGAGAACTATAGTCTTGAGATACATACTGTGCTAACAAAAACACAAACAGAGCATATCTTTGTACAAACCAGACTAGTATTCATATTCCATATTATTATTTCACACTCAATATTACTGATTTTAATCTATGTACCAGTATATGTTTGCTAAAGCTTTCCTGATCATTTATCTATTTTTTTTAACAAACTGAATTTTAAATTAATGCATGTGTCAGACATGTTCCATAGGTCTCAATTTTTATGTACAGTTGAAAGTGAGTTACTAGCAACCAGCTAAATATTGTTGAAGTTTTCTGTGTAATAATTTGAACTAGTGTTACTAGAGCTCACTAACACACTTAATTCAGCATTTTGTAACTACATCTGGCTTTCACACATTGGTTGGCTCTTTTACATATGACAAGGCCATAGACATGGAAGGGAAGGATGGTTTGTTACCATGTCATCCATCAATGAAATTTTGAAAGGAGGTATATTTTTATAGCTGTTTATAGAATAATTGAAAATACCGAGTCACTCTTAGTTTTTTTCTTGTTTATTATTTATTCCTAGGTAATGGCAGTTGTTATTGTTTCTTTTTTGAAAAACAAACCTCTGGAGAAGGGGGTATATGTGTTATTACTAGACATATGTGATCACATACCTGGGAAAGCAGCAGGGACCATAGAGTCAGGGAGCAGTGCATGCAACTTTCAGGGCCAATTCAGGACATGCATCTTCTCAGCCTGTGCACAGTTTTATCACATCTCCCACATGGCCGGATGTGCCATTAACATCCCTAGGAAGAACACTGGAATTTATGATGTTAAGTTGAGGTTACAACACTGAATGCAACATGGAAGGTGTGTGGAGTTTTACAAAGTGTGTCTAATCATAATAATTAACTGTTGGGAAAATAAAGACACTGTGTTTAGTACTGTGTTGTTTGGGTTGTTTTCTTCCTTCCTTATAGAACTTCTTCCATTTTGTTCAGAGAAATGATAAAAAGGAATTTTAAAATCAAGTATCCCTGAGTCTGCTTAGCATTGCCTTTCTCGGTCAGTCCGAAGCAATTCCTCATGTGAACTAAAGTTCTGCAATGCTGAGAGTAGCTGTGACCAGCTCCTGGGCCTCTGCCATCAAAGATCCTTCTGATGAATGCATCCACAACCAATGGGAAGTTTCAAAAGGAATTAAAATCAAATCACAAACATAGCAGGGCGGGGAATCAGATGTGTAGGTGCAAAAATAACCTCCTTCCTCCTTTGTGAAGGTTCACTAACTTGAGGCTATAAAACAAATCGAGCAGACTCAGTCACAGGAGGAAAGGCATGCATTCATGCTAACATGCGAACATGTGGGAGTCGCACAGGTTGGAAGCTCAATGGACAGTCAGATGGTTGAAGCTTAAATATGGTTTTTATAGAGGAAGGGGAATGGAGGGTGTTGACAACTTTAGAGAGATGGGAAATGATTTTTAAAAGAGATGGATGGGCTCACGGAGCTGATAACCTGAGACAAAGGTCCTCTGAGTTGTGAGAGGTGGTTCCAAACTGAGGGAAGGCCAGATGAGCAGTGTACTTCCATCAAAGGCCTTGCTATGCAAATACAGTCCCTCAGGTAACAGCCCTGAGAGGAACAGATGAAGAATCTGGCCAGGTGGACATAATGACCTTTAATTTCTTCTCCAATGATTAATTTTCTGTTGTTAATGAGACTATGGGAAGGGAAATGTAAGGAAATGGCATTTATTTTACAGGAACTCACTTAGGAAAGGGAACTTCAGAGGAAGATTGGAAAGACTATGCTCAGTGGATCCATCCTAGTGAATATGAGAGAAAATCAGGGCCTTTTCTTCAGTTCATAGTACACACCATAACCACAGTGTACTTATTTCTAAGTATCATTTTCCGAGTCCTAAAGTAGTCACCAAACAAGGAAGAGGAAGATATTTACTGAGTGCTTTGGCACATTAGCTGTTTGTTGTACTTTTCTTCTTGCCAAAACATCACACTGTAGTGGGTAGCCATTCCAGCTTTGACCTGGAAGTTCCAACCCCCATTGAGGTTTCAGTAACAGTCATGCCTACAAGATGGGGCTGAGAGATGACCCTGAAGACCTGAAATCCAGATGCAGGGGCTCTCTTGGTTCCTGTACCTGGACACTGGAGGTAGACCAAGCAGATTTCTCCAGAGAACACCAACGGACTGAGACACACCTTTCCCAGACCCTGAAACCTAACTATCCCTTCATTTGTAAATTACGCCACTAAATAAACCTCCCTTTTAACAATGTGGAGTGGCCTTAATAATTTCATCAATAACACACCTTCATGGCATGTTGGGAAATATTTTTCTTTGCTTGGATATTTTACAGATGTTCATAAAGAATTCTGAGTTTGACATCCCTCTGCTTGGCTACTCAAGAGAACGAGCCCTGAAATATAATCAGGTCCAACCCAGCTGGGTGATTTGAGAACTCACATTGTTGACCACCAACTCTGTCACCTGATGCTTTTCTCTCTTGTCTCTTTTCATTTTCACGATAACTCTTTGTGGTAGTGACTTATGTTCTCCAGTTACAAATGAAAAATCCAATAATCATAAGCAATTTGTACAAAGTCTCAATACGTGAATAAGAATTCAAAGTTAAGTGCTTGTAAGAGCTCTTAAAGGTAACAATACTCATGTTTGTCAATGTGCATGTTCTCTTTGGGGCTAACTTTCAAGGGCACATCAGCAATGTAACTTAAGATTTACAGCAGCTTTCTTCCCTCTTCTTTCTTCCTTTGTTCACAGATTAATGCATATTGATGGCTAAAACTAAGACATACTGTCAACAACATTATCAAAATGTTTATTTTGTGGAATCATAGGCTGTTATCAATTGCATACTTTTTTCCTAGGTAAGTCATTTCTGTCTTTTCCTTACTATATCTAGTAAAGGTGATAAAGTAATATCTACAGTACTAGAGATCACAATTTGAAAACTCATCCAAGAAAATGAGTTTACTCTGAGTCAACAGTTTTGATTCCTTAACTTAATACCACCAATCTCTCCAAATATTTCTAAGACTCAGAATACACACAACATAGATATATTAATATTTGTCTAACTGACTTGACTGATAAATAGCTGTTGTTACCTCTGTGTTATTGCAGAGGACTGAAGTCCACAAGGTTATGAATCTGAAGCAGACTAGGACATTTCTCTTCATGTGACAGAGAGCAAAAAATATGCCTTCTGTGACTCTAAAGAATGATCAAGGAAATTCTAAATATGAAGCAGTGAAAATATATTCATACAGGAGTTAAATAGTCACAAGTCAGAACTTCATGTCTTCCTCTTTCAGCTGTGTGTCCCTGGAAATTTTATTTATTGTAGTGGAAATGTAGTGAAACACTTAAGAGAATTATAACTACCACTACTGCTTTTAATTCCTATCTTTATAATTGGGATGATAGGACTTTTATAAACAATGGGTAGGTTGATTTTTAGTGTATTGATCTATCTGATCAAATATTCCAGTTATGGTATTTGGAACTTTAGCCTAAGAAGCTATATACAGTTTGTTATACTTTTAAGGATGTTCAATTAGAGTACATCCATCAGTTTCAATTACCCTCAAGGGATTTCAACTAGATTTCAGAACATGTTCATCATAGCTATCTAAACTTCCCATATTTCCTCCAACCGAAACATATGTATTTTGATAATCTGTCCATGGTTTATAAAGCTGCACAACACTATGTGGTAGATACAAAAGACAAGTCAGTACATCAAAAGTAGAATATTGGATCAATTTCTTTATCTTAGTTCAAATTGTTTGTCTTGAGTTTATTGGAAAGCAAAGATTTTTTTTTTTAAAGAGAAGGATGAATTTGAAAGAACTTTTCAATGCAAAAATACAAGCCTCAATTTTTAAGAAATAAAAGAAAGTTTCTTGTCTTGGTTTTCTCTGCAATAAAAGTTGTGATGTTTTTTAAACATGCAAATATCTAAGCACAATTGTGGAGTTAAAAGTTGGGGACATGACTTGATTATCTTCAGGTGGGACAAAAAAGAACTAACAGCATTCTCCAAAGAATTATTTGTTCCTCTCTTGAAGGGAGTTACAATTGCCTAATCAATACTTAATACTAGACTTGATTCTTTAGCAGGTCGGGGCATCCTAGATATGTTTCTGTGGGGTGTTTTTCATGGCCGTGCAACAGAACATGATATCTAACAAATTTCTTAATTTTTACATAATCTATTGCCAACTTCATGTGTAAGCAGTTGTGTGTTTATTTACCCTAGAGCCACCCACCAGATTTCATCTGTAGGTGTGGTAGCCCACAATGAGACTGAACATAGAAAATCTTTTATCCTCATGCACCATTTCACTAAGAAAGAGCACTTGACACCTGACTCCTGTCCTTCAGCATACAGCAAAGATATAGCATGGCAGTCTCTGGATAGGCAAGCCTGTGTAGTGTGGGATCTAAGACAAAAAAGACAACACAGAGACAAGTCTAGGATGTTCACTCCCCCTTTATAATCAACAGTGAGTGCTGAATCAGAGGGATGGGAAGAAGGTTAGAGAACAGGAGGCAGGTAGGGGTAGAGGTGGGGGGAGACATGCAAAAATAAATAAAAGGCTGATCTCATTAATAATCTGCAAGAAAAAAAAATCAGCCTTTAAAATTTGCATTGAGCCTGTTGGAATTTCAGGGTCTTTGCAGGTCTATGAAGCAAGGGTTAAATTTCACAACTTCAGAGCTGGGGAAGATCAATAGCATGGAAGTTCCTTGAATCCCTTCTGAATCGAGCACCTTTCCTTCCTTCCTCCTTCCTCCCTTCATCTTTTTTTTTTTTTTTTTTTTTTTTTTTTTTTTTTTTTTTTTTTTTTTATTTCTTGCCTATGACATTTTGCTCCTCACCAAGAAAGGTAATGTGGTTTCTTTAAGAAAATACTTATAGTAATAAAAAATGACTTTAACAGCAAAAACTAATAATTGCTAAGGAGCCAATTAAATTCTGAAAGCGAGATGAAACTCTTCTTATTTCCCCTGGTGATTTTATGCTTTAAACTCGCTTCCGTGTTGGAGGAGGAAAAAAAAAAGAGAAAATATAATTTCAGAAGCTGACAGAACTCATTGTTCGAGAAATTTTAAATTCAAAAAAGTTAATAAAGCCCAACTCTAAGATGAAGGGAATTTGCATTTCACAGATTAACAACATGTACAGCAAGAAAGGCGATCCGCCTTGCCCCAGGTGATAATTTAAGAAACCTTTGCATATTTTATTTAAAACTGGGCCCAGTTTGGCTGGGTAATAAAACAGACAGATAATGATTAGAAGGTCGCCCCTTCAGGGCACACAGCTTGGGCCCCTGCAAATACCAAACAATGAACCCACAAGCCTGGCTGGCTGAAGATTAGTCTAATTGCCTGCTGAGGGTTTTTTTTTTCCCCTGAAGTTTTTTCTTCTCCCTCCCCCACCCTGTACACCCTCCCCAGTACCTCCTTTATCCCCCATTCCACCTCCCTCTCCTTCTCTCTCTCTCTCTCTCTCTCTCTCTCTCTCTCTCTCTCTCTCTCTCTCTCATTCTCTCTCATTGTTTGCTATGTGTGTTTTTATCTTCTTTCCTTTAAAATAGGCGAGGCAACTTAGCCTGACATGCTGGCTTTCCATCTATCCACTCACACTGTGTGCCTGTCACAGCCCCTTACAGTTGTCCTATCCTGAACCTATCTGTCATTCACAGTGGGCAGTGATTCTGGCTCCAAATTCTAATTTTTTTTTTACCACCCAACTTTTCAGTAATAGAAAAATTTCTGGGATAAATGAAGAGTGCCACATTCGGTGATTTTATATTAGACCGATGCATATAACTTAAGAATAAAGTAACGTGTGATGGAACTAAACCCATGTTTCTGAATTTCTTCATTGAATGGAGGCTAGAATATGTACAAAAATATTACATATGTGTCTCTGTCCAAGAACATGTAAGTGGATTATAAACATGAGGATACATGACATATGCATCTGAGCATGATACTAGATGAATGTATCTGGACATTACTGGTTAAAATAGTAGTGTTTGTTTTCATGTTTTTCCATGAAAATTCAGTGACATTTATTATCAAGTCCAGACTTCACAGAGTCACTTTTAAATGACTAAATACTCCTAAAACATTAAACAGTGCCATAACTAGAATTGACTTTTATTTATTTTTGCAGTCACAATATTTGTATTTTACTGCTTACAATTAAACTCCAAAGGAAGTTGGGAATGACCTATCCTGTCTTTTGAAATAGTATAGTACTGATAAGAAGGAACTGAAGGGAAGCAAGGATGAAGTGATCTCACAGTTTAAGAAGGAACACATGATGATGGAGGAATGATAGCCAGAGTATGTGGCAGCTAGTGGCATTGTGCCTGCCATCAGGAAGCAATGACCAGGAAGCAGGGAGTTGTCAAGATGTGGAGTTAAAACTGGGCAGTGGTGGCACATGCCTTTAGTCCCAGCACTCAGGAGGCAGAGCCAGGCAGATCTCTGTGAGTTTGAGGCCAGCCTGGTCTCCAAACCAAGTTTCAGGAAAGGTGCAAAGCTACACAGAGAAACTCTGTCTTGAAAAAAAAAAAAAAGTGAAGTTGAATTATCAAGCCCTGGGACCAAGTACCTCAACCCCAGGGACTGACTTCCATCAGTGAGTCTCCAATTCCTAAAGATGCCATGGCATTATAAAACAGGGCCACCAGCTGGAGATCAAATGTACAAACCCATGCACCTCTGAGGGACATGTCACATTCAAACCACAGTGACCATTAAAATGGATCTATTCCAATAAAATAGTGAAGTGATGATCAGGATGAGCAAGGAGAGCAGAATTGAAGGCTTATGGTTTCAGAAATGAGAATGGTGAGCTTTTAAGTGTGAGAACAGAGAACATGGACACCTCATTGTAGATGACTATGCCAACGTAGAAGCTCATGTAAGTTTAGCAACAAAAATTTTGAAATGACATTGGTATACAACTATTTCATGAGTGAAACTAGTTACCAACTTAAGTTAGCTTTTTTACAAAAAGTTATTTAACTGAATATATAATTCCCTTGATAGCCCCAACTCCTACTCCATACAAAGAGATGGGTGACTATATATATATGTGTGTGTGTGTGTGTGTGTGTGTGTATGCTATTTAAGTTTAGATATATAAAATTTATCATATGGTTTTACTGTTTGTTTTCCATACAATGAATACACTGTAATCACCAAGTTCCACCAATAATGAATACATGTATGAATACCTAAGCAGTGCCATTAGTCCCATTGGTCTGTATATTTCCATCTCTTTTTATATTTTTTACAGAACATAAGACCTGTTAGAAATTAGTCAGCAGTGGTGATGGATGCATGTAATCCTAGCTTTGAGGAGGCTGAGGCAGGAGAAGTGTGCCTTTGAGAATAGCTTTAGCTACATATCAGGTTTAAAGTGAGTCTGGGATACATTGTGAGACTCTTTCTCAAGAAGACAGGAGAAAAAGAAAAACATATGTTTCTCTGTGACTCAATATGGGAAAGACTTATTACAAAAATACCTTTGCAGTTCACATATAAAAAATCATAAATATACAAGGCGACTTAAGTAAAAGAACTACAGGACAAGCACAGAAACTGTGAGAACTAATCTATGTAATGCTAATTTTTTAATTTTAATGGAGTAACAGCAGTGCAATACATTTTCAACAACAAGTTAAGAGAGTGAAATACAAACAGAGTAAAAATAGATGGTGGATTACTGATTGCCATGTCGTTGATGCGCTGCCCCACCAAGTGTGACAACTGAGATCATAAGTCATTATACTTCACTGTGAAAGTATAATTAGAATGCAAGCCATTAATTCCTCATGAAGTGAATTTAGTTTTAAAAAAAAAACTATTCCTACTTATCTCCAAAGATACCTAGCCTATATCAATTGCTTTATAGGGTTTTGTAGGGCTTAGAACCTTTTGCCAATCACTTTCATTTCCTTGGGTGTGTTTATTGGTATTTTGGGTTAATTTTATATAAAAGTCAAAATAGTAAGATGCCGACTGGGGTGGATAAATTAAGACACGCTGAACTAAGTGTTGACACCAGTGGTCTGGCAACTGGATCTTTCACATTGGATCTCTTACAAATGGATTGCTGTCATTTCTGGTGGAAATTCAGAATGGTATGAACAAACTGGAAAGCAGCTTGACAGTTCTTTATGACAATCAACTTGCACTTGCTGTAGGATCCACCAGTCACAGTCTTGTGAACCTAACCTAGAGAAATGAAAACCTATGTTCATGCTGACGTCTGCTTTCTTTAAAACAGCACATTTCATATTTGCCACCAGTGGGAAGAAAGTAACACATACCTGCACACTTGCCCCCTGAGCTCTACTCAGCAACAGCAACCATGTCCTCAAAGAACTGAAAGGAAGTTAAATAAGGGGGTGTGGTCATTTTAAAGATTTATGTCTTTACAAAGCAATGGGAAGTTATTTTAAGTTCCAGTAACTGTAAATATAAATCTCAGCTTAATATTTACAGAAGATCATCCTGGCTTCAATACAAGGTATAAAAGCCAAAAGGAGAAAGTTCTACAACAAGCCAGATTAGTGATGGTGATAGGTTCAAGTGGATCCAGTGTAGTAGAAAGACATAAGATAGTCTTTGGTGGGAGAATGGTTCAGGTTGGGTGACAGGAATGTGTGAAGAAGAGTGACATGCCAAGGGGATGTTCAGTTTCTAACTTAGAAGGCATGTTTGCTGTAGTAATTCTATTTCCTCATATATATTTGCTTTCATTTTCTGTCATGAGTAGAATTAGCTATAGGTATTCTATTGGGAAAATTAACATACAATCTACATATCTGTGTGTCCTTAAATCCTGAGGACATTCATTGTTGTTGCTGTTGTTTTTAATCCTCTTAAGGGAGCTTTCAAACTCTTGACTGAGATGGAAGAAAGCAAGTGTCAGGATTTATTTTTCCACTCATGACAGCTTAACTGCTATTCCTCTAACACTCATTTGTTAAAAACTGGAATAGATAAAAAAAAATGGGTATACCAAGCTAAAGAACTATTTTAAGATTTGACTGTGCTTTGGAGTTGGGAAAGAATCAAGGGCAATTGTTTCAGGGTTTTTAAACACTTGGGGCAGAGTTTTATTTACAACCATTTGAAAAAAGACAAATGACTTCTCTCCAGAGCTCCTGCAGGGAAGGTAGATAACTTTGTCAGCTCTCACCACTACCCAAGACAAAACCTCTTCAGTGAACCATGCTGGGACAGCAATGTTCCTGGGAGGAGTATGTGGAAAGGCTTTACTAAGTTGAGAGTAAATATATTCCATTCATCACTTAGATGTCAGAGTAAGAACAAATGCAATGTACACACATGTGTACACACACACTCACACACACACACATGCACTCACATTCTTCTTATTCTCTCTTCTCCAAATGTTTCCTTCCCTTGCTTCTTACTTCCACCCACTTTTTCATTTCTTCATCCCCTCCAACTCTGAAAATCCCTTCTTTTGTTCTTTGTTTTTTGGTTGTTTTTTTTTTTTTTAACTTCATCCCTAAACTTGGCTTAAGCAAAGAAAAACAAAACAAAAACAAACAACTAAAATTAATGCGTGATAATAATGACACCTAACTATCCTAACCAGAATGCTGTCTCTTTTCCTCAATCAAATATTTCTGATCCGAGGAGTCTATTTCAAACCTATGATGTCAAACTACAGGTCTTTTAGAAAATGAAGTCTCTTTTTTTCCTGAAAGCTGTTTACTAAAATGTACTCGAAGTAGTTTTGCGGACTGCATGATTCTCTTTGAAAATGGTACTTGTTTCTTAGAGATACATTTTGATTATAATTGTTTTACCTAACATGTGTGATCTTGTTTTATTATTTGACTATATTGTCGATAATATCCCCTATGACAGGGCGCTTCTCACTGAACAGATAGAGGATGCCTGATGTTTGAGCAATTTACTGAAATTTATGGTTAACACCTGGCTTTTTGTTTTGGCTCTCCTAATAGGAATTGCCAAGAGGAATTTGCAACTTGCTGGAATTGCCTTATTGGATCTGACCCAGGAAGTAAATGCGACCGCTTTGTGTTTTGGTAGGAGGCAATTGTAACGAATAGAAAGCATCATTTCTGCCATACATGTCTCCTCAAACCCTGGAAGGGGATGTGTAAATTCCTATGGGTAGTGTAGAATTGAGGGCAATAATACCTTTTTTGTCTTCAGAGAGTCACAATATGTAGTGTAATGGTCATCAGTCGGTGGGGAGAGCTACGTTGCTCTTAAGCAGGTTGACACTTTAGAACACTTCTGAGGCTGTGTGAGGAAATTTATTTAGTTATTTATTTATTTATTTAGTTATTTAGTTAGTTAGTTAGTTAGTTAGTTAGTTAGTTATACCACAAACTCTAGTAAAGTTCTCTCTCTCTACTCTGAGAATATAATTTTCTAAAGTTTATGGCCATATGCTAGAGTCTGGCATGTAAAACAATTAGTAGGATGAATGGAATTTGAATAGTCTGTCTTAGAAATGGGTAGTATTTTAGGAAGTGCAGAACAATGAATGCAAAAGAATTGTCAGGAGCATTCTGCCATAGGTAGGAAAGAATCTTCTACCATCTAATATGGTAAGTGATCCAAAACACATCCTCAAATGTCCAGCTAAGTCCCTTCACTTTGATTTTATTTTAATTAAAGCAGTTGGACCTACTCTAGCAGACTTCTTTTTAAAATGCATACTACTGAAACACATTACTAACACGTTAACAAATGTCATGTTTAACACAATCACTCTTCTTTTTTTTTATCAGTTTAGTACAATCCAAAAATTGAAGGTATTGGAATGCTATTTTAAACTTTCAAATAGATAACAAATATTCATGTGAATATTTAATATTAGTACTGTGTTTGGTGCTCGTCTCTTTCAGTTTGGCTTCCTGTAACTAAATAGCTTTAATACCAAATACTTATTTCTAATAATTCTAAAGAATGAGAAGCCTGTACTCAAGGGCATAGTACAGACAATGTGAGTTGAGAGTTCATTTGCTAATTTGCTGATGCTCACATTAAGCTGTGACTATACAAAACATAATGCAGAGTCAAGGCAAACTCTGTCTCTTCTCATAAGGACACTAATCTATTTGATGCAGCCCCCATCCTCATAGTCTTGATCACCTCAGGGTCAAGTTTCTAAAATCCCAACACGTTGGGGTTGAGAACACCAACACACAAACTTTACAGACTGACACAAATAATCAGTCTATCCCAGTGAGATAGAAAAGGACACCATTGACATACAATGCTAGTGAAGAAGTATCTGTGGCACAGAACTTCTAGAAGGGAAAGTAGAGCATTACCTGTCAAGGGATATAAAATGATGTTGTACTACAGTGAAATTTGATCCCATAGAAATGAAAAAACTCCAAAACTTTATGGACCAGCATAGGGTACTCATCTGGTCAATGTTTAAACACATACTTGAATATTAAAAAATCCAAATCTATAATCAGGATACACTGGCTAAATAGCATAAAAGTCACATCTCTGGGAAGTTTGTACAGTTAAAGAACAAGTTTACTATCAGAAAACACAATGTAATAAAATGGTCCCTTTGATGTTTTGAGAGGTCTTTAAAAAATTAATGGAAGCCAGACTTTTCCATCTTCATTGAATACATGACCGCAATATATGGAAGGTGCTTAAACCACATATCTGTACTTTGCCCACACATACTATTTCATCAGTTAACTCAAGATTCTTTCCTACCTATGGCAGAATGCTCCTGACAATTCTTTTGCATTCATTGTTCTGCACTTCCTAAAATACTACCCATTTCTAAGACAGACAATGATGGTTTAATACATACGTTTTCTTATTTTCTTAATATACTTCAAGATATCTGCCTAAGCCAGGTGGAGGTGGTGCATGCCTTTAATCCCAGCACTCAGTAGGCAGAGGCAGGAGGATCTCTGTGAGTTTGAGGCCAGCCTGGGCTACCAAGTGAGTTTCAGGAAGGGCGCAAAGCTACACAGAGAAACTCTGTCTCAAAACCCCCACCCCCCCAAAAAAAAGATATCTGCCTAAACGAGACTTGACGAGTGATGATATGCTAACACAGAAGGGGAAAAGCTTTGAAAGCCTCAACTCTAGACAAAGAGCTTTGGGCAACTGGAGAATACTGAGAGTGGGAGTAATGGTCTTCCCCATAGCACATCCTCAAAATTGGTTATCCAATACCGAGTGGTCATTCCTGTGACCATGTACCTATAAGCAATATTATAATGACTGAAAATGCTGTGTTTATGGATTTAGGAACACACCCATGTATGTATACACACACTCACATATATATGTGTATGTGAGGTGGTGTGTATGTGTGTGTACTAAACACAATTAAAGGATACAAAGCCATTAATTTAAAAGAGAGAAAGGGGGTACCTGAGAGGGCCTGGAGGGAAGGAAAAGAAGAGGGAAATGATGTAATTATATAATCTCAAAAATAAAAATCATTATTTAATGTTTTATGTCAGGACTCGTGTATAGAATGGAGGTAGATGATTCATTCTCACTAATGGGATATGAGCAAAAATAAAATATACAATATGTGTTATCATGAAACATAGACAAGGTGGGCATGTCTCCATGTTTTCATTCTTGTTTTTCTTTTGAACCTGGTGGCAGTCTCTCAATACCATGGGAGAAGTTGAGTTTCTATAAGAAAGGAAACTACTTCCTGATATATGCAACTTCTAGTATCCCATAATGAATAGCAGTTTAATGCTGGCTTTGCTGCCAAGATTGTGGAATTATAAAATTTGTTTATTCCATCCAACATATCTATCTTCCAAAATTCTGAACAGTTCCTTCCTGACTTCTGAATCATCTTTTCATACTGGTCTCCTCACCCCCATATGTGAAGCACAAGCCTGTTTTCTCTGTAAGTTTTCTTCAGTACTACTATGAAAGAACACCTGTAGATGTTTGATTTTTTAGTCCACTATGTAATAAAACACCCTGCACTTGGATATTTAACAAAGTAACACTTCTTTTCTTGAGAGAACTTAGTTCTAGAGAATATTTAATGATATCTGCACACTGCATTCTCCTCTTCCCCATGAAGTCATTACAGAATGTTTATAGAATCCTCATAGGTTATATTCAACTCATGTTCTACCTCCATGGCTCACCTGTCAACTTTTCTATGTAGAATTGTGTTTGATTCATCAAATATTCTCCCATATGTCATGGAAAGGAGCATATTGTCGATAAGTTTTTGGAGAATAAATGAATGTAAGGGTGAAATTGGTGCCTTTTTAAGAAATACAAAGACTTCCATTGAATGGCAAAGGCTGTGGACAGTCTTCTTGTGTTTTACCTAAGTCAGTACTTAGTAAATGAGGAAGTATTTGTCTCCCAGAGAATATTTGGAAATATATGAAGACATTTTTGCTTGTCACTATTGGAAGGAGTACTGTTGGGCACCTAGTGGGAATAAGCCAGGGAGACTCTGATCTTGAAGAATAGGAAATGCAAATGAAGCAATACATATATGAAGATAAACATTATGACAAAATGTGTAGTTACTAAACCACATGGCAATATAGGGACTTTAGGAGGTACAACTGGAATTCCAAAATATGGGATTTCAAATATGATCTTATATTAAAATCATCAACTCTGGGTACAGTTTCTATAATGGATTGCTGAATTTCACTGATCATTTTTGCTTCATTATTGGAAATATTCTTTCAGATTAAATATAAGTATATGAGAGGAAGAAATTTACTTTCGAAACTCATTTTATTCCTAGCATGAAGAGAGGAACAATGGATGAACAGGCAGAAACACGTGTCCTGCAGGCATAAGACACTCTCTCTGCTGTTCATTCCTGTTCCTATTGCAGCCTTAATAATCAACCCTGGGTTGCCAGAAAATGGGGAACCTTGTTTCCTCAAGAGCCAGTGCACACTCAGTGCTTTGCAAGGTTCTCTTCCTCACTTCTCGTCAGGGTATAACATGTAGATACGACCCACTCCATTCTTTCATAATTCTTCAGCATACTAAAAGTTAAGATCTAAAGATCAGTGGCCATTGACAACTGAGAAACAAGACTGCTGTTCATTAGCTCAAAAGTTGAGTTAAACCTAGATAATTATGTAATAAATGACTTCATTTGCCATGTGAAGAACCATAGGACTCCTGTGGGAAGTAAGTTTTCAAGATTATGCAGCATATGAGTGATGAAAACAAGTCAAACAAACTGCTCTTTCCAATAATGTACATAGGGCAAGAGCCTAATGATTCTACTTGTGGTTTTGTTTGAAAATCCAAGAAAAATGACTAAAAGGAAGCACTTGGCTACTGAGGGAAAGATAATCAGTTTCAATCCCTAGTGTTCACTCCTGAACACATGTACATAGAAACAAAGCTAAATGGACTCAGTAGAATGTATATAAAAGTATGTATGCATATGTAACTATAATAATTAAACAATAATTTTGGAGAGGTACAACAATGGGAGAGTTGTGGGTAGGAGTGTGTTGTGGAATATTATTTTAAGTTCTGTTACATTTATTCATGCTGTAGAACATTTGTTTAATGATGTGAAGATGTGTTGCATTCTTTTATGTCGCATTTGTTTAATTCTGTGAAGCTGGGTTACTTTGCCTGTCTAAAACATCTGTTGATCTAATAAAGAGTTGAACAGCCAATAACAAGGCAGGAGAAAGGATAGGCAGGGGCTGGCAGGCAGAGAGACTAAATAGGAGGAGAAAAAGAGAGAAAAAAGACCAAGGAGTGAGAGAAGGAGGAAGACTCAATGGGCCAGCCATCCAGATGTACAGCAAGACACCACAGAGTAAAAGTAAAAGTAAGACATACAGAAATAGGAAAAGGTGGAAAAAAAGCCCAGAAGCAAAGATAACAGCCCAGAGACCAAATGCAGATGGGCTAATTTAGGAAAAGCTGGCTTGAAAGAAGCCAAACTAAGGCCAGACATTTGTAAGTAAGAATAAGCCTCTGTGTATTTATTTGTGAGCTGGGTGGCAGGCCACCCAAAAGAGCCAAGGAGTAAAAATTAAATAATAATAAACAAAAAAACCCTATTAACTATGGAAGTGGTTTAGAGTGATGTAGGTGCAATGCTCATGTACAAAGTTCTCCAAAAAAGGAATATTGAAATGGCTAAGGTGTCCCTGTTTCTTCAAGTAACCCAAAGATCTGTCTGTTGGGGAAAGACCCACCCATCCCTGCACCCCCTCTCAGTTCTTTCTATTTTTCAGGTCATGTAGAATTTTGTGAGTAAAGTCAATTGTCAAATACCTATAATAGGAAAATAAATGAAAAACATGGCCTCTTTTCTCCAGGAGAAATAAAATCACTGGCCTTGGCATGAGGACATGATGATGGTGGTGGCTGGCAAAGAGAACACATTGGTCTACTTCTATGTCATTCTATTTCAGTCTGATTAAATTATAACGTGTGATTATATCATATTAGCAATTACTAGAATATGTTTATGGTCATGAACCACATAATAATACTTTAGTTAGTCACAGACTATTTAATCAATGGTAATTCCATAACATATATTATAACTGAAAATCTCTATGATTTAGTGGTATTATATCCATGATAATGTCATAGAAAAGAATAGCATGGGGGCTGGAAAGATAGCTTAGTTGGTAAAGTGTGTGCCATAGCAGCATGAGTTTGGATCTCTAGCTCCATATATTAAAAAGCCAGGTATGTTTGTACATGCCTATAACACTAGAATCATGGAGTGTCAGTCTAGGAGAGACAGAAAGATCTCTAGAGTTTATTGGCCATCCATCCAGCTCAATCAATGAGCACTGGGTTCAGTGAGAAAGACTATCTAAAAGATAAGGTAGAGAGTTACAGCGACAATGAGAAATCCCCGAGGCCTTTCACATGCACAAGCAACCATGGGCACATGTAACTTCACACACATTCACAAACACACACACACACACACACACACACACACACACACACACACACACACACAAAGTGTAGTACATGCAATTATAGGAACTAATTATACAATAGGTCCATCAAGAGATATTCCAGAAAAGGTATTTTTATGGGAGATGATGGCTTCATGCATGTCATGGCCACTAAAGACTTTTCAGTAGAACAATGAGGAGCTGGAGGACAGAAGTATTGATGCCCCTGATTCTAGATGAGCCTCAGCTAGTCTATGTATTTGCATCTTAGTTTTTAAAAAGATGAAAAATTGAAAAAATAAGATTAAAATACTAAAAACAGAAAGTATGACAAAACATTTTAAAAAAGTATTTTTGTATAGCAATTCAACATATTTTTTGTTTTAGGTGATACTATAATAATTAAAAGTTAAAGATTATTAAGTTTATAAAATAAAATATGCATTTATTATAAAAACAGGAAAACTGTATCTCTGAAATTTAATGCATCTTAGGTTCACAGTGTTTATAAAAATCTACAATAGTGTGAGGTAATGCCCTAGGCCTTCATATTCATTCGCTGCTCACTTGCTAACCATGGTGGAGCAACTTCCAGCTGCACAAGCTTCATTCATGGTGAGTGCTTAAAGGCATGTACCATCCTTCATTCTTCATATCGTATGTTTACAGTACTTATTTTCTGATAACTATGGTTAGATGTAAAAATGCTTGCCATTGTGCTGTAGTTACCTATAGCACACTCTGTGAAACGGTAGACTAGGCTAGCCACAGCAAGCTAGACCTTATCTCTAAGAATGTTGTACCCATGCCACCTCGTTTTATGCAAGTCCACTCTAATGGCCACACAGCAATGAAGTTCTCAGGAATATATCCTCACCATGAATGACACATCACTGGGTTGTCTAGATTCCTCTCACCCTTCAAGATTACCAGTTTCATCCAGATGGTTTCACAGCTGTGGCTGTATTGGCATTTAGGACTGGGTATTTTTACGGAATTATCCTTTGCACTGGAGGATGTTTAGCATCCTGTCTGGTCTCTACAATCTTGATGCCTGGAGTGTTCTCATCCTCTAATTATTACAGGAAAATACACATCCACACAGTGCCTAAGGTCCCTTGTGTTGGGGTGTCAGGGACTTTCCCTGATTCAGAACATCTGGCCTAAGACTAGGTATGATGCTGTCAGCATCTTTGAATGTTCAAGCACATAGCTCAGTGGTAATGCACAACAAGTAGTCATTCTCCCTTCCCTTTTCTTTCCCTCCCTCAGTCCACAGCGTGAGTGATACCAGGGCTTGGTGTCTGTGAAACAGTGCTCTGTGATCAAGCCCTCAACAAATGTTCACTGACCATCTAACAACTAAGCCAAGTACAGGTGCTCACTTCTCAGAAATGATGGTTTATCGAAATTTGGTAGGCCTTATCTGAAGACAGAGCCCTTGGCCCCTGTGAAAATGAAAGAAGCAAATAAGGCTCTCCCATCTTCTTATCTTATTGTCTGTGAAATGATTATTCCCATAGGTTTGCATGTGAGATGGCCACCAAGAGCTCTAGGCACTAGCTGTTCATATACTTGCCAACGATACTCTTAAAAACACACATGCAGACTCCGAAGTTCATTGTTACAATAACTGTTGATTCTGAGATGCCAGGTCTAGTTCATCTGGGATACAATAACTAATTTGTTCCCAAGAGGAAATAATGGCAGAGACTTTCATAGGCTGTGTGATGCTGAAGAGAAATAAACTGCAGGACTTGTCTGTGGCTATTCTCCCGGCTCTGATAACCCTGACACCATAATGACGAAGCAATACCTGGGCACAGCTGGGGGCTGCAGTCGCGCCTTCAAGGCCCTTGCATGTTTTACCCAAGCCACTCTTGCAGGCAAGGGCTGTACAGTTTCCAAGCCCTCGGGGGTCTAGCCCCGGCAGTTGTGCTGGAATAGAAGAGATCCGATTCCACCTGGAAGAAAATGCAAAGGATGAGTGAGTCATGCAGGCTCCCCTCGCACCTTCTGTATTGTTGGGAACAATTGTCATCGCAAGAGGAGTGTTGAGAAACATCCCTTGGAAAATTGCTCCACCCCTCGCCAAGCTCCAGTTTAAAAGGAAATTCAATTTAGTCCTGTGGTCCCACCCGAGATCACTGGTGGAGCTAATAGGACATTTATTTTTAGTAAAAAGCAGAATAGGGGGCTGTGGGAGGGAAGAGCAGCCTGGAGAGTGAAGGAGTAATTGCTAGTATGCGACTACAGAAAAAGGTGTAAGTGAGGAATGCTTCCATGTTTTTCCTCTGCACTTGGCCTCCTGGCAAGTGTCTCTGTTCCCCAGTCAGGCAGTGACTTCCTGCAGGGCAGAGGAAGAAAATGTGACAGCAGTTTCATTAGAGGCCAAGGAGCAAGCCTCCAAGCCTGTACCCTGGCATGGCCTTGAGGTGGTAGGTAAGTCCCGCTTCTTACAGAGAAGGCAGATAGACCGGACTAGCTGAGTGTTGCTATTCCACCAGCAGAGAGGGGACATTTGAGGCTTGTAAAACTATATTCCAATCTTGCCTTCTGCTAACTCCCTATGTCCATAGGTGAGTGCTCTACCTTCTCTGAACCTCACACTCCTCTTTGGCTAAATAAGGAAAAAAACTCATGCGAATACTTCATAACACCATTTGGGATGGAGTAAGCTGAGCAATGAGATTAGATAACATTTCACTCCTTCATTCTTAAGAATTCTTTGATTTCATTTCTATACTAAATTTTGGTCATTTTTACTGTCCCCTTCTCTAACCCACCTCTTTCTCCACTGAAACCCCTCTTCCTAACAAACTTCACCTTTACTTTGATTTGATTATTTTTGTTTTGTTTTGTGTGGGCCCCACTGAATTTAAATATGACTGCTTGCATGGGCATGGATGGGAGGATATTTCCTGGACCATGACCAACATACCAGTGGCGACACCACTGGCAAAAAATGGTACTCTCTGCCCCAACAACCATGAATTGCCAATAATCCCTCAGGGAAAGATAGAGGCCTTGTGAGCCAACACTCTTTGAATGATGAAATGCTGATGTGGCCAGTTGTATAAGTCATCGCAACTGTAGTGGTCATATGAGTGAAATGGCCAGGCCATACCCAGAGGAAATACTTCCCTGTTTTTTCCCCAATTTCTGTATCTTCTATTCTTTCTGGCACATCTTCTGTGTTGTCCTCTGAGCCTTGGTGCATGGGACATAGATGTCCTGCATAGAGCCAACCACTCCATGGTTACTTGTCCCAGCTCTTCAATAAGGTTGTGGGTTCCTGCATGAATTGCTGCTCACTGTGAGAAGGAAGTTGCCTTGATGTAGGCTGAGAGAAGTGCTATGCTCTTGGCACAAAACAGTCCATTTACACTCCTAGACTATAAAGAAAGCAAGGTTACATGTAGAGGATTCCAACAACTCCACATGCACCTGACAATGATGTTCTTAATGTAACCAAGACCATGAGCTGGGCAGTGGGGGCGCATGCCTTTAATCCTAGCACTCGGGAGACAGAGGCAGACAGATCTATGTGAGTTTGAGGCCAGCCTGGGCTACAGAGTGAATTCCAGGAAAGGCACAAAGCTATGCAAAGAAACCCTGTCTAGAAAAACCAAAAGAATAAAAAAATAAAAGTAACCGAGACTGAGTTCCTGTATTCTCCTAAACCCTAGCATTTAGTCCTGGATCTGAAATACTAGCTATGCTTTCCTGGATGGTACACTGTGTACTGTGTCCTTTTCTTAGCTGTTCATGACCATCTAATTCTGAAAAATAAACCATATGAAGGAGGTACTATTAGTTTTTCCTTTTGAGAAAGTTTTCAATATAGTTATAAGAGGTTGTGCTCTGAAAATGCTAAAGTAGGGATCATGATCTTGAGGGCTCACCACAAAAGCAAGGCAATATCCAGCTTGCTTTCTGAAGTACTGGTAGAGCTAATGGGCCTGAGTAGCCACCTAGGAGGTATGGGATCCCAAGCCAGACATGCTGGGACACTTTCAAGACTCATGGAGATTCCAAGATTCTGTGTGGAGGTAATTGGGTTGGTAGTCCTTCTCTTCTATAGCCAGACGGACAGTCCAAACAGCCTCATTCTGGTGACGTACAGAAGTCTTCAGCCATCAAGTGATTCCAAAGCTTTAAGCCATCCACTCAGAGACCAAATATCATAGAAGGAAGAGAAGGCATCTGTGCCAGCTTAGCTCACATATTTGCCTTTCAGAGTCTGCCCACAGACTAAAGAACCTATTTCAAGGTGCTCCACTTGGGAATCATGTTTTATACAGAAATAGCTCCCTCAACAACAAGAAGAGTGAGGTTAAGTTGCCCAGATTTCCAAAACTTACATGATTTGGGATCCCTGGGCACGTGGCTGTGGCTTTTGAGCCCTGTACAACACCCAAAAGTTAAGGAGCAGGATAGCTACCATAATGTGTCGCTGCTCTGTGGCACACATCCAGAGAATTTGACTTGTAAGCTGGTGATTTCTTCAAGAGTTTATGGCCTAGAGGCCATGAGTCTCAGAATCAAAATGAAACATGTTTTTCCAGTGCAAATAGCTATTTCAGTGGCTACAAAGAGATCATGGTAATTTAGATGCTTTTACTTTGACACTTGTAACTCTCCGCATATGATACTCAGACATCAAATGTCCATATCTCATATCTATTCCTAAATTGTTAGTTTTATCCATTTATTATTCATGAAATATTTGGTGAAACGACTGGTCTAAACTCTGCCCTCTTAAAAGTTCTTATTCATATTCAATAATAGCCAACATTCCTCTCCAAAATACTTTTTTTGCCCTGCCTTCTAGTGACACCTGACTTGTAATTATATATCTCTTCCAGCTTCCTTGTGACATGGTGGGTGTCATTAACATCAAAGGAAACCTTTTATGTATATAAATAGCAAACCATGTAAGGGGCAGAGAGACATCTGAGAGTTCATTCGACCACTGGTGAGTTTGAGGTTGGCACATGTCTGTTACTTACTGGTAAACTGAATACAGAAGAGACATGGTAAGCGGGAAGGAAGAAGAGGTCTAAATCCCTGAGCTCTGCCGCTAGGTATGTGAGATATAGAGAACTTAACTCTGTTTTAGGACACCGTATTTATTAGTTAACCTAGGTTAAACAGTGATGCCACTGTCAGATTTTGTCAGTTTCAACAAGTCATTCAAAACTCTTTTGGTCAGTTGAATCTAAGAAAAGGACATGGACTTTGGACCAATGGTTACAAAGCCTGCATGGGGCTGATGTAGGCCCTCTGCATGTGTGTGACGGTTGTGTAGCTGTGAGATCAGGACCTGTGCCTGGAGCTTGACTGGCTTTTGGGAACCTGTTTCCCATGCTGGATGACCTTGCCCAGCCTTGAAGCAGGGGGAGGAGCTCTGTCCTACCTCAACTTGGTGTGCCATGCTTTGTTCAAGCCCATGGGAGGCCTGCCCCTTGCTGAATGGAGATGGAGGAGGAGTGGAGGGGGTAGGTGGGAGTGCGTGTGTGGGGGAACAGGAGGAGAGGAGGAACAGAAAACTATGGTGGGTATGTAAAATAAATGAAAAAAAGTTAATAAAGTAAAATAAAATTTAAAAAAAGAAACCAAGAAAAGGGAAGGGGTCTTGCACAATAAGTAGAATTGCCAAAGAATAAGATAAGGGCTGCTCACTTAAGTTTTATTAAATTCATTTTACAAATTAATTTATTATCTATAAATAAAATTTATTCTATTCCAACCAATTTTTTTAGTATAAATAGATGCAATTGCCTGAAGTTCAGAATGACTAAGATTTTCTGTTTTCCTTTGCTAGAGCTGACAAGTCTACTGAGTCTACTCTAGTGTGTCATTGTCAAGGCTTGACAGCGACACTCAGCCCTGCCACTGCTGCAGACCTTTGCCCTCCTTACACCTTTGTCACACCTGTCAGTGAGGGACCGAGGGAAGTAGAGTCCTACCCAAGCCACGATTGCCCACCAGCACCTCCACAGCTACTGCTTTTTGTGGCTCTAACCCAGTGGTTCTCAAACTTCCTAACGCTGTGACCCTTTAATACGGTTCCTCCTATTGTGGTAACCCCCAACCATAAAATTATTGCATTGCTACTTTATAATTGTAGTTATGCTACTGTTATGAACTGTAATATAAATGTTTGATATTCAGTGTATCTGGTATGCGACCCCAGAGAGGTTGCAACCCACAAGTTGAGAACTACTGCTCTAGAGGAAAGCAAGCCACCTATATTCCCAAACAATACTGCTATAAGCCTGACTGAAGAACTCTGGGGTGGGGGTGGGAAATGTATTACATACTTTTCTTCTCTAAAAAATCCCAAAGACTCAACATTCCAAAGCAAGACTGGTCTGAGGCCGAATTTAGAAAAAAATAGGTATTCTGTCCATTTTTATGGGAAGCAGAGTATACATAATCAGTATAGTTTCCTTATGAAACCGAGAAAGATGGCAAGATCATTAGTTATTTTTCATTTCTTTAATTGACAAATTGTGCACATTGCCCATATTTACATGCTATATTTTATTTTGCAAATTTTAGAATGTCATTCTATCTCAATGTAATTAGTTGTTTCCCACATCAATTCCATCCCTGTCTTTATTTAGATTAATTACTGTGTGTTTTAGTAAGAAACAAGATTACCCCCCCCTTCATTTGCTAATCAAAAGCCAAAATTAACTGCTTATTGTATAAACTGAACAGCTTTCTTCTTTGCTCTGAAGGCTATGCCAGAACTGAGCCATTACAATGTAAAAACATCTAAGCTACTGTGGCTAGCCTCCAAGAATTAGAAAAGGCTATAATGTCTGAAAGCTAATGTGGAGTTAGGGATGGATGGGCCAGACTACAAGATGAATGGAAAGCAGTGTGGTCTGTAGAGTGTTCGAATTTTTTTTTCAAAAGGAATTTTTCACCCCAGGCCAGAAGCCTTTGTGTCAGGGAGACTGTCTCATTTCTCTGCTCAAAGGCTGTCAGAGATGACTGAGTCTTGAGAGCAGCTTCTGATGTTGACGAGGTCAAGGCAGGCAGTACTGTGAACCATCCGTCACTGCCTAGATGGTAACCCAAGAAGACACGTGAACCCCACACTGAAACCTGGAAGGCTATTTTCTCTGGAGAAACAGGGGGAGGGGGGAGGTATAGAGGAGAGAAAGGAAGAAAAGACATAGGTCAAATGGTCACTGTGAAGTTTACTGCATTAGTATTCAGCTAGAATCGGAGAAACTTGCTCAGTCCCGGCTGGGAATATTCTGAAGAAAGAAGTGACTAGAGGCCAAAAAAAAAAAAAAGTGTATTAATATTACTGTGCTTAATCAATATAGAAAACTCTCCAATGTGCTTTTCTGGGAAGCTCGGCGAAGTTAAGACCTTCTGTGATTAGAATTTCTTCTGATTATGTTTGTAAACAATGCAGGTTGGGGCCTTCCTACGCAAACTGTAACAGCACAAATACTGGCAACTTAATTCCCTGCCTTGGGGATACTTGGGTTTGCATATACCTAGTTAGGCTGCAGTTCAATCACATGTCTTTACAAAACTAGGCACAGGTTCAGTGGAGGCAAATCTCAGGTGACAGGGAAGCTCTCTATCCTAAGAAGGATGGACCAAGGAAAGCCACCACATGTCATGTCTGTAGAGATGACCACTGAAGACAGGTCACCCCAAGGTCATGATTCTCCGAGTCTTAAAACTGAGAAGAGATACTGAAGTTTTATATGGTAATGCCAGAGCCTCCCAGGTCTCACTGCCTGAGATCAAATGAAAGAAACATCTCAGATGTGATAGCTTAGCCAAATATCTTTCCATCCTTCTGAAACATCAAAAACCATGTCAATAGGCTGTGTAGTCAATGTAAATATTTAGAGAAAAGTTTTGCTGGTCCTTTCCCAAACCCATAGAAATATTTCCCAATTTTGGAGGAAATTTTTCTTTTCATTAAATTTTTCTTTATTTATGTGTGTGGATGTTTTGTCTACATGGATGTCTAAGTACCATGTGCAAGCTTGGTGCCCTCAGATGTCAGAAGATGACATTGGATCTCTCATGAATCTAGAGTTGCAGATGGTTGTGAGCCACTATGTGAGTTTAGGGAACCCAACCTGAGTCCTCTGGAAGAGCAGCCTATCTTCTCAACTGCTAAGCATCTCTCCAGTCCTGTTTGAAGGATAGTTTTCTTGAAGTTCATTTGTCTACCTCAGTGGACCCTTTTGGGGAGGAGAGGATATCTACTTCCAATGGATGTTTAATTAACACCTGGAGATATTTGAGATTATCACTGTTGGGAGCACTTTATTAGTTACTTCTGTCATACCTCTCTCTCTCTCTCTCTCTCTCTCTCTCTCTCTCTCTCTCTCTCTCTCTCTAACACACACACACACACACACACACACACACACACACCTCTTTTTTCCAAAAAGTCATGTGTCTTCAAATATGACAAGTTGAGAGACTCTCACTGAATAAATCAGGGTACTGTCACCAGATACAGAAAAGAGCCTCTGTAGTCATGTCATTTATACCCTGAAATCATGATCTCAGGATCGCAAAATGTGTACACTTCTGACCCCTTATCTCTTCTATTTAATAATCCCTCCTGTTCCATTTTTCTTTCTGCCTATAAAATAATAAATAAATTACTGTTTTCTAAATTTATTTACTGTGTGTGGTGGTGGTGCATGAACACCATGGCAGGTGTGTGGAGATCAGATAATAACTTATAAGGAGTTGGTTCTCTCCTGCTGCCACGTGGACCTGGGAGATTAAAATCTGGATGTCAGTCTCAGTGACAAACTCCTTTACTCTCTGAGCCATTTCCCTAGCCACTAACTGTCACTCACTTGTGAAGAGCATGAAGTTCCATGAACATGTGATAATAATAATAGTGCTTGTTTTCATCTCTATAAAAACCAGGCTAGATGTTAAGACTTGACGCACCTGAGTTATCAGTGGATAACTCTGGATTGAGCTACCAGGATACAATCCTCATGATCATTTCTAATAAGTTTGCATCTTCTTGTATGTCAATATTTAGAGTATGGAACCTAGAGAAAGTCAGTTGACTTCTTGCCCTCACACTCGGATGAAAGAGATTCAAACAATTTTCATCTTTTTCTCCTAACTGGCATTTAGGGTCCGATGCTGTGGTCCAGGGAGATGCTACAGATCTTGGTAACACTTATCAGTTTTTCTGAGAGCTTTATACAAAATTCAGGCTCGTCCATGACTGTACTCTGTGACTTTCTTTTCAATATTAGTATTTCTCTGTCCCATTAATTTTTCCTTGCTGTTCTTCCATGTGTAGCTTCATTTTATCTTTCCTGCCTGTTGCATTTCATTTCTCTACTTTCCTGTAGGCTATCTTATTTGTATTCAAATTAATTTGAACTGACACCTGAAGTTGTACACAGTATTGGAGTATCTTTCAATATTTTGACACATGTATAAATTGTGCAATGCTCACATCACAGTAAATATTATTAGCACTTCAAACATTTATCTTTAGTTTCTTCTTTTTTTTCAGTACTGGGTATATTAGGAAAAGTACTCTAACAATGAGATTTATGTACAGCTTATACTTAGCGTCTTTTTATGGTGAAGATCTCCAAAATCCTTTCTTCGGCTTTGTTCACAACACTGTATATTATCACTAGCTGTAGTCACTCTACTATGTAGCACACAACAGAACTTATTCCTAACACCCACTAATAAATTTCTCCCCACTCCTTCCTCCTCCTCTTCCCCAACTCTGGTATCATCATCTTCTCTTGACACCCAGAAGATCAAGTTTTGTAGATCACACACATGATAATGATTATATAGTTTTTGTTCCCTTGTGCCTAGCTTATTACACTTAACATAATGATATTCTGCTTCATCTCATTGCTAAAAATGACAATGTTTCATTCTGTGTCATAGATGGGCTGTAGTACATTGGTCAGTGCACCAAATTTTCATTTCTCTATCCACTGATGGATGTTTAGGTTAGTCCTGTTTCTTGGATGTTAATCGTGCTTTTTGGGGGATATGGGGGTGCAGATATATCCCTGACATGTTGATATCATTTCCTTTAGATTTGTGTTAATAGTAGGATTACAGGGTTATTTTTAATTTGGGTCAGGACCTCCATAGATATTTAATAATTTCTGTGAAATGTCCAAACCCAGTGTCAGTAATTAATATTATTCCCCCCCTTTTTACCACCACACTGGTGGTTGCTGTCTTTTCTACTTTTGGTAACAGTCATTTTTATCAGAACAGGATTAGCTCCCTTTATGGTGTTGATTTATGTTCTTCTGTTGATTAATCATGTCCAATTGTTAGCTGTTTCTTTGGCCTAGAATATATTGCCTACTTTTAACTGAATTATTTGGGGGTTTCACTATGTTTTATAAATCCACTTATTTTGGGTGGCAACCCCTTTAAAAACACCCTGAGAACATTTGTCTGTCCTCTGTAACTGTCACTTCACTTTTGATTGATGGTTTGGCTGTGTTCATCTTTCTTTGCAAGGCCTCTGACATTGATAATAGCTTAATGTTTTTACTTGTGGTTTACATCAAGCCCAAGCAAAACATGTTAAATACCATTGACTCTACCTTAGAATGACCCTTGTAGAAATCTTGTAGGCAGCTTGCCCAAATGAGTATGCTGACACTCATCTTAACTACAGCTCAATGTTTTTGGTAACAGCATTAATAGATAAAATATAGTGTTATTTTTTAGTACTTACCAGTATCTTTAAAATTAATTTTATATCTAAATGCTTGCATTGTTTTTCCTTGGTATTAAATACGGAAGCAATTAAACTATCACAGTGTATTGATTGATTCTTAGACGTCATAGAAAATGATGTCTTGGCCCATAGCATCTCCTCCAGTTCTACCAGCATTCTAAAATGTGCCCTTAACAACTATTCCATACCTCCATTTGCCTTTCTTCAAAGACTTGCTCAGATACAGCTGAGACAGATAAATACAACCACCCAGAAGTATAACTTCCCAGAAGGTGCCAAATGAAACAAAGTAAAGTTTTCCTCTCTGTACCATTCCTGCTTTGGAAGAAAACTTATCCTTTGGTTTTGGCAACTGATTGTCTCACAGTTTCAGAAAAGCACACTATTTAAGCTGTCAATTATTGAAGTTTCAAAATCTTTTATCTTCTGAAACCTTGACACATGACTGCTAATGATTTCCTACAAAACAGAATATTAGATTTTCCCAGGTCCTTGAGTAAATGTTGCATCCAACACAAATTAATTTTAAGCCCACTATGTTCCCAGCAAACATAGTTGTTGAAGACTGAATAAAAGGCAATTTTCTGACTTCCAATAAACCTAAAATTGTAGTTGAATGAGATAAATTAATCATTGATTATGACAGAATATAGCAAGTTCTTGTCTTAATTAATTCTCTGCTACAGTGATAAGACACCATGACTAGGGCAGAAGAGTTTATTTGGGGCTTAGGGTTTCAAGGACTAAAATCCACAGCCATCATGGCAAGGAGCACAACAGCAGGTAGGCAGCCCTGGGCCTGGAGCAGTAGCTGAGATCTTACATCTCAATCCACAAGCACAAGGCAGAGAGCGGGAGGTTTTGAATGCTAAAAGTCTTTTGAAACCTCAAAGCTCATTGTCACTGACACATCTCCTCCCATAAGGCGATGCCTCTTAATCCTTCTCAAAGAGTTCTACCAACTGGAGACCAAGTATTCAAACATATGAGCCCTGGGGTAGGGGGGAAGAAGTGTCATTGAAGCTACTTCACTGCTGCATTAAGAAAATAAAGCATCATCAGGCAGTGATAGTATAAGCAAATAATGTAACTGTTTTAAATGGGATGAAGAAAAACCCTATAGGAGGGACTCTCCTGGCAGGGATCTTAATGAGATGAGCAAGCCATTGGAGTGAAGTTCTAGAGACGGTGATTCCAGTGGAAAAGAACAGTGGCTTGTTATGGCAATGGATTCTACTCATCCATGGATCAATGGGAAGCACAAAGCAACTGGCCCAGAATAGGAGAGAAGTAAGATGAAGAGAAACACTGAGCAGTACCACATGGCCCTGCTGGAGAGAACTGTTAAAGGGTGTGTGAGTTTTCTGGTTCTGTTGAAGGAAATGACTACAAACAAGCATGTCTGAAAACAACAGGAGTATATTCTCCAAGAGTTCTGGAGCCAAAAATAGGAATCAAGGTGGCAGCAGGTTTGGTTTCTTCTGAACATCTGCCGATTCTACACAATGTCTCTCTCCAAGGTGCTGCTGCCTATGGTATCCCTGGTTTCTAGATTCATAATTTAGCCTCTGCCTTTGTTGTTGCTTCTACTTTTTGTATCTTCCAAATAGTTCCCTGTCATGCCAGGATGATCTCATCTTGAAATCTTTAATTTAGTTATATCTGTGTTATAACTTTTTCCCCCAATTAAAGTCATGTCTGAAACTTTCACCACTCAGTAAGTACATGACCATAATTTTTTACTCTAGAGAGCCAATGCAAAATTCGAACAGAGATTCAGCATAATCTCCTATCTTTTAAAGGATTACTGTTTGCTATTTAGTCTGTGGGGCCAGGATGAAAGCACAGAGATCTAATAAAAGGCAGATAACACATTTTCCCATGGCCTCCACTGCCTTTCATTTGCTTTGGTGTTTTGGATAGCAAAGTTCAGGATAGCTTAATGGCAAGATTAAATTATGAAAGGAAAACAAAATGTTCTTTTCCATAAGTAGTAGGGTCATTTATCAGTGCTCCTAGGAGAAGGAGAAGGGAACATTCATAAAAGTTTCAGTTAGGAAAACTCTAGGTTGACCATCTACATAGAAAATGTTCCTGAAGTTATGACGTAGACCATTGTTCTCATAGTGATGACTCTCATTGCTTACCATGTGCCAAGCACTGATTCAATTGCTGACCCACATTATTTCACATTCAGTTTTTGCAATATTCAATGTCATGGTCCATCAAACTATTATAAAAGAGTAGCTTAAAATGGTTGTCTCACAAACAACAGAGATTTCTCATAACTGTGGGGGCTCTGAGGTACTCATGCAAGGGGCATTTGGTATCATGTGAGGGCCAGATTTCTGGGTCAAAAACAGAATCTTTTAGCTGTGTCCTCAGATCCTAGAAGAAGAGGAGACGTCTGTTTGGAACTTTTTTTTTTTAATAGATATTCATCTCATTTGTCATTCACGGGGCACTTCTACCATAACATAATTGACATTAGACCTTCCTACTTTGTAATTTTATCACTTGTTGGGTGAGGGCGGGATTTCAGTGTAGCAGGAATCTTAAAAGGTCTTATTAATAAAAACAAAACTGAAGCCAGGTATTGGGATGAAAGCTGGAAGACCAGAGAAGCAGAACAAGCCACAGCCACCTCACCTTGCCAATTCCTCAGCTGATCCTGTTTCCTCAGACTGAAAGCCTCTCAGTCCTTACCCAAATGGATCTCAGCTGAACTGCTGCTAAAAGCCTAAAAGCTTAACTAGGCTCTAGTTCCTGGTCCTCAAGCCTTATATACCTTTCTACTTTCTGCCATCACTTCCTGGGATTAAAGGCTCACTTCCTGGTATTAAAGGTGTGAGTCACCATGCCTGGCTGTTTCCAGTGTGGCTTTAAACTCACAGAGATCCAGATGGATCTCTGCCTCCCAAGTGATAGGATTAAAGGCGTGTGTGCCACCATTTTCTGGCCTCTCTATCTATTGGCTGTTCTGTTCTATAACCCCAGGTAAGTCTATTAGGGTACATAATATTTTGGGGAACACAATACCACCACATTTCAGCATATGAGTTTTGGGATGACACACACATTTAGATCACAGCATATGATGAAGCGGATATTATCAAGTCTGTTTTTCTCCTAAAGTCCTACAGTCTGAAGGTTTCAAACATAGAACTTTTCTAAACCAGAACAGAAGTAGACTATAAGCAATGCCTTGCACCGTTGATACCAATAATGCCTTTACAAATTCCAATTTGATGTCAAGATTAAATTTAATATTTCAAATACTGTGTTTGACCTGAGCCTGAATTCAGCTGGGTCACAGACAGAACCTTTCAGTTATGTCTGCTTACCTAAACCACGACCATAGAGCTGCTTATGCTGTTCACTGAATTGCCAAGGACCCTGAGGTCTCAGTACTGCCCACCCTGCTACTCAGTCATCTTTGTGCTTTCCAAGGAGAGATGTCTTCTCCATCACAGAAGAATGACATGTGTGCTGAGTATGCCTCTTACAAATCAATGGCAGCTTCTAGAGAACACCTGAGTCAGTCCAGGACTCATTCTAGGATCCACTTCTAAATCCCACCTGCTCTGCCCTCTTCTCATATTAAATCTTTGACAGAAGCCATCTGAAGGGAATCCCTTGTTATATTTTAAAAGTCAATATTTAGATTGGCATAGTTAATAACCTTGATGGAATTTATCATCAGTTATACCTACTAATATCCATAAAAATGATACCACCAAACTATACACATCTCTTCATGTAAGCATTGACTATAGTCCACCAAGTTAGGTTATTCCTCCTCATTCCATAATCATCAAATCAAACACAGTGGAAATTCTAGACCTGACCCTCAAAGTGAAGGAAATAGAAGACATGCTCGAAACATACAACATACAACTGGCCAAGTGCAAAGGTGAGACACTTGAAGGATAACTGATTGAATTTTATTAAGTGTGTAAAAATCTAATAATGAACTTAGAAAAGGTGAAGGTATATACTACCCAACCTTAACACAGAGTAAGCAGAGGATTCATAGGTCACCTGATGTCATTAGAAAGTACAGGCTATATAGGGAACAGAGAACATACCTAATGACAGAAATAATGAAGCACTGTTAGCATACTTACATGTGGCACTTGCATTGTGGTCTTTACTTAGTACTCACCTTTTAGAAACTTATGTACACATGTTTGCAAGTGAAGGAACAGGCTGTCTTGGTTTTTTAACCCCAAAGTCATATGAGGACTGGAGGTCTCCCTAAATCATGATCATACATAGGTAGAAAATGTCAAAGTAGTTAAGAGGGTCTCTGATGATGATACTCTTGTTATTTTATGCATGTTGACAATTTCCAAGATTAAGGTTAAAAAATAAAAAAGCAAAAACAATGATAATCAAATTGAGCGGTCAAAATACATAAGTTACAGAACAGGAACTATACCTACTGGTCATATAAATTCAAAAAGCATGTCAGTGATTGCGCAAAAGTGGACAAAAATCTGCTGTTAGAATATTCTCATGTATGAAGCTCCAAGCACTCTGGAGGATGCCTGCCTCCTTTTCAGGCTTGTGTTTTCACCCAAATGAAATTATTTCTCATGAAATCCAACTAAGAACTACTGTGAAGTTTGAAGACACTGAACTTTCAAAACATTTTCCCTTATATCTCTTCATGAGTCCACAATAAGAGACCAAACAAGTACTACTTAAAAACAAAAACAAAAACAAAACAAAAATGAAAAAAAAAAACACATTTTCCTTGCACAGTTGAGTATTAGCAAGCATTTGCTCAGGACCAACTCTGGGTATAAGGTTACAATTAACTGTTTCAAATGTGAGATACTAGGGGAGACTCCAGAAAATGCTGGATTGACCCCTGCTTCACTGGGATCTATTCTTTCCTCCCTTTCTCGGCTTACCTGGAATATGAATTCTATTGTGGAAACTCCATCTTGTCACTTAAGACAAGAGGCCAGCCAGATAATACAACAGACTGAGATGAATACATGGACTTCACTGATTATGGCCAACACCATTAGAGACTGTTATATAAAAGGGGGAGAGCCAGTTCCAGGAAGGGACAAGCATTGCTGTGCTTCTGTGGGGTACAGTACTGATTTTTTCCCGTTAAAGCCTCCTGTAATGAGCTCACACAAGGCAGCCTGTTTCCTTCCTGCCGTGACTGTGTGGCTGGCTGCTGCCTCTGCATCAAACAGCTGTGGCACTTGTCACTGAGACCATTAAGACAATTTCTCCATTCTAACAAGATTTTACTCTTGAGTAAAATAATTTTTTTCTCAGTATGGCTTCAGACTTTTCTCTACAGCAGTAATCAGTTTTCATTGAAGGGTGGATTCCCCCCCGCCCCCACAAGTGATTTATATTAGGCATTTAAAGACAAACATGAACTGCTTTATTATTTTGGTTATTTCTTTAAGCAAGCAAGCAAGCAAGAGAAATCCAACAACTTGGACTAGATTTACAGCTACTTCCTCCACCCCTGCTCTTGCCCTGGAGCCTGATGGGACTTGTGTGTCCTTGGAGGAATGGCAGAGGGAAATGCTAGGGGCCAATTGCTGATTTTATCATTCAAACACCAAATTTGTTACACCACTTTATCGGTCACAGGGAAAGCAATTATACTGTGGTTCAATTTTCCACTCAATGGCTGTACTGGGGATCAAAGTTGGTTTTTATGATGGGAAAAATGTTTTGCTATTTTATTTGTTACTTAAAATAAAGGGGCACCGTTGCTATAATGCTTTCAGAGTGTTTCCTGCCCCCTCGCCTGCTCCTTCATGAGGTCCAGTGGATTATTTGGGCTTTCTCCGTCCCTTTGATTAAATAATCAGCTTTCTTCCTGTCTAAAGCAAATTTCACTGTAGAAATGAAATTGGCACGGTTTAAGGTAACATAGCATGAGGACTCTAATCACAGCCATGGAGGGCAAACCCAAGCTAGTATTTTCTCCCCCCACTACTAACACTTTTTCAAAAAGCGCCATTGTAATGGACTCAGTGTGGATGCTGTGCTGTGTGTGCATAGGGACATGTGTGTGCTATGTGCATGCGTGCATTTTCCCCTACTTTCTATGTGAAATGATTGACATACCTCCCATTGCATTTATAACTCCTGTTTGGTTTTTTTTTTGTTTTTTTTTTTTTTTTTGCTATAAAAAGGAAACATTTAAGCAGCAGGATTAGTTATAGGGAAAATTTGGTATGGAATTACACACGAAAATCATATATTTAATTTAAAATTAAATAATATTTATCTTTTTACCTCTTATTCCTCTTATTACTATCAGTACATTCAGAATATTAAAAATTTTTTCTAATGACAAAATTAAAAAAAAATTAGAGAGTTTTACTTTCAGGGTTAGTTGATATTCAGATTGTTTATTTTAAATTTTATTTGTTTTTAGACCAGATATTCAATGATAAGAATTTTTTTAAAAACCAGTATAGGGGGGCTCCAGTCCATAGCACTAAATAGTTAAGTGAAAGCCAATACTTTTCACTGCATACTTTCTCCTAAGTATTGGGAAAAAGGAGGCGAGAGACGGGTATTTGTCTCTTTCAGAACGTATCAGGTTTAACCTCACATTTCTATTTGGTTTCAGCTTTTACAATTTGATTGGGATCTTTTTTTTTTTTTTTTTTTTTTTTTTTTTTTTCTGGTCTCCTGCTAATTGCCTCCAGGCTCAGTCTTACATGCCCTCTGAATCCAGGAGCAGAGAATCTGAAATCTGCTCTAGGTGACTAATTATGGCGGTGACTGAGTGATGGTCTAGCTACCACGGGCACTCTAGTCTTCGGTGGAGCTTCAGGCGATCACAGAGGCAGAGAGAGCGGTGAGGCCCCATAAGGCTAGTGAGGAGGCTGGGACGTGATTCTACTCTGATGGCTGGTGTTTGCTTCCCTTAGCCGAAGTCTGCCCATCCTGGAGCTGCTGGCTGGACTCAGCATTGAGAGGAGGAATGTCTTTCTCACAGCAGCTTCCTTGGCTAAGGTCTTTCACCAACGCTCATTTAAATGCCAATGAGTTACAGCATCCAGGCCAAGATATTGGGCCACAGAAAAAGGAATACTCACGTATCTGAGAAAAGTATTTATGTTAATTACAACTATTATTTTGTGGAGTGTTTACTGTGTACCAGGTTCTGCGTATAATTTATACATTAGATCCTTAGAACAATTTTGCAAAGCAAAGGTTATAATTTTCATCTTTAGCATGAGAAACCTAGACTATAAGATCTAGTTAGACTATTCTTCAACCATATCATAAATTGAACTGAGGACATTGGAATACAAACTAGAAACTTAGTCAAAAGATAACAGCAGCTATATCTAATTTTAAATCTCACTTTCTAAAGCTTTAGTTTTATTTTACAATTTAAAAACCAAGTGCTTTTCGTCACAAAGACCTTTAAGTAAAGAATTGTATTAGAAATTTTATATATTTCTGGTAAAACATACTAATGTAAGTAAATATTTCCATCACAGTATTGCTTATTGGTCTTTGTTCTAAGCTTATAAAATACCATCTACTTGTTATAAATGTTTACTAGAATGCTTCATTATTATTGGAACTGAAATTATGATTTTATTATATCTGTTAAAACATGTTCAATGTGCTGACATGGTGGCTATATATTGTTCACTGAGATGTTATTTTGTTTTAGATGCTTAGATGCAATACAACTAGCCCAATTCTTTCCCTTTCTATTTTTTTAATGAAATTGATGGTGCATTCAATTCACTTTGTTGTAAACCTTTCAATTAATTAATAATTCATCTATAAATTGTTAGCTCAAGTTAGAGGCAAAACAACTCAGGTTAGATCATTACATTGAAAATAATAATTGGAATGAGAAAAAGTGTCTTAAAAATCTAGGTTCAAATGCCAGGGATATATAAATGGAATATAGTGAACATAATCCCAAGGATTTTCATCTGTTTCCAATGAGCTGTTCCTACATACAGATTTGTTGCTTTTCTTGATATCATAATGTAGTATAGGATTGTAAATGAGACTCATTGTCCTTAACATCATACATTTCAAATTGTATTTTATTTTTCCTTCAGGCTGTAAAAGAAAGACACTATTCCCATTCTGTATCATATTACATCAACTCCAATGGATAAAATTTCCAGGTTCTGTAAGAGCGTATAACTGAGTATCTCCAACTAATTTGATGATCTTTGCCCTTTAAGAAAGTGTAATAGAGAAGTGTCCAAATTTGGGGAATGACTGGGGAAACTGATACCTATTCTGTTCCTTTGGCATTCTTTACTTCATGTAGAGCGTAAGTGAATTTTTTCATTCCACGTTATCCGTCCTTGTTTATTTTGACACTTTCTATATTTTCATTCTTTTATTTGTTTACATTCTTTCATTCCTACTAAGCATTTTTCTCACTCCTATTCTCAACTCCAATCAGGAACTCAAACACTATTGCAATGGTCAAGCAATTAATAAATGCAATCATACTTGAAACCTTTTAAGAAATGAGTAGATAAATACATAGAAGATACATACACACAAATAAAGTCATATCATCTTTTCTCTTAAACTCAGATATACTGTTTATGAATTAGCTCTAACTTTGTTAGAAGAGTCATTTAGTTTATTATAGATAATGTGTAAAATAATTATTTTTGTAAAGAAACATGAACTGAGATTCCCCCAAGAAAATTCCCATAAAATTTCAGACGCAGTGAACATAGCCAACCCTTTCTGGCTCAGTTTGTAGAGCAAGTCATTTTTTTCTGTATTTTATTTCTTTGGCAGCACAAATAAGGAAATGAACTGAAATCTTGAACAAAAAGGAAAGCTCTCTGTCCTCAATGTTTTTAACAATCTCACAATCACAAACTTCTATATACAAACACTGGGTTCCAAATAGCATCATCTGTAAATAAGCCTGCCATTTCAAGCTTAAAAGCATAGCTGATGAGAGGCATGATGATTGCTTAAAATATCCTAAGGGGATGAAGACTAAAGTGGAGAAAGAATTATTTAAGCATAACTAAAGCATAACTAAAGGGAGAGATAACTGGATGGAGAAATACTGTTAAGTTAAAGAAGAATAATTTCAGAAAAAGAATCAGGACACACACACACACACACACACACACACACACACACACACACACACAAACTTTTGTAACAGTCTATTGGGCCGTGGAGAATTATTGCTAATGGAAAATGCTGGAGAAAAGCACAAGTGCTCAAAACCTAAACTGCCAAGGACAAAATGAAGATCAGAACAACCTCACACATGCAGGAGGTGTGTAGAAGAGATTTAATACATCTCGCTTATTTCTGAGTGTCTCAATTTCAAGAAATGAAGTTCTAGTGTTTCTCTTGACTTGATCTTATAAGAAAATATGCTAGATAAAATACTTGTGAATAATTTCTGAGCACTCTTTAAATAACATCCTATTTTACATGATAAGTTAATGACTATCGCACATACACACTGCACAGCTGAAGCTCAAACTGTGTTTTAATCATAAAGCATCAACTCTCTAAGTTACTATGTAGGTAAAAAGCCATGCTCTTTGGACCTCTTACTCTTTCCCTGAATCAATTTTCCTCTGTATATAAAGCCTACTGGCAGCAACAGTAAAAAAGCTATCACTATTCCTCCCGAGTTATAAAAGGACCAGGATTCTTCAGCCTGGCAGATTTAGATGAGTGGAAGGTGCCTCCCACCTGTGTGTCTGCTGCATTCTTTCATCATTAGAGATGAATTTCTATGAAACTGGATGTTAAGGGAATTCTCCCTTTTCTCCCCCTTTGCCTCTTTCTTTAGTTGAAGAATGGGTAAGCAACAACTCTTCTTCTTGTCTTTCTGATTTCCAAAATACATGAATAAAAACCAAAAAGAGTCTATATGTTCTGAATATAAACAAGTGATTGCTATTCTGTCTGCGTCATCTGTATTGGCCCTTTGTTTATAATGACACTAAACAAAGATGAGTAGTCTACTGAAGTCTATACATGAAATTGTTACTTTAGTACTCAGCCCCTCTCCACGTTGTTTGAATGCTACATGGGCTAGACGTATGTTTGTCTATATTTTCTTCACCTGGCTGTCCTGTTTTCTCTGCAGTTAGTGTTGTGATTGTCATTAATTTCTTCATAGCTCTATTACATTTTTAGCATTGATTCAACATAATCAGTTGCAAATACAGTAAATAATACAAAATAAGGGTTGTGTCTGGGGCCCAGCTGAGTTTATTTGTTTTAATTCATCTGGTAAGTTCAGGAAATTCAGTAAGAGAACTTTTAAATGAATTTTTAAAATAATAATGTTTTATTGTTTGAGAATTTTACACATACATACAATGTGTTCTGATTGGATTCACCCCAATTCCTTCTTCTGAAATCTCCCACACACACCTTTCACTCCTAACTTCATATGTCTTTTTAAAAACACACTGACTCCATGCAATGCTTCCTGTATATGCATGTGGCTAGTCTCTCAGAGGCAACATCTCTGAAGAAAAAAAAAACTGATTGTGTTTCCCCAAGAAGACATCAATTGTCAATAGCTTCTAAGATAGGGGTGAGACTTTGTGAGCCTTTCCCAATCCATGCTGGGATCTTGGCAGGACTTGATCATGTACAGATCTTGTGTAGCCATCATAGTTGCTGTGAACTAATTTGTGCAATGGCATCAGCACATCTTGAAAATACTGGATTGCTGCAGATGTTCACTCCCTCTGGGTCTTCTAGTCTTTCTCCCCTTCTTCCATGATGATTCCTGAGCCTTAGGAGGACAGTTGTGACATAGATGGCCCACTTAGAGCTCAGCACTTCACAGTCTGCATGTTGAACAGTTGTAGGTTACAGAGGCATGGGGATGAGTAAGCAACCAGCATTGGGATGGAGCTGTGATAGGAATTCAGTTTAAAAGGGTGAAGTTTTAGATGAATAGGGGAGTTTGTCAAGCATTTTATCTGCTTCTTCAGTCCCAATCATGAAATCAAGCCTGAAAAATAAGAGTCAATCCTACTTACTAGATTTATTTGGAATTATACCTCAGGAAAATTATTAACTTCCACTAACTACTAGTTATTTATTCATAATATCTGCATTGTAGCATGAATGTGTTTGCAGCTGAAGATGCATTCCCTAAGGACCATGGGAGCAATGGTTGAAATATGGTATGACATAGCATTTACTATAAGATGACCAAGTATATACCCATCAGAAAGATAATATCACTGTGAGATTAAGTACATGTCTATAAAATAGTTGCTGTTTTCTAACCTAGGATTCTTAATATCCTGCCTGTCCTAAAAGCTCTTTTAGAAAACCAAAACTATTTTTAGAATAATTTTTACTACACCTCCATATTCATCATATCTATCTGTGTATGTATGTATGTATGTATGTATGTATGTATGTATGTTTGTATGTATGTATGTATATATGTATGTATGTATGTATGTATCTATCTATCTATCTATCTATCTATCTATCTATCATCTATCTGTCTGTCTGTCTGTCTGTCTGTCTATCTATCTATCTATCCATCTATCTATCCATCCATCTATCATACGGAAGTTTCCAGAAGCTACATGTGATAATGCAGGAACAGATACTAAACGAGGTTTGCCAAAAATGAAGAGTAATACAGTTTGAACAGTTTCAAGGGATAGTGAGTGAAAAATACATTAAGAACTACCATGCTACACTGCTAATTCACTTTAGGTACATATGTCCTGAGATGAATCTGTGTGAGGTGGGTAAGAGTTAGAATTGCACTCCTAAGTATCTCAGCTCTGAATTTCATAGAAATGAAGCCATGGGCCTTAGTCATGGTATTGTGAGGCCATGATGAGCAGAAGGTAGGGAATTTAAGATTCCATTATTAGATGATGTTGTGAGTTATAAGAATGAGGCCAAGGGAAGGAATATTAATCAGGGCTACATTTATGACTGATGTGCAGAACTGGAAGTTTGGGATCTTTCTTTATTTGTACCAGCAATTTAATGAGTGCCTACAGTATGACAAGCACTGCACTGCAAGGTGCACAGATGGTCCTTGTTAAATCCTCAGTGAGTTAGTTCTTTCCTGACACGTAAATGAAACTGTCTTGACTTCTACTCAGAGTAACTGAGGCCTTGCACATAATGAGACAATGCATACAGATACACTGATAACCAATAGAACAGGCTACATGCCTCATCTGCTGTAATAGTCAGGTTCTCCGGGGCATTGTCTGTTCTTTAACATGGCAAGAAAAGAAAAGGGACCCATTTATTGTTGAGGGAGGGATGGCCTTCCCACAGTGTGATGTGTAAGTGGATCTGGCTTTCAGAAGAGAACAGAGCTAATTACCAGGATCTGAGAGATGTCAGACCACCAGGGCTGCCATGTTCTGGGACTACCGTGATAATTACTCTTTCACAGAAATTAAGAGTCTGATAGGCCAAGGATGAATATCAGTCATCTCATAGTAAGCAAAAATGAGTGAGCACAGGCAACTTGGTTGTTCCCAAATACATTAAAAAGCTTGATGTCAAATAGCTAGACATATTTGACTATGTCACACAGAAAAACAATTCACTGGCTTGAGATTTAGCTCACTGGGTCAAGTGCTTGTTTAGCATGCTCAAAGCCCCGGGTCAGTCTCTAGCACTACACAAACTTGCATGGAAGTGCATGCCTGTAATCTCAGCTTTGAAGACAGATCATAAGCAAGGTGGATCATAAGTTCAAGGACAAGACTGGGATACACTAGAACGTCTCTCAAGAAAACCAGACAGAAAAGAAACAAATCAAACAGGCAAAAATAACAGAAAAACACAGAAAAGCCATTTACTTCAGAAACTATATATTGATCCTTGTCAATGAGAAGACCAATAGTCTTTCTCTGAATCATTTTCATGTGCGTAAATGGGAGTAATCTGCTGTGAAAAAGAAGTATGAACCTAAGATGACTGGGGGCTGCTAACGTGGGAAGATGAAATAACTTCCCAAGAAACAAGGCAAAACTACTACACACATACTTACTTAAGACTGGAAGGTAACACTGGCTACCTCTGTGCTGCTCTAAAAATGTCTGCCATCAATCCCACGTTCTGGTAACATAGCTTTTTGCATAGTCATGCATTGACATATAGAGAGCTTATGGGAAATGGACCAAGGAAGCCCATTACAATGTACAGAACTTTGAGATAGAACTTTAGCAAAACCAATCTCAGGTGATAAGATAAAGAGTAGCACAAGGGAGTACATCATTTCATAGTCAGCTTTGGTGTTGAAAAGGCCTGTGACAAAAAGCATTTCTTTTTCTTTTAAGGAAAATTTTAATTTGCGTTTTAAGAGTATGTGTGTTTTTCTCACATCTAAGTCTGTGTACCACTTGTGTTGCAGGTGCCTGTGAAGGCCAGAAGGGAGCGGGCAGGAGTCACAGATGGTTATGAGCAGCCCTGTGGGTGCTGGGAATTGAGCTTGCCCTCGGAAGAGAACTCTTTACTCTTAACCACTGAGCCATCATTCAAGGCACTCATGTCTTTTTTTTTTTTTTTTAAATACAATACATAAAAATATACCTAGGCCCTAAGCTAACAGCTTACTAAGTTAGGAAACCTTATAGGCATTTTCATCAAAATCAGGAAAAGTGAAGGGCATTCACTTTTAGTACAATTTGAAATTGTACAGGAAGCTCATGACAGTCAGTATTAGATGAGAGAACTCAACTAAATGCTGACAACAGGCAAGTGGGGGTGGCACGTTACAGTAACACTATTTGAGGTTGATATGATAATAACTAGAAATGCCCAGCCATTAAATGATAAAAATTATTTAAACAAGGAAAGATAGCAGGACATAAAATTTAACAGCCTGCACATAATCACATAATGAGGTAAAACAGACAATGATGAAGAAAACCACATTCTTATTAATTTGGAAACAAATGTGCAAAATTAACCTGATAAAAACTTTTACTCAAAATCATAAAAAATAGACACATAATAGGGAAGAAATCCTGTGTAGGATGATTATACTGCACAAAAATTGGATTTCTTCATTGAAATTAATAATTTAATAAAAATATATTTTAATATATATTAGTAACATCTTTGTTTTGAAGGTAGATAAGTTGTTATAAAAAATTGATAAGAGAAGACTAAACATGAACATTGCCAGGATATCCCTAGGAAAGAAACACTCTCCAGGGAATTGTCTTGTTTGTTATTAAATACATTTGAAGACATCCGATTACGACAGTGTGGAAACTGGTACATGAGCATTCCAACAGAAGAGAAGTCTGGACTAGAGAGGGCCTGTGGGAACATGGGGTATAAATCAGGAGGCATGTCAACTCTCTGGAGACAAGGTAGCTTCTGTACAACAGGATAGCCATTTCAACATAAGGCATTTCCTCTGTACTTTAGACAGGAATTGATTTGCAGGAGATACGAACTTTAAATATCAGGTATGAACTCACTTAGGTGTTACTTACCAATTGTTTTTCTCATGGTGCTTGTGAGGGCAGGCCTGGCGGGGAGCATGAGGAATTAGGAAGCTCAGGAAGATGAGTGTGCTGCTGCTCACCTTGCTTTCTCTTTTGTGTTCACAACGAAGGAAGGGTTTTCTCTTCTGAAAAAAAGGGCAGTGAGGAAAATCTCTACGAACTAATAAGGTATGATTTGTAAGACACACATTGAACGATGAAGACAAGTGGAGCTGGGGAGATGGCTGGGCAGTGAAGAGCACCCACTGCTCTTGTGGAGGACCCTAGTTCCCTAGTTCGGATCCCAGCACCAACACCCAGGTATTTCACAGTAGCCTGAAACTCCAGTTCGAGAGGATCCAGAGAATGCTTCTGGCCTCTTCAAGCATCTGAAGTCATATATGCAACCCCACACACAGATGTACACACAGAGACACAATTTAAAAATAAACAAAGGAATATCTCCACTATCCTTTCCTTTAAGACAACTTAGCCCAGCCAAAAAAAAAAAAATGAATGGAATCTATAATATCCCAACCCAGATACCTCCTGTATTAGCAGAAGAAACCCTTGAAGCTTTTCTCTCAAGCTGCATGCTGCAGGTGTCCATAAGTGGTAAAAACCTAAGTATACCGGGAAAACTCATGCAAGAACCAGCACAATTTCAAGAATAAAGTGATAGTAAATTTTTTAGGTGTTTTGAGACAGAGTTTCTCTGTGCAACAGAGCTGGCTGTCCTGGAACTCACTTTGTAGCCCAGGCTGGCCTCTAAACTCACAGAGATCTGCCTGTATCTGCCTCCCAAATGCTGGGATCAAAGGTGTGTGCCACCATGCCCGGCGATAGTATTTTTTTTCCCCAATCACATATGAACAACAACAGAAGGAAAAAAGTGATGCCATGAAAATTTTGCTGCTTATAATTAGTGCTAGTTATTGAAGAAATGGTTTTTCCCAAGGTCAGTAAATTAGGAGGCTAGTTTTGTTACTTGTTAATTGTATGACTATAATATATTTGTACCTGCTTTTTGTTGATATAATTATTAATTGAGATTAAATGAAATACAGCATATACATGTCAACACATATTCAACAAAAATATCCGTTATTACTGTCTCTGTTAGTCTCATGTGCTTCTTTTGGGGGTGCTATGCCACAGCACTGAGCTTGAGTATGTGTTACACATGCTCACCGTACATGTACGCTGAAGTTGAGGAACAAACAGATGAACTCAGACATCTCTTGGTGTCTTTTATAGCTTTTTTCCTTGGTCCTCAACTTAGTGTGTTTTACATGTCAAATTTTCATTCCACTTTAAAGGTAGCATGCCATGCTTTTTAACATCACTCTTGAGTATCCACATCCGTTCAGCTTCTACCATGCTGCTGGCAACCTAGCACACTTTTTGAGCTCATTGGTGTGTGGCATGCTTGTGTCTCTTGTGTCTATTGGCTTTTTGTCTCCTTTAGTTATTTTATATATTTACACCATGTTCCAGCAACAAGTGCTTGAAGATCCCTAGTGGAGGGGTCAGATTTTAGTTCTCTAAGAATTCTCCCACAGCACCTAAAGGGTGAGTTACGTCGTGCTAATTGCCTATAAACCCTTACCAGATGAATTGATTTGCAAAGCAAGCATCACAATATATTTTTGCAGTTATGTTTCAAGATAAGGGAGTCAAGCAATAAAAGTAAGGCTATACACTTCTAAAATCCAACCAGACTCTGAGACTGTATAACAAAGAACGTAGGGATTATATCACACAAATCATGCCATCATATAGCTTTATGTGTTACCCTCAAGGGACTCTTATCAGTTATGGAAAGTCTTTGACAAGTTGTCATATTTCAATCCAAGTTCTAACAGAGTCTGACACTCTCCAAATCTTGATGTAATATGCCAGAAATCTAAGGTGACTGCTGCTACGGGACTTGCCTTCTCTGCCCACATTCATTCCTTAAGTTCTTACCACACCACCATTGAGCAATGAGATTTCAACACTAGTCCCAATTCAGGTCACTGAGTAAGAAAACATATGCCAGGCTTTACAGAGAAGCAGTAAGTGAACTGGGTTTGTTTCTCTAAAAATCAGGTTCTTTTTTGCCTTTACCTAGTAAAAGTTAAACGGGGGAAAAAAGAAACCTAGTCACTAATTCTCCATTCAAGCTAAGCAGGAGCCTAGAGTGCAAGACAAAGCAAGAATAAACTCATGAGATATGACAGATGATTTTAATTATATTAATATAAACTGAACACCAAATAGTCATTCCAAACACTTCTACACAAGATAAAGTATGCATTATGTTGTAAACAGAGTAATGACCCCTAAAAATATCATGGTCTCCAGAACCTTTGAATTTCGTCTCTTACAGAAATATTGAGGGTATAATTAAATGAAGTGAAATTCCTGTGGAGGACCTGGGCGGGCACCGTTGATCACAAAATTAAAAACTGAAGAGAACGGCAGAAGGGGCATATCAAAGACAATAGTGAATGCCGAACACCGCTGGGAGACACACAGCATTGCTGGCTGTAAAGCTGGATAAAAGTGGTCATGAGTTGAGTCATACTGGCAATCTCTTTCCATCTGATAAAAGCCAGGATGTCATGTCTTACCTAGAACATCCTAAAAGGAATCAGGTAGAGTGCCATCTTGATTTTTTTTTTTCATTCATTTGATGGACACTTCTAAAACAGAGACATGAGGCAGGGAAAAGGCATTGTTTTCGGCAACTAAGCTTGTGGCGAGGTGTTTCAGCAGAACAGAGAACAAATGTGCCTAAGCTCAGTAGAACAGAATCTGCATAAGGACAAGATATTGATCTATGGATACTGCACTTCCATAGCCAGGAACATGTTTGACCCACAACACTTAGCAAATGTTCTGTGAATGGAATATTCTTGAAACCATCATACCTCATCAGATCAGTCTTAGATTTGAAGGACTTGTCCCTTTTATTAGAATCACCTGAATTTTTGCACTGGAAATATATTTAGGAACTTTTTTGTGGTCTAGCTAAGTACAGGCAAATCTACCAGCAGTGCTTAAAGGGCCACAAGTGGCTTGATGGAGAGAATTCTCAATCTGCTCTGTAGAAAAGGATTTTATAGCTCAACCTGCTTCAAGTACCACATGTCCAAGATGGGATAATACTCTAAATTTGCATTGGACTTTGAAGTTCATTCAGATTAGAAGTAGAATGCCAAGTTCATAGCTTAAAAGAAACGCCTTCCCTTTCCCTTTGGAAGTCTCATCATTCAAAGGAAGACAGTGCCCCTGGCTTCCTTCCCTAGTCATAAAGAACACAGCAGTAATTATAATGGTTTCTTCTGGGTCAAGAGAATGATGAAGTAAAAGTAGCCACAGCTCTGCCCATACAGGTGCATCTAAGCCGGAGGAACAGACCTTCTCCTACTGAATCAGACTTCACTCTCACCTTGACAGTGCAGAGAAATTTCACTGTGGCTTTGCTTTGCTTCTATATTGGCCTAAATATGACCATATTATTTTCCCTCAGTGTAACCAGTTGTCCTCCAGCAACAATAGATAGTTCTTTTTCCTCGAAGAGTTTTCAAGTCATTCATTCCAAAGGACACAGTAGAGCCCTCAGCTGGACAACTTAACACAGGTGTTTGAAGTCATATGACAGCTTAGTGGACACTGTAGAATCTACTGCCAATGTGGCCCATCTGGAGGCTATTAAACTGTACTAGATACTGACAGAATGCCTTCCTTCCATATGCAAACTGCCCCTCCGGAAGGATTGCCTGACTGTCTTCATGGGATGCTACCAGCTTCTCCCAGCTAAAAGAACTAAACAAAAGCTGCATTCATTCCCTTAAAGTCACACACTTTCATTTTCAGAATTTTCCCATGGTCACATAGCTCAGCTTTGAATTCACAAAAAAAGAGGGAACCAAACCATGGATTCCAGGAAGCAAGGATTATTGAGATACATCTTTTCTGCCACAAGGGTAGAATCAAAGTATTTTGCTCTTCAGAAACATCTCTAAAGTTTTTAAGAACAAAAAAAAAAAAGAAGTCTATCTTGTAAAATAGAAAGATGCAAGATCAAGATGGCTCCTCTTCATAGTTAGGGCTCTCAAGGAGATAGCTCTTTCCCATCCCCCAGCTGTGTAGCATCTGCACACCATAAGCCATGGTTCTTCTCCTATGAGAACATACTGTTAATTAGTACTGTCTGCAAAGGAAAGGTATTAACATGAGAATTTTTATTTCAGAACAAGATAGAAAATATTTTTTGTTTGTTTAAATTAAGGAGAAATAGAAGCCAATGGTTGTGTTGAGAGTAGAAATCCATATACTACACATGACCCCACTGTCATCAGGAAAGGGAAGCCAGAGTATGGAGGACTGTCCAGTATGAGAAACAGGCAAATCATGCAGTAGGGTACACAATTTTTACTGGTTCTCAGCCACAAAGACCTAACCTAGCTGCAAGAGAATCTGGAAACAAAATAGGAGGTAATCAGAATAGCCTCTGCCACACACGATGTGCACAGGGCCACCTACATAAACCCACTACTTTGATATTACAGTGAGCTTTTTAAAGTATGGGTTTTGTTTTCTGTTTTTTAATTTTTTGTATCTTGCTGACATCTAGTTTTCAAATCATTGTTAATGGTAAAAGCCTGAGTTACACAGCAAGGCTTTCAGACCCCCATGTCAGGGTCCTCATGCATTTCTCCTCCCCTTGTTCACCTCTCTCCTCTCCAGCTCTAAAGTTTTCCCTTCTCCTTGACCCACTGCTTCCCTTTAGTGTTAGATTCTTATCCTCTGAACTGTAGAACATCAAGCTGGTGATTTAAACTGCTGTAAATCACAGCATCATCATTTGTTCAATAAAAGTCATAATACTCACCACAGAGTTGTGAATATTAACTAAGATTCTATATCTGTAGATTATAAATATATTCTATAGATATAAAGGTAGCATAATACCTGGAGCACAGAAGTAACTATAAGTGCTGATGATAAATTAATTATTTTCCTTTCATTTTGTGTGATTAAAAACAATGTGCTGCACTAGAAGATTAGTGATGTCTCACATTAATAATAATAGATATTCTTGTTATATTTTTGATACAGGGTCTCAAAATATATATCCCAAGCTGACTTCAGATTCTCTATGTAGCTGAGGGTGACCTTGTCCTTCTGATCTTCTTGCCTCTACTGGCATTCATGGCTTTTGAGCACATGCCACCATGCTTAGTTTATTCAGTAAAACAGATTAAATCCAGATATGTATGTAAACAGAACATGCTAACAATAATTATTACAGATTACATGTCATTTGAAGAAGTGTGAATAATTCATTGAAAGTATGAATTCACTTGAGTAATATTTATTCTATTTTAATTTTGAGTCTTATAAATTTACTCACTTTGAACTTCAAAAAATAAGTTAACATTCTTAGAATCTTGATTTTCACATCTGTCAAATGTATAAAGTCAAGGCAATAGCTAGAGGCTTGGGAAACGGCACAGTCAGTAAAATGCTCACCAGGGAGGCAAGAGGAACTGAGTTCAATTCACAGTACCCACCAAAAAGTTGGGCATGGCATCTCTCTCTCTCTCTCTCTCTCTCTCTCTCTCTCTCTCTCTCTGTGTGTGTGTGTGTGTGTGTGTGTGTGTGTGTGTGTGTGTGTGTGTGTTTTGAGACAGGGTTTCCCTGTGTAGTTTTGGTGCCTGTCCTGGATCTCTCTCTGTAGACCAAACTGGCCTCGAACTCACAGAGATCCACCTGGCTCTGCCTCCTGAGTTCTGGGATTAAAGGCATGTGCCACCACTGCTCAGCAGCAGCACACTTTCTAATTCCAACACTGAGAGAAGTCAGTCCTGAAGATCCCTCTGGATTGCTGGCAAGATAATCTAGCCAAATTACTGAGAGCTCCAGGCCAATGAAAGACCAGGTTTAAAAACTGAGACAGAGTTATTAAGGAATCACTCAACTTTGGCCTCTGGTCTCCACATGCATGCATTCAGTGCACCTGAAGGCAGCATCCACACAACCAAAACACAGGTCTAAACACACTTACATCCACACATAAAGCAATGGCTGTACTTTTCCACCATCTTTATGATGATGAATTGTAGTAATAAGCACACTTCATGTTGTTCATAGTAATTGCCTATCACTCTTGTTATTTAATGAATTATTGCTGATGGTAATCTGCTATTTTTTAGTCCTTACACAACTTGTTTTTTGTTGTTGTGTAGCCTTGCCTCACATATTATTTTGAATTGAAAAAAAAAAAAACACCAAACAACAAGATCTCACTAACATTGCATTAATGTTAATGTGGAATTCACATTGATGTGGAAAGACAGGGTAGTCGGACTGATGGCTGGATACTTCTGCTCCATCACCATGGCTTCCTCAGTGGCATACTTTCTTCCTGAAGCATGTGTTCTCAAGTATGTCTCCATAGGAAGACACACCCCTGATATTAATAGCAAAACCAGTTACAGTAGGCTAAAAACTCCAAGTGCAAACAAATGCCTTCCACCTTAATCTACTTTCTTAGGGACCCTATGCCTACAGAATTTGCCAGCTTTCCAGCCTTCCATAAAGAAACAGCATCATGGGCCATTCCAGTTGGTTAGCATTGTAAATTATTTTAGAGACAGTCTGATCCAAGTTCCTCTATATGATGTTCAAAGTCCTAGCACATGCCTTGTTTAGTCAGTTACTATACTCTGGAACTTGTCAAGTCAAGGCTCTGTTCTCCCAGCAAACTCATGTGGAAACATTCCCATCTCTGACTCTAGGCAATTAATACTTAATATATTGAAGATATGATGTGTTCCAGAGGATCCACTTCGCTTTGTTTAGTTGAGTGTTTTAGCCTGAACTTGGTCAAAAGAGATGTTTGGATGTCAGACTAAATGAGGAAAAATCTCTAAATTAATAAATAATACTAATGGTAATCTTAATTATTATAATTATTATTATATTTTTGATACAGAGCTAGTCTAGGGCTCATGAGATGACCCAACAGGTAAATGCACTTGCTCTGCAACATGGATGAACTGAATTGGATCCCTTAAGCCCATGGTGGAAGGAGAGAACTGACTCTTGAAAGTTGACCACTGACTTTCAGATTTACACTGTGTTAAGGCAGGCACACACACATACACACACACACACACACACACAGACAGAGAGAGAGAGAGAGAGAGAGAGAGAGAGAGAGAGAGAGAGAGAGAGAGAGAGAGTACTTAGTAAATGAACGAATGTCTATCACATGTTCAAAGATTATTATTCCAGTAACACCCTAATTTCAGTGTTGTGGTAAGCCCACCTCAGTTGTCTTCCTTACACATGATTGTTGACAATTGTCATGTATTTATTCTTCCTTTATGCATGCAAAAGTTTCTAGAGCACTGCAAAGTTAGGTTCTAATTTTAATCATGTTGAATATACACACATCCACACTTTTCCATGATATTGCTTTCTCATTTATGATTATGGTATGTTGTTCTCATTTTTCCAACCCATTCAACAGGATTTTGTGCTTTCAGTCATACAGTTTTCAGGCTTTTCTTCTGATGTTATCATCCAGTGTAGGAGAATGTGTCTAGAATCCATTGGGAAGTGCTAAGAGATATAAAGTCTTCACGACACCCCTTGACCGTTCATATTCTTGTATCTTTTTCAGGCTACTAGGTTTGTGAGCATAAGAAGAAAAACTAGGAGGTGTTCTCTGTGTTAAGTATCTGCTCTCTTTGATTCAGCTTGTGTTCATGTTTAGTTCTTGACTTGTCTTTTCAAGTGCATGAATTATACTGGGTTGGTCCTTGGCTTTGGACACAGGTGAATCTCAGAAAATTATGTCACATGAGATCAGAAGGGCATGTTGTTTGGAGCTATTGTGGAACTGCTGGCGGTGGAAATGCATATACCAATATATTTTCATTTTAAAGACATCAAGATACTTGCCATAAGATCTTACTATGTATGTAGTCTAACTTTAATGACAAAATAAAAATGGAATCATCATCTATTACTCTAAATTCCTCTGTGGATACTTTTTTCCACCATTGTTGGAAGACACCTGTGCTAATAAAATTTGTGGATCCTGAGTTGTTAACAGTCTTAGCAAATGTAACATTATAGAAGGAGCAATGAAACTTACCATGCATGCTGAAATGTGGAGGGAAAATTAATTTAGGACTGCTTTGACAGAAAATCTCTCTTTGTTGTGCTTCTATGCCTGAGTTTTATACCAAAGGCTTTTGTGCTTCTATAGTGTAATCATGCCTTTAAGGGGATGAGCTAAATGCTGGAGTCTGAACACCACACACTGATGATCATTGAGCAAATTCAGAATTCACAGGGGTCACAGCAGGTGCTACACACAGGTGCCACCTATAGAGGTTAAGCAGTAACAAAGGCCAATATTTGTAAAAATATTGATTCACTCCAAGTTTGATTTATCTTTTAAGACACATTTCTAATTTTAGGGGTTTTGTTTGCTAGTTTTCTTTAGTGGTAGAAGAGGACACACATTCAGATCTTAAATGTTAGATTAAGAAAACAAGTTTCATTCAAGATGAAGGAAAATCAATGAGGAATTCTAGCTACTAAATACAAAGCTATTTTGAGGCACATAGGAAGAGAAATAAAAGTGTTGAGGCTTGGTAGAAAAACAGTGGAAATTTCAGAACAAGATTGACTCTAACAACTCACTTTTTGAGCTAATTAAGAGTTTCTGCTTATTCCATGTATGAACTGTGCTCTTGAATCATTCGGGAACTATAATATCCTTGTAAGTTTATATTCACTGTGATGTCATTATGATAGCATGTAATTAATGTGAGGATAGTAGAAATGTGTTCTTGTGCAAAGTGGGAATCCATTTCCTAAGCACAAACTGGTGTAATTAGTTATTTGCTCAGTATTTTTGATAATTTGCTGCACTGTGATGTAGAATAAATGTGTCCATATGTCTTCGTCTTACTCAGATCGGCTTTTCGAGATCTTACATACACTGATGGAAAGAAACAGCCAAAGTCATTTTCAGGAAATATACCAGCTCAATTTGTTTTGGGGAAGATGATAAATCACTTTATCACATCAGTAATAATACTGAAGGTTCACAATGAGTTATTTCAATTTAAATCACATCAGTTTCTCAGGGTTTTCCTAGACCACACTCCTACGATTGTTTGTACCCCATGTAAATCGTGTCACAATTAAGAAAGACTTCTACACATTTATTGTTAATAATGTAACAATAAACATGGCAGGGCATGTGTTTATTCTACATACTGATTTGCTTTCTGATAGATATGTACTTAGAATAATGGAGTCACTGTATTCATACACTAGTTCTAATTCTGTAATAGTTTTAAATTTTAAAATTGTAATTAGTTATAGAGTTTCCCTCTCCCCATTCCTCTCTCAACACCCTCCCATGCACCCACTCCCATTGCCTTCTCTCTCTCTCTCTCTCTCTCTCTCTCTCTCTCTCTCTCTCTCTCTCAAATTCATGGCCTGTTTTTCATTAATTACTCTTTCACATACATTACTGTATACACAAATGCAACCTGCTTAGTCCCTATGTCACCTGCATTCCTTTATGGCTGTACTAATTTACATTCTCATCAAAGGTGTGAATCAAGGTTTCCTTGGTTCCATATTCTCATTGTCATTTTTACCTTGTATTTTTTTATTGATAATAATAGCCATTCTTACGGTAACAAGGTGATGTCTTTGAAAGAAGGCCAGTTGACCTTATACAAATAGAATATTTGAACACAGTCCTATGAAGGCTCACTGGGAGAAAGCATCCCTCTACAAGCTAAGGACTGCCTGAAGCTACAAGAGGTTAGGAAACAGGCAGATCACAGATTGCTCCCTTGAGCTTCCCTACAGGGAGTGTGGCTCAGCCAAAAACTTGTTCGCTGTTTTCCAGTCTCCAAAACTATGAGACAATACATGCCTGCTGTTGTGAGGCACTAGTTTGCAATACTTTATAATAGCAGAGTTATCAAGTGAATACACTGGCAAATAAGATAGTTTGGATTGGGAAAAGGAATATGGGAACAGTCACATGCCACTACTTATATGACTATGAAGGAAACTCTTGATCATTCAATTTCTTTCTCTTTATAGAAAACTTATAATAATGATTATAGAAGGTTTTTGATAAAATCGCAAAGCATAAAATTCATTAGTTCTAAAGATGGGAATTTGAGTCACCAAGTGCAGGTATTTTTTCAAGGTATTTTGTTGTCAAGGATTTAAAAATGATGGTAATAGAAATCAAAGGAGGTTTGTTTGTTGTTGGGATTGGAAAACAAAAACGGTATATGAGAAATCTAATAAGGATACTCAGATATAGGAAAGAGCATTGAATGAGTGACCACTTTATGTGCATGAAAGGGACATGTTCCAATGATGGAGAGGTGACTTTGACATGTAGTAGCAATTTTCTCTATTCTCTATACTTTCCTAAAGCATTTAAAAAATGTTTACAATTTTAAATACTGTGAAATTTCTATATTAAAATTTTACTTTTCTAAAAATGGAGAATTAGGGGGTGATTAACCATATTATAAAAGAACCTTTTAAATAACAGGCTCCCCCCAGTGAATTTAAAGGAATTTAATATTGAATTTGTACTCTACTTTTTAAAGGAACAAGTCTATTGCATAACTCTGGGTACATCTGCATACAATTATACAGTGCAGAAGTAGAGAGACATGTGCTACATGGTTCAGCCTATAGCTTATAATGTAGAGCACTTTCCTAAACACTTGGACTTTAATAATTTGGAAGGTTGCTTTGTTTAATCTTGTCCTGGCAGGATTGTGGGGTGGGGATTGCTGACATGTTTGCATATTTCTCACTTGAGCTGATGTAGCAGCTGTATGAGAATATTTTTTCATAAATGAATAAGTCAAATGTAATTTTTGGTTTCTTTGACTGCCTCTGTGCCTTTATGAAGCCTACACAAGTACTCCAATGTTCCATTGTAATTTAGCTATAAAATATAATAATGCATTAAAGGGAGGTGGTAATGTTTATCATAAAGTTGTAGTTTTTCCACTTTGCCTTCCAAATCCATTTATGTTAACAGCACAAAGCATAGTTCCTTTATAATCCTTATGTTCCTAGCAAAAGCATATAAATATTCTACCCACAAAACTCGTTCATAAAGGGCATGTTATAAGAAGGGATATTTTAGGTAACATCGGTACATATGTGTAAACCCTACATAATTGAGGCCATAAACCCACAGGATCTCAAAACTGTGCTCAGAGTTCATACAAACTTCTTAATGAGATCATAAGAGAGGCACCTGCTGAAATTCCTCCCCAGAAATTATATTAGGGGATTTCCCGCTTTACATATAAGTAAATGAAGCTTAGTTAAATTACAACTCTTTTATGACACCACCAAGTAATCATTAAATATTAAAATTTAGCCTACTGTCCAGATCTATACTATTCAATATGACAGCCATAACCCACAAGGGGTCACTGAGATCTTGAAGAGTGATTCTCTTAATTAAGATGTTCATTAAGTGTAAACCAGACACCAGATTCCCAAGATTTAGTCTAAGAGATGTTATCTTAATTATTATCACATTAATAATTTTTCACAATGATTACATGTTGCCAAAATATTTTGGATGTACTAGGTTAAATAATGCATATTATTGAAATTAATTTCATCTGTTGCTTTTTACTTTTTATGAGACTACAGGAAAACAATTAAATTGTGTGTTGACTCATATTGTATAGTTATAGTAGAATACTTCTTTGGATGTTTATAAATGTTACCTTATTTGGAATCTATGAGCAAGAAATATCTGGTTATTTATGTGATCTATATAGTTTTCCTTTTTTGTGATTATGATGGAAGATTATGAAACCAGAATGCCTGTCTCTACATTCTAATGTATTTATTAATGGAGGCTTTCTTACTTCTGTGAATGTAAGTTTCTCAGTGATAGAGTATTAGATAATAGATCATTTATATCCTCTATTATAAAGAGTTGATGAGATAACCCCCTGTACTAATTTTAGCAAGTGTCAACCTTGCATGGTATTCAAGAGCTGGCACACACTTTTGTTTGTTTCAGGGTGGTATTTTTCAAATATATGATATTTGCAACAGCTCAACCTAAATAGCTTATATTCTCCAATTTCACCATGTGTGTGTCATTTCTCTTCTGTGACTGACCCAAAGACTGAATTGTCATCTTAAGGAGACTTGAATTGGTGAGAGTATCTTAGAATTACTCAAGACAAAATGTTTTATTAACATAAGAAGAACTTCAGGCTAATTATAGTTTCCAACCAATGAAAAGTGCACATAATTGTACATATGTGTCATTTATTTGATTTATCAATTTGCCATATGCAAAATGTGCCTTTTTCATAAAGACTCTCAGCATAACACAATGATACAGATTGATACCATTCAATTTCATAGTGATGGCTCAAAGGTATCAGAAACAGTCCTCACCAAATATGCCAATAGCACATCTTAGAGCAAGCCTAAGAGTTGAGCTACACAATATTGACATAGAACAAGAGACATGCAAATCTAGGAACCAAAAATCCTATCTGATACTAATTTTGGTGATTTTTATGTATCTGTTAATATTAATAAATGATATAATTCCACTTCAGTTAACTGAAATATCTCAGTTGTTTATAGAAGATTTGTGAAGCCAAGGAGCTCATAATGTCATTATGTCACTTTTCCTTTCTCTTACTTTACTTCTATCCTGAGTATTTTGGGAAACATTGTTCATAAATTTCTGCCAGGACAGAGGCCAACCTGTGTACAAAGGATGCCACTTTACATCCAGTCTTCATCCCCACAAACACTGAATTTCACTAACATGATGTTCAAAACACTTCACCTGGTACTCCGAAAGTCTCCAGAGTACGCAAAATGATCTTAAGAATAAAAAGCAATGTACAGGGTCTCACATTTACTCACTTCAAAATCATCACAAGGTGGCAATGAGGAAGACCATGAGGGTATCTCTAGGATAGGTGCATGGAGCCACAAAATGCAATTGAGAGTTCCAGAAATAAACTCTACATACATGATCAGCAATGGTGCCAAGAAAACCAATAAGGAAACAACAGTTCTTTAAAAAAAATGGAGATGGGACTATTGAATCATACAGATTCAATAAAAAAATAAAAAACGCAGATCAATAAAGTTAAGCCCTTGGCTCACACCATATATAAAACTTAACTCGATCTAGATACAAGTTCTAAAGATATAATAATAAAAGCAAAATATAATACAAGAAAGCATTACTTTCTTCTATTTTGCAGAATACATTTATTGTGCTAAATGTGTGGAATTAGCACATCTAATTTTGTTTAAAATAAACATTAAGTTGTCACAAAATTGCCTAACTGATCAATTTGTTAATGAGTAGCCTTTCAGAGAACATTGACAACAGCTTGACTCTTTGAGATACCTTTTTGCTGTGGGATAATGCTCTTGTACACTGGTTTAGTAAAACACTGATTAGCTAGTAGCCAGGCAGGAAGTATAGGTGGAGTGAGCAGACTAAAAAAGCTCTGGGAAGAGGAGGAGCAGAGTCGGGAGTTGCCAGCCAGACACAGAGGGAGCAAGATGTGAAAGCAGAACTGAGAAAACATAGCTAAACATAGATAAGAATTATGGGCTAATTTAAGTGTAAGAGCTGGTCAGTAATAAGCCTGAGCAAATGGCCAAGCAGTAATAATTAATATTAAGCCTCTGTGTGATTATTTTATAAAAGGCTACAGGACTATGGATGAGAGATTTGTCCCGATCTCAGGCCAATTGGGACACAGAAAACCTTCTACTATACCTTTTGGTTTCCCTTTCTGCAGATGTCATTAGCAACTAAATGTAGAATCCATATTTTCTTCTGCAGTTTTATATGGGTGTCACATAAGACCTTAAGGGCTCAGGTCCTCACATGTCTTGGTTCTGACCATATGTAAAACTGTTGTCCAGTTCAAGGTCTTCAGTAGGTATCCACTTGACTGACGGCTTAAGCTCAACTGTAAAAGCAAGACTGGAAGGGTTAGCTTGCAAAATTGTCTTGGGATGGGAAGGAAGTGGTTGATGTCATACTCATCCCACATCACTATATGAAAAGCAGCAGCAGCATTTTTCAGATAAGCTCTGCTTTAGACTGCAGTACTTGAGATTTGAGTAATGCCTCATTTTTTGCAACAGCTCAACCCAAATAGCTTATGTATGATAGATAACTGCTTAGGTTTGAAAGGGCAATCATAGTGCTACCTGATTTTGTGTGGTCAAAGATTATGACAATTTATTGTATTCTATAGACAAGTAATTTAACTTTCATTGACTCTGCACAGCATGTCACATGGGCAGAAAATTTCTGTGCCCTTAATTTAGCTGTGCAAAATTAAGTTAAGTTTTTTCCCCAAATTTCTAAATCTTTATACTACTCGTCTGATTAAAGAAAATGGTAGTTTTACCAACTTTTGTTGGATGTTTTGAGGTTTACATAGCTATGTATATGAATTAAATAAAAAATAACAACATGCACATTGCTGCAAACACAAAAGAGAAGAGATCAGGCACAACTGGAAAATGAAAAATAAAATCTTAAAAATCTGTAAACTAACAATTCATTTAACTTCTTCCTGCAAGGTCAAACATCAAACTCATGAAAGAGGCAGTAAATATATATATATATATATATATATATATATATGTATGTATATGTATATGTATATGTATATGTATATGTATATGTATATGTATATGTATGTATATATACATATATACATATATACACACACATATATATATATATATATATATATATATATATATTATATGGCAAAAACTTCCACAAGCAGAGACAAGGAAAAAAGTTACTAACAGGGAAAATTTTGCAATACATATTTCTCTGAAACATAAGGAACAAATATAAATAAATACAAAATAAGCCAAAAACTCCATAGGAAAAAATGGAGAAAATTAATGAACAGAGAGTTCACTGAAGAATAAATGTAAATATTTCCTCAACACATTCAACACATGAAACTATGCCCAAAGCCAGCCTTATTAGAAAATAAAATTTTCAAATATAGAAATACCATTTTTTTCTTCTACCAGGGGAGATAATGAGCCTGTGGGAGACACTTTCATATATAAAGCACTTTGAGGACACCTTTGGTTCTCACAGTACACAGATGTCATCAGTTATTAAATGCAGAAAAAAAAAAAACTTTCCACACACTGTTTATGGGAGGAAGACCCCACAACAAAGAATGAGCAACTCAGAGGCCATGTGGCCAGTCAATTGCATTCTTAGGAATGTATTCTGCATGCACACTTGTCATTTACAGAAACATCGATGTGGAAAATTATTCACTATGACATACTTTGAATTATCTGGACATTGAGGGAAAATTTCAGTATGATATGGTTAAATATATTAATAAATGACCGTATGCTGGAATAGTATCCCTTTAGAGTAAACACGGATCATGTTTACATACTAACACATTAGCTTGGGGAAGAAGGCACTGTTCTCCTGTGATAGTAGAAGCGATGGCATTCAGATTCAGGGAAACAGTGCTATCTACATTCTTATCTGAGACAAAAGCCCAACTGGGGATGAGGGTGTTTCTTTTTTTGTAACCGATATAATATTTTCATTTATTATTTGGGAATTTCTTACAATGCACCCTGATCACACTCACTTCCCATTCTTCCTAGACCCACTATCTGACTCTTGTACCCTCCCCACCTCCAAAAAATGTCCACCATGTCCAGCTTGTGTTATCCATGTACTCATTGGAACATGGTCAAACTCCTTGAGAGTAGATCACAGGCTGAGTGTGTGAGGCTCTGTGATCAACCTCCAGCACCAATGAAAAACAAAACAAAATCTATAAAAAAAATAGTCTAATCATTTCCTCTTGCTTCAGCAAGCTCTGGAGATTATCTCCCTTGGGTTTTCCCAGCAAGGATACTGGGCTCAGGGTTCTTAAAGCAATGTACGTACACACACACACACACACACACACACACACACGAGAGAGAGAGAGAGAGAGAGAGAGAGAGAGAGAGAGACAGAGAGAGAGAGAGACAGAGAGACAGAGAGACAGAGAGAGAGACAGGGACAGAGACAGAGAGACAGACAATATAGTGGTCCAAATGGACCAAATGGTCAAACTCCTTCCTAGAGTACATGACCACATAAAATAAGTGAGCTGAATCTATCATATTAGTTTTCTATTGTTGGCAAAGCCATTTCAGATTCATTAATAGCCAGGATACAATGGTTGGAGTTTGAAGATTTTATTATCTCTACTTAAGCATTGGTTACAGAGAGTACTGCTGATAATGCTTTTGTACACTGGTTTAATAAAATGATGATTGGCCAGTAGCTAGGTAGGAAGTGTAGGTGGGATAGGCAGACAAGGAGAATTCTGGGAAGAGGAAGGCTGAGAGAGAAGATACCAGCCCACCTTCCAGGAAGCAGCATGTAATGGCACACAGGTAAAGCCACATGTAAAGGAACACATGGCAACATATAGATTAACAGAAATGGGCTGAGTTTAAGTGCAAGAGCTAGTCAGTAGGAAGCCTGAGTTAACGGCTTAGTGGTTTTAAGTAATATAAGTCTCTGTGTGTTTACTTGGGTCTGAGCAGCTACAGACCAGACAGGACACAGGAAAACTTCAGCTACAGAGTACAGTATAATTTAATTAACCTAAGGTTTTCATATAGTAGATACTTTACTAGGCATACATTAGTTTGCCTCACCTATAAGACCATATTTGATCAAATTTCTTGGTACCAATCACTATTTGTTTTTAAGTGATATAGATTTCACTTGAAAAGGCATCTTAAGAAGGCATAAGTTCTATAACATCCCTTCATTTATTTAAATACATTTACCACCCAATGTATGATATGTTCCCTTCTGATGGTTATCAGGCCAAAGGCTTCACCCTCCTGGAATGTGGATGATTAGGAAGATGATCTAGAAACAAGCAAAGAAAGAAATCAGTAATGAGTCTCAAGTGAGGATCAGTGTTTGATGAAAAGACAGCAACATTGGAAAGGCAGACATATGACAGGGAATCAGGCTGGGAGGTGACTTATGTGAGGTGTGGTGATCCAAGACAAGGGAAAGCTATTCCAGGTAGTGAGAACAGAAATTCTCCTGGGATGTAAAGCACCTTGATAGGCTCAACTATCAGCTAAAGGAGATGGAAAGGGGACATGCAGACTGGGGAAGCAAATGTCAAAGAACTTGAGGTAAAAGACTGATATCTTTGAACATTATTCTGAATAGGAGAGTCCAATCCATGATGTTGGAAGCAAAAGCACAATCAGGAGGCTAATCCAGTGCTTGAGACAGAAGTGGTGGGCAGAGAAAAGACAGAGTAGAAAGCTGATGCTCCCATGAATGGGGGAAATTTGGGGTATGTTTTGAAACAAACTTTGTCAGGATTGTACTGAAAGGGGAAAAATGAACAAATGAGAAGCAAGGGTGACTGTTTGTGTGTTTGTCATTGTGTGTGTGTGTGTGTGTGTGTGTGTGTGTGTGTGTGTGTGTGGCGGGGGGAAGTGGTGGTCTGTAACTACAAATGCTCAAAAGGCAGAAGAGGCCATCAAATGTGGTCATCAGATGTCCTCCTCTATGGCTTTCAACTTTCTTCCCTTGAGATATGATCTCTCACTGAATATGGAACTTGGCTAGCAACCAGCAAGCCCGAGCAACCATGGATCCTCATGTCTCTTTTCCCCACAGTGCAGGAGTTGCAGGCACATATATGGCCACTCCCAGATTTTAAGTGAGTCTTGGGGATTTGAACTCAGGTCCTCATGTTTGCACATCAAATATTCTTATATACTCAGCATCTCCCCAGTTTTTAACCTGAGCACATAAATAAATATTTATATTTTATACTAAAGTCGGGATTCAAAATCAAGAGTTAGTGGGAGGTTTAGAGGAGGTCAAATTTCTGGAGATGTAAATTGCACATTATGTTGATCATATTTAGCTTCCAAAAAAAGAACCAAGTTAAATAAAATCAACATATCATTTGGAACTCTGTGTGAGTAGACCATAACACAATCAAAGATAAGAACACAGTGCAGGAAGTAGTGGCATGCACATATTTTAGGTGCTCAGAATACTTTTATTTTTTACAGACCATTAATATAACTTGGGGCAATGATATAGCCTCCTAATAAGACAGATCAGGATCAACTCTCAGTCACACATTTATGAGCTGTGGAGCTCTGTTATTTAAAGGGCCCGCAATGCAATTTTTTATTGATATGACACATAAAATGCAGCCCATGTACAGGCTTCTTCTCTGGAGCAGTTTATGTACTAGAGTGAGAGGTAATGGTATCAAACAAAATAAATATGTCATTGCTATTGGGAGATTGAAATTTTGTAACCTCTATGGGAATAATGCTTCTCTTCCCTGGGTTTAGTAAGGATTGGAAGAAATGATGCTCACCTTGGCACTTAGCATATGCTTCATAAATGCTAGTTTCTGCTTTGCAATTAGTCATTATTACAGAGTTACTCTTAGTAATGATGTTTAGGGAATAGTCTCTGTGTGAGGAATTATCAGCTAAGAAAATACCTTGAATTTAGAGAGAATGAAAATGTGAAAGCATTCAGCCTAATTAAATATAGAATTATAAATTGGAAAATAATGAAATTCTTTTTTTTTTTTTTTTTTGGTTTTTCGAGACAGGGTTTCTCTGTGTAGCTTTGCTTCTTTCCTAGAATTCACTTTGTAGACCAGGCTGGCCTCAAACTCACAGAGATCCACCTGGCTCTGCCTCTTGAGTGCTGGGATAAAAGGTGTGTGCCACAACACCCAGTGAAATTCTTTTTTTAATCAGTATTTGCTTCTGGAAGCACCCTCAGTACACAAAGACCTATTCACAAGGATGCCCACATCAGCACCTTCTTTTAAAAAAATTTAGAGTATCTATGTGTGTTGTCTACATATACAGCTGTGCACCACTGCACCCTGTTTTTCTGCAAGAGTAAAAGTTGTTCTTAACCATGCAGGTATCTTTCTAGTCCCTCAATGCTTTTTATAATTGTGAGCAATGGAAATTCTTAATGGCCAACTGCAGGACATTGTTAAAGTGCTTCCTTCCCCTGAACTGGAATCCAGGGTGATCCTTAGTCTCTGGAAGCTTACATGAGTTGACCTACTTTACATTCAGACCTCATCACCACTCTTCTCTTCTTGCTGATTCTGCTCCAAATACACAGTTCTCCTGGAGATTTCTCCAGCCATTCATGAGCTCTCCTCCAAACCTTTGAATTTCCTTTTTTTTTTTTTTTTCCCCTGCTTGGAACACTGCTTCCCTTGATACACACATGGTGGGCGCCTTCACTTCCGGTCCCATCAGATACAGGTATTTCTTTACTCCTAATGTAATATGTGGTTTGAGTGTGTTGAAAGGAAAACATATTTTAAAGTCCTTTTTAAAAAGCATATACCATAGAATGGATATGTCTCAAATGCTAGAGAAGATATCATCTCTGTGGTGAGAGGAAGAACTTACCTCTCCTTGGACATTTGCCTAGGAGTAAGACAAGCTTCTCAGGGTAAAAGAAGGTAGCCAGGAATTGTTGATAGTGCAAGCAGAAATATTCAGTTTTACTCTGTTAGGGGAAAGTAATTAATAATTAGAATCTTTTCTTTGTGGGTTGTAGAAAGATGGCTCAGTAGTTAAGAGCATTTGCTGCTCTTGCAGAGGACCTAGCTTCAGGTCCCCACCTTCAAATGGTGGCCCATAACCACCGGCAACTCTAGTTCCAGGGACCCCAATGCCCTCTCTGCCAGCGTCAGGCACACCTGTGCTACACAGACACACACACCAGTGAAACACCACATATGAAATAAAATATTTTTAATATTTAAAAATCTATCTTCCCTTTTTAAAATCCTGGTGGCTATGTGAATAAACACAAAAGCCTCCATGTATAATAACTGATACATGATAAAATACGTATTAACTAAGTACAATAGGAAAAATGAAAAGTCTGGGGAAATTAGTATTGGGTGGGAAAGGGATATACAGACTATACAGTTTTTGAATAAGCACTAGAAAGAGCTGGAGCCAAAGAGACTTCCCACACTGTTTACCACAGTTAAGGCAACATGGTTTGAAAAGAAACCCCTGGGATGCCTTTTCTTCATAAATATTAAAATAGAAGCAATATTGAAACAGCTATGGCTGCATTGAAGCCCAGATGGTTTTCCTGTTGCAGTACTGGAGTCGGAGAGTCAACAGTCAGAGAGCATCCTTGAATCAGTTGGGACCCAGTTGCTACATTGCTCTTCTGGGTCTCACTGCACACCTTTGCTTTCCCCAGAGCTTCCACCTTCTTAGAGAATAAATGTTACTGAAACCCCAAACTCACCCAGGAGCCATCATACAACTTAGCTTAAATAAACTAATCTTCAAGGAAAGGAAGCACATGGTTATTTATTTTTTTCCTTTGTTCCTGTTTGTATTGACATTGGAATTAAATGAGAAAGAAACTTGAGAGCTCCAGCTAGAATCTTCTGCCCTGAAGTCAGCCTGAGAGAGAGAGAGGCAAGAGGGAGAGAGACTGGGTCTGACTCTGAGCCTTCACCCTAGACACCACCAAGTAAAGTGAAGGACAGGATTCCAGTCTGCACCACCTTGGAGGTCTCCGAGCTGGAGAATGCCACAAGTAAGGCAGTGTGTGAACACATTCCTGCATTAGTTCCTGAGAATAGCCTGGAGGAACCTTCCCCTGCTCCAAGCATAGGCTAATTTAAGTCTTACAAAGAGAAACAGCCGTAGGCCTGTGAGAACGTTCTGGAATGCTTGGAAGACCAGATAGGAGAGCTGGCTAAAGACTAGAAGGGCGGGGATTAATTAGAACCGGGGTGGTTCCCATCATAACACGCAGCACTATTACGCTGGTAATAAAACATTCCGGGGACGAAGTCAAGAAGGGAAGGGAAAAGCAAAGAAGTCTCCCTCTCCCCCCTCCACCTCTTCACAAGGAAGCAGTTCGTCTCTGTGCAGAACGACAACCCTCAGGATACAGCAGTTGTCTTCAAATCTGTGACCATAAAAAATCATTATCTCTGTGAAATACAGCAATTTGGGAGATAATCAAACGGTGACCAGGGGGCAGAGCTGCCAATCTGAAGGATTATGCTCCCTCGTCTGCCTGCTCCTGACCTTCCTGGGAGCCAGCTGTCTGTGCGCGAAGACGCCCCTTCCACTCTGGGCACCTTCATTAGGCTGCCTTCCTTGGTGTACCAGCCATTTGCATAACACCCTGGCTTTCTTAATTAGCACTTCATTTCTCCCTTGACTTATTTTGTGGCTGAGTTCACTGTCCCCCGCCTTCTGATTTTCTCTTTTACGGAAATATGGAAAAGGGTTAGTGGAAGTGGGCAGGGGGCGTAGTGGAGAGCAAAGGAAGAGGGCTTGCAAATTAAGACCTTAGTAATTAGGCTTTTAATACTTTCGGGTTTGAGCAAGGCTTTTTACTGAGACTTAGGAAAGATTTATTCTCGCCCCTTCTAATTCTGCAATATGCCAATACAAGGCCATTTCCTTCCCAGGTTCTCTCCTTTGGGATACACCTTATCAATAGTTGATGGGTCTTTGGTTTAGATTTTCAGAACTCGCATTAGCTCAGTGAGAGAGAGTCTGCTGAGCGAGTCTTGCATTATGGTGGAGGGCTGATTGGTAGTCTTTTCCTGGAGACCCCTTTAGTTCTGATTTCTTTCTCAAATATTTTTAACAAGTGAAATTTGATGAATAAGGCCAATATGACTGTAATTCCACAGTATGGACAATTTATTGATTTTTCATTTTCTTAATTTTATTATTTGGAGAACTTCATTCCTGAGCACTGCATCTATATCTCTCCTGTCCATAAAGAACAACAATTATTTCTTAAGAGTACATTATAGTATCCCTTTTATTTTTTCTTTACTTATTTTAGCTCTATAGAGCATCTTTCCTTTTGCACAATAATTCAAGTAGTATTTTTATCCAAATGTTTAATAAATCCATACTCATCAAAAGTGTAACATTGGGCAAAGTATACCTACAAAGTAAAACAACAATTTAGGTGCTCATGAAGCTTACTGTCCAGCTGAGAGGAAACAACATATGCAAAAGCAGAGTGACCAATGTCTTGGGACAATAAGACAACTAGCAACTAGCAAACCAGAGCCAAGCACAAAGTTTATTAATTTATTTACTAAGGGAATCTTGACAGTTTGGAGGCAAGTGATACTTTCTGCTTTTGTAATCCCATAGAAGTTTAATCTGTTTTTGCATTACTAAGTGTACAAATACAGATAAATAAAAAGAAATCAAATGAAAGGCTGGTTCAAGAAAGGAAACATTTTGACATGAAACATTCCTTAAAGAAGTGATCCTCGAAAAGAAATTTATATCCCCCCAAAAAACAATTCATGCACATTTATAACTATGAAACTTGTAAGTTACATGTGAAAAATACACTTTCCTTCACATATCAATATATACCTACATTTAAAATAAAATATTTCTAAATGTAACAGTATGCAAATGCTAACTCCTTTCTGACTGACGTTATTACTTTTAATAACTAATCATACATGCATGCATACTTTGTAGACAGTTTGTACCTATTCATACTTCCAACCTTTTTACTATTTTCTTTTATTCACTTTTCATTTTCAGAAGAAATATAATCATTTTTTTTTTCTCTGGGGACTTTCCCCCTCTTTCTATAAGCATGCTGAATGTAGTTATATAACCTCTACAATTAAAACATAGCAATTAAAAAAAAATGCAGGTCAAAGGACAGACCGAGAAGTCACATTGTCAATGATAGATATCACTCATGAGCAATAGGAGGGGGTAAAGTCATACAAAAAGCAACATTTGAAATGTTAAGGTTTGAAATATTTGCCCACGATGTTATTTTAACATAGTTGGGCGCACTGAATGGATGTTGGTCTGTGTCCCTAGTGATACTTCTGTGAGCACAAAGTGTCTGCAGGTGTGTGCCTCCAGGTAGGTCACTGAAAGACAATGCAAATGGAGACAATTTCCCCAGTAGCAGCAACCATAGAAATTAACAAGCAGAAACCTAGTAGACACTAGCATCACTCTGTATAGCAAGATAAGTTTCAGGGCAGTTTTGAATTTGCCCTCCATTAATTCCTGGATTCCTTCTCTCTCAGATATATACCTCAGTCATAAGCACAGAAACTAAATATGAGAAGTCCTTAATTATCCATGCATGGACTATGCAGAACTTACATTTTACCCAGAACTTACTTAATACTTCACGTGGTTGGTCTATACCACCCACTTGCTTGTTTTTGCAACATCACCCTGTATGCCAGTGGGTCAGCACATTGGCAAATCATTTAAATACAAGCTGCAAATAGCTTAATTTCTGCATCCCCTATGAAAGCTTTATACTACATATTTATTTACAAATTATCAGTTGTCCCAAATCTCACTTTCAGTTATTACTACTTATATACAAATTTATTCTGAACAACTTCTATGTAGGGATATTTGAAAAATAAAAAAATGGGAGAATGAAAATGTTTCATCCAATGAGTCTTTTAACATTTATGTAACTCAGGTATCTTCATGATCCTGTGAAGTATGTAACAAAGGTCCCTTAGATGAAGAGACTAAGGTATATGTATATTGAATACTTTCCTGAACATAACAACTGAAAAATAAGAAAGGCTTTGCTTTATATCATGTCTCTGAGGCTGATGGAATTTCAATTGTAATTCACTTGATTTTCCTGGAGTAAGATGTTCTCTTAGCTTTGTATATATGCAAAGTTTGCATATGCATTATGCATATGAAAAGCTTCAATAATTATAAAAATGAAAGACATCTACAAAAAGGAAGTGCTCACAGTGCAGCAGAACTCCATTTACTGAAATAAAATAGCTTGCAGATGTATATTATACAAAGCATATGATAAAATTACTCAAGCTAAACTATATAGAACTACATAGAACTTAAGGATACACCAAATTTGTGTGCCTTCTAGTCCACTCAAGGCAAGTAGATGTAATAGAGAAGATCTCCTGAACATGCTTTTCTGTATGATCCCTGATAATATATGTGTTTACTGGTAATAAAATGGAAACATGAAAGCCCATAAGAGTGGTGCAATGGAATGTCCTGCTACAGGGCAGTTCGGCCACCAGATGTTCACAATAGAAGGTTTAGGAAAGACAATTAACACAATACTGTTCCTGCAGGGCAGTATTGATCAAAGGGGAAACACACAAACATGCTTCATCATTCAAATGCTAATGAATCCATAAACCTTGTTATGTCTTATCTATCTTTGAGTTTCCACAGAAGTTTTTGGTGACATACCAAATTTATGTTAGTAATATTTACACTCTGCATGAATTTTCTGTTATTGAACAGACAGGAAACTATTAATAAAGGAAAATGAAATATGTGGATACAATCCCAAAGCATATATTATTTGTGGACTAGGGGTGTATGTAAGTTTTTTTTTTTCTCTCTACTTGAAGTAAACCTTGTATCAAGCAAGGGCCATTGCTGGGGAAAGCAACCAAAGTCATTGGCTAAGTCAAGTGACAGAAACATTCCTGTGGAAATTTTGAAATTATCGGAAGATATTCCATGATTAAATTGTTTTATATTTCACACAGGTTGCACAGATGAAGCTCAAGGATCAGCGACCCAAGCAAGAAGAATAGTGGGGACTGTCTGTAGGGATGAAGTTCTCTTTCCATTGAATGGCCACCTCCTTCTTGGCCATTTGCAGGACACATTCTGCTACTAATGTCATTGCTTTCCTTAATTTGCTTTCAGGAGGTAAAACATTCCACAGTGCAAGTCTAGCATACGTGAAGTTAAAGCATAGTTACTGCTCTCACAGAGGACCCAAATTCAGTTCCCAGCGCCAGTGTCAGGAGGAGGTTCACAACCACCTGTAACTACAGCTCGAGAGGATCCTCTAGCCAATTCCAGAAACTGCATTTGTGTGCACATACTCACATACACATCTTGAAATCAAAAATGAAATCTTTAGGGGCTAGTAAGATGGTTCAGCACTTTAGAACACTTCTTTCTCTTAAAGAAGACTCAAGCTTGATTCCTAGCAATCACATGGTGGTGGCTCATTATCATTAATAACTCCAGTTCCAGGGGTTATGAAGCCCTCTTGTGACATGGTACACACACACACACACACACACACACACACACACACACACACACACATACACAGGTAAAACATTAATACATAAAATAAGATGAGTAAATCTAAATTTTAAAAAAGAAAGCCAGACTTGTTACAAATTTGCATATGACCTTGGTAAGTTAATTATATTGCTGGATTCTGGATCCTTCAGCTGTAAGACAGTGATAATAATTATTGTTAGCTGCATGGTTGATCTATTGTAATCTCATCAGCATTAATGAAGGATGACTTTTGTTCTATGTAAAATGAATTTACAGTTACTTTAAAGAATTAAGTGCCATAACTGCTACAAAATCCAGAATAAATCCTAGCGCCCAGTAGATATTGAGTAAAACCATTGTCAGTGAACACTAGAAATACATACTCATCACAGGATATTTGAAAAATAATTTCAATTCAGGATAAATTGTATATTTTGTCAATCATTCTTCCAGCTTTTTGTTCTATATGGTTAGGATTATGTTATTTGTATGTTTACAGTTTCTGTAATACTTTATTGTATGATCAACATTTCCATATATCACTATAAAAGCTTTATAGTCATCTTGATGGACAATTTTATGTGCAAATTTGTCTGTGCTGAAGATTTCCAATATGGATGTCACAATATGGTTTCTAGAGGTGGAAAGGAGAACATCTCAGGAAGACATTAAAATGTGAATAACTAGCATGAGCCAGCATGATCTGCCCTCATTAATGTGAGTGAGAAACACCAACGAGAGTCTGGAGACCAAAAACATAAAAGAAGAACAAAGAACAAGCTCTCTCCTTGTACTAGGATAATTGCCTTTCCCTATAGTCAGACATTAGAGTTCCTAGTCCTTTGGCCTTTGGATTTGGGGATTTAGGCCACCACTTTCCCACAAGACCCTGTGCTCAAGATGAATTCACTCATCTTTTTCCTATTCTTCCAGTGTGAAGGCAATAGACTATGGAACCTCTTATCCTCCATCCTCATCATCATCATCATCATCATAAGTGGGAATTCTTTTAAACATCCACGTGAGCACTCATTTGTCACCTGCATATCTATTTCCCATTGGTTGTGCTTTTTTGTAGAGTTCTAATATAATTATGCTTTTTATAGCAGTATCCTATCAAATTTGTGCATATCATACAACATGCTTAATTTAATTAGGATTTTTGCCATTTTAGGTACTATATCATCTGCATTGTGAGTAGTTTGTTTAGCTCTGTATTCTAAAATGCTTATCTGTCCTGTGCCAAGAGATACAAATAAGTGGAGGAGATTTTGTAAATAAATGCAAAGATGAGTTTTCCCTATCAGCAGTGAAAAAGAGAGGTAAAGGGAAGCACATATGATCTCTGACTAATAAAGGAGAGAAAAACTCATGACGCAACATGAGACCTCCTTTGCAGAGGTCCTATAATCTTACAAATTTAAAATTTAAAAAGTAATAGATAGGGAATTCCATGATACCTCTATATAGAAAGTAAATATTTCTTAGGGAAGATCTACAGGCAATAAATCAATTGCTTGAAGTTTTATGTATATTCAAGGCGGGTCTAGAGGTCTGAGATGTTTGTAAATTTGAAAATTAAACATAGTCCTGAAGTTCCCTAGAAAGATAAGAAAATCTTTGTTAAATGAACCTCCATTTTTTTTTTACTTTAATTCTGAAATTTATAATAAGATTCTTTGGCAGATACAGTTTAACTGCATGATTTTTTTTTTGAGCTGAGGATCAAACCCAGGGCCTTGCACTTGCTAGGCAAGTGCTCTACCACTGAACTAAATCCCCAACCCCAGATACAGTTTAATGAGTGAAAAGAAGTAAGTTTTCTGAAACAGATGTAAATTAGCTGATTATATACAAACATATATATATGTGCTTACTTATACATATGTGAGTCTAGCTAAATATATACTCCCTTATATGAGAACATATAAGGGAGTCTTGCTATGCATATACACATGCACATAATAGACAAAACAAAAAACTACTGGAATTGCAAATAGAGAATATGAGTGAAATTTCTAGACAGCCTAACTTTTTTCCCTTTCAGAGGGTAGCTTATTTCCAAATATGCATTGACGTGAATGGGAAAAGACAATGTTCTTGAATCATAAGTTTTCAAAATGTTATTTAAGTCTACCTCATTGATAATACCTTACTAGTACTTTAGACTTGGTAAACTGAGTAGGTGTTCAGACCACATTCAGGGTTCTGTAATGCAGAACCAGTTGGATTTTGTGTATATTATGGTTTGAATATGAAATAATCTATTACAGGCTTATATGTTGAATGCTCTATCCCTGTCTGGGAATGCTCTTTTGGGAAGTGGTAAGAAGGTTAACAGCTTGGGAACAGCTGGAAGGAACAAGTTGATCACAGAGGTACATACTTTTCAAGGCTGTATATGGTCATCATTCTCTTCCTTTCTGCTTCCTGTTCATCATGAAGGAGTAGCCTCTCCCACATTCCCATGCTGCCATGAGTGTTTGCATCATTGTGAGCCTACAGTTAAGACAGCTGGAAGCTATAGACTGAAGACTATTCCTTCAGCTGCTCTTTTGGGTGTTTCATCACTGAGACACCAAAATGGACTAATGCACAGTCAACAATTTAGCACAATCCACTCTCGTATTTTTAAGCTTACATATATTTTAAGGGACAGATAATCTGTCTTTCTAATTCCTTTTCACTTGAATCACTAACGACATTTAGTGTACCAGTGCTCAACCAGTGTTGGCTTTCTTTGGCTGTGATGCGAAGCCATGCGAACTTTCACTTTCCAGCCAGCCATTCCCACTCATACACCCATCTCCTCCTGGCCCTGGGGTTTCAACAAAATTACCATACGCCTGACTAAGACTGGATTTTCTACAATATTGCTTCTACTGTTTCATAGGTTGACTTGTATAGCACATTTTTGTTTAGGGTTAGTCTCCTGGGCTTCTGGCTTGCTGCTAGATACCTTGGGGAGAGTGTGACAAGGATCTCCCACTCAAACTAACTGCTTCCTGGGTTTCAACTCTCACACAGTGGTGTATAAGAATGCATAAAATGGAGAAAAAAGCAAAGAGATGAATATTTAAAACACACACACACACACACACACACACACACACATTTGTAGAGGGAAGACAGACTAACGAAAGCAGGTAGATGTGATTACAGGCATGAATGGCATAGGCCAAGTCAAGTGGGCCTGCATGGAGGAAAGAGTTGTGAATATTTTAAAATTATTATTTATAAGCAGTGTACTTCTGCCTTTCATAAACCCTAAATTTACAAAATCTGTGGTCTGGTCAAACGACAAATGCTAGCTCTCACACAGGCAATTATCTCACAGGTCTCCTTGGGATGATTTTTCAAGACCCTAAATCCCTTAATTCTAGATACCTTCAGGTTGTACCTTTCCAGCCACTAAGAAGTGCAAATATTATTTAACTATGTCTAGAAAATTTTCTTTTTTTAAAGTAGGTCCAGATGTTTATGTCTGAAACTTCGATGGAATGAGACACCTTTTGAGTCTCTTGAATGGCACAGCCTGTCTCCACTGTGTCCTTCAGTGTTTCCTGAGTCACTCCCACTGGGTAGATTCTCCTCCCCCTGTTTACTGAAGTGACTGTTTTTGCTACAGATTATCTTCCTAACATAAACCGGAGCAACCACTTTGTTTGCAGCCAAAGACCTCAGATTGAGCAAGCACCATGGTCCCAGAAGTAAAATAACAGGGTTTTGTTTGCTACAGTCCTCAGTCCATTCATCTGTTTTCATTGGCATTGAAACTACATTTGGGCAAGATTATATTGCAGATCTTTCTTGTAACATGTCTGCTTAAAGGCTCACATTAAAAAGCTACCATTAATGTCATGAATAATAATGAATGCTAGACATAGTACCATCGATTTTACACTTAAAGGGGGAAAATGGGGTAGTGGGCGAAGAAAATGAGGAAATTTTCAAAATGCCTAGAATTTAATGTAAGAGCAAAAAATTGTTTAGTTGCATGTTCTTTTAAACTCTAGCTATATGAACAAATATCAGTGATACAGAGAGGAAGAATAAAGAGGAAGAAGAGAGACAGCAAAGGAAAACAAATACCAAACATTTAAAAAAGGTGTTTTCCAAATATGAGAGTTTTATTGTGTGATGTTTTCCAATTACATATACTGAATAGAACTGGGAATTTAATACTATTTTAGAAATACGTAGAATTTAGTAATGTTTTCTCAGCCCTCCTTAGCGATGCAATTTCCTTTGTGCTTTGGCATGCCACTCTGGCCTGTAGGAAGACGCTGCTGAGATGACTGGATGACTTATTGACCTTCATTTCAACACATCACTCATGTGCTTGGGTTTTCTATTCATCCATACCTTGTTATAGATTTACTTTGAGCGCAGTCTAGAACAATGAGATCATTTTGAGTGAATTGGATTTTATAAAACAACAAGGCAGTTTTGCTTTGACGATTTGCAATCATTATTCATCTCAAAAGGAATTCTGATTATCAAACCAAACCAGAGCAGAAGTGACAAAGCGAAGATAAAACCAACCACGGGTATTACTCGATGATTTCCTGAATACAAATGATCCTGCGAGATACACTGTTGTACTGAAGCTACTTTTATCCAAATTCATCAAGTGTTCATTTTAATAACTTTCATTGCCTTACTTCCACCATTTACATTTAAATGCAAATCTTATTTTGTGATTCTACTAAAGATCTTATATAGAACCAAGGAAAATTACTATACAAATGCCATTACCTAGAAGTTTGAAATCCTGAGACTACAAACGGGTTAATTAATTACATTATCTGTAGCATTACCCTGGCTACATTCTGCCTGGAAGGCATATGGATCCACTCAGCTGCTGAATTCGAAAGAGCTGTGTCCTTTTCATGCAGAAGAAAAATCATCAACCTAACCATCTCCCACCCCTTACCCCCACCTTCTGACCACCCCCCACTCCCACCCCCACTGTAAGCACTGAAAGACTGTTCATTTTTCACCTTATTATTGTTTTCCTGGTTAAAAAAATAATCAAAAGAATCAATATTAAATAACAAAATATTTCATAGCATCATGAAAGCTGAGTGCCACACAGCATTCTAATTAGAGCCTTTACCAAGCTTCTGTTGTATTCTGAGCAAGATGATGCTCAGATTTAAAAGAATCTGTGATAAAGGACAAATAGTATCTGCCTATCAGAAAGCCATATTAAAGTATGTTCACAAACAGTTAAGCAAAAGTGTGCAATGAGAAAGTCCTCTAACATTTGATTTATTAAGAAAGTATTAGTGATATGTAAACCATTTATGTAGTCTAAATTAATTATACAATTGTTCAGCTTGTTTTCTGGTTTTATTGCTTTTCTCTCCCTCCCCCTTGTCCATTTTTTCTCTTTGTAGCTTTAATCCATCATATTATCCCTTCATTTTTTAAAAGAAGAACATAGAACAACGGAAACATCAATATTGTGAAAGAGGTGGGGAAAGGCAATGAAAAGGGACCGCTGGTCCTTGCAATCTGGTTCAGCAAGAAAATATGGCTGCCACCAAACTTGACAATCTGAATTTGATTCCCACAGAGTGCAAGGAGATGACGCCTCTGACCTCCATACACACGAACAAAGTCATACAAAAACATACATATACAAACACACAAACAATACATAGTGAGTGAATGAATGAATAAATAAATAAATAAGTAAATAAGTAAGTAAGTAAGTAAGTAAATAAATAAATAAATAAATAAATAAATAAATAAATAAATAGATACCCAGAAGCAAAGAGTGAAGTAGCATAGACATGTGTATTGAAATCAGCTGGGGTTGGAGAGAGGGTGGGGCAGTTAAGGGCACTTGCACTTTCTCCTTTTGCAGAAGACTCCAGCCAGGTCAGTTCCCAGCAACCATACAGCAGCTTAGTATGTAGGTCCAGTTCCTAGTGATCTGATGCTTTCTTTTGTTCTCAGTGGGCACAAGGCATGTACATGGCACACTTACATACACACATATACACATACTCATACCCATACAATTAAAAAAAATCATTAAAATATAGCTTACAATTGTTATACCAAAACATACATCAAATACTCTTAGAGTTGAGTGTGTGTGACATGCGCTGTAAGTTCCCTGATGGCTAAAGATCATTGGCAGCATTTTAGCAACTTCTGAGAAATAGCAAAGCTTCTTGGGGTAATGAATGACATCTGTGAGCCCACTAGCCAGGGCATGTTGCGAGCAGTAGCAGACAATGTTTCCCACAGTATTGGATCATGGGCAAGATGCAGTTTCTAAGTAGGAAATGGTAGAGATTTGTTCGGCACGGGGATGACAGAAGGGTTGAACAGCTCCAGAATCTTGCAGAATCATGAGATAAGGATCTCGTTCTTCCACATCCTCTATGTAAAATGTGTATGCAGTGCTGTGGATATTGCTCTGTGTAAATAAAATTCTGATTGGCCAGTGGCCAGGCAGGAAGTATAGGTGGGACAAGAGAGAAGAGAATTCTGGGAGGTGGAAGGCTGGGGAGAGAGACTGCTAGTCACCGCCATGACAAGGAAGATGTAAGGTAATGGTAAGCCACGAGCCACATGGCAAAGTATAGATTAGTAGAAATGGGTTAATTTAAGATAGAAAAAGTAGATAACAAGAAGCCTGCCACGGCCATACAGTTTCTAAACAATGTAAGTTTTTGTGTGTTTACTTTGTTGGTTCTGAGCGTCTATGGGCCTGGCAGGTGAGAGAGATTTGTTTTGACTGTGGGCCAGACAGGAAAACTCCAACTACAATGCAGCAGATGGAGACGTGGCTCAGTGGTTAGAAGTATGTAGAGTGCTTACAGCTTGCAGAGGACCCAAGTTCATGTCCCAGCACCCACATCTAACAGCTCATAACTTATAGTTCATGGGCTGGTGGGACCTGACTCCCTCTTCTGGATTGTGTGGGTACCTGTACTCACTGTACACACACACACACACACACACACACACACACACACACACACACACAACTTATAAAATGATGTATTTCTGTATTTTTTACCAATGTAATTTTTTTTTTTTTTGAGCTGAGGATCGAACCCAGTGCCTGGCACTTGCTAGGTGAGCGCTCTACCACTTTTAATTGGTATAGAGTGTAACACTTGCTTCTTCAACTGGAAAACCCTCTAAAATACACTTCCCATTTAATGATTATATCATATATTATCAGATACTGTTCATTTAGGAGTCCCATGTCTTGTTTTTGTTTTGGTTGGGTTGTGGGTATTTATAGTCAGGGTTTTGTACTTGCCAAGCATATAGTCTGCCACTAAGCTATATTCTCATGCCAGGATCTTGATGCTTAATTAAAATATTCAAATCTTATTTTCTTTTCCATCTTCTAGATATTTCAAATTTTCTCCAGTTTATATTTAACTACTCTTTCTTACTATTTTTAGCAGCTAACATTTTATCAGAACAATTATAATCTTAATAGATAGACTTAAATAACTGTTTAATTTTAAGATGTTTATACATTTAAAATTTCATTTATATTAAGTGTTTAATTTCTATTGGTATCATTGATTTTTTTCTGAAAATAAAGAGTATATGAAATGAAAATGCTATAATTATTTCTAGTAAGTAATATTGTATTATTCACTAAAACATTAGGCTATTATTTTCTCCCTTCATCATAGTATGATGGTCAGCACAATCTAACTATACTGAGTTAAACTCTCAATCCTAAGTTTGTCTTAACCTTGAACAATATCACCCATCATTTTAAGACTTTGTATGAAAAAATAAACTCACGCCTATGCATGCATAATGCACACTCACACATGAAGAAAAACACACAAAAATTTTGTTTGTTCTGCTCACTTGTGATAAGACAATCAATTGAGTACCTATTACACAACATAATCAGAAATGCGAAATTCCATTTAGCATAGACAGAGGGTACAAATCTAATATATCAACACCGTTTTTGAGAAACCTAGTTTATCCTTAAAAACAGGGTCAGGCCATATTTTTTTTACTTTGAAATTTAGGTTTAGTCTTAAGCAAGTCACCAAAAAACCATTGCCTTAGTTTCCTCATTTTACATATGGAATCTTTGAAAAAAATATTTTGGGGCTCACAGAGAAGCTCTGTCAAATAATATATTCATGATTCACAAGTGACTATACAGTGGAAACCACAAGCTCTTCTCATGTCAAGGAAGGTAGATGCCTCTGAAACCTCAGCTTGCTCCTTGGAGGTCAGAATAGGATATAGGCCTTAGTGTCCAAAATTCAGGTTAAGATAATACATGCCAATAAGCAGGTTCTATGGAGTCAGGACACTTAGTTTTTCTCCAATTTGGTCATTTACCAGTTTGGGGGTCTTTCTGACCTGTAGGGAGCCGCCATTCTAAGATGGCGCCGACTTCCTGACAGCTTTGCTGTAAACAACTCCATATTTGGCTGTGCTTGCTGGGCTGCACGCCTCGAGGTTTGCGCATGCGTGTATATGGTAATTTGGCCTTATGTCCTCAGCCTATCCCGTGGCTCCCCGTGCTTGCATTCTGGCGGGATCCAATCACAGACTGACCCGTTCTCTTGGTTCCCTATATAAGCAGCTGCCTTTTGGTTCTTGGGGCCCTTCACCTCCCGCTCTCCCTCAATCAAGAGGTGCTCCAATAAAGTGTGATCTGAGAAGAATCCTCGAATGGTGGTCGTTCTTCCTCGCTGGTCGAGGAGCTCGCCGCACTGACCCAAAAACTGCTTGCATTATTTTATTGCACTGGCAGGATCATGTTTTTGCCACATGATTTCACTCTGAAATCACATAGTAGAGTCTTAGATTCTGATATGGTTATAGACCCAAAACCCAACATTCTTCACAAATGGAAATTTCAAAGACAGAAATTACTGGTTACTTTGGTAAAAAGTGGCCAGATACTTCAGTGCTTTGTAGGAATAAAGATTGCCAAAGTGGGTAAAAAAGTTCTGTTTCAGGGTCTCTCTTGGCTCCAAATAAAGAGGTGGAGAGAAAGTTTCTGAGGTGTTGAGGTAGGCTAACACAACAGAGCAGAAAGAATATATTTCCTGGGACAACATTGTCTGAACTCCTGGGCTGACTATGACCTGGAGAGGCATCATTTCAGTGCCTCTTAGGAACACTTCTCAAGTCTGCTGCTCATAAAAAGAGAAAACTGCTTGATGAAAGTATGACCTGTCATTCAGAAAGTGTTCTGAACTCCTCAAAGTCACAAGGCAGCATTTACTGAGCGCCCACTATGTGCTTAGCACTGTGCAAATACAGGTGTCAGGTTAACAAATCATAAGCCTTCTGGCTGCAAAATAATTTTTTAAAACCCTCAGCTCCATCAATATTCCATGTCATACAGTGGAGAAAGGTTTAAACTCTATTGCTTTTGCTTTTACAGATAATTTATGAAAAAAGTGAAATATTAACTAGGAATGTGCTAGAATAGCTTTCTCTTTCGCTAGCAGATGACAAATGAACCCGTGTAGGCACACATTTGAATAAGGAATTATCAATCAACCTCAAACTTGACCCACAGCTGTCATCCCTACAAATTAATGTTTACCATTTTTAAATATGGGCAGGACATCTGGAAGCAAGCATGGGCTGTGTCTTGCTAGAAATGGTATATCAAAAGCTAATTATAGCAGGAGCGAGCCTGAGTGTCATTTTGTGATGGTAAATTATAGACGGGAGCTCTGTCACCACAAACTGTTATTCATAACTAAATCATAATGCTTTTAAGTTTTAATTAATCTGCTTAGCTTTAGTTGCAAGGGGGAAGCTTGCTTAACTGTTCAGCCCCGACATTCTCCTGGGCTACCCTGGAACTACAGCTGGACACCTGAGGGAGTAAGACCACATTATCAGGCTGACATTGCCTCTATTAAAGAGAAGTTCTTTTAATATGTCAGAGTCTGACTATTTCCTTCTATTTCATTATCAGAAAAACCAATTAATTTTCCATAAGGGCACCAAATTAATTACAAAATACTATGGAAATCTGAGCCATCTCTTTTCCCCCACCATTATGGAAATACCAAGCCCCTTGGCAGTACAGTCCTTCGGTGGTAACAGGTTTTCTCCATAGTTAACATTTTATTTGTGATGTTGGGAAGAACCCTGGAAAACTGCTACTTTCATTTCTCTTCTGCATAAATTATTTCCTCCATTGCTTGGCCATGCCTCTCCCTTTCTTCTGAACTATCCTCATTACCTGAAGATTAATTAGAGAAAGGAGACATTTCATAAAGAATGTATCCTTTAATCTGACTTAGGGTTTCTGCCCACTTAGTCTATAACCCTTCATCAAGGGAGACACATCCATTCCCTGTCTGTCCCTGCTCTGAAACCATGCTCTGAAATCATTCTAGATATTTAGTAATTTTTTTCAATTAAAAAAATCTAGTTTTATTTAACAACACCCACAAAAGAAATTTAATTCATTAGATTTTGGCTCAAAAAAGTTTTTAAAAGATAATCATAAACAGTAATTTGGTGTCTTCAAGAATCCTCTCATTAAAAAAATCAAAGCAACTTCAACAAGTGGTTCTAGGTAAACAGGAGTGCTACATAGAGGAAAAGGAACTACATGTTTACCTCTCAACCTGTGCTAAACTCAATACCACATATAGGGTCTCATCATAAGCTCTCATAGGCTCCCTGTGGATAGAGAATACCTTCATGAAAATGTTCCTTTCTTTGGCTAATCTTTATGAAGTAAGGATGATGTAGTAGAAGGGGAGCAGATTAGGCCAGCCTACTGTCCCTTTAACAAGAGGTGACTCTTCCACATTCTTGGTTAGTTGTTTTTATCAGTTTGACACAGGCTAGAGTCATCTGGGAAGAGGTAACATCAATTTAGGAACTGCCTCCACGAGAGAGGCCTGCAGGCAAGTGTGTAGAGCACTTTCATGATTAATTATTGGTCTGGGAGGGCCCAGCCCACTGTGAGCAGGTAGTCCTAGGGTGTATAACAAAGGCAGATGAGAAAGCCAAGGTGAACAAGCCAGTACATGCAACTCCACTGCCTCTTCTTCAGTTCCTGCCTCAAGTGCCTGTTCTGAGTTCCATTTGAGGACTAAGTAAGCTGAAATAAGCAACCAACTCTTTTTTCCTCCAAGTTGCTTTTGGTCCTGTTGTTTATCATAGCATCAGTCAGGAAGTAGAATATGGTCTTTGCAAAACAGTATCTAAACCCCCAATGATCTCTTCCTGGAGACAAAACACACACTTCTGTTTCTCTGAAGCACCCAGCACCTTGTATGACCAGTGACACTGACCACATTTTTGATGACTGAGTACCAGGAGCAGGGTCTTTCATGGCCTCTTGCCTGGCATCAGTAGTTAACTTATTATTTACCTAAGTCTACATTAGCTGAAATATAAAGTTCAATAATTTTCTTGTCATCCTTCTTGAAATTTACTAAATGTAGCATGTAGATGAGTTTGTGATTCAAATGCTACAGTTTACCTAGTAATGGATGACAATTTCAATAGTGGCTCATTTGAAGACATTTTTAAAATAACTACTGCATTTCAAATTTGCATGAAGATGTGAATCAAGACTGTTTGGTCGTCTTCCCTAGAACATGAGTTGCTACTTTAAGTGAAAGTCTTCAGAAGTAGATGGTGTGTCTCCTGAGGCATCTCCCAGCCTTCATGTGAAATTTCACCGTAGATTCTTACACTTTACATGTCAAGTAATGAAGCCCCTAATTTCGTGTTTGCTTTCCAATGAAATACATGGAATTTAACAAACAGAAGATGTGTGCATATTTAATATTAGTTCAAACAGAGGATGGTAAAATTTTAATTTATCTCTCTTTGGTAAGTAATTTTCTCTACTTTAAAATGTTATTAGGGATTATGCAGCTGCCTTGAAGCACCAAAAGCACCTTGAAGCTCCCAAACATAGTCATTTAAATCATATTAAATGGATTATGCAAAAATGTAATAGGATTTCATACTTCATTTCTTCTAAGGAAACTGAGGCACAGAGTAGCTCATAACTTGGCAGGGGCCAATTTTCTAAAGGAGGGATTTTTTTTTTTTTTTTGTCCATTGAGGTTTTCTGTTGAAATCAAATTTGTCCTAAAACCTGTTTCTAGATGTGGCATGCTGCCATCTGTAAATATGACCTTCTGAGCTATTTTATGCATTAATTTTTTTTCATTAAGTGCCATTTATTTTCATCCCACACATAAAATAAAAATAAATTTCAAAAGGGCAAATCACCTTTGACTTGATTTCTCCTGCATAAGACAAGCAAATGCTGTCAGGATACTTGCTAAAATGCTGCTTGCATCTGCATCTGATGCACAGCCAACACCAGAGAACAAGACAGTGGTGCATAAATAATTGAAATATTTGGGGACATTAGGTTCATAATCTTTTTAATAAAATTACATTTTGAATCTCTGGTGATAAGCCTCCATAAGTGTGCTAGCTGAGGGTCTCTGCATAAGCCACTCCCTTGGAATATGTGGTCCCTTGGAAAAGTTGTTCCATTAATTTAAAAACGAACAGCGATGGAAAAGATTTAGCTCAATTCTCATGTTTTTTGTCATCTCATGACTGAGAGTGGAGGAAATTCCTTTCTTTATTTTTCCAAAGTGAGGCACTTGTAGAGTACAGAAATATGAGTGGGAAGCCTAGATAAATCACCGCTGACGCTATCCATCCTGAAAACCCTCCCTACACTTATTATCAGCTATATGAACCAGAAAAAATATCTTAAGGGGGTTGTTCACATTTCAAGTGATGATGCCATAGATTAGCCAGATGTAAAGGGCTACAGACAACTTCTCTGAATAGTGATACCCGCCTTTTGTTAAATTACATGGTTAGTACCATTCAAACTGTACTTATTTGCTCTGCTAGGGTTGAACTCAGAACCTCTCACAAGGTAGGCAAGCACTCTGCTGCTGAGATGATACCACCACCCATTTTTTACTAATGTCAAGACAGTTTTATTTGGTTCTCCATACTTGCTTAGGTCTTGTGGTGTTCCTGTCTCTGCCTCTTGAGTGGCTGGGATCAGTCTTACACCACCATATCTAGCTGAAAGCTCTTTTTCTTTCTTCCTTCCTCCCTCCCTCCCTCCCTCCCTCCCTCCCTCCCTTCCTTCCTTCCTTCCTTCCTTCTTTTTTAATTTTCTTTCTTCCTTCCTTCCTTCCTTCCTTCCTTCCTTTCTTCCTTTCTTTCTTTCTTTCTTTTTTTCTTTTTCTGTGTTTGGGATCAATCCCAGGGCTTCATGCATACTGACTGCACGCTACACACTGAGCGACATCCCTTTGAATTTTTGAGTTATGACTTAAATAGGCTTTGGTGAGATAGGTTCACCACAACCTTTTTCATGCATTGTTTCCTATGGGTCTGCACTGTCCAAACCACTTTCCCCTGACTTAAGTCTGTTACCTTCACAGCAGCTTCATCTATACAAATCAGACCTGTTCCCCAGGAGGAGAACTAGTCAAGCAGGTGAACTACCTTACCTGAATTCCCACAGACAGAGCATGAGAGTCTAGAGTTTGCTTCTCCATAAGGCAAGAGTAATAAAAATTATACCAGAGGATCCAGATTATCTTGCCAAATAAGTAATGATGGTCTATAAATAAGATAAACAGTAAAACTGACCCAAAAGTTTCTGATAATTGGAAGAATAATATTATTAACTTCCTCTCTCACTCTCCTTATTGCTGTGGCTATCCTAGCAGCCTTCTTCTGTACTTTTTCTAACTAACATGTGCCTCTTTGAAGGTTCTGATCCCTAAACAAGATAAACAATGCCAAAACCTCATGCAGGCAAGTGGAAGATAACATTTGCTGGTAACCAGTTTTTCTCTGTCCTGCTTGCCAGCTCCCAAATAACCACACAGAAACTTCTTACTAATTAAGAGTGTTTGGCCTTAGCTTAGGCTTGTTCTTAACTAGTTCTTATAACTTAAATTAATCCATATATTTTAATCTATGTTCTTTTTACATGGCTTGGTTACTTTTACTCTGTACTGCCCATCCTGCTTCCTCTGTGCCTGGCTGGTGACTCTACTTTTCTTCCTCTCTGAGTCTTTCTCTGTCCCCAGAAGTCCCAGCTAACCACTTCCCAGCTAGCTAATGGCCATTCAGCTCTTAATTAAACCAACCATAGTGACACATCTTCACACAGTATAAGGAATAATCCGCAACATTTACTAACTGTTTTACATGGTTTTTTTAGACTCACTCTCTTTGCTATGCAGTGACATACAGAAAGGCATAGCTTTATTCTGAATTGTAATAGCACAGAATTGTCCTTGTATGCATTACACACTTTTATACCCATCCTTCTCTGTCTTGTGTGCATGCCCAGCTGTGCACACACCTCAATTGATTATCCAGGTGAATAATAATAGACCCTGCCAGACAGAAATGGGTCTGTGTGAGTTACTGTTGGACTCTAAGCAAAGAATCCTTCAGTAAGTACCATTGCTTTTTGTCCTTGATTTCTATTTTCTTGATACTATTTAAATACTTAAAAATCAGATCGGCTTCTTCCTTTTCAGTGAAGACTCTTTTTAATTGGTTTCAGACTCATTTACCATTGCTTCTGAATCAGCTCTTTAATGCAATAGTCAAAAGTGTGCATTTCATTTGCTTGTGAACTGCTTATTCAAGGAAATAATCTTTCGTAAAAGAAAAAAAAAAGTATCACTTCCCGCCTGTTACTCAAACATCTAGGTTTGGGTAATTAAAGCATTCATTATTTCTCAGCACAATTTTACTACTTCTCTGGAGTTTTTAAGTGCTTTTTACCCTTATATTTGTCAGTTTCTTAGGTGTTCCTTTTATAAAGCTTATAGGTATGAAATATTTTCAATGCATTGTTGGTTTTTCTTTGGGGTAAAAATTACTCATACTTGAAAATAATTTTGGTCTATTTTTTAACACTCTTTGGCATGTATGTGTTTGTAGATATGCATGCCTATGTGTGCACATTTGTCTATGTATGTGTGTGCATGTGCATGTTAGTACAGAGAGCTTGTGTAAATCAGAGTACAATGTGGGTCCTTACCTTCCACCTTGTTTGAGATAGGGACTCTTTGCAGTATATACCAGGTTCACTCCCCTGAGGGCCTCTTGAAATTCTCCTCTATGCCTCCACCTACTGAGAAAGGCATGTTGGGATTACCAACATGTATGCTGTGAATCTCGATTTTACACTGGTCCTAAGGAACTGATCTCAGGTCATGAGGTTTGCATGACAAATACTTTGCCCACCAAGCTGTCTCCCTAGCCTCTTTATTTTTTTCATTTAATGCAATTTTGTGCATATAACATATTTTATGTCAATAAATATACCTCATATAATTTTAATACTATAAAATTACATTATGTTGTACACCATATTTCATCACTCTCCAACTGTTAAATATTTTAACATGATCACACATATATCATGAGAGTAGTATAATAATATGAAATTTTCAGTGTGAAATGCTTTACCCTAAGCCTAATAATCCCTTTAAGACAATCCCAGCTGGGGGGGTGGCACACACCCATAATTTTAGCTTCTCAAGAGGCTACAGTTGGAGGCTTACACATTCAAAGCCAATCTGGGCAATGCAGTGAGAACTGGCCAAAACCAATAGAAGCCACAGTTCCATGGAAGTGGATAACATGTCTTCCATAGGGCTTGTTTTGCCAACTTTTTAATTCACTTCTAGACATGTATCTCAATTTGCATTCTTATGTTCACTATGTAAGTATATCCTGATCTAAATTATGTGTTATTTTCTGCCTTTTTTACCCTTGCAAATTATGTGTTATTAATTATTTTAGGTCATCAATCCATGTCCTTTATCCTAGCTACATATATGTTCATTAAATGATTCCTAACAAAGATCCTACCTCATCTTGATCAGTCGTCGAGAAGCCTTCGTCTTGCATCAGTGTTCCAAATGAGCCTAATTGCACCAACAAATATTTTAAGTGTTACCTCTATCATATTGATTTTTGATGAATGTTTATTTTAAAAAGATTATTGGTAGAGTGTTTTATATATATATAAATGTTCCTGTTTCATGCCTTGACTTTGGTGAACTATCCTACTTTTGTGATTTTCTCTGCAGTTTATTTTCCTAAGAATGGTCCAAGTCTTACTCCTAACATATGCATCAGGACTCCTATCAACTCAAGGCTCAAGTTCTTCCACAGTCTGAGATTCTTCCTCACTATAAGATTGGATGCTTTTCTCACTCACATGTTCATCTTAGAACAAGCTGTGATAGTCAGATGAAATGTGTGTTCAGGATCATCTCAATGCAGAACAAAAGTCTCTAGGTTTTTTTTTGGTTTTGTTTTTGATTTGTTGTTGTTGTTGTTGTTCTATTAACATCTAGGGTGAGACAGAGATAGCTCTGTGGCAGGGATAATCTGTATATTCATAGATGCTGAGTTCTAGTTCAATGCTTCCCTTGTTAGCTGCTACAAGCAACTTGCAATATTTCATAACTAAAATTATTTTAAATGTTGTTAAATATTCCCTTGGGATAAAATCACTCAGATTTAACTGCTATTCCAGGTTATAGATGACATGCAACACGTTAACATTATCCTGGGTTTTTCATAAAGAATATATGGTGTCTTGTTCAGGATAGACAAAAGTCTCATAGAACTTTTCTCAGATCATATACACACCACTGAGTAATCCCAAGTTAAACTTTGGGAACCATGAAAAAAATAGAGCTTCGAAGTTACAACAAACCAGGGTATAACAGATCCAGGGATTACCAATCTCATGTCTGATCAGTCAAAGTAAGTGCAGTTTCTTCCATGGAAAAATTAGAAAAGACTACTCAATTTATTTTGCTTTACTGAGAACAGCAAGGCAGCTGGGTGGTGGCGGTGCATGCCTTTAATCCCAGCACTGAGGAGGCAGAGCCTGGCGGATCTCTGTGAGTTCAAGGCCAGCCTGGTCTACAGAGCAAGATCCAGGACAGGCACCAAAACTACACAGAGAAACCCTGTCTTGAAAGATAAAAAAAGAAAGAAAGAACAGCAAGGTGTTATAGGTAGGTTGCTTCTTTACTTTGGAAGCTTATATGGAGTCTTCTGGGGTGTGTGTGTGTGTGTGTGTGTGTGTGTGTGTGTGTGTGTGTGTGTGTACATGTTCATATGCATATATAGTCATTTATATTAAATATATATATATATATATATACATATATATCAACAACTTTAAAAAGGAGGCCATGAATATGAAAGACAGCAAGGGGGAATACATGGGAAGTTTTAGAAGGAGGAAAGCAAAGGAGGAAATGTTGTAATTATACTATAATCTCAAAAAATAAAAAAATATTTTAAAAAGAACCCTCTTGATGTAAACAATAGGGTGCCTCAACGTGAAGTTTCCCATTGCAACACATTCAATCAGGCAAAGTCAGAGAGTTGTTGGAAATTATTTCATACTGGGAAGTCTTTAGACATGCTAACTTTATCTCTTTTTTCTAATATATATAACATTGTCCTAATTGTACCCACATTTACGTGTGAGTGGACTTTGCTACTTTATCTGAAGAATATTCCCAAGCAATAGAATGCTGTAAAGAACAAACTTGGAAAAAAAAGAACAAACTTGAATTATACTCTCACCCAGAGTGCCTACTAACCATCTGAATCCTAATGCCACAGTCAGACACATTAGCAGAAAAAGTACTGACTACTCTGCTTTGATTCCCCTTAGTCTAAGATTTTCTGAACTCATAATATGATTAATTAGTTAATTTTAAGCATTAAATTGCTAGACAAAATAATCAGTTGGCTGCTTTTCTTGCCCAATTCATCAGACAAGCATGTACTGAAATAGGAAAACTTCATTAACTTTTCTTTCATTTGTTCTGTGACTTGGTTTCCTAGTAGACTCCAGGTTCCTAAGTTCAAAGGCATTTTCTTGGTATAATTTAACACAGTGTCTAGTGGAGCATGCTGTGTACAATGGTCCTCAGTGAGGACTGCCCATCCTGTTCTAGAAGTGGCAACTTCATGAAGGAGAATTGCTTTATCTTTCTAACAATTCTTAGTAAGATCTGATGGGGGGAAACCTAGAGGAAGCCTTCAAGACCCAAGGCTTTCTTCCTAGATTAATTCTCTGGGACATTCAAAGGTGTGTCCAGAAGCCCTTGTTTTTCTGTATGTGCCCCACCTACTCTTCCCTCGTCTTATGAGAAGCGTGTTGGTTAAGATAATTTACTCTGACATCTGAACTCAAATGTTAGCCCAGTGACTTTTTAGCATTGTGTCTTTTTTTTCTTTTAAATCTTTTGGTGAGTGCAGTGTGTGTGTGTGTGTGTGTGTGTGTGTGTGTGTGTGTGTGTGTGTCTGGGGAGGAGTGCACTTGGGATGTGACATAGTGTGGAAGTCAGAGGACAACCTCAGGTATCTGCCCTCATTTTCCACCTTGTTTGAGACAGGGTTTCTTAATTGATCTAGGCTCAGCAGGCCTGAGAGCTTCAAGAGTATTTGTCTTGTCTCCACCTTCCATCACTCTGTAGGAGCACAGGGATTGTATCTCCACCTCCCATCACTCTGTAGAAACACTGGGATTATGTCTCCACCTCTCATAACTCTGTAGAAGCACTGGGATTATGTCTCCACCTCCCATCACTCTGTAGAAACACTGGGATTATGTCTCCACCTCCCATGACTTTTCAGCATTGTTAACGTTAACTGTGGTTTCCTTTGAAAACATGCGGGGGAAAAAAAAAACAACAGGAAATTAAAAAGAAACCATGGGGTGGGCTAGAGAGGAAAATAGCAGGATATAAATAATTTGAAAGGGGAGATGAGACAGTTAATAAGAAAGGTGGAGGGTCTAACAATACAGTAGGAGAGAGGGGAAAGAGGATAGAATAATATAAGGTGTCTGAAAAAAACACATGGAGTCACATTATTGTTTACCTAAAATGACATAAAATGCATACACATCTATGTGTCCATATAGACACATATGGTTTAAATAAAGTTATCACACATGGACTATATCAATGCTTTCCTAAGAGGCAAAGATCATCTAACAAAAGCCCCAATCCTAACTATTAGAATTCTTTTAAGTTGTTTTGGCCAGGGGAATCAGAGACTCAGCAAACATTACAGGCTTTACTAGTGCCCTAGATTGACTCCCAGAAGTTGACATTAAGTCTCTATTGCTGACTTCAGCTGCAGGACCCTGACAACCTGAGCTCAATCTGACCTGCAAGCCCCCTCTTGAGGACTAACTCTGATGGTGTCAGAGGGCACCAAGCAATAGTCCTACTATTGCTATTGGAGCTTATTAACTACAATGGTCATAGTTATATTAAAACTCTAAGGATGCAAGAGTGACACTCATATCGTGGTGGCAATCAATGCTTTCTAAGTAGACTTAAGGCCTGTACAACAAGAAAGAAATCTTGATAACATAGCCAATTACCTAGGACTAGTGAAGCAAGGGATTTTGGAAGAGATCCCATGACCACCACCTTATGAAACCTGCATAATCCCTAACTACATTCTATATATTTGTCCTTTTATCCACAGACAAGTGTAGCCCTCACCCCTTATCACAGAAACTTCTCTTTGCAACAGAAGGAGATCGTTATAGAAAACCGCAACCAGTCCAAATGCAGAGAACTAGTGATTTCCTGGTGCCCAGCCCTACCTGATAAAGCTACAGCCCACCTTCACCTAAGCCTCAGGGAACTACACAGAAGAGGGATTTTAAGAGCCAGAGGAACAGGAAGTCTGTTGTCAGATTGCATGTCCTAGAAACTACAAGAAAAGTACACTCATGAGGTCTCAACAACAGGGCTGCCTAAACAAGACTAGATCAGGGATGACACTAATAGATGTACTAACGTGGAAGGGGGAAATCTGGGGGGGCTCCAACCCAAGTCGAACGATAGCCAACAAAAGAAGGCAGAAAGTGGGAGAAATGGTCTTCTCTGGGAAGAGCTCTTCAATTGGTTATCCAACATTAAATTGTCAGCCTTAAAGTCATATGCATACAAGTAGTAGTATACAGATTGAGGAGGTTGTGTTTATGTATTTAGGAGTGTGTGTGTGTATAAACAATAAAAGAGGCCATGAAAATGAGAGGGGGAACAAGGGGATGGGTACATGACAAGGAGTGCATGGGAGAAAGGAAAAGGGGAAACAGTGTAATTATACTTTAATTTCAAATATATATATTTAATAATATTAAAAATGTGTATGAGAGAACTGACAGTTCCCTCCATGTAAGCTGTGATGGTTGGATCCCCTCTACAGTCATTTCTAACAGAAAACCATTTCTGTCTGTAGAAATATCTTTTCTCTGTCTTTCTGTGACTGTCCTAGTGACTGGCCTTTGCTAAGCGAAATCATAGCATGGACTGTCTTGTTTGTTTGTTTTTTCTCCCTTTGTGGTGAAGCAAAATAGGGAGACTCTCTTTTCCAGCAGCTTGTGATTTGCTATCAAGTCACTAAATCAGCACAAACCAGCACCGAGCTAAATTCTCTCTGTCAAATTTGTCAAGAAATGCTGCCTCTCAAAAACCATTTTTGTACTGAACCTGAAATCATTCTTCGGTTCACTAGACAATAGCGTTTCCCGGAATATTGATTGGCCCCACCTAATCAACTCCCTCAAGGGCCTATCAAAGCAGTGCCAGTAGTTCCTACTTGGGGCCAAGCACCTCCGTCTGACCTCTTTTGTTTAGTGAGAGGGGGCGCACAGGCGGGTCGTCATTTTATCGTTAGGATTCAGTTCTTGCCTTCATTTTCTCTCTGGCAGAGGGTAGAGTTCCTTCCTGATCCAATGAGAGTTCTCAGATTGGCCATGGCGGGGAGGGGACAGAGTGAAAAGCTACCCTTAAAAATCAAATGAAATTTCAATTGCATGACCCGAAGAAGCAGTTTTAAGGAACGAGTGATGAGGTTCCGTGTGGAGGTTGAGAAATGCAATCACCACTGAAGGTTTAAAATAAATAGTGCAATGAACCTTCGTCCTTCCCGTCCCATGCCCCCACTCCCCGCCCCTGGATAAATACAGAAATCGACACGGGTGCACACCATTTGAGAGGGTAATTATCCAAACCGTCTAGAACAAACAAAACAAGTGCAAATGGTATGTCCATGTTTAATGAAGACTTTGGAGTGGGGCAGTGAAGTGAAACCCATTCTGCTACGGTCATGCTTTCTCATCCCCTGACCCCTCACAAATGCAGCCAATAAGAGGCCTCATTTGTAATTCAGAGTCTCCAAGCCTGGGATTTAATAACAAAACTGGCACCTGTCACTTTTCTACATATTAGTCCTCTTGCTTTGACCACTAAAAAACAGCTCATCTAGGGAAAATGTAAAACAACTGTCCAGGAATATTTATTCTTTGGGTTTACAGTGACTCTTCGAGAAGTCCTGCTGCTAGTTGAAAGGGGAAAAAAATAACATCTACCAAGAAGTTATTCAGGCAGCATAATTTCCATTATGACTTTGTATTTTATCTGTATTGTCTTTTTCATAATGACATGATATTTTTGCCTTTGTACACACAAACATATCCACCTTTCTTTGACATACCTAAAACTGCTGAGTGGGAGCATCGAAGTGTCTATGCATGGATGTGTATGCTCCTCTACTTCATTATTTAAAGAGTACACAGAGTAATGTTTTACATCAAGTTGTTTTTGACATTTTTCATCCTGTGAAGAAAATAAGCATTAATTAAGAATAAATGTAAGTATAATTAAATATAATTGAGAAAACATAGACATGCAGAAAGCCCATTCTGATACTAAGCCAGGCAAACATGAAATCTGAGCTTCAGGAAATTCAGACTGAAGAAGAAGTTGAACCAGAGAGTTTAGAAACAGCCAATATAGTGAGATCTTGTTTGGGGGAAAGAAAAGAAAAAGAAATGAAAATATATTCCAGAGTTTCACTAATCCAGGCTAAGCTATAAAGATCTGAAATAGATTAGTCATGAACAATTCAGAAAGGCAAATCATTGCATATTTATAATCATAAAGGTACTGGAGAGGGGACTAGAAAGATTACTTGGTGATTAAAACCACTGCCCTTCAAACCAGAGAGGAAAAATTTAAAGAAGATATATTTAAAAAATGGCGAGAGGCCCAATACCCCAGCCACTTCCTGAGACTCAGAGACCAGCCCACAGCTCCCATCCACCCCAGAACTTCCATCTGGAGCAGAGGTGAGTGCCTGGGGTTATAGTCAGAGAGGCAACCGCCCCTGAGTCCCACCCCTGGGCACCAGCCATCCCAGGAGGATGTGCCCAACTTGGCCCCAGTTTCTGGCCAAAAAAAGTCCCCTCGCCACATAATAATTAAACAACTAAACGTACAGAATAAAGAAAGAATATTAAGGGCAGCAAAGGAAAAAGGCCAAGTGACTTATAAAAGCAAACCCATCAGAATAACACCGGATTTCTCAATGGAGACTTTGAAAGCCAGAAGGACCTGGACAGATATAATGCAGACAATAAGAGACCATGGATGCCACCATAGACTAATATACCCAGCAAAACTTTCAATCATCATAGATGGAGTGAACAAGACCTTCTAAGACAAAAGCAGATTTAAACAACACCTATCCACAAACCCAGCCCTACAGAAAGCACTAGAAGGAAAATTCCAACCTAAGGAAGTCAGATACACCCATGAAAATAAAGGCAATAGATAACACCACAGCAGTAAACCCCAAAGAAGAGAAGTACACACATACTAAATCCAAAAAATAAATATAATAACAGGAATGAGCAATCACTGGTCATTAATATCCCTTAATATCAATGGACTTAATTCACCTATAAAAGGACATAGACTAACAGAATGGATACGAAAACAGGATGCATCTTTCTGCTGCATACAAGAAACACACCTCAAATTCAAAGACAGATACCTCCTAAAAATAAAAGGCTGGGAAAAGATTTTCCAATCAAATGGTCTTAAGAAGCAAGCTGGTGTAGCCATCTTAATATCCAGCAAAATAGACTTCAAGTTAAATCAATCAAAAGAGATGATGAAGGACATTACATACTCATCACAGGAAAGATCCACTAACATAAAGTCTCAATTCTGAACATTTATGCCCCAAACACAAGGGCACCCACATATGTAAAAGAAACATTACTAAAGCTTAAATCACATATAAAACCCCACACATTAAGAGTGGGAGACTTCAACACCCCACTTTCACCTCTGGACAGATCAGCCGAATTGAAACTTAACAGAGACTTAATGGTCTTATATGGCTCAAATGGACTTAATATCTACAGAACATTCCACCCAAACAAAAAAGAATATAACTTCTTCTCAGCACCCCATGGAACCTTCTCTAAAATCGATCACATATTTGGCCACAAAGCAAGTCACAACAGATACAAAATAATTAGAATAACCTCCTGTGTTCTATCGGACCACCATGGTGTAAAGTTAGATTTCAACAACAACAAAAAACTACAGAAATCCTACAATCTCATGGAAACTGAATAATGCTCAACTGAATCACCACTGGGTTAAGGAAAAAATAAAGAAAGAAATTGAAGACTTCCTAGAGATCAATGAAAATGAATACACCACATACCCAAACTTATGGGGCACTGTGAAAGCAGTGCTAAGAGGGAAATTCATAGCACTAAATGCCCACATAAAGAAGCTGGAGAAATCTCATGCCAGTGACTTGACAGCACACCTGAAAGCACTTGAACAGGAAGAAGCAAAGTCTCGCAGGAGGAACAGATGCCAGGAAATTATCAAATTGAGAGCTGAAATCAATAACATAGAAATAAAGAGAACAATACAAAGGATTAATGAAACAAAGAGTTGGTTCTTTGAGAAGATCAACAAGATAGACAAGCCCTTATCCAAAGTAACCAAAAGACAGAGAGAGAGCATCCAAATTAACAAAATCAGAAATGAATCATCAGGTCATACTTCAAAAACCTCTACTCCATAAAACTGGAAAATCTAAAAGAAATGGATAATTTTCTGGACAGGTACCACATACCTAAGTTAAATCAAGACCAGATAAACCATTTAAATAGTCCAATAACTCCTAAGGAAGTAGAATCAGTCATTAAAAGTCTCCCAACCAAAAAAAGCCCAGGACCAGATGGTTTCACTGCAGAATTCTACCAGATCTTCAAAAAAGACTTAATACCAATACTCTTTAAATTGTTCCACACGATAGAAGCAGAAGGAATATTACCAAACTCCTTCTATGAGGCTATAATTACCCTGAACCAAACAAAGATGCAACAAAGAAAGAGAATTCAGACCGATCTCCCTCCTGAACATTGATGCAAAAATACTCAAAGAATACTGGCAAACAGACTCCAAGAACACATCAAAACAATTATCCACCATGATCAAGCAGGCTTCATCCCAGGGATGCAAGAGTGGTTCAACATATGAAAGTCCGTCAATGTAATACACCATATAAACAAACTCAAAGAAAAAAAAAAAAAACACATGATCATCTCACTAGATGCAGAAAAGGCATTTGACAAAATCCAACACCCCTTAATGATAAAGGTCTTGGAGTGATAAGGAATTCAGGGAACATACCTAAACATAATAAAGGCAATCTACAACAAGCCAACAGCCAACATCAAATTAAATGAAGAGAAACTCAAAGCAATACCACTAAAATCAGGAACAAGACAAGGCTGTCCCCTCTCTCCATACTTATTCAATATAGTACTTGAAGTTCTAGCTAGAGCTATAAGACAACATAAGGAGATTAAGGGGATACAAATTGGAAAGGAAGAAGTCAAACTTTCCCTATTTGCAGATGACACGATAGTATACATTAGTGACCCCAAAAATTCAACCAAGGAACTGATACAGCTTATAAAAACCTTCAGCAACATAGAAGGATACGAGATCAATTCCAAAAAAAAAAAAATCAGCAGCCCTCCTATATACAAGAGAGAAACAGGCTGAGAAGGAAATCAGAGATACATCACATTTACAATAGCCACAAATGATATAAAATACCTTGGGGTTACTCTAACTAATCATGTGAAGGACCTATATGACAAGAACTTTAAGTCCCTGAAAAAAGAAATTGAAAAAGATGTCAGAAAATGGAAAGATCTCCCATGCTCATGATTAAGCAGGATTAACATAGTAAAATGGTGATCTTACCAAAAGTAATCTACAGATTCAACGCAATCCTCATCAAATTACCAACCCAATTCTTCACAGATCTGGAAAGAATGATACTCAACTTCATATGGAAAAACAAATAACCCAGGATAGCCAAAAGAATCCTGTACCATAAAACAACCTTTGGAGTTATCACAATCCCCAACCTCAAGCTCTACTATAGACCTACCATAATAAAAACAGCTTGGTACTGGCATAAAAACTGACATGTGGACCAATGGAATCCTGCACACCTATGAACATATAATTTTTGACAAAGAAGCCAAAAATGTACAATGGTACAAAGAAAGCATCTTCAACAGATGATGCTGGCATAACTGGATGTCAATGTGTAGAAGGCTGCAAATAGATCTATATCTGTCACCGTGCAAAAAACTTAAGTCCAAGTGGATCAAAGACCTCAACATAAATCCAGTTACTCTGAACCTGATAGAAGAGAAAGTAGGAAGTACTCTTGAATGCATTGGCATAGGAGATCACTTTCTAAGTATAACACCAGTAGCACAGACACTGAGAGCAACAATCAATCAATGGGATCTGTTGAAACTGAACAGCTTTTGTAGAACAAAGGACACGGTCATCAAGACAAAGCTACAGCCTACAGAATGGGAAAAGGTCTTCACCAACCCCACCTCTGACAGAGGGCTGATATCCAGAATGTATAAAGAATTCAAGAAATTAGACATCAAAATGCCCAACAGTCCAATTAAGAAATGGGCTATAGAACTAAACAGAGAATTCTCCACAGAGGAAGTTCAAATGGCTGAAAGACATTTCAGGAATTGCTCAACATCCCTAATTATCTGGGAAATGCAAATCAAAACGACTCTGAGATACCACCTTACACCTGTCAGAATGGCTAAGATCAAAAGCACAGAAGACAGCTTATGCTGGAGAGGATGTGGAACAAGGGGAACCCTCCTTCACTGCTGGTGGGAATGCAAGCTTGTACAGCCACTTACGAAAGCAATATGGCACTTCCTTAGAAAACTGGGAATCCATCTCCCCCAAGACCTAGCTGAAGGACTCTTGGGCATATACCCAAGGAATGCTCAATCATACCACAAGGGCATTTGCTCAGCTATGTTCATATCAGCATTGTTTATAATAGCCAGAACCTGGAAACAACCTAGATGCCCTTCAACTGAAGAATGGATAAAGAAAATATGGTACATATACACAGTGGAGTACTACTCAGCAGAGAAAAAAATGACATCATGAGGTTTGCAGACAAATGGATGGATCTAGAAAAAAAAAATCATCCTGAGTGAGGTAACCCAGACTCAGAAGGACAAACATGGTATGTACTCACTCATAGGATGATACTAGATATAAAACAAAGATGACTAGACTGCCACACAACTCCAGGGAAGCTACCTAGAAAATGGGACCCTAGGAAAGACACAGGGATCGCCCAATGACAGAGAAATGGATGAGTTCTACATGAACATCCTGGATGACAGTGGGAGTAATGAAGAACATGTTTTGAGGGAAAGAAAGCTTAGGGGAGCAGGAGATCCCAGCTGGATCAAGAACAGAAGGGGAGAACAAGGAATAACAGACCAAGATAAATGATGACCACATGAGAACAGGAATAGGCAGAGTGCTGGAGAGGTCCCCAGAAATCCACAATGATACATCCTCTGTAGACTGCTGGCAATGGTCGAGAGAAAGCCTGATCTGACCTAGTCTGGTGATCAGATGGCCAAACACCCTAGAGGTCCAGCTGGAACTCTCATCCAATAACTGATGGAAGTAGATGCAGAGATCCTCGGCCAGGCCCCAGGTGGAGCTCCAGGAGTCCAATTGTCGAGAAGGAGGAGGGACTGCAAGAGTGCGAATTGTTGAGACCAAGATTGGAGATGCACAGGGACAAATAGCCAAACAAATGGAAGCACATGAATTATGAACCAAAGGCTGTGGAGCCCCCAGCTGGATCAGGCCCTATGGATAAGTGAGACAATTGAACTGTTTTGGAGGCATCCAGGCTGTGGGACTGGGACCTGTCCTTAGTGCATGAGCTGGCTGTTTGGAACCTTGGGCTTACACAGAGACACTTTGCTCAGCCTGGAAAGAGGAGACTGGATCTGCCTGTACTGAATCCATCAGGTTTAAATGAATCCCCAGGGGAGTGTTGGCCCTGGAGGAGATGGAATGGAGGGGAGGGGCTGGGGGAAAGGTGGGGGCAGGGGCGGGAGGGGGGAGGACAGGGGAACCCATGGCTGATGTGTAAAATTAAAACACAAATATAATAAAAAAAAGTTTAAAAAAGAAAAGAAAATGTCGAGATAATCCACACTCATACACTACAACAGTTACTGTTTTTAACATGTGGTATTAGCCTAAATGACTCATAGATTCAATGTAATCTCCGCCAAAATGCCAACAGGATTTTCCGCAAAAATATGGAGGACACTTTAAAATTAGTGTGGAACTACAAAAGTCTCTGGTCAGAAAAATCTAATACTATTATTCTCCTAAAATAAAGCAATATGTATTTCTAATTACATATTTTTATCCCCATAGACCAGTGCTTCTCTCAGGCCTCCTCAGGAAAGCTGCTTCTGTCAGCAGACAGAAGGTGACACAGATAAACAGCTAGACAAGGTACAGAGAGTGAGACTTTGGAGCACTCAGTTCTAAAAAGGATGTTTCCATCAAACCTCCATCCTCGGAGTTCAGGGATCTCCATGAAGGAGAAGATGGGCAGTCTGTAAGAGCCAGAGGTCATGGATGACTCCAGAGGAACAGTCTCTTCCAGCCACAATAGGACTGATGAATGTATAAACTTACAGAACTATGGCATCACATGCAAGGCCTACACAGTTTCAAGCAGTTTGAGGGGTTTCCCAGCACTGAGAAGGGGAAGTAGACATGGCTTTTCACTCCTAATCAAGAACTTATCTGCAATTGATACCTGCTTGCAAAGGAAAAGCCAATTTCTCCAAAGGAGTCTCACTGGGTATATTAACCACCCTTCAGGGAAGACCCTATGTTCCTGGGTATTTAGCCAACATAAAATGATCTCAGTGGTATTTTTATAGACTGTCTCATTTTCGTTTATTTGAGCATTTTTGGCCTTTTGTTTGTTTTATTTATGTGTGTGTTTCTTGTTTTGTTTTTGTTTGTTTTAAAGAGACAAAGAAAAAATTACTAAGTTGGATGGAAAGGCACTGAGAGAAATTGACAGGGGCAAAAACATGACTAGAAATACTGTGCGAAAGATTTTGTTCTACAAAGAAAAGAGAAACAAAACAACAGCAACAAAAATGAAAACACAAAATATAAAATGCAAAAATACAAAATAGAAAAATACCCCAATCAATCCAGGCAATTCTGAGGAAAATGGATCTGGAGTTATCACAACACCCAACTGAAAAACCCGCTACAAAGCTGTGGTGATGAAAATGGGGAATGACATCACTCTAAATACTGTCACATACACCAATCAAACAGAAAAGAGGACCTGCACATTAATCCCCACAGATACAGCCAGGTGATACCTGACAGAGGTACTGACAGTGTACCTAAAGAAGAAAACAAATGATAACAACATCTTTAGCAAATGGTGCTGCGGAAACGGAATATACAGATACAGAAAAAAACAAAAACAAAAAACAACCTAGATCCCTATTTGGCACCATCAACAAAGATCACCCTAATTTTATCAAAGGTCTAAATTCCTGAAAACATTACAATAGAGTAAAACATAGAGGTAGCTATTTCAGAAAATTTATATACAATTTAAAGATAGTATCATAAGAGTACAGGCAAAAAATAAAACAGCTTAAAATAGACAAAGAGGATTATATCATTATTAAAGGTTTCTGCCATGGGAAAGAAACCAATCAGCAGATGAAGAGACATCTTGTAGGATAGGAGAAAATACTTACAATCTATTAATCTAACAACATGTTAATATCCATAATATTATATAAATTTCTAATGACTAAATGAAAAAGTAGCTGATATAAAAGTGGGCAAAAAATCTATATAGATATTTTTAAGAAAACACATTAAAAACAGTATTATCAAAAATCAAGGGAATGTAACTCAAAACCCCAATGAGATATCATTGTAATCTGTTCATTGCAGTCAGTATTGCTGATGAGAATTTGGAGAAAAGAGGTATGAGATGTGATACACTGTTAATAGGGGTAACTTAGAATAGCTACTGTGGAGAACAATATAGTGTTTCCTAAAAAAAAAAAAAAGTATGTGTTCTCATTCATCTGTACTAGCTAACAACAAGATCAACAGAGTTCCTAAAAAATGGGAATAACAAAGTAGTCATTAGAGACTGGAAAGAACAAGAGGGGAGAAAGTGGAAGGAGGTCATGGAAGGCACACCAAAACAGAGATGATAGTCATTAACCCTGAGGTCAATAGGACAACATGGGACCAACTGTCCATCAAAATTAAATATTTAACATAGTTACAAAAAACAAAAGAAATAGAAGAGTCTGACAGTCTCTAACACACAGAAATAATAAATATTTGAGGTAGAAGTGCTCAGCACTCAGACTTGACCATCACACATCAAGCTCAGGTTGCACAATGCTCACCTGTGCTCGACACACACACACAAAATTTAACAGGGTTTTTTGTTTGTTTGTTTGTTTGTTTCTCAAGACAGGGTTTCTCTGTAGCTTTGGAGCCTGTCATGGATCTCACTCTGTAGACCAGGCTGGTCTCAAATTCACAGAGATCCACCTGCTTCTGCCTCCTGAGTGCTGGGATTACAGGCGTGCACCACAACTGCTTGGCTTTTAGTCTTTTATAAGACATATTAATAATTATGTTGGGATTTTTATATCATAGAAACAGAGTAGTAACTAGGAAAATACAGCTCATACCTTGAGGTGCTATGCCTTCCATTTTTTACACACAAAAGATTGTTACTTTTCAGTGAATATCTCCCTACATTTTAGTTGTCAGCATAAAATGGTTTTTTTGGTTGGGGAAAAAAGTTTCAAATGACCTTTCATTGGAAGAGAAAACAGCCTCCTCAAGGACACGAGCTGTACTCTTAAAATTTCATGACAGTATCCACCCCTGCTTGTACATCCGGAAATATATATATATATATATATATAATATTATATATAATGTAATATATGTAATGCTGATGCTGCGAATCAACTGGTAACTAATGCTAAGCACAAGACTTAAAAAGGAATTTATGCTTGTTGTTATAGATAGAATGAATATACACCATCCATAAAATGGCAGCCAGAGACCGGAGACACGAGTCAGTAGCTAGGAGTAATCAGTGATTTTTGTAGAGGATGTGCCAGCCATTCCAATCAAAAAAAGGAAAGAAAAACAGCTAATAGAAGAGGAGCAATTCATATCAACAGTACAAGACTGCCCAAGAGAAAGCACAAGACAACCATGATGACCAATTTCACTTGTAGTCAAGACTATGCAAACTTTAAAGTAGGCTATTACTGATATTTATTAAGTAATAAAGTGTGAGAATTTTCACAGAAATGAAACAAATGCTCATCAAATAAGAAGCAACTCACAGTATACCTATACCATGAACAATAGTTACTCTGCCTTGCAAACAAATGTCATGACAAGGTTGAAAACCTAGTGAATTCATAAATCTTGGAGAAGAACCTACAACTGCACTTCACTAAAGCAGCATAATCCCTAAGTAACTGCTAAATGTTTGTCCTTATATCTTCAGATAAAATGTCTTCCTTATCCATCATCAAGGAACATTCTCTTTGCAACAGAAGGAAACCATTACAGAAAACCACAACCAATCAAAATTCAGTCTTCTGGAGCTCAATCCCAATGGATACATCTACAAAACAGCCCCTGTACCTGAGGACCAGGGATCATTGTATAAGAGGAGGTGGAGACAGAGGTTCTGTAAGTTTACTGTGAGCTTATGTCTCCTAGCAAAGTCAGCAGTCTCACCTACATGGCTGTGTAAACAGGAAGTGAACAAGGCTGATGCCAATGGATGTGGTAATGTGAGCTGAGAAAACGTGAGCCCAGGAGGCTCCTGCACTACCCAAAGAACTAGACTCTATCATTGTTAATAGAAAAAAACAAAAAGTAATTCCTGCCTGTCAAAAAAGGGCAGATGAACTTCAAAATTCAAAATTATTATCTCAAAATAGATGTAAATAAAAGAATGAGGCTATGAATGAACCTGTCAGCAAAGTTGGTAGTACTATCCCAATACAAATTTACTAATTTGAGTCAAAACATCTTTCTGTCTCTCAACAAATTCACTCTCACACATCTATGTGCACAGCAAGAAAGAATACTGAAACCCTCTATCTCCCTGGTTCTTTATTCCCGTGTTTCTGACCCAAAGTCAAAAGGTCTTGAGAAGTGATCAATATACCTTAACATTGACTATAACACAAAATTGTTCACGTATGATAGGTTTCATGATATCTTAGTGGAATGTCTTTTCTCTTAGTTCCGTAAACTTAGTTTCCATTACTTCAAGACCTCTGTACTTGGGTGGATAGTAGGATGATTCCTTGTGGCTTTTACAGACATTTTACACAGTTACTTTGCTTCTCGCTTCTCCTCCCTAATTAGACCCCGTTTTTCCTATTTTTCCCTTTCGGATCATTTTATCCTACTATTCCTCTCTATCACTCCCCCATCCCCTGAAGTACTCACTTTTACTTTCTTGGTTTCTGCAGTAATGCCACAACATTTAATGAAAACTGAGGCCATGTATTTGAAAGATAGCAAGGAGAGGTACATGGGAGGGTTCAGAGGGAGGAAAGGGAAGGGGTAAATGGTGTAATTATAGTATAATCCTCCAAAAGAAGAGGAATGGTTTGTTTAAATCCTGCATACTTGATTTCTTTGTTTCTAGTCATTTGGAAAAATAAAGAAATGTGTAAAGCATGCTGTCATTCAACAATTCATCTCTGGCTCTTGGGGATGGAGTTATGTGGTCTGTGGAAAGTACACAGTTTTACTGGTAAAGACACAGAGTGCTTAATTTGTAGCACCAGGGGCATCTTAAGCCATGGAGAATGCAAGTGAAAAATCGGAAAATAATAGAGTAGAATGCATACCTTTGTTTGGTCCTAAGGCTCTGCTGCTGTGTTGAAGTTACATGATCTTATATTTATACACTATTTGGGTTTAAAGTTGGTATATTATAATGAATAATTTAATAAAGCTACAGCCTAAATGCAAACAGGAAAAAATAAAACATAATTACAACCTTGTGAAATGCCTTCCACAACAGCAAGAAGTCTTAAGGGCAAGTGGATTTAATAGATTCAATGACAAGCATATCATCATAATTCAAATTTGATTTTCTTTCTTCTGCCTTTCCAACCTCAAAAATATTGCTTATTGTTTCATTAAGTATTATAAATGCTGAATTCTAATGGTAAAATAATATTGTACATTTTGAGTTTAACATTTATTTTTACTCCTCATCTTTGCACATAACTTTGTACTTTTTTTCCAAATGAAGATCCTTTATTATCTAGTGATGACTTTAGAAAGGAGCTCCCAAAACAAAAAAAAAGATAAATTTAATAATACTATATAATAATTATTTAGTTTGTCCATGCAACTGGGCAGTGGGTAATTTTGTTAAATATGGAGTTCAACCCTGTTTGTTTCAACCCAGGTTGAAAATCTTATAACAGTGTGCATGTACCCACTCCTTTCTTAGTACATGGAATTAAATTTCTTGCCTATTGAGAGCAATATTTAATAAATATGTCATGGATGGAAAAACCACAGTTGGCACTATAAGGGCTTACTTTAAAATAGTGGGTTAGGATGGAACTCAAGATTAGCAACAGCAATGGAAAAATATTTCATATAAGTATTCTGAAGAAATTCTTTAAAGTCAATGTAACCAAAAAATACAGAATTATAGCATAGGACTACTCAAAATTATTTTATCATATAATTCAAGAAGTTTCTCAAAAGTAGATTTCCTTCTAAAGAATATAGGTCTTTTAAACCTTTTTTCAGTGGAATCTACTGACTGGTAATTAGTCTTCACTTTGCTATCTCCCTTGTTTTAGTTTCTCAAGACTCAGACACATTGTAACATTGTAGCATTTTTTTTCCTACAGATCATCAGCAGACCGGGACCAAAACATCCATGGTCAGATATGCTTATTCAAAAATGTATTTCTGTATTTGACATTTTGCTTCTATTTTAGGTCCACATACCCTCAAACACATGAGCTACCTGATGACATTTTGAGTAAAAATTCTCAGCTTAGTTTTTGTTTCCAAACAATAGCAGAAACTCAGACTCCAAATCCATGTAAACACTGAAGAGTGTACACAGATTCTCTGAGAAGGACATTTCTGCCTCTAACCTGCATGAAAATTGAGACAGTCAGGTTCCTTGCCTTCTGCAGCCACAGGACATGCACTTCTTTCCTCCTTACCTATGTGGCAAGGATGTGGATTTTACCAGATCACAGAGTAGAAGAAAGGATATTTATTCTCCTTTCTCACCTCTTGGATGTCAAAAGAATTGTTCTGGTTGACCCCATGTGACATATTTTCTGAGCACTCATTGTCAGACTTAGATGGACATTCACTGTCTTGGGTATCAACTATGTTTCTCAATTAGATGCTGAAATATTTCTATATTTAACACTGATGATATCTGAGCTATTTTTTGTACATTTGTGTGCACATGGTATTAGCAAATGAAAGTCTGCCATATTAGAGCTGGAGCAACCAAGAAGAGAATTGACCTGAATTTCTTGAACTTAATAATATGTATATTACAACCCAAAGGAAAATACCTAGTGAACCAAGTACTACACTGTCTGCTAAAGAGCAATATTTCTTTGTTTGTTGATACATGGTCTCACCATGTAACTCTGGCTAGCTGGAACTCACTATGTTAACCAGGCTAACTTCAAACTCACAGCAATCCACCTGCCTCTTCCTCTTGAGTAATGGGATTAAAGACATGCACCACCATACCTGGTTCAATAACAGTCATATTTGTACTTGAACATCTCTGTCTAAATGTGATACTGACTTTGAATCTTTAACTCATCAGTTAATCTTGTTTCACTCTTACCCCATATAAAAAGGTGTACTTTGGGGTATTGATGTTGAGGAAGGCAGGAAAGAATGGAATCTGTGGAAAAGATGAAGTGATAACAGACCCAATCCTATCTCTGGCCACTGATACAGCATTGTATGTATATGGCTGTTCAGAAGGGTCCTCTGTGAATTCATGAAGGTAAGGTCTTCCCTCATGTATCCTTTGCCTGACAGAAGGCTTTTGGAAAGACAATCAATGCAAGATTATTCTGTTATTTTAAATTAGCATACAAAGTAATACATTGCCTTATTCCATTTTCATACAAAATTCTTCTTAGTTGATCCTCTGCCCTCACTTTGTGCCCTTTCCCTCAACGTGTACTCTTTGACTCCACTAAACCCCTTTCCAATTTCATGTCACAGGGTTCTGCTAACCTCCCCATCCCTCTTTCTTATAATTTCTTTCTTATGAGCCCCTTTCTAGTTTCATGATTTCTACCCACCACAACTACCACATACATAAACACATATAAAAATAAGATGCTATGATCTACACATGAGAGAGAGAACATGTGGTATTTGTGTTTCTGAGTCTTGTTTATCTGCCTTTGTGTGGTATTTTTAAGTTATATTAATTTTCCTTTCAAATGTCAGAATTTATTTTTCTTTACATTTGAATAAAATTCAATTTTGTATATGTAGCACATTTTCATTATTGCTTCATCTGTTGACGGACATCTAGGCTGATTTCATTTCCTAGGTATTGTGAAAAGAGTAGCAATAAAAATATTGACATGCAAGAGCCTCTGTGGTGGGATGGAAAGTCCTTTGGGCACAGTCAGGGGAATCGATAGATGGTAGTAGTATTTGTGCTTGTTTTTTTAAGAAACTCCACTCTGATGTTCATATTGGCTGCCTCCTTTTACATCCACACCAACAGTGAAGAAAGGTTCCTTTTACTCTACAACCTCAGTAGCATTTAGTGTCATTTGTTTTCAGGATGACAGCCACCCTAACTGAAGTGAGATGAAATCTCAAAATGTCTTTCATAGGAACCATTTACCTAGATTCTTGTAGGATGTGGTTGCTCTGCTTTCATGGCAGTTCCGAGTAGAGTTTCTCAACTTGGCAAAGCAGAGTCCCTGTAACATCACTGTCTAATGACAGAGTTACTGAATCTGACTTGTGGGCATGGATTATAGAGATGAGACATTACATTTAGGAACCAATGTATTGTTAGAAATTGATGCTAGCTTTCTTGTAGGATGAGCAGTAATGGGTGGCAGATGCTGAGGGTCATTATTTGGAAGCTGTAACTATTTCATGTGTACTAACTTACCTTAGTAACTTATCAGGGTGATCCTACTATTATCTCTTTGTGCAAAGAAGAAAATGGGGGCAGAAAAATACTTTCTACTAGGGACTCCTAGAGACTGCACTGGGCTGGGACTCAGCCTTTTCCTTTTATCCCACATCTATTCTTCTCTGTTACTTACTGACCGGCAGAAGAACTCTCTCCCAACACCCTCCAGTCATCACAATTTCATAAGATCCAGAGAGGGCAATATTAACCAAGGAATGGACCACCCATCCAATGAAGACAAGATCATATATCAACACCTAGAATAACCACAATCATCATCTTAACCCCAGATGCCTAGAAACCAGTGCAAAGACAGGAACATAAATAGCCAAGCCAACAACCAACAAAACCCAGTAACCTAACTATAGTAGGACCTAAGAAGTGCAGCATAGCTGAAGCATAAAATAAGAATGCCAAGATAGTAATTACGAATATGTTCAAGGACCTTAAAGAGGATAAGAACAAACCACTTAATGAAGACAACAAAATCACAAAAAAATTGAATAATAAAAACATTTAAGTAAAATTCAGCAATGAAATAGAATCACTAAAAAAAAGCTCAAGCTGAAATAAAAGTGCAAATTAAAATTGTAGAAGAAAATAGAGACAGAGAAAGTTATGCAATTTTCACAAGCCCACACAACTAGTAATTGGCAGATATAAGGCTTAAACCAGAAGAGCATGATCCCAGGTTTACACACTCAACCCTGCAGTGCTCTGTCAGTCTCTCAAGTGACAACTAACCCCGCCCAATTCTGAAATGCCAAAGTTTTGGAGAACCTTCACAAGTTTTGGCATTGGATTTTGATTGGACACAAGAAAAATAAAATTTTTTGCCACAAAAAGTCATTGTTCATATCTAAAACCAAATGCATATATCCACACTTTAAAAATAAGGCAATAGAGCCCTAAACCCCATACTTAAATAGATGTTTTTTATAATATCAATCACTCAGTGACATGACATACAAATTAATTTTACCTGGAATTACATCTAAGCTTATTTTTTTTCTTTAAGGTTATATATATATATATATATATATAGTATTTCTCTGTGCCAAGAAAGTTGAGAAAATGTTTTGAACTGATCTAGATAATCAAAACATTCTATATCTTGTCTACCTCACAGGTGTTCAACCTAAGGAAGCAGAGAATGCCAAAATATTGTGACAACACAGTTCTTTTTTATTTTTTCAGCATAAAGAGCCTATAAGACAGAGTATTGAAAGACTAACTAAGTAGATTTTTAAAATCACCAGATTAATGTGAATGGACAGAAGGAGATGTGTCTTCGAGCTAGGGGAAGGAAAGGAGCACCTTGTAGAGTGCTGTAGTTGGACAGCAGATAGTGAGGGTGAGGGTGGGTAGTAAGGATGGGTGAAGACGGTGAGGAAAGGTGTAGATGGTGAGGGTTTGTATCTATGACGAGGGCAGGTGTAGGCTGTGAGGTGTTGGTACATACTGTGTGGGGTGCAGTGAAATAAACAGAGAAGGTCATTTTGTGGATAGATTAGGGAACATGTATGAGAAACGTGCATTTCATAACACTAATTAGCTCTCAAAGCCAATATGCAAACGTAGATTATATAACTTGCAAAGGGTGATTATATGTGAAAAATAAGGTCACAGATTAGAAAATAAACCATTAAGACTTTTTGAATGCTTGGTCACTGGGGTGTGGCACTATTTGAAAGGATTAGGAGAGTGTGCTTTGAGGTTTTTAAAGGTACAAGCCAGGACTAGTGGCTCTTAGTTCTTGCTGCCTGAGGACCCAGATATAGAACGCTCAGCTTCTCCAGCTCCATGTCTGTCTGTGAGTTCCCCATGTTCCCTATCATGACAATAATTGACTATATTCTGAACTGTAAGCAAGACCCAATTAAGTGCTTTTTTAAAAATAAGAGTAGCCGTGTCACAGTGTCTCTTTACAACAACAGAACACAGACTAAGACATACTCCAACCCTTGCTGTGACCTCCCTGCTCCCTTTCAAAATCATGGCCTTTTCTTTAGTTTCTATTGCTACACACACACACACACACACACACACACACACACACACACACACACACACTGTTCAATCCATTTAGTGTTACTTCTATGGATATAATTTCAGAGTTTATGGTATTGGTATCCATTTAGGGGGCTTATTGCTGAAGAAGATCATTTCCTCCTTTCTCATAATTCCTTAATTGTCCTAAGATTTTGTTTAGTGGTGAAGATACGTGCAATTTCTGTGTTAGCATTTCTATTGGTGGTGTACTTATTCAGGTCTTGTTTAGGTAGCCCCATTGTTCAAGTATCATACTTTCCTGGCATTTCTAGGAGACAGAGTCATATTGCAGCAGCTTTCCTTGTCCTCTGGCTCTTACCTTCTTTCTGTCTTCTCTTCTCTGATGTTTGTTGGCCTTAGATACAAGAGGTGTGCTGTAGATATGTCAAATGGGGCTGGCACCACAAGCCACTTGCCCTCTGCTTTTGTTCAAGTATGGTTTTCTGTAATGGTCTCTGGTTGCAAAGAGGAAGATTTTTTTGGTGAGGTGTAAGATTCCCACTCATGTGAGGATATAAGGATAAGTATTTAGAATGCAGTTAGGAAATTATTAATTTTTTGAGAATTTCACAGTGTATTTTAATTATTCACTGCAACTTCTGCCCTTTAACTCCTCTCAGATCAAAGCCCTCCTCCTTACCCCCTCCGACATTGTGTTCTCTTTTTAAAAAAACATAGTAACCAATTAACTCCAGTCAATGCAGTCCATGTACTACTTCCAGGTTGGGGTCACCCAGTGGAGCATGCTTGAAACTCCTTCCTTTGCATTTTTGTTGTTTTTCTAGGGGATAAACATACAACCTTGGATAGGTGCAGCAAGCTCTCTGAGCTATCTCACTAACCCCCTTTTATTATGTTGTCTAGGCTGTTTTTGAACTCGCTCAATAGCCCAAACAGGCCTTGAATTTATGATCCTCCTGCCTCAGACTGCTAAACAGTTGAGTAGTATTGCTGTCCTATGTCACCAGGTCTAGCTCTTGTTGTATTCTTAAAATAGCATTTACTCAGTCTTTAAAAAATCTCATCCCGAACCCCCTCCCCTCTATTGCGCCCCCCATCCCCAGTTTACTCAAGTAGACCTCCTCTGTTTCTCCTTCCCAAGGTGATCCATTGTCCCTCTTAGGATCCTCCTTGTTTCCTAGAGGATGAGAACATGAGAGAAAGGGATGGTCAAACTAGGGGAGGGACAGAGTGGGAGAGCAATGTAAGAGATGTCTTTATAGAAGGAGACATTATGGAGTAAGGGAGGAACCTGGTACTAGGTTTCCCAGGAATCCACAAGGATGACCCCAGCTTAGACTACTAGCAAGGGTGGAGAGGGTGCCTGAACTGGCCTACCCTGGTAATCAGATTTGTGAATACCCTGTCATCATATTCAGTTACCCTGTCGTCATAGATCCTTCATCCAGTAACTGATGGAAGCAGTTGCAGAGATCCGCATCCTAGCACCAGTTAAAGAGAAGGAAGAGGGATTATATGAAGAAGGTAGAGGTGGGTCAAGATTATGATGGGGAAATCTACAGAGACAACTGAACCAAGCTCAAAAGAACTCACAAACTTTAAACCAACAACTGTGGAACCTGTATGGGACTGGACTAGACCCTCTACATACGGGAGATAGTTGTATAGCTGAGTCTATTTGAGGGGCTCCTAGCAATGGGATCAGGATCTATCCCTGGTGCATGAGCTGGCTTTCTGGATCCCATTATACCTATGATGAGACACCTTACTTACCCTTGATCCAGCAGGGAGGGGCTTGGTCTTGTCTCAACTGAATGAACCAGGCTTTGCTGTCCCCCTATGGGAGGATTTACACTTTAGGAGGAGGGGATGGGAGGGTGGGTCAGGGGAGAAGGGGGGAAATGGGAGGAGGGATAGGGCGTCTGTAGTTGGTATGTAAAATGAATAAAAAAATTTTAAATAAAAACAAATAAAAAACCTTAATGGTTTATTTTCTAATCTGTGACATTAAGTTTTGCATACAATCACCCAACCCTAATTTATACATATTCAATACAAGGTCTACCCATAAGGCTCAGGGAACACTGTGGAAGAAGGTGCAGAAGGGGAAGCTGCCCCAACAAAAATCTCAACAATATGACTGCCTGAACAAGACCTGAATAATGACAACACCAATTGACAAGTCAACACAGATGGGCAAAATATGACAAGGCACCCACCCTTGGATAGTGAACTACAGCAATCAATTATTGATGAGAGAGAGGAAAATCAGTCTTCTCCATGTACAACCTCACTGATGGCTTAGTCAAAAGCAAATGATTAGCTCTAAATACATAACCACACAAGCAACACTAAATAGATTCAGTAGGTTGTATGTATGCGTGTATACATCTATGCATCTGTGAACAACAATAGTAACTAAAGAAGAGGTCATGAATTTGGGTGGGAGTAGGGAGGCATGAGAGGATTTGGAATGGAGAGAAGGATGTGTGCAAGTGGTGTAAATACAGTACACACTTCCAAGATCCACCTGTTTCCTTCTATCACTTTGGTTTCCTCTGTCTCTCTGAATCACCACAGTCCAACTCAAAAGCTGCCACGAGGAAAGTGCTGCTTGTGGACCCCGCATTAATTGCTCTGCTAGACATATTTGAATACACTCTTGAGTTAAGCCAAAATTTGTAGCTTTGGTGGCATGGGAGAGACTGTTTCAGAGCCCTTTGAAATAGCAATACTAGAACATTTCTACCCAGTTCCTTGAGAGCTGGCTTCTGTCATGTCACTCTCACTAAAAGGGACAGTTCAGACACTTATAAGTCAAGTCCTTGCCTTCCTATCTCATAAATAGCTGGGATTAAAATCTGAACTCATGACTTCTGAACTCTGAGCCTTGCTTCAGTAAGATACTCCGAACAGCATTCTCTCGGAAGACTGCTTCCATTTGCCTAGCCTAGCATATCTCTATAAAATCCCCTCTTCACTTTAACCCTCATCTTATCAGAAATCGATTCTAGATGCCTTTCTGTCCTCTATCCTTATCTTCACTGCCCGGGCAGCCTTAACTGATGTGGTACTTCCTAGACAGCTGTCATCATCCATACCAAATCGACACAGAGTGAGGGTTTATTAGTCTCTTTATCCATACTTTTTCTTTAGGAAGGAGGGATTGCCACCTAGAGAGTCATGGTTACCATTGTTGCCACAATTGCTTTGGCCCTCTACCAGCCTCTTGCATTCTAATATTGTCCCTTGTACTTATTTGATTCTTTAATAAGGTTCTTCAGAGTTTAATTCTCTAGATTGCTATATTCAGTTTTCTCATTTTACTCTTCTCTGTGCACCTGGGCAGTAGTATTAAACCCACTGCTTGTTTTCTTATTTTCAATAAAATCTTACCTGTCCATAAGCAGGAACTCTAACACTCTCTCTCCTTCAATTACATTAGCTATGGTTGGTAACAGAAAGTCACAGTTCTTCAATTCAGTAACTCCTTTGATCCTTCAGGAGTCTGTTACTGCAGATATCTGGGGAATCCATGTTCCCTTGGAGTTCAACATTATGAAGAGTTCAACTGACATCAGCCACTGCTTTTCCCTCATCTATTGTTTCCTTGGCCTATCACAGATACTCCATGACACCATCTTTGTGTTCTCTCTCTCTCTCTCTCTCTCTCTCTCTCTCTCTCTCTCTCTCTCTCTCCTCCATCCCTTCTTCCCTCCTTCCCTCCTTCCCTTCCTTCTTCTCTCTAACATAACTTTTATGCATTTAGGCAACTCTGGGAAAAACGTGAGAAATGAAATCATACATACGGTATCTAATAGTGAGGGTGTTTTTGAGCAGGAGGGTAAAGAGATAGGGTTGGTTGGTAAGGGTAGCAAGAGAGAAAAGACAATATTCAATCTTTATTGATTATCATTATTAATATCAAACATACTGTATTCAATTTTACTCAGTGTCTGGTTCAGCTGCTGTTGAGCCCAAGGTTAATGGATTCAATATAACTATCCTCAAGGAAGGAGCTTTGCCTTAGAAAATGTTGCTGAGGTTCCATGATGCTGAATAGTAGGGAACAACTTGCATACCACAAGTTTCCTCGGGCAACAGAAGAGATCACACAAAATACTCTATACACATTCTTCTGGATCAGGTCTGCTTTGACCAGTGCTAATTTATCTGGTCTAAAATATTACATTTGGGGTTCTCATTATAAGAGATTCAAGAGACCTTAGCACAGTGTGCTTTCATAATAGAAGAAAATGGTTTATGTAAGTCTCAAAAACCTTCAAGTGGAGTTTCAGCAGTACATTATGTACTGGAGTGGTGGAAGACGCAGATTCTGGAGTGCATGTCCCTCCATGCCTTTACAATATGTTTAAATCACACACACTGCAGCCCTCAGCTTACTCATCTGTAAATGGGTGACAATAACAGTAATTCTTCTTATTGGTTTATTGCAGGGATTACAAATTCTGGAAGCTCAACACGATTCCCAGGACACAGAAAGACCTTGCGTCATCAATATCATTCACCATCCCTTTGTGCTCCGAAATGATAAGCTGATTCTAATATTAAAATGTCTAATCCGTGTCATTAATTGCAGGAAAATCTTGTGAGATGATCTCTGTTTCTACTTATGAGAGAAGTCAAGAGCTGACTATATTGTGAAAAATGGAACGAAAAATATGCATCATCACTTACTCAGAACCATTTCCTGCCTAAGGACAATTCTGCTACCAAGTGAATTTTCACAGATTGTGATCATTCTCTGTTTAGCATCACAAAATCAAAGAATTTTAGAAGTAGAAGGTGTCAAGTGCCAATTTATTATAGCACTATGGAATTTCATAAAAACTTTACAATATGTTTTATGAATGATTCCTCTTACATCCTCATGAACTTACTTACCTGCTCTTTTATCCTTCCAACCAATGTTCTACAGGGCAAAATATGCAAAGGCAGACAATCAAAAATGGCCAGATACAAGTTGCACTGTCTTTGAAGGGAGATTCACTCGGATTTCTAGAGGGCACTATTCCCGCATTTGGTGTTAGGACTGCCCCTCAGACTCCTGAGTAAAATCCACTCTCCATGTCATACACCACTCAGTAAATGTATACATTCTATTGTTGAAATGGAAAAGTCACCATGTTCCTATGTAATAGCCTTTGAGCCAAGGTCAAAGCTGCCCATGGCAGCTCAAAGAAACTTATACCTTCTGATTCCTGAAGATATATGGGGCTGGGGAAATTGAAGGAGCATAGAGCTCTGCTCAGTATGACTCGTAGTGAGAGGATACAGCCAACAATAAACTAAAGCACTCATCAGCCTTGGCTGGTGAAAATGTCTTAAGTAGTCCCATAGAAATAAAATATGGAGAGAAAACAGTTCTCTAAGATGTAGTGTACAGAAAAACTGTGGCCTAAGTCTGTTTAAAAAGGAACACTATCCTAAAAATATTTGGGCATTTGTCTATTGACTTCTCATTATAAATGTTGAAGTTTGATCCAAGTGCTGAGAATAAGAAACTGTCAGCAGTTAATGGAGTGTCCTTACCAACTATCCTTGCCCCCTGTCTTTTCCTCTCCTCTTCGAGGCTCAGCAAACACCACAGAAGAGGAGGCAGAAAGATAGAAGAGGGAGGGAAATAAGCAGGTGCTGTGAGATGCTGTTTTTGCACAGGGCGTACTGTTGCTCCCATGAACTCACTGAAGCTGTGGCTTTCAGCAAAAGAACTACACAAGATCGAGCCCACCAAAATCCAGCATAGACAGGGGAGGTGCTTTCCAGGCCCCACCCCTTAATGAGGAGCTATAGGTAGTTGATGGCTGTTAGGGGAGGAAGAATCATTATTTTTCTTTGAAGATGTGGTTGCTGGTAGGTTTCCCAGATTCCAGTCAGTGGCCCCACACACATGCACATATGGACAGCATAAATTGGACACAGTTGGTTATCAGAGAGAGGTGGGGGGAAGACCTGAAATTGAGAAGGAGTGCTGAGGGATATGAAAATATTTAATTATATATCTGTGAAATTCACAACAAATAAATATTATTTTCAAAGATTTTACAGTTCTGCTGGGGTCAGGGAGAAGGCAACTAGGAAAATAAAACGTGAGGACTGCAACCCTAAACCCTGCTTTCACAGCACTACAGCATTTGCTTGGTGCTCCTTGGGTTGCTTTGGTGACCTTTGAACTTCAGCATCTTCATCTGTAAATGACTGTTCTAACCTGAGAGAAATATCCCAAAAAAAAGGAGGGATGCAGCCATCAGTAAATGTCTATGGTTCTCCATGTCACAGTAAGGCACAGCAGAGGTATGGTGAAGAGGTAGAGCAGAGATAAACTAACGGTGGCAGTGAAGGATTACAAATCTGTGCTATCTATGGCAAATCCATGGGCAGTTCCCAAGACATTCCATTGCAAATCTTAGCCCATGAAATGTGTCCTTAAAGCTGCCAAGGAGAAAGGTCAGGGAGTTGAATCATATCTCACACTCGCTTTGCCTACCAATCCACTTGCTTTTTTATGCATCCAGTTCCATGTAGATAACAAAAAGGAGTAAAAGTTGAAGCAATTTTCAGTGGAGGTCATCAGCCTCTGTTTTGTTTTCTTTTCAAAATTCAAAGTATGTGCCAAATACCAACAATTCCTTCATGGGTTTTAACCTCTGGGTTCATGTAAGGTGTAAGAACAAAAATGACCAAGTTTTATGCTTCAGTTTGTCTTCCAAATATAGAGTAGCTTTCTTAACCTCTAAACTATTGACATTTGGGGTAGAATAAGTACTTATTGCAAGAGGTACTTGTAGGGTGCTCAGTAGTTTTCCTAGGTGCTACCTACTAGGTGTCAGTAGCAATATTATATATCCCAAGTCATATTGATCAGAAGCGTTTCCAATACATGGCCAAGTGTTTCTAGGCCAAATAAATCCCCCCCCCCCCCCAGGTAAGAACCACTAGTACTATGCCTATTCTCTATAACATCAAATCAACTGTGACTTCTCCACGTATTGTATCCTGCTACAGGAAAAATCACTGCCTGGCCATAGGTTGCTGTACATCTTAGCTCTTCATTCAGCTCTGTACCTTTGTCTCACTCTCTACACACATGCACACACACACACACACACACACACACACACACACACTCACTTAAACCTTTTATCTTCCAAGCCTGCATGTTAAAGATGAAAAGGAGCCCATGGGTTTGTGCTGCCACACTGCCTCTTTAGCCTTTTCAAACTTATAATTCAGTAGATAAAGAGTTGTACAGTAATGTGACTTGCCAATTCACTGTTCATCCTTACAGTAGTGCCATGTGGTAATTTCAGCCAAAATAAAAAATTTTTAAAGCCGGAAACCCAATGACTCTTTGATATAGTTAGCATTTTACAGTCCGGTGTGGAACATCCTCTTCTTTATGAGCTGTGTGCTCTAAAGAAGGTGTATAGAAAGATGTTTAATATATCGTCTAGAGTAAAATTATTAGTGTATTATATATGAGGCCATCATATAGCAAAAGAACTGAAGCTTGTGTTTGCCCTGAAAGGAGATGCAGCCATATAATAGAGAGCCTCAGAGCTAGGGTTTGCTGTACTTTGGGAATTAATCACATAAACTATAAATTGGGTTCAACAGGCTGGCTGGGTAAATAGGCGCAGCTAATGAGGACACTATGAGATCTTATAAGAGAGCTGACTGCCCCAGGACAAATAGTCCGTGGCGCACCTGATGGAAAACCAGAAGACATCAAAGCATAAAGGATTAGTGCTCTCACAGTGTTGAGAAATGGCCGGGGGGAGATTCACCAACTTATTACCCACATCCAAGCTAATCCTGTTATCTGCAAAATATAACTGTGTTCAGGAACTGCCACCACCTCGACTTGCAGAAGGATCATTCTGCATTTACATGAACAAAAGTACAGGAAATTTTCATACAACTAAGGAAAAAGCAAAGACGATAAATATTTTTAAAGGTCTATTTTTGTGTTCCTCTTCCTATATTCTCCTGCATGCATGAAGAAATACAGACGATAAAAGCTTTCTGCCTGTCAAAGTGGTGTCCCAGAGACAAGGCTGGGGATGAAGAGAGAAAGGTATCTGCAGTGAGGAAACTCTTGCGAATTTCCCAAATTCTGCTGGCCTGTGAAATGATTATCAAGGGAAGGAGGGCTACACAGTGAATAACGAAATCTATATTAAATCCTAGCAGACTAGATTTACCTTCGCAAAGTAGGGGGGCAAGCCTTCTGTTTGGAAGGTGAAAGACCTCAGCAAAGAAAGAAAAGTCAAGACTAAGCGGAGCCTCCACTGTCCCCTCCTGCCCTAGACATGCTCAGGGTATTGATTTCGGAGGAGACACCCACCTGATCCCAACAGATGATCTCTGCAGGGAAAGGGGTAAAGCCCCTGAGCTCCAGGACAATCTGCCTTGGGGAAAACTCTTCCTGGGCTTGGGTTGTCATTCAGTTGGGGATTGTTTATGAAATCAAGAGTCACACTGTTTGGAAACAAGCTGCAGTTTATCCCGTGTCTCCATAGACCATGGAGGCAAAGCACGAATCGGAAGCTGCTTCAGCCAGTAGCTGCTTTCACTGTTCCCGGGGCTCAGCGGTTAGTCAGTAAAAAGATGGATTGTAGGTGAGTAGAGGGCAGAACTGGAGCCTAGCCCAGACCCTTGCTCATGGAAGGAACTTAAATAGTTATTAAATGAGTGGATTCTCCAAAGATCTGGGCAACAGTTGCAGCAATTAACAACCTTCAGAAACCTAGGGAAACATATTGCTTTCAGATATTAATTTGTATCAGAACAAGATCTGCAATATATCTGTTCTTTAAAAAAAAAATAGCTGAGGATTAAAGCTCTCCTGTTTGTCTGAAGAAACAGTATAATAAAAGGCTCTCTGAAACAATGCAGAAACAAAACAATAAACAAAAAATAAAAGTACCATCTGGATTTTTCTATCTGCATTCATACCCACTTCTCTATTATAATCTTACTGCCTGAGGGTTGATAGGCTCAGCCCACCCTTTCTCCCTCTTCCTCACTTTCCTGTATTACCACCTCCTCCACTTCTAGTGCTGGCCTGGTCTTTTGTTTTCCTCCTGCTGCTCTCGTGGACACTTTTCCTTCCCATTTCCACCTCGTTCCTGGAAGATTCATCCTCTCTTATTTCATTGCGGCTTTTCCTCATACTTGAATCATTGCTCATTGCTAGTAACTCCCGGAGCTCTGGCTCTTCAGCTCTACTTCTACATCACTGTCCTACAGGTATTGTCCCAGCATCCTCTCGTGTATGGCCAATGGAGGGAATCAGTGTTGCCTTGGGTTCCACACACTCAAGCTAAGTACCCCTGTCTTTAAAGCAGTCCTGGTTGCTACCTGACATCAGTAGAATCTAATGTCTCCAAGTTTTCCACATTTCCAAACATTTAGTCATCTTGATGCAATCATTTCTAGCCAATTCATCTTTCCTAAACGTCTAGGATAGTTCTTTAGATTACCTGCTTTCTATCTTTTCCTGGTCACCTTAAACCTACATTACCTCATTCCATAACTCCAGGAGACTCTAAATACATACCTTCATAAAATTTCCATGCTTATTACTTCATATGTTGTGATGTAGAGAAACCTCAGGCTTTCTGCTACTTCATTTTTATGAACCTTTTTCCATCATCTATAGGATGGGTGTGTGAGTTGGAGTTCTTCAAAGACCCAGGGGCAAGTCAGATATGTGGAGCTAAGCAGTAAGTGATTCACTATGTGGGATTGTTTCATGTGATCATAAAGTCTAAGCCCCATGATCTGCTCACAGAGAGCTGCAGAAAGGCGGTAATGCTGATCTTGTCCAAGTTGGAAGGCCCACACACCAGGAGAGCCAGTGGCAAGTTCCACTATGGGGCCTAAGACCTGAGACCCAGGACTGTTCCCATCTGAGGGCAGGATGATATGGGTGTGCCAGTTCAACAAAAAGTGAGATCTGTTCACTCTTTGTTCTGTATAGACCTTCAGGACATTCGCCTGGGACATGCACCCAGGACAAGGGCCCTCAGGACATGGGATGACACCTGTGTTGATGAGGATGAGCTTCTGTCCTCAATCCACCTTCACAGACTTGACACTGTCCGACTCTCTATGACTTCCTTAATTGAGTCAAGGGAGCATTCAAAAAAAAATTATTTGACTGTAATACCAGTCAAATAAATTCCTGCCTTCTGGATGGTTATTTAAAGCACCAAGCCTAAGTCCTGAAATAGAGAAAACTTTGTAATTTTTTTCTCTGCCTTTTCTTTTTCCTTTCTAAAGCACCTGTGGGGTGTGTGTGTGTGTGTGTGTGTGTGTGTGTGTGTGTGTGTGTGTGGTGTTATATCACCACAGAAATATAGTGACCTCAAAACTTGGAATTTGTAGGTAATTTGACGATATTTCTCCATTCTGATCTGGACCTTCAGCAGGCTCCTCACTGGCTGATTGGCAAATGACAGTCCTCCTTTACCATTTCTCTGGTGTATATTTCCTCTTCCCAAACCATGGCTCTCTTGTCATTCTGGACCCTGCTGAAGTCCCTTCTGACCCTGTAGCAACCCTGTCTTTCAGGATTGCTTCCCTTCTGAACTCTTTTATCACCCTCAGCCTCTGCCACTAAAGACCTGTGCTCCTTGTGCTGATAAACAATCATGATAAAGGTCACCTCACTCCTCTGCTTTCCATACCAGAGTACCCTGTGACTTCTACAGGGTTCTGGCCAATTTCTAACAGAATTGCTAATAATGGTTTTCAATGTCTAAACCAATTTTACTGGGTTTGGGGTTCTGAAACTTATTACTTTTCTCACCCAAGAAAACTAGAAAAATCTACAAATAAATCCTACAACTCTCAAATATGTCCATCATGCACACATGTGCACACTTCTGCATAGGGGGTGATGTTGGGTCTCAATAAATGCTTGAAAAATTAATTAATCACAAAAGATTAATCACCATGAGACCTTCGAGCCCCTGTCATAGGTATCTTTAAGGGATTTGGAAATTCCTCCTTTTAAGATTTTAAACAAAAGGAGAAAATTGTCTAGTTTAAATGAACCACTGCCCGGAGGCAGGAGGATAGATTGGATGGCTTTAGGAGTCTCATTTCATCACTATAATCCTATGATTATCTTACTTATATCCCTGGAAGCAAGAAAGAAGGCAGGTTGAAAAGTAGTCATAAATCATCTTGTAGAGGAGCATGAATCTCAGCCCTGCCACCTCACTCTCCATTTCACCCATCACCTTTCCCATGTGTAGCCCTTAAAGTGGCCTGCCCAGCCCTGCTACACAGAAATCGTACTACATACCCTAGACTCTCTGGATCCTAAGCATTAGGGCACAGAATTAAAAACAAAACAAAACAACTCCAAGCTCATAAAGAGACATCTTTTGGAATTACCTACACATTGGTTCTAACAGTCTTTAGGAATTCATGCAACTTTCCTGACTACCTATTTTCTGCTTGGTAGCATGGGGTTATAATCACCAAAGGGTTGACACTGATTCAATGGAAGGATGCAACTGACAGCCTGACCTTAATAAGAAAGTACTCTAGATGTGTTTAGTTATACATTTATGTACATACTCCAGGGACAGCTCAATATTCATATGGCTGTTAGTCCAGCTGTCTCTGAACGGACTCTAGGATTGAACTGGTAGGCAAATATTCCTAGCAAAAATGCCATACTCCCTATTGGTCCAGTTTTCTAGTATCACCTCCCTAGGAAATAAAGGATAATGGTTTTCAACTCCTTTCAACCGCTTGAGGAAGTGTTGAAGCCAGCAGCTTAATCTCTTGAACCAGGAGGACTTTTCTATCCTTCATACCATACTGCCTTTGCAAAGTCCTTTTCTTTCACAGGGCATGCTCATCTTTCCCTTTTGAAATGGCAGTGATGAAGTTACACTGAGGTAGCATGCCTCCCCTGCTCCCCTTTTCTCCCAGCAGGGCTCTCACAAACAGATCCATGTTAAAAGATGGATCCTAATGTTCTGTCTACTGCAGTCCTAAGACAGCATTTGAATGAGTTTGAGCAGCCTGGAAAAAAAGGAAAATGGAGAATACTGTGTTAGAAGGCGAATTTTCTTCATTTTATTATAGATTTTTATCATGGTTTTTCATTTTAATATCACCAAAGAAGTCTTCTCCATTTTTAAAAGGTTTTATGATTTTTGGATGATTGAAATAAAATCTTTACCCTTTACTTTTTAGAAGCCATACACTGTTCTGTACAATGCAGAAAGAAGCCCTAGCCTCTATTCACTCAAGTCTTCCCATGAGCTTAAGGTTCTAAGATGGAGAACACATGAGCTGTCTTTCCCCACAAACCACCCATTTCCCTCAACTGGTGAGGTTGGTGACAGGATCCATGGTACCAAATGGTATTCCAAAGCCTCCTGTGGAAGTTCCATCCACATGTCTTCTGCTCCTGTGTCTGGTTCAGTCTACATGAGCCTTGTATGGGAGAGAGCAGATGTGGATGAGACATGAACCCTTTCCAAAGTAAGAAGTTCCTCTCCTGGTTCTCCTCCATCTGGCCAAAACTCAGAAGCTTTGGGATTCAAGAGTTGCTGGCTGAGTTTACAATAAACACATTTGAAGATGAAACCTAAGTAGAGCTGATAAAAAGCCATTCATCATCTCTGTTCCACTTAGTGAACTAGAGCTTGGATTTTATGTCAAGGCATTGCCACAGACCCTGGAAGAGATGTTAAGTAATCCTAACACTATGGGTACAGAGAAAGGATGATCTCTGGGGTTTGCAGTACACAAGCTGGGCTCCCAGTTCAGTGAGAGATCCTGTCTCAGGGAAATATGCTGCAGAGTGATAGAGCGGAGAACCCAGAATATTCCTTGGGCATCTAGTATACACCACACACACACACACACACACACACACACACACACACACACACAACACAACACATACACACATACAGAGATAATCTGTGCATATACCACACAGGCACATGCCACTCCCTAAATCCAACAGAAGAGGGAAGGAAACAGGTAAATAGAAGTATCCCTGCTTATGTTCCGTTCCTTAGATGTCTGAACCATTTAATGCCTCTCTCATGGTAGTACACACTCAAATCTCTTGGCAATCCTACTAAATGCAGATTTGAAACTCAGTCTTCATTTCTCTTTTCTCTAGAAACCGGTTGTGCTTGTGTTATTGGTCTATTGTCTTAGAGAGCTGGAAATCCTGAGTCTTAAGAATACTCAGAGATAATTAAGTGTGGGGTATGTTAATAAGGAAATAGAGGGTTCCAGAATAATGGGTTTTGCCACACAACTGAGAAATCTCACAGTTAGGGTTCAGTACTGATGTCCTAACTGTCTTCTCTTGTCTTCCTAGGTTGTCACTTAACCAAGTAAGAGGATCCAATAATAAAGCATCCAGAGAAATAGGAAAGCAGCAGCCAAATGGAAAGAAGAATTTCATGAGAACATTTTCCAGTAAAACACACTAACTAGTCCATGATTTGGGAATGAGGTATAGACAGGGAGAAAGAAAGCACATATTTTGACATGAAGTGACAAGATGGATGGTATACCTGATCCTCAGTGGGTTCTAGTCTAATGTGAAGCCTAGTTTCCTACATTTCTGTTCCGTTTCTTTTATGAAAGAAAAAGCCTCAGCAAAGTCTCATCTCTAATTCTCCTAATACTCACTCCCCACCAGGCATTTCATGTTCCGAGTTCAGTGGGAAAACCTGAAGACAGTAGCCTAGGTCTTGGTCCTACTGTATCCCTTAATAATTATGCAAACATAGGGAAGCCCCTTAGTTCTTCTTTGCTTTAACATCTTTTTCCACGAGATAATGACAGCTGCAGAATCCAGTTCATAGGGTCAGATGAAAATCCAAATCAATTAATAAAAGTAAAACATGTAGGACTAGAAGAAAGTGGCCCATTTCCTAATAACCATATTTCTTAGACCTCCGTTTGTTTTCAGTAGCTACAGCATGGTCTATTGTAACATTAAAACTTCATTATTTTGATATCCACATGAAACGTCTGAGGATTAGGTCATTAGATACTCGCAGTTAAAGGGTATAATGAGAGTCGACTCATTACTTCTTTGGGGAAAAGAAGAGGCCAAGAGTGATTTTTTTTTTCAGTTACTGAGTCATGTAGATTGGATTAAAATAAGGGATTACAATTGATTATCATGATATTGGCAATAAGCTTGTTCTTAGGATTGGAAGGAATGGAGGGACATTTGTAGAGAAGCCAAGTTGGACGTGAGCATGTTTCTAGAAGCTCACACCACTTGTACTATAACTTGTTTGCATCTGGCTATTCCACATGTCCGAAGGTTATTATTAACATACTGTGCCATCCCTTTGATTCATCTACTCAGCTACCTTTCCTCCTTGAAATCACTTTTCTGGCAAGTTGAAAGAGAAAGCAAAATGACTGAGCTGACAGATCCCAATGCTCACAGAGAAACTGTCAGGAAGTCCCGCCAAAAGGTATTTTCTCCTGGGAAGGAAACTGTAATTCATGGGTGGACCACAAGAAAGTGAAAACAGCTAATGTCTATGGAACCCTGCCACTCACACATAGCAACAGCCTTATTTACAGATACAGGAATCATTACTTTCTGCTTCTCCCTGGAGCACGACTTCAATGCTGGGAAATTTCATAGGATCACAAATACAGAAGGCCAAATCTCCAGGTGGCTGCACTCCAATCTTTAAAACTGGAACAACAACCTGTGCACGCGATTTCAACTGACTCTTCCCACAGTCCCCTCTGCTCTCACCCAAGGTGCATTTGAGCAGACACCAGAAGAATGGTGTGAAGGAAGTCTCTGCTCTTATTCAAATGTGAAAGTGCTGTCTGGATTTTTTAAGTCAATCTATATTCCATGCCTTTTGCCACAGTGAAAATAAAGAGGCTTAGAGAAATCTGTATTTAATTCTACTTAAATGTAGGAGAAATAACTTTCCTATGTACTCCAAGAGACCTTTTTTCTATGAAGTTTGTGCAGTATTGAGCCACAATCCTGATCATAATTAAAGTACAGAATACTTCTCAGATTTCACCTTTTGTAACAACCTATGTACTCTGTACATACCAGTTCCTTCATATCTAGAGCGATAATAATTCTACCCCTTTGTCACAGAAAGGGTGAGTTCCATAAGCCTCATAACTATCAAGTGCAAAGTGCAACCCAACCATCAAGTCTATTTCTGGAGCCCATGCGTTACATACCACCCTACACTTCTTTGGACACAGTTAAGAGTCAGCAACCCTACAAGCAACCAGAGTTCCTGATCCTTTGGTCTTATGATCTGAGGTTACACCCCTGCTTTCCCTGAGTAGATAAGTACAAATAATAATAGTTATGTTACATATAGGAAATAAGAATTATTGAGGATTAAATAAGCTATTACTTTGTAACTGGGGCAAAGGATTCAGGAGTAGGGGAGACTCTTCCACAAATCTATGTTCAAGTTGCATTGCTTACCCATGGCCCATGTTTTGAGTCATTTAAAGGAGCAACTAGCAAAAGACAATCCTGCGTGGGAGAGGCCTGGGTTTGAGAGTCACCTTGGCTGTGAGATGAGCTCTGTTACTTTGGAGCAGACAGTTGAATGAAATTCAGTCGACGTGCTTGTTAGTCTATTTTTCCCTCTCAACTCTTTTGAGGAGTCTTACCTTGATGGTGTATAACAAGAGGGAATACAATTAAGATTGTAAAGTATCAGCAGGTTAGGATCTCAACACTGAGACCGAGAAGGGCAGGTGGAAGCACAGTTATAGCACTAGTGTGAGCTCTCAGATGGCTTTAGACTCCAGCAGCCATTGCTGGAGTTTGTATCAGGGCAAAAGAATGAACCAAGGGAACCATCACCCATTTATTTGAAGAACTGACAGCTTTCTTAAAAATTCTGTCTAAAGGAGTTTTCTCATGTGGATCTTCTCTTGGAAGGCTCTGAATCATGGGTATGCAGTGTCCTTAATGACTTTGCAAACACATGCAGCTGAGGATCTTACACATCTGTTTCTCTAAACTATTACAAGAGTCAGGGTTCACAGTTCAAACTCAGATCAGCAGCTTTGTCCCTAAACAAGAGAGAGTTGAAGAAGTCAGCAGAGTGGGGGAGTGAAGTTCTGGATGATGCCATTCCACCTATAACTTCTGGTTGTTTAACTTCTCCAAAGAGCAACTCTGAGGTAGAATTTCTTCATCATTGTTATTAGAAGTGATTTCCTTATAGGAAAGCAGGGAATTCACACCCCTTCTGTATTGAAATGGCAGACACACGTGTACATTTTCCTCTGCAGTCTTAGAAAGCTGATATCTCCAGTGTCCTGAGGACAATAGTTAACCACAAGTTCTGGGATTCCTGAGGAGCAATTATATCTGGAGGAAAGGGCAGATCTATGTGTTTTCTGCAACAATACACAAAAATGTCATTGCTACCATTAACATCCTGATACATGCCAGGGAGCAAGGTGAATATGTATAATTATAAAAAATATGAGCAGTTAATTATTGTAGAAATGAATCAAGAAACCCAAACAAAACGGTCTATAGCAAGGACAATAATCCTGTTTCTACATAATAGGCCACAGACATCTATGGAGAAATCAGATTACTCCACAGAAATAGCTCTGTGTCTGTGCTAGCATATAAATCAATTAGTTATTAAATGTCTAAGATTCTTCACTCTTAAGTGTTTCCAAGTTACTTTGACACTGACAATATTCGATGTAGATAATTATTCTGAGAAATGTTGTGGACTAACGAAAGTGTTGGATTGAATTAATTGCTAAATGTACAGAAACTTTTAAAAGCCCTTTCTAGATCTTTCTTTTTGCAATTTCACATGAATTCATAAGAAACATTGAATTAAATCAACTCTAGACTTTAGATGTATTATTATCTATAAGTTGTCTTAAAGGGTTTTGTACAGTTTCAAATCTTGAGTTTTATGAAGAATAAATAGTTCATTTTGTTCTTTTTCTTATAAAGGTTATTATATTGGCATACAACTGTGAAGAAGTGGTACTAAATTAGTTAACATTGTGTTATCTTAGGGAGACCTATAATTCAATAGTTATCCATTTACTCAATAAGTATTCTTTCTGTATTGTGAGATCAGTATATTTTCTTGCTAGACTAAAGCATTTTTTCTTGGCCCCTTAAGAAGCCCATAACCCTTGGTCTCTGATTCTAAGAAAGTCAATCAATAAAATCACCCCAAGTGACCGGCTGAGTGAGTCTGAGCTACAGATTTAATAGGCTGAAGCTATGAAACTTAGAAAACTATAGCAATATACTTTTGATTTTAGCATTGTTGATTGCAAGTCATTATTTTCATGATAATGAGATAACAAGACCATCTGCCAGCTGAGAACATTCCTCATTCAAGGCAAAACTGTATCATCAGCATATATGAAAGGATAGAGGAACATGTATCCAGCTCTTCCAATATACATTGCAAACTCCTAAGATTTATATCTTAGGCTTCTGGAAAATTTTTTAGGCTACTGGGAGATTTTTTTCCCCAAAAGGACGATCCTGAAGATCCTGAGAGTTATGTAAAAACTTGGGTTTTGAACTTTTAGTAATAATTGAGCTTCAATATTGAAGTTACACAATTTATTCCCTAAACTAGTTTCTATGCATGAAACTTACAGGGCAAAAATATCATAAAATGCAGAATGTATTGTGCTATAGTTTGATAGTTACAATTTTATATATATATATAAAATCTTAGATAGAATATATTAAGTATTAGACTCAGGTTCTTTAGGATAGGACACCTTTTGGAATGATCTTTGTAACATGTCACCTACCCATGCTGTAGACTTCCCTGGAATTTAGTATGCGTTTTTTGCTTGATATTGTTTGCATGTTCCAACTTATCTAGGTCATTATCCCTCATTACTCCTGGACAATATTTGATAACCATTTCTTTGTATATAGTCTTATATTAGGTTAGAACCTTCTTATTTAGACAAAAGGGGGAGATGTAGTGGGTAGCCATTCCAGCCTTGGCCTGGAAGTTCCAACCCCCATTGAGGCTTCAGTAATGGTCACACCAGCAAGGCGGGGCTGAGAGAGGACGCTGAAGACCCAGGATCAAGAGGAGAGGCTTCTCTTGGTTCCAGGACCCTGGATGCTGGAGGTAGACCAAGCAGAGTTCTCCAAAGAACACCGCTGGACTGTGCCATACCTTTCCCAGATCCTGCAACCTATCCCTTCATTTGTAAGCTACCCCACAAAATAACCTCCCTTTTAACTACGTGGAGTGGCCTTAATAATTTCACCAATAATATTTATTCATTTTACAATGAAATTTCAGAGTTCAAAAAATTATACTGTATGAGTCAGGCCTGATGACAGATGCCTACAAATACAGTTCCATGTAGGACTTGGGTAAGGGGATTGCGAGTTCAACCACTGCCTGGGCTATAGAGTGAGTTATAGTCCTAGGTAGGTATCTTAAGGAGACATCACAAAAGACAGAGTTAAAAGAGCTGGGATATAAATCAGTGGTACACTTTTACCTAACATGTGCAAGGCTTTGTCTTCAATGCTCAGAAATGAATGAATGCATAGATATATAGATGATAGATAGATAGGTAGATACATACATACATACATATATATATATATATATATATATATATATATATATATATATATATTATAGATAGATGTAGAGAAATAGATAGATAGATTTAAGAGGCATTTCTAAAGCCTGATTGCTCCCTTTATTGCTATATAAAGTTCAAGCCTTGCCTGTTTATAAGATTCATAGGTTTTAAGCTAGAAAACATAGTTTATAAAGATTGTTCATCAATAGAACGTATACATAGGATCAGTGAAGAATAGAACTGTATTTAGAAAATGAATCAGTTCTTTACAACAATTTATTTTTAATAAATTTTATTTATTTATTATTTATTTAATTTCCTTCCCCACCCCTGGGAAGATTTATTGCCCATATCAAAAGCATAAGTATGTCAGTTTTTGTCTGTTTTATAAGCTGGACTTCTTTGTAAATTTTCTTTACAGAAAAGATTCTAGTTTTTTAAAATTGCTGTTAAGTGTTTTAAATCCAATAGAGTTAGACTTTCTTAGAGCTTGCCAACCTAGCATTACACCAGTGAAGCTAATTAGAATTAACCTGTAGAGATGTGAGCTCAATACAATACAACTCAATATTAACAATACCAACCAATAAAGGCTCAGAGCAGTTCTGGAGGCAAAGGGTCGTTATTCAGTGCCATCATTAAGAGTTTTAAGCATGAAAATTTTTGTAAAGTCCCAGGCTACAATGGTGTTGAGAGACTTAGTGATGTTATCTTAAGAGTGCATTGATAAGAAAACACACACACACACACACACACACACACACACACACACACACCATGAATAGATAATATTTCTTGCAACTGAAACACCACCAGCCAAAATGCCTGGGAATAACTAGCCACATTTTACAACACATTCTGGGGAGAATGTAAAAGTTTAGAATTAACAATCTACCTATAAAGGGTGTGGGGAAATGAAGAGTAATATTTGGTCTTTTTTTTTTTTCTCTCACTGTGTCATTGTGACTAAACTGTGACAATCACTTTCTTCCTTCCTAGGAAGGAATGGGCAACAAGCTGGAAGAATTAAGCGTCTCCAGGGTTCCTTGGAGGAAAAGGTAAAAGAGAAAGAATATGTACAATCTTCCTAGGGCACAGCTTCTCCAAAGCAGCAGAATTACAGCTTGTGCACATCTGTGAACATCAGGAAAGAGGAAGTGAATAATAACATGAAAACAATGAAAAGGAAAATAACCATTTAATAATTCAAGTTGTAGTTTATTATGGTGTTGGAAATCAATGTTTAACATGTGTATTTATCTAATATTAATAGTACAAATAACTATAAATAGATGTAAATTTCTTTTAAAACATCCAATTGTGGGTATGTTGGTTCAAGAACTGGATTGTAAGATTAGAGTGGTGTTGGGGATTCTTAATTTGTAGTAACTGCTTGTTTCCATGGTGTTCGTTTCCTCATGTTGATCATATATGATATCAACTAATTCTGTATAACAAAGGAGCTTTAATGGATTCTCAGAAGCCAGTTTAATCCTACTATAATGCGTGATTGAGTCTGGGTGCCATGGTGATCCTATGAGCAGCTAGTCATCAACATTTTTCCTTTTATATATGTACTTAAACCTCACCTCCATGAAAGGTGAGTAGGACTGTACAAATGCAGAGTTCAGAGACATCTTGTGCATGGCCAGGGACATAGAAAGTCTAATTCTACATTGTCTAATTCAGTGGATTTATCTATGCACACATAGCTATTTAAATTTAAATTAACTAAAAATAATTTCCATGAAAGTCAAATTCCACAGTTACACTAGGCATATTTCAAGAGCTCACTAATTGTAAGTGCAGAAGATCTACCATATTGGAAAACACAAATTCCATTACTGTCAAAGTCCTATCAAATGGTGATGGGTCCTATAACCTGGTATCTAAAACTTGAGCCTAATAGTCAAAGCAGAACAGTTTATCTTGATTTTTTCTAAAAATATTGAGGAATAGTCAAAGGAAATAGTTGGAATTTTTTCCAACAAGGGAGTTTTTTAAAAGTTCTATTTTACTTCTGCCTTCTTTAATAAGTTTGGAGACTGGAAAGATGGCTCAGTGGTTAAGAGCACTGGCTGTTCTTCCATGGGACTCAGGTTCCATTCACAGCACTCCCATGGAAGCTCCCACCATCTATAATTACAGTCATAGGGGATCCAAAGCCCTCTCCTGGTCTTCAGAGGCACCAGACATGCATGTGGTGTCTGTCAGACAAACACCCCCTACACACACACACACACACACACACACACACACACACACACACACACACACACACACACACACACACACACACTCACACACACTCCACTTCTAAGTTATGCTTGTATCCCATATTCTCAAGAAGCAGAGATGAGTCTAATAAACTCAAATGTGTGAAAATTACCACTAAAGTAGCAATACTGGCTGCAGCTGGTAGGTTTTCAGACATCTGAAGAATCTTCTGAAAAGGAGCCGCAAGCCAATTAAAAAGCAACAAGCGTCAGGAAACAAGAATACAGAGCCATGGGACCACAGAGAAGATATGACCCAAAAGGAGGAAATGTTCTCCAGGAGAGGAAAAGAGACTCTCAGGCTCCTTCCTTAAAACATCACCATTTTTCTAACAACCCAGTACCACCTTTCACATTCCAAGTCACTACTAGCTCAACTGGTGTCTAGAACCAGTTACTTTTCCTTGGTCCACATTTCCTTCTAAATCAGTGCTTCTCACCCTTCCTAAAGCTGCAACCTTTTAACACAGTTCCTCATGAAGTGGTGATCCCCCACTATAAAATTATTTCATTGTTACTTTAAAACTATAATTTTGCTACTGTTATGAATTGTAACTGTTTTTTGTTTGTTTGTTTGTTTGTTTGTTTGTTTTTTGAGATAGAGGTTTGCCAAAGGAGTCACAGCCCACAGGATGCAAACTGCTGTTCTTAAGGGAGGATGAATCTTTGCACCACTTACACTACAGAATGGGTGATGTTATATTCTTCTACATGAGTGCTGTTTGAAACTAGCACACAACTATAAAATTTTTAATTACACGTGGATTATCTGCTAAGGGATGCTTAGATTTAGAATTCTATCAAAGTTCAACCTAGAGGTGTCTGGGATCTGCACAAGGAGTACTTGATAGTCCCAATGGTTTCTGGGCTTCTGGCTGACTCATCACCAGCTAAGAATCCTGGCTTTATTCCCGTTTACACATTTATACATCAATAGACACATAGAGCTTTACCTGGGTGTTCAACTCCAGAGGAAGCTAGTCTACTTTGAATGCCAAAACTGTGTCTGAGGGTGGTCTTTAGTCTCCTGGAATAACCTGAGTGATCAGAAGATAAACTACAAAGTTTTGACTCTTGACTAAATCTAGGCATTTCAGCTTTGGAAATGGGCCCATCTACCCCATGTATGTCAGAACAAAGGAATGGCAAACAGGAATGAGATGGGCATTTAAGGGAGAATCTCACACCTGCATCTTGAGTAAGAATACAGACCTTTTTGTTTTCATTATTTTTCATACCAGGAAATCTACAGGCATGGACCAATGGCTGTGCTAAAGACCTTCACTTGCATTTTTACATGTATTCTCTGGAACAAGCCTGCTTGTAGGTGGTCCTCCAAGGTGGCAAATATAGTACTAATTAAACTTTATTGTTAATTAATTTATTTAGTATTAAGCACTAGAATAGGTGTGTATGTGTAATTATTTAATCCTCACCAATCCAGCAACTGGAATTTAGCAAAGGAGAGTAACTTGTCCAAGATTTAACAGGTAGCAAGTGGTGGAACAGGTACCAAGTGCGAAGTTTCTGTGACACTGAAGCTCTGAAGTTCCTTCCCCTGGGTAAGTGTGAGCACTGAGAGTTTCTTCCATCAACTTTGTTTTCCTCTTGATTTGGAAATGGGAACACAAAGAGGTAAGGCGGAAAGTTGTCTCACCAGCTCAGGTCCTCTGGAGAATAATCCCACACTGGAAAAAAGTCATCAGATATTTTATCTGGCGGCATGTTTCAGTTATTTGCTTCACTGCTAAACGGAAGGAGTCTCCTTTCTCTCTGTATCTGGCAACAGAGCCCAGTGGAACAAGCTTTTCTATGTCCACGGGCCATGGCCACACCCTTAAATGAATGTGTTGGACTTGGGGCCTGTTGAAAGCCTTGGTAAATGCATACACACCAACACAAAGACAGATACATAAGGAAACCATTTGTGGAAAGTTAGGAGCTGACACAATGACTTAGGTTTTCAAATGAATTTCTGATGTTTATCTTTATGAGGCTGTTAGTACCCTGTAAACATTACTCATGATATAATCTAGCCTATACTGCAACTGGGTGATGGCTGAGGTCTGAGTTACAATGAAAGAATTGTGCAATATGGCATCCGATCCACAAGATGATAACAGTGCTAATCATTAATGGTAATTAATAAATCAGGTAGGAAATAGGATCATAGCTTCCTTTTCTTTTTTATCTGCAGTGAAAGATATAACATAATTCAACGAAAACAATTCATGAAGAAATGAACTACATGTTTCGAAAAGAAATTCCACTCAAGATTAATACGCTTGAGTAAATCCTAGAGGAAATTAAATTAGTTGTTTTAAAGGATAAATTCGTTGGTTCTGTTTGCTTGCTAGGCATTGGCTTTGGAAAACTACTGATTTAACTATGTAACAGTCCATACGCACCATGGTTATTGAGTGTCAGCTTCTAAGACTTCATACTGGGTTTACATTCTGTGGAGGAATATGTGCTTGTCAGTCTCAATGTTACCTTATGCTTAAGTAAACACAGGAGCCAAATAACCTTTTGGACAGATGAATAAATAACTGAACATCACAATTTAGTGTAGTCCTTAAGTGAGGAGTAGAAAGCGGACTGGGGTGGTGGAAACAACATTAACTCAATCAAATGTTCCTAGGAGGTGGCCCAGATTTTCTGCAGGGGTTCCAGGTATTTTCTGACCCCAGAAAGGCATTGAAAGAGTTTTGCATTGAGTTCTGAGATCCAAAGATTTTGTGATGGCTCATATGGGCCCATAATATCTGATCCTATAGACCCAAAATATGTATTCTTCAACCTTTCAATAATGGACAGCAAAATTGAGAAGTGTGAAAGTTGGCCCTGTTCTTGCCTGCCTTGATTTTTCTTCAGTGGACCTATTTATTGGGAAGGAGAAGTGCAGGGATTCCATACATCAGATAACAGAGGCATTAAAGGTTTTGCTGAATATACTTATTAATCACACTTCTGGTATGAAATACCTCTGTGTCACTGACTAAGTAATTGTCCACTCCTTGTTTCTGATTCTTCTTGTGAACTGAGAATATCACATTTTTACACGGTGTTTTGTTTTATTTTGTTTATTTAACATGGAGTAAGGAAAAGATCGATAAACATCCTCCCCCTGTGCAGACCTTGCAATGCGATTTCTCACTACTACAGGACTTAACACTAAAACTGCTCCATGTATCTCCACCTACCAAGTTAGCAACTGTGGTAATTGAAGGGGACTAAGGCAGGGCTGCAGGTCATATGTCATCACCTGGCATCACCAGCCACACTGAGGACTAGATTAATTCCCTTTTTGTGCAAATTGCAGGAAAACTTCCCCCATCTTGGATTTATATTTTTATTTCATGATTTGTGTCGCACCCATAGTGTCTCCTTTTTCCTGCATCTTGAATGATTCAAAGCAAGCTAGATTTAGAATATGATTATGTATAATTAATTCTACCTCAATCTGATACTCCATCATTCATAACCTTTAATGCCCTCTACCTACCAGTCTGTAATACAAACTAGCCGGCTTCAACTTGAGAGTTGGGGGAAAACATTTGAAGAAGCTGCTGAGGTCTAAGTGGTGAGCCTTAAAGAGGCTTGCTGGAAGAAGCCTTAATGATACAAACCCCCCTCTACGGTACCTAACCCCTCCATGCCTTTGCAATTAGATATCCGCTGCATGGTGCTCTGAGAATGTCTTCGAGGGAAGGACCTATCCCCCAAATAAAGTTGCTTTCTGGGATTCTCAAGAGTGTAAAGTGCTAGAATGTGCCTAGTGGCTGGCTGAGAAATGAGAAGAAAACACTTGGTGATGAGAATTGGGGGTAGAGCTGAACTTTTTAAGCTGAGGGGGTGACAAGAAAGAGCCCGGGGTCCATCCTGTCTGGTGAGCAGTCAATGCACTGCAGGCCTGCTCGCAGGCCAAGTGGGGTTGGAACATTCTAATTAGATTAGTGATGTTTTGCTAGAAGGCAGAAAGCTTAAAACATTAACTTTTTAAACAAGTACATCAGTTCTGAGTAAACATTATTCTTTTATTTAGTCGTATGGTCTGAGTCAGCCTATTTCCAGGACAGTGGTAATGCATGCGTTTGATTCCTGAATGCAAATATGCTTTCAATTTTACTATGCAAATCCCTTGACTCTGGTATGCCTCTCCAGGGCTTACAACTGCCTATCTCCTGCTCTCTTCTCTCCTGCTTTGTGGGCATATGAATGCCAGGCACCATCAGACAGCTGGTGGCAGTTTTTGGTAGCCCTGCTACAGATCACAGGGTCCTGTCCCTATGCATTAATGGTATTCCAATGTCTGTAAGAAAAAAACCCACATTTTGTCACTAAGTTCATGAAATTAATCCAAATTAAATAAATTTAATTTATCCAAATGTGATAGACATGAGTCTTACACAAAAATTGCTATTAGAAGCCCCAGAATCTAGACAGAGTTTTGAATTCATACCTATCTGAGTAGATTATAAGATTATTAGAATAATTGGGCAACTCTGTGAAGACCTGTTTGCTCAACGCAGATCTGTCATAATTCTCTCATCTGCCATACAAAGGAAGTAGCTCATGACTGATCCACACACACGCGTACCCTGATCCTACAGGAATTAAAGGAGATGCAGAAAACAGAGGTGAGCGGGGGCACATTCACTCACAGCCTCTCTTTCAGGAAGATGAAAACCTATGGGAAATGTGAAGTCTTCAGTGTCCCTCTTGCAGCATTACTTCTTGGTAAACCCCTAAAAGTGACATCCGACACTCAAGCCACTCACCATTCGGTTCCTTCTGTCTTCATTCTCTCCCCTGCCTCCCTTTGTACAACACAGAGTTGTCCTGCACAACATCACTAACCAGTCCCAGTGTCACCTCCTTAATGAAGCCTTCCTTGCTTGCATATACCTCATCCTCCAAAACCCTACTTTGGACCTGTGCAAACCTGACCACGATTGTGACACCCCTGCGCTCGTTCCCTTTAGCTGTTGTTGTATCACCAGGCATTCATTTCTCTCATCAGAACATAAATTCCTTAGAGGTCATAGATACTCAAATTCCTAAAATTTAACAGAGTAAAAACAGCACATGCATCCTACTGAATAAATATATATTGAATAAAAAAAGAAATGAATGTCATGATTTAGAACATTTCCTTTCATGAGGAGTAGAAAGTGGAAAGGGTAAGTGTGATAGCAGCCCTTGACACATAGTCACGTGCTCCATACCACCATGATCTCCTGAAGGGAGGGGCAAAGCTGCTTTGCCAGCAACCTCAGCCTCAGTTGCAGACACCACTAGTTTCCGGTGAGCGACTCTTGAGTTGCAGCATCAGGGTTTGTGCCTATGGCAATTTCTCTAATCCATCCTAAACCTATTTATATATTCATCCTATACCATGTTTTGGGAGTTGATAGGATTCAATTTGCCTAAAAAGCAAACGTATGCAGAATGTTATGGCTAGATTTTTTGCCCAATACATTTTACAGATTTCCACCAAATAACAATGGTTTTTATTTGACTTGGGGTACTGACACAGGCCAATGAATTATTTTGTCATAATAATGATCATTTTAAAAGCACCTACTATCATCGTCCCTTCAGCAACTATCAAAGCTATTTTAGCAGTAGAGATTAGGATGGATATTAATTCAGACAGAAGGAAGGAAAGTTCCATTCTCATATATTGTCATCTGGATGTTCATATTAGAATAACTTTATTTTTATCTATCTCATATTCCCACAGAAAGGCTCACAGAGACCAAATCTATTGTATTATAAATGAGAAAGAGACTTCAGAAGTCTCATGGGGCAAGTTCAGTGATTATCAAATCCACTGAATCCCAGTGTTGATACAAGAAGCCATTTGGAGTAGTTTAAGAAAAGGTAGAACTTGTAAGATCAGGATCCATGCCATCCTAGAGTTTATCCAGACCACGGGGAGCTGTCATATGCACAAGGTGACTTCAAAATGAGACATTTACTCATTCAAAACACAGGTCTCTAGCTACCAGCTACCTGGAACAGCATGGAAGACCTATGGAAGTGGTGTGGGAAGTCTTTGTAAGCATAATCTCATGTCCTTAAGCTTGTATAAATTATATATTACATATTTTGGAGCTTCCATTTAGCCAGAAGTCCACAAGTCTAGGTGGTATAGTGTATTCACTTACAGCAGAAGAAAAGCATAAATTAGAAGAGGTAGCTGAGACTTCTAAAAAGACCTGTGGAGTTAGGCAACAAACAATGTAGAGAGCCAACAAAATGTTGACTGAAGAGACGGCGCTCAACAAAGGATGCAGAAATGATTGACAGACACACAAGGTATGGGATGAAGAAGTACAAAGCCTGCTGAAATGGACAGCACAGGCAACTCTGTGTACATTAATAGGCTCTGAGTCAGCTCTGAGTGGGAGTCCAGGATGATGGCTACAAAAAATGGTCAGCTCTCTCCTGAGTGATTATATCCTGCAGATTAGCCACAATTACTGTTTAGGCAACTTAAAACAATACCCCTGTGCTGGTTGGGTTTTGTCAACTTAACATAAACATAGACATATCTTAGAAGAAGGAATCTTATTTGAAAAATGCCTCCATAAGACTGGCCTGTAGACAAATCTGTAAGGTAACATCTTGACTAATGAAGATGTGAAAGAGCCCAGTCCATTGTGGGTAGTTCCCTTGTCTGGGCAGGTGATCCTGAGTGGTCTAAGAAGGCAAGCTGAGCAAGCCAGTAAGCAGCACTTATAGCATTAGCTCCTGCCCACAGGTTCCCCTCCATACACACCCCTGCTTGACTTCCTGCCCTAGGTTCACTGAGTGATGCAGGGCAACTGTATGCTGAAATAAACCTTTTCCTCCCCAGTTGCTTTTGGTTATGGTGTTTATCACAGAAGTAGAAATCCTAACAAAGGTAGACTCACTAAACAGTCTCTTGCTCTTGTAAGATACTTCCTCATTCAGTATTTCTATTGCAAGTAAAACAAGCATTCAGAGGTGTCATCACCTTTTCCAAGTTATTCACATTTATCTCATGTAAGTATGGAGAGCTGTTGTTCTCACTTAGTGTCATGTTTGTAGGAATATATATGTGTTTATGCTTTCTACTTCTTTATACCATCCCAGCCACTTAAAAACAAAAACAAACAACACATAAAACACCCTGGCATACCCTTTTCTTGGTGCTCCTGGAATTAAAGATCTCCTTTCTCAAAGTTTCTCTGCCCTAGTTTTAATTCTACTCTATTTTCATTAATCATATAATCCAAAAAAATAATATTAATCTGCCCACTGTTGTTAGAAACAATTATAAGTATGTCCACACTTGTCTCCCGTAGCCACATTGGGGCAATAAACCTGCATTAGTCATTGAACATTGACAGTCTCATTATGTTTTTGTTCATTTTGATGCCTGAGCTTGACAAAGTAGCTTTTGATTCCTCAGGGGTGGGGGCAGTGGATGGGTAACGGCAGCCTCAGAGATGAAAGCCCTTTCAAGTAAAAGAATGCTGACTGGTGAGGGAGAAATAAAGCAGCCAGTTTGAGATTTTTCTTGTTTTCAAACATATTTTGCAGAGAAGACAGTGCGATGCAAATGGCATGCGGGAGCATAAACGGGGACACACTTTCCAGAGGAGCGTACTTCAAATACTCCCCACAGATGCTCTCTAATAAAGAACAGCCAGCCAAGTCCTGCTGGCAAGTACAGCTTCCTTTGGAGCAGAAGGGCCCTTTGTGAGACAAAGGCCGAATCCTAACCACCTGAGAAAACCTGCAGCTCCGACTGCCACCTTTGAGATGACCCTCCCATGTTCCCCACTTCTGGCCTTCTAAGTGCTGGCTTTGCGGTCTCCACGATCACATATGATTCTGAAAGGCTCAGCACCTGCCCATGCACAAGCATCATTTTCTTCTGTGTTCCTCATCATGCCACAGGCTAACAGGGGTCTGTTAATGTCAGGATTGCTGTGCTTGCATGGACCTAGCACAGGGCATGAATGGTGTTTTCCCTCAATGGTCCAGGGTGAGGAGAATGAAATCAGGAGGAATTCAAGAACAAGATGAGCAGTTGCAAGCATTGTAAGTAGCAGTGACAGTGAGGGAAAAAGTTTCAAGAAGGAATGTTAATGTAGCTAAACAACAGTAGCAAGTTGGGCATGGATTTCCTCCTATGGATTCTGTCACAGAGCCAGAATTCAGTAGGTTTACCCATTAATAGTCATATAATTCTTGTGCAGTGGGCACATATTGCCTAAAATGTTGGTTTTGTAGTTCACAACTAGGTAGGACCTTTAACGCCCCCCACCTCCAACCCCAGCTCCCACAACAGCCCACTGAGAACATTCTACCACTTTGAAAGCTAACTGGCATGTTGAGAGTTTGTAGCTCAGTTCCAGCTCCCTTTCACTATGCATTTAAACTGAGGTATGTGGTATCTTCAACAATAGGTTCGTATCCTCCTGTTTTGTTGAGCAGTCAAGAAGACTGTCAAGAACCTGTATGGTTTAGGGACCTCTAGGTTTCCCTGACCACCAAATTCTATGTAGATAGCCTGCATCTGGCAATAGGAATTGTATTTCATAACCCACTGCTTCTAGAAGCAGGATTATCTATCAATCAATCTCGCTTTTATATATTTTTATATAGTTTAATTGTGTTCTAAGATGGTAAGCTTTTATATAGTTTCATATAGTTTTAAAACTGGCAGTCTAATGAATGAAGTCTAATGAAGAGGCAGACCACAGAATGGAAGGAGATCTCTGTGAGGACTAGTATCTGGAATATACAAAGAACAACAACCACCACCACAAAAACAAGACATCACAACACCTAAACATCAAGAAAACTAACAACCTAATTTTAAATGCTAGATACGGAACTAATCCATTATCTCAAAAGCAGAAATGCAAATGGCTAGGGAATACTTTTAAAAGTGTTCAACATCCTTGGCCATCAGGGAAATGAAGATTCGAATTACTTCAAGATTCCTTCAGCTTATTTTCAATGGCTATCATCAAGAATACAAACAACAAACCAATGGTAGAGATGTGGCTGAAAGGGAGCCCTTAAATGCTCTTGGTGGGAGTGTAAATTAGTATGGCCACTTTGAGAATCAGCCTGAAGATTTTTCAAAAGAAAAAGCAAAAAAGCTAGAAATGAAACTGCTCATGACCCCACTGTTCGGTCCTGAACATATTCCCCAAAGACACTCTATCATACTACAGAGGTACTTGCACATACCTGTTTAGTGATGCTTTCCTTACAATAGTTAGAAAATATGATCGACTTACCTGTCCATCAACTACAACTAGATGTTGAAAATGTGGTCAAACTGAAGAGAAAAACAAAATTTGCAAATAAACAGTGGAACCGGAAGTAATTCACTGAGTAGGTAATCCAGATTCAGGAGAACGAACTCCACACATTCTCTCTTACTTGTTAATCCTGGTTTCACCTCTCTAGCTTGTTTTGTTTAAGTTAGAGGACCTGTGGAAGCCAGGTGACTAGGAGGGGGACATAGGGAGTGAGGAGGCATGGAGGCTGTCTTAAGGGATTGGAGAGAACAAAACATAGACAGACAAAGTGAAATTAGAGAGGGACACTGGGAGCCAAAAGGTTTACCCAGGGAGATAAAGATGGTATTGAAGAGAGGAAAGAATGGGGTAAGGGTTAACTAACATAAAAGATATGTGAAAATTATTTATCTTGGTTACTGAGTTTTTAAATGGCTCCTTAAATTTTGAACCAAGAGCCTCATCCATTCCCCATCTCTAACTGCATGGACACTTCTGTGAAAATAATTTATTCCTGTTACAAAATCATAACTTACAAAATCATAACTACGTCCCAATAAAGTGAAGCCAAAAAAGCACCAGGCTTTGAATCGGGCTCTGTGGTTTTGTCCTGAAGAAGTCACTGTCATCTGAAACACTGTTTCCCCATCCACAAAATGAAGATAAAATATTGCAAAAACTAAACAAAACCAAGTGAGATAGCATACCTGGAATTATTCTAAAACTAAAAACCAGTGTGCAGCTAAGGCAGCATCATGCAGCTGAGTCTTGTATGCTATTCTGTGCTCTTCCAACAAAACACACACACACACACACACACACACACACACACACACACACACACACGATGAAAGTGGCAAGAAAAAATTAGTTAATTCCATTAAAAAAAACAGTGACAATATTTACTCACTATTAAACTTAAAGAACATAGAACATTGTCATCTGAGTCTGGCACAGTTGAGAAGTTACCTGTGGGCTTCTTTTTACTAAGAAGATGAAAATTAGTCAAAATTACCTGGCAACTGCAAAACAAAGCGAGTGTTTACTAGAATATAAAACCACTTGGCTCCTGATCCTACAAATGAAAAAGTTCCAAGCACAAAATAGGAGACACATTAGTAATTCTGAGAAGCATGTGGAGACAGGAGAAGGAACCCTGGAGCATCCACTGACTCGAATTCTCCTCCTACTACTGGTGCTTACTGACAGAGTGAAGTTGAATGAGTCACGTGATCTCTAATCCTTTTGGAAAACTTGGAACTGGGCCCTGCTAGATAACAGAACACCAAACATTACAACTGCACTCTATTTCAGCTCCATTTGTTTCACTGACTCTCCTCAACAACTGCACGAGGCAAGTCCTATCATTATCCACACGGACAGATGAAGACAGGCCGTGAAGCACCACCATGTGAGGCAATGTATTCACAGTTGCTTCGAGCATGGCCTCCTGGGTCAAGGTTTAAGTACCAGTGCTGTGGATATCGCTCTGTATAAATAAAATGCTGTTTGGCCAGTGGCCAGGCAGGAAGTATAGGTGGAACAAGAGAGAAGAGAATTCTGGGAAGTGGAAGACTAGGGGAGAGACACTGCCAGCCACTGCCATGAGAAGCAACATGTAAAGACACCGGTAAGCCACAAGCCATGTGGCAAAGTATAGACTAACAGAAATGGGTTAAATAACAAGAAGCCTGCCATGGCCATACAGTTTGTAAGCAATGTAAGTTTCTGTGTGTTTACTTGGTTGGTTCTGAGCGTCTATGGGCCTGGCGGGTGAGAGAGATTTGTCCTGACTCTGGGCCAGGCAGGAAAACTCTAACTACATACCAGCCCTACCATGTGTTAGCTGTGCCACCTTGGGCAAGCTTCTTAATCTCTGTGCTTCGGCGACATGAGGGCACTTTTGAGCATTTGAGCATGCTTCAAATAGCACCCAGATCAAGATAATGACCATGCAAGTATCTGCTTAATAGCCACTCAAACTCCCAAAGCACAGCACAGACCGATGCCTATCTCAAAGGTCCCCTCTGGGTCTTAAGAGTCTATGATTTTATTAACAGCCATATTCCCCTATTGGCCTCTCACTGCACAAAGGCGGGGAACAGCAACTAGCTAAATGCAGGGCATTTGAGCAATAATGAAATGCTGAATGACTGCCCTGGTTCCTAAACCACATTCCCTAAGAAAACACTGCTGATGCTTTGAGAATCTGGGAATCCACTCCTGGGCATCTTTGAAAACAAAGGAAATCAGCACAATGTTTGTGTAGTGCCTTGACATTAAATCTGCAGGATGTTGCCATTTTGGGAGTCATTTGGAACCTTTAACATCACTTAAACATCGAGTTCATTTGTTCTGATTATCTGAGGAGAATAAAAAAGTTTTAGTCGTTTAATCCATCAGAATGTTTTGTACCGCAGGTTTTGATGACTTATTTGGAAACACTCATTTCCACGGTGTTTCTGACCATTATTTCAAAATCATTTCTGTATTAACTTCACGATAACCTGACAGTGAAATTGGCTGTTTACTAATGCTTCTATATTCTCTGATTCTTGTGTATTATATACCAACACACTACAGTTTAGTCAAATTTTAACTGATTAGGGGTAACAAGGTAAGCATATTTATTAATTTGCTTTCAAACACTCAAAGCAGTTTCTGATGTGTATGCAAAGTCTCTTATTGCACTATTCAGTGGAAAAGAATAAAGCCACAGGATCCCAGCTTTTTAGCAAGCAATTTTTAAGGGGAGCCAGGAAGTTGGCATTAGGAGTCAGAAGACACTGGTGAGTCAGCTAAACCCAGTTCATTATTGTGCTCATCTGACTAGGTGTCTTGCCAGCTACAGGCAGGTGTCAGAACAAGGCCGATTCGTCCTCCTTCTGCTTCAGGTCTCACTTGGCAAGCTAACCTGAATCATGGTTCATACAGGTCTGTGCACATTGGAAGGTCTTATTCCTGTGGCGGCCTGACCATATCTTAGTGCAGCTAATAAAGGGAGCTGTGCGAGGCTTCGCCATTCCTTAGCCCCCTTGCCTAGCCTACTTTCAGTGATAGTAGCTGACAATGTAATACTCATTCAGTGGCTGATTATAATTAAAAATATCAGAATAATTAAAGTCCTCAGCTTGACAAGCAGAGCCATAACTTTGCCTTCAGACATTCCTCTCTAATTAGTTAATTAATCCTAATGCAAATTATAAGCAATAATTAGTCAGCCAAGCTTGACATAAAAGTCTGCTGACTTACAGCTAAAAGGCTTTCTGGTTGCTGGTTTATGGTTTCTAAAGGTGCCTTTTGTCCACTCATGGTTTCTGCATCCATCCGACTTCAAACTTTTTGCCTACATGCAGATATTAAAAGCAATCTGAGCTGGAGAATCCACAGATATAAAAACCTGCATTGCTACAGGCACTGTTCAGTCTGACATAATAAATTGCAGGCTCAGTATCCATATTGAATATCAATATGGAGTGTATCCCACTCAGAGAGAAAAAACCCAAGTGAGAAGGTACAGAGGAGATGGGTATGTCATGATCTCAAGCATGGCCTGTGACATGCTCCACTGTGATGTGCACTAGGGTCACTTTGATACTTTTCAGTACGTCCCAAGAAACTGAGTCATAGCAAAACACACTGGAAATTTGATATCTAAAACAGAAAAGCTAATATTCGATCCAGATTTCCTGGTGCATTTGAAAAGATCTGGAATCTGAGATAATTTGAATTGTCTACTGGGAAATCCAGAGTTGACTATTATTTTTATTTATAACTGACATTAATAGGCAAAATATCCTTCTTTAATATCTACAGAGGTGGTATCAAGGTCTGGTTACAGAACACTAAATCATCAGTTATTGGACACTTCAAACCATGACTTACTCTACCACCTGTCACCCTACATTATGACTGTCCAGTAGCCAAGAAACCAACTCAAGAAAAGCTCATACTGGGGTACCAACAAACAAAAGAAGGAATCACCATGAAGATATACTCTTCACATGCTATCTTTGGCCATAATAGAACTAATATTTCCGGTAGGTTGATTTAAGCATGAAATGTTCTTCTCTCTGAATCCTTTCCTCTTGCCATGTGTCTTTTTTTCTCTTTGGATCTGGGCTTGTTTTATGGCTTGCACTGACCAAAGAGAGAAGAAGGGGAATGGGATTCAAGTTATAAACTTAGGCCTCAAGCTGCCTTGGACATCTCTCCTTGGTCTCTTGAAGCTCTGTCTCTTTGAGGGGATAAATTGACTGCAGCCCCTGAGAGGATAACAGAGAATGTGTTAAAGATCAGTTATCCCTCCTGGAGCTATGGTGTGTAAATGGGCACATCAGTTGATTGTAGGCAAATGAGAAAACCTAGTAAAGCTCTGCCAAGTCAACCATGACTATAATCTATAAACTTGTGAAATACATTTTTATTAAAGCATGATTTCCATACAGTAACTGTGTAACACAACCATGAACAGGATAGCTTTCTCTGGTGTCTCATACTTAAGGGAAGCGAGCAAGAGACTTTTTTACCTCATCTATAAAAATCTCTGGGAAGAGCACACCAATTAGTCCAATTAGTTCAGTGCCAAAGGGTCAGCCCTGAAAATGTACATACAAGTAAGATTATATAGAAATAACAGGTTAAGTATAGGGAGATACATAGATATATGCATATATGAATGCCATAACAATTGGTGGGAAAAAAAGGCCATAAATTTGAAGGAAAAGGGGAGTGTGTATATAGGAGAATTTGGAGGGAAGAAATGTAAAAAGAGCAATATTGTAATTATATTATGATCTCAAAAATAAAATATTCTTCAATATTCCTTAATAAGCTTATAAATATGCCATTTCTCTCCTCATCAGAAGATAAAGGGAAATTACAATATGTTTTTAATGTGAGCATCCTTCCTATAACCTCTCTAATTTCTCTCCTTTCACAAAAAACATTGTTCTAAGATTTCTTGGACTAAGTAAGACTCTTTCCTTAATACATCACCAATGCACTCTCCATGTCCAATTTCACCATAGCTTTCCATCCTACATCACCCTTTGAAAGTGTCAAGATACGTTCTTCCTCAAATTCCCTTGCTTTTCAAGCAACGGTTACCTGGCTCCCACCTCCACCATCCTACTAAGACTGTTCCAAACTGGCTCTAAATGGCTTCCTATTTGTCAGATTCAGTAATGCTCCCCTATTCTATCCTCTAGTTTGTGCACAAATTTTACTGAAATAGAATGTATGTAGATATATTTGCATAAACTTATATTTACACACAATGATATTTTACAATTTCAATATACATTTTAGTTTCCTTCTGCTGCTGTAAAAAGGATCAAAATTGGTGGTTCAGGAAGAGAAATATATTAAGATGTAATTGTACAGATCAAAAGCCCAGAAATGACTTTCAGAATGGAAGCCAAGCAGGTGGCAAACTTCGTTCTTTCTGAAGGTCGAGGAGAAGAAACTACTACCATCTTCTTTCTAGGTGTTCTGAGAGGATGCTCACATCTCAACAGTCCTTCATGTTCAGAGACATCATCCCAACCTGCATTTTACTGGAATATGTGACTCTGAACTGCGTGGCATCTTTCTATATAGACCTTAGTGGTGATAATGGGCCCATCTGAATATTTGAGACTAACAACCTCAAGATCATAACTTAAAAGTCTTTTTTGCTATGTAAGATACCATTCACATATTCCAGGATTTAAGTAATGGACATTTCTGAGGGGCCACTATTCTATTTAGGATAGCTTTTAACAATTACTCAAAACTCAAATGTTACTGGAACCCCCAAAAAAATCTCTTTATGTTTCATTAAAGTCATGCCTGTAGTCAGATTTTCTTTTTGGCCACCAGCCCCAAATAATGACATGGAGACTTATTATTAATTATGAAGACTTGGCTTTCTTTAGCTTAGACTTTTCCACAACTTGCTCTTATAACTTAAATTAACCTGTTTATTATTTTTAATTAATATATTGGTCTATGTTCTGCCATGTGGCTCAATTACCTCTCCTCTGTATCATATGTTCAACTTCTTCAGTGTCTAACTGGCATCTCTCACACACCTAGATTCATCCTGAGTTCCTCTCTCTGCCTGAAAATCCTGCCTACTCTCTCTTGCCTAGTTTTAGCCATTCAGCTCTTTATTACATCAATCACCACAGTGAAATATCTTCACACAGTGCAAACAAATATTCCACAATATCTGCCTGCCCCTACATGCAACCAGTATCCTGCTTTCTAACCCTAGAGATTACATTTGCTGAAATAATTCTTATATATTAATAATCATGCAACATATCTGGCTTTATTTGGTCAACACTGAGATTATGTTTGTTTTCACTATCATATGATATTCTATCATACAAACATCCTTCAACATGCTTTGCCTTTCAGTTATTTGTGAACACTTGAATCATTTTGGGTTCTTAACTGGTATAAATATGGTTGCTATAAATATGCAAACATATATTTGACAACACATACACTTTTTTCTTTCATTTGTACTAGGTACCATTTCCAATATGTGTGTGTGTGTCAAAATTCTAATTGCCTTCCTTCTAACGTCAGCTATCAGTCTTCTCTTACTATCTCACTGTTTTAACCACTCTGAAGCTTGTGATTCTTTACACTTTAAGAAAATCTTTGCCCATTGACTATTAGAACATTTTTTCCTAAAATAATTGTCAGTATTTCTATGAATCTTCTTCCTCAGTCTATATTGTTGCACCCTCCATCTCTATTGTACCCCACATTTGTTATCCCCTTTCACCTATGTCGCCTAAATTTTCTTTCAATTTTATTGTTTCCATAGTAGGGTAGCACAAAGATCAATATTACTTGGTTTCTGATAACTACTCCAACCCACCTGGAGGTAAAGACTTCCTACTAAAAATTGTCATCCTTAATCTGGACACATACATTTTCATTTCCAAATGTTCTTACTGTTAAATGAAGCATGCAGTAGAAACATAGGAAATAGAAAGTGGGCAGAAAAGATGTTTGGAATTTTATACTTAATGTTCTCTCTTGAAACTTATGCTTCCCATCTTCTGTTGTTGTTGTTTTCTCCTTAACTTGAGACTCTTAGAAGCCACACATTGAAAAACAGTGCCCAAATATGGAAGGAGAATAAGTACATAAACAAAGATATACACTTGATATAGATGAGAAACAAAGTTTCACATCACTAAGTCACAGGGATCCCGGGCAGTTTGCTGCACTGGTTAGCCTGTATAGCAAACCTGTAAACTGGTAGTTTCAAGTGGAATACTGTAGTAACAAATATCTTGACTATATGTGATCTGTGACAACAAAACAGAAAAGGAGCCTTGTGAACCTAAATCGTGCAGAATAAAATATTGAGCACAACTGTTACCTGAAATCCATGAGAATGAGCCCATGTATTCAGTTCAAATTTCTACAGGATTGGATCTGGTGCTGTTGACTGTGTATTACAAGATAATTCCAAAGGAGAAATTAAGTCACGAGAAATGTGCTTCATTACCCAGGCAGGATGCAATGGAACAGAGAACGAAACTCAAGATGGTAAAAACACTGGGAGAATCATTTTATAGACCCCAGGAAATAAGAAGGAAAGATTGATAAAATTTTTTGACAAATAAAAGCTGTTAATATCCAGCCTTGGGCAATGAATTGGTCTTCCCAGTAGAGCTAAATATCTTTAAGGTGGATACCTTTAATTTGAGAGGTAATAGACACAGGATATAGGGATGCAGAAAAATAAGTCAGATTTGAGGCAGGTGTTCAGGAAAGAAGTTAAGTATTATTATGCTTCCTTGAATTGATCAAAGACAAAGACAAATCCGAAATATCTTATGTTTGTATGGAGGAATTTTTCTTAAAAATCCTATGAAGCAGATATTAATAGTCCCTAACTAATCAATTTTGAAACAGCCCCCTGTTCTCCCTACCTTTAAAGAAGAAGGTATCTTCTAAACATACACAGCCCCAAGGAGGAAAGACTTTCCATCCATATTTTAGAAGTGTAGATGCATGATGATATACAAAATCAAACTTCTCTGGAGAGGAGAATCATGGAAGGAAATGGCAAGAAGTTACTTCCAAAGATCACAACTCAAAGATCTCATCAAACTACTTCTGTGGTTAAAAGAAACTTCCATTGCCTGTACACAGGACTCTTGGGGCTAGCCTGAACCAACAGCTATTGTGCTGGGGCACCTCCTAAGTGGCAGTTTATAGTGGTTGTTGTAATGCCCCCTTAGGTACAGTAAGGACTAAAGTATTGAATTTCTTCGATGTTATCAGTGATGAATATTGCCTTCAAGGGTACTTTTTGTTAATTGTTTCAGCTAAAGAGAGTTGCTGAAACCATTGCCAATGCTGTGCCTCTTTCTGAGTGTCACCCAAGTCCCCAAACCTGTCAGCCTAGGGTAGAAAGGTTCCACCCCCTCAGCTTCCCTTGGGTCAGTTCTGGGAGCTTCTGGACTCATCATGAACTTGGATGAACATTATCTTGAGACTACTTCCTTCCCTCCTCTCCTTCAGACACTCTGCATAGCAATATCTGCTGCAGCCTTGCTTCCTCGTGACCAAGCCACTGGCAGGCACTACATTCTCATCAAGTTGTTCATGCCTCTATGTCTTATATTAAGTGGGGGTGGGATGAGGATACCTTTCCTTCCATATTAAAACATGACAGTATCCTGTCTGGCCACCATCTGGAGGTCTGGGACATGAAGATTTTCATACATAGCAGTAATTGACAGGACTTTGGGGAAAATGTATGAATACCTCTTTACCACAGGGAGGGATGTGGTAAAGAATACCAGTATTCACCGTATCTCTTCTTCCACTGTGGAGTAGTAAGGGTCCCCTAACAAGTTCTGTCAATTTCAAAGTCTCCTTAGGGATAAGTTTGATGTTGCTAGAATATTTACTTTAAGAGTCGTTTTTTTTCCTTTGTGTCACCTGTCCACTCTGAATGAGTTCATTGTTGCCAATGAAGAGGACAAGGAGCTGAGTAATAGATGAGATGGGAAAAGGGAAGTCCTGACTATTCCGTTTCGAAGAGTGCATCTAACTTATGAAAACAACAGTTTTTCCACCTTAAAAGAAAATGTGTCCCTTATACCTATAGAGTTACATTGATCAACAAATCTCATATGTGAACTGAAAAAAAAAGTTTATTATGAATCTCCAGCAAGCCATGTTATATTTCCGTGAGTACAAACTCCATAAGGAAAAGAAAAAAAGAGATAGTAACTGTCCCTTTAATGGTTCTTGCTTCCCCATTTCCCTCCAGCATACACTTATTCTTATCATCCTCCTCATCCAATAGTATGTATTAAATGGTCATATTTGCATGGCACCGTACCTGTGATTTTCCATTTCTCTCCAAGGAAGATTTCCTGGTTTAGAAGTTTTAATGGCTGCTTCTTTGAAAATGTCTTAAGAGGGTTTTGACTGTAATTCCTTTTCTCCTAGCTCTTATTTAATAGGCACCAACGCCTATCTTTTGCCTGGGGTCTTGGGTTAGGGAAAGGAAGATTCATTAACCATGGTGAGTTATGGATTTCAATGCCCTAGCCACTCCATTTCTCATATCCAAGTAGATCATTTCCTCCCTAGTCCTTCCAAGCCCAAGGAGGCAGAGATTGTAAGTAGCCTTAATCTGCTTCATTAGAACATTTTTTAGCATTATAAGATTGATACCACCAATATTACCATATTACTTCTGGTGACATGTGTGGCAGAATAATAATGCACTCATACTAGCTGGCAGTAACGCAGTGATTGTAGTTGGAGTACTAAAGTAAAATCATATAATTTTAGAGCTTGGAGACATTAAAATTAATCTCATTTTCAGATACAGAAACCCATATCTAAAGAGGTGAAATCCCTTGCCTAAGTTTACATGCTATGACTAGTGTCTGACTCCAGTGATTGACATTCATAAGCTGATATGTCCTACCACTATAGCATTTCAAATAGAGCAGAATGATATTGATGAGATGGGTCTCATAGTTTTGGACCCAGGAACTGATAGCAGAGCCTCCCAAGGTTATGATATGCAGTTAATATAATATATTACAAAAGACCAGATATGTAGGTAGTCCAACGTGGACACACTTCCGTTGTACCATTGTCTCTTTTGTTTTCCTTCTCTATTTCAGTGAATAAATAGTATTTCTAGGCATTAGGTTCTGTAATAACAAAGGAAGATTCCCTCCCCATAAAAGCAACTGCATCTTCTCCTGGGAAGGAAGTGCCTCACCAATTCCCATAGTACTATCTGTCTTCCAGTGCCAGTTACACTCTTCAAACAAAGCAGATTATATGTGTTTCTGCCTCCCTCCAAAACAAAAGGCAACTAAGACTCCTCTCCAGAACTGGCTATATGGAAGACTATAAACTAGATCATCCACTTTTTAATCCTTCCCCAAATCATTGGTTCCCAACTAGGATGACTTTTGTTCTCTCCATGGGACAATCAGCAATACTAGAGACATATTCTACTGTTCCAGCTGAGGGAGTTCCTCAGTCTGAAGTACTGTGTAGGGACTGAAGAGCAAGAAGGTAGGACAATATTCTACAGCAGAGTGGACAGCCCCCACAAAACAAGAGCCCTGGTCTAAATATTCAAAGACTGAGGAAGCTGCTTTCAGGTATTCCTTTTTCTTCCCATAGCCCTCCACATTGTGAACCCAGATGTCAAAAATTTCTCTATCTCTCTCCTGACAGTAGAGGACTTTGGAAGACTAAATGAAAAGGAGCTCTGAGTCAGGAGTGAAAACTTTCCTGGCTTTATAAATCTAAAATGAGCAAATATAAACTAAGAATCATTGTTATGTATTTCATTGGGTTGATATAAAACAATAACAAAACATAACAGCAGTTTTATGAACATAGGACGAGATTCAAAAGAGGTATGCAGGTTAAGATGTTAAGATAAGTGTCAAGTGTGCAGGTGGGTTTTGTTTTGTTTTTGTTTTTGTTTTTGTTTTTGTTTTTTTTTAAGTTTTTGAGACAGGATTTCTCTGTGTAGTTTTTGTGCCTGGATCTTGCTCTGTAGACCAGGCTGGCCTTGAACTCACATTCGCCTGGCTTTGCCCCCCGAGTGCTGGTATTAAAGGCAAGCACCACTACTGCCTGGCTGCAGATGAATCTTAATAGCTAAAGTACAGGAAGCACACTAGAGTTAATATTGTAGCATAGAATAGAAATTTGTTCACACTTGACGCTCTTACCTTAAAATAATGAAAGCATGTGTTGAACACGTTAATTTGCTTGACTGCAATCCTATCACTATATATGTATGATATTGTATGCATTTACTTAAAACATCATGTTGTATATGTGAACAATATATAAAACTTAAAATAAATAAAATAAAATCTTGCTTATTTGAGTGTTTTTATGTTGTAAAATACAACTCTAATGTGTAGAGTTGCTGCAAATGCTAATTAACAGGCAAAGGATAGAATTCTATTGAGATTTCAGACACAAGGACAAGAGGTGATTCTGGCCTGAAATCTTGTCTAGCATCTCTCTGATTTTACAAGACAGTGGAAATTCCCTACTAATGTTCAGTGCATGTTCTGTTTTTAACATCTTTAAGCCCTTTGGAGCCCATGAAAACAGTTCTTAGTTCTAACTACCCAGTAGATATGTAGTGAATGATATATATAATCAATCAATAGAATTAGTTTCTTCAAAAAACAGAAAAGATTAATAAAGCTATAACAAAAAACTGATCGAGAAAAATAGAATAGCTAAATAAATAAACTTGGAAAATATTAGAGAAAATGCTACTATAGATTCCAATGAACCCAGAGGGTCATTAAGGAATACTTTGAAATGTGTATTCTAAAAAGCTGGAAAATCAAGGGGAGAGAGGAAGAACTGGGGTTGGTATCTAAAATGAAAATAAATAAATAAATAAATAAGAAATCACTATGAAAAAAAGATGAAGGAAGAACAAAGGGAGGGAGCAAAGAAAGAAAGAAGGGCAAACAGGAAAGAAACATTGGAACAAACAGGATTAAATACTTTTACATTTAAGTGAGCAGTACATGTATGGTATATATTTTCTTACCAATTTTAGAGTACATATGAAGTGTTTAATCATTATTTCCCATTATATAAAAATAAAATGACCAAAATATTGTAAACTTGTCACCATTTAAAGTAAATTCTGGTATTTGCTTAGTTAGAATTGTACTTTGCATAGTTGTCTATTTGGAAACATACTTTAAAATATATTTTCGCTATCCTGTTTGAAAAAAACGCTGGAAAACCTGGATAAACTTGTAAGCACAAAGTATCTACTAAAACTAACTCAAGATGATGTTATCAACTTAAACAGACCTATAATAAGCAACAAGGTAGAAACAGCTACACAATATCACCCTATAAAGAAAAGCCCAGCACTGGACACATTCATAGCCACATTCTACCAAACCTTTAAAGAAGAGTTAATAATAACCCTTTTCAAATAATTCCTCAAAGTATAAAGCTGAGGGACACTAAAATCATTCTGCAAAGTCAGTATTGCTTTAACACCAAAACCATAAATGGATATAATAAAGAAAAGGGAAGAAAACTTTAGAACAATTTCCCTCATAGATAAAAAAAAATCAATAAAATTGTGTAAAATCATATTCAAGAACACATAAAGATTATTATACACCATGGCCAAGTCAGTTTCATTCAGGGAATGTGAAGTTGGTTCACATACATGAATTCATAAATTAAGTACAGCACATAAATGGACACAAAAATAGACATATATGATTATGGCAATAGATTCATAAAAATTGACAAAATTCTTCATTTTCCTTTTTAAACAAGGTCTGAAGAAACAAGAATAGAAAGTACATATAAACATAATGAAGACTATTTACAAGAAATCTGTACCAACACATTCTAAATGAGAAAGAACTGAAAACATTTTCCCTAAAATCAACAACTAAGAGTTGGTTCTTAGAAAAAATATTAATAATATTGACAAACCCTTATCCAAATTAACTAGAAGATAGAAAAAGAATATTCAAGTCAACAAAGTTAGAAATTAAAAGGGGGACATAACAATAGACACTAAAGAAATCCAGAGAATCAGAAGGACAGACTTCAAAAATCTATACTCCAGCAAATTGGAAAATCTAAAAGAAATGGATAATTTTATCAATGCACACCACTTGCCAAAGTTAAATCAAGATCAGATAATTTAAACAGACCTATAACCCCTGGTGAAATAGAAGCAGTTATTAAAAGTCTCCCAAGCAAAAAAGCCCAGGGCCAGATGGTTTTAATGCAAAATTCTAAAGAAGGTTTAATACCAATACTCCTCAAATTATTCTACAAAAGAGAAACAGAAATGAATTCCCCAATTTATTTTATGAGGCCACAGTTACCCTGATAACCAAACCACATAAAGACCCAACAAAGAAAGAGAATCACAGGCCAATTTCCCTTATGAATCTAGATGTAAAAATTATCAATAAAACATTTGCAAACCAAATCCAAGAACACATTGAAAAGATTATCCACCATGAGAAAGTAGGCTTCATCACAGAGATGCAGAAATGGTTCAACATATGTAAACTGATAAAAGTATTCCACCTTATAAACAAACTGAAAGATAAAATCCATGTGATCATTTCAAACAAACTGAAAAATAAAATCCATATGATCATTTCATTAGATGCAGAAAACATATTTCAAAAAACCCAACACCCTTTAATGACAAAATCCCTGAAGAGATTAGGGATAAAAGGGACATACTTCAATATAATAAAGGCAGTGTACAGCAAGCCTATAGCCAATATCAACTTAAATGGAGAGAAACTCAATTCAATTCCAATAAAATCAGGAACAAGTCAAGGTTGTCCACTCTCTCCATACCTATTCAATATAGTACTTAAAGTCTTAGTTAGAGCAATGATTCAACTGAAGAAGATCAAGGTGATACAAATTGGAAAAGAAGTCAAACTATCTTTATTTGCAGATGATATGATAGTATATGTAACTGACCTGAAAAAATTCTACCAGAAAACCCCTGCAGTTGATAAATACTATCAACAAAGGAGATGGATAAAAAATTAATTCACAAAAATTAGTAGCCCTCCTATACAAACTCAATGGCTGAGTTGTATATTCTTAGTCATCAGGGAAATGGAAATCAAAACTAGTTTGAGATTTCATCTTATACTTGTCAGAATGGCTAAAATCAACAAAACAAGTGACAACTCATGCCGTCAAGGACACAGGAGTGCAAATTTTTACAGCCACTATGAAAATCACTGTGGCAGTTTCGTAGGAAGACTGGACTTGATCTGCCTCAAGATCTAGATATACCACTCCTGGACATTTACTCAAAACACACTTCATCCTACCACAAGGACATATATTTCATTGCTGTTCTATTCACAATAGCCAGGAATTGGAAACAACCTAAATATCCCTCAACAGAAGAATGGATAAAGAAAATGTGGTACATTTACACAATGGAGTACTCAGCCATTAAAAGATGACATCATGAAATTTGCAGGCAAATGGATGGAACTAGAAAATATTATCCTGGGTGAAGTAGTCCAGACTTAGAAAAACTAATATGGTGTGTGTTCACCTATATATGGATGTCATCTGTTAAGGAAATGACAACCAAGCAACAAACCATACAACCACAAAAGAAGGTATTAGAACCACAAAAGAAGGCACCAATTGTTAGGAAAGGGAAATAGAATAGATAATTACGGATGGATGGGGGTGAATAGGAGGATCAAGTGGGGAGAAGGTGAGAGGAGGTTGAGGAAGGAAATTCTGGGAGAGACTGGTAAAATTAAGGTGCATTTAAGAGATAGTTTTAGTTTTATCTTAATACATTTTATTTTGTCATTTTTTATTATCTCTAAAGTGCTTGCTTATTTCTAATGAGAGACAGAAAGAGTGGATCTTGATGGGAGGGGAAGTGGGGAGGAACTGGGAGGACTAGAAAGATTGGAAACCATAATCAGGATATATTCCTTAAGAAAATAATCTACAGTCAATAAAAGGGGAGGGGGAAACAAAGCAATTATCTAATTATTCTTTGTCAATAAAAACTTTGTCAGATATAGGGGTAGGAACCTGAATGATCACAGACTGGGTAGAAAAGTGACCAGTGACCTCTTTCCTTGATCCAAAAGGGCCAAGAATCTTTCTAAGCCCCAATCTACTACTTCCTATGTCTCTCTATATGTCCTTGGTCCTCCAAAACATCTATGGCTAATTTTGGTCAGCTAGTAGCTAGTACTACCTTCTGATTCAAAGTAAACTTTGTCGTCAGTCTCAAAAGTGTCAAAGTGAGATCAAATATTCCATAACGGAAAAAAAGAACCTGGAAAGCTTTCTCGTATTTAGTGGTCTTGTTCAATATAAGGACCTATGCTATAAGTATAGCTAAAATAAAAGGACAAAGAAGACAAGAAATAGAAAAATCAAATTACTCTTATTTTCTGATGACATGATCCTTACATGTAATACTCGGATGATTCAACCAGAGAACTCTTAGATCTGACGCTCACTTTCAGCACAGTAGCAACACCAACCCCTTCCACATCCCAGTTACAGTTTTCATGGAACTCCAGCAAACAATCCTACAAATCAAGTGGAAGCACAGGAGATCCCAAATAACCATGCAATTCTGAACGTAAAGAGCAACTCCTGAAGAATCACAATGCCTACCTACAAACTGCAATGTTTGGTGAAATAGAAAATCTGGAAAGGAGATCTGCCTGTGAAAAATAAGATGACATACAGTGTTTGTTTTTCTGGCCCTAGGTATAATATTTTCTAGTTCTATCCATTTTCTACAAATTTCACTTTTAAATACTGCTGAATAGAAGTCCGTTGTGTATATGTATTACATTTCAGTTATGTACAATATGATGGACATCTAGGCTGATTCAACTACTTAGCTGTTGAGAAGAAAACTGTATAGGGCATATATATACAGAGGTTTGAAAAGAAAAATGCTAGTGTAATAGTGACTTCGGCCAAAGGTTCTTACACTCTGCGTCTTGAAAACAGGACACAGATAAATGTGGCTACAACTGATCTGGAAGCAACTGTTCATAGTGCCAGAGTAACTATGGTAGCTGGCAAGGGAGAAAAATGTGAATGACCTTATGTGGCTGTGGTCTTAGTTCTCTATAAAATTGATCTTCTAGGCAATATTAGTGTCCTCTGCACATGAAGGCTACTTGCTGGTATTGCAAACCTGATCAAACACCTGTGACTTGAAGGTCACAGGCCCAAGAGACAAATGTACTACTGTTTTCTTTGTTTGTTTTAAATGGACTTCTAGTCAAATGATTTCACCGTCACCAGTGTAAAGATCACCAGAATGTAAAGCCTATAGGATGGGGGAAACTCAATCCAGTTAATGTATCTGATGGGATTAATGCCTAGCATATATGAAGAACTGCAAAAATTAAACATGTAAAACAAGTAACTAATTTAATAAATGATCTAAATAAATGAATCGAATTCTCAAAAGAAAAAAATTAAAATGACCAATAAATATTTGAAGAAGTATTCAATATCCCTAGCCAAATTACAACTGCTCTGGGATTCTATCCCATCCCATTCAGAATGGGGATTATTGAGAAAATGATGAGACTAACAATGTGGAGAATATGCACTCTATCCATTTGGAAATGAGTGCAACAACGATTAAATTCAGTGTGTTCTTGAAGGTTAGTTAACAACTCCAACTAGGACTATAGTGAATCCCAGCTATACCAGTCTTGAATATATACCTCAAGGATTCTAGGTCAACATACCACAAAGTATTTGCACGATCATATTATTCCTGCACTATTCACACTGGCTAGGAAATTGAACCAGTCAGGAATTCATGAACAAATGGATGGAAAAATGCAGTGTGTATTCACAAAGAAAAATTTTCAGCCAAAAGAAAAGGAAATCATGGTATTTGTAGGAAAAAAGGATGAGTAAGAAAATATTAAGTTTAGCAAAATAAGCCAGACTCAGAAAGACAAATACCACATTTTCTATCATATCTGGACTCTAGATTTGTATGTGTGCATGCGTGCGTGTGCTTGTGTGTGTGTGTGTGTGTGTGTGTGTGTGTGTGTGTGCGCGCGCGCGCATGCGCGCGCATGAGGGCATGTGTTTGTGTCTGTGTCTAGGTTGTGAGAGTAGAAGAAGTCTATGAGAAGGAAAGTAGCAGTCTTAACAGAAGGAAAATGGAAGGGAAATGAGAGAGCAACAGAATGCATGTGATATGAAATGTGTGTGATATGTACTGCATGTGATGTGAAAAGTGTGTAATATAAAATATATGTGATATGAAATGCATGTGATATGAAAGAGGGGAACTATTCAGAGGACAAAGCTAACCAGTTAGAGGAAACAGTATGGGGAATGATATAAATGGGATCAAAGTATAATGACATATATGTATAAAATGACATCATAAAACTCTTATTGCTTAGCATGTAAACTTAAATTTTATAATCCCTGGAGTATTTTTTAACTTTCTTTTTATTTATTCTTTGTGTCATTCACAGCATGCCTCCTGATCCGACTCATATCCATGCCCCCTGCCCAGAATAAAACAAAATAAAAATTAAGAGAAAAGGCGATAGAGAAAAGTATCTCATCATGGAAGCTATGGTGTGACACAGTGAGCCACGCAGAAAACAGCTTTATCCATACATTTTTACATGTAGGCTTCATCTCAAAGAATCGTTGGTCTGGTTTGAGGACCCTGATGTCTGCTGCACTATCGATGCTGGCCCTCACAGGGACTCTTCCTGGACAACCTGACTCTGCCCTATGTTGTGGAGCTCCTACAGCCTTGGGTCCACAGGACTGACAACCAACTGCAGTATTTGCAACAAGCTTAATCCCACCTTATACTAAGGAACATCTGCACCTTATAAAATTCTAACATTCAAAACATATAAAGAACTTCCACAAGTCAATAATTTAAAAAGCCAAATAATTCAGTTTGAAAATTGCCAAAGGACTTGAGTAGAAATCTGTCCAAAGCCAACATACAAATAGGTATATGGGAAAAGTTCAATATTACCAAGCATCAAGGAAATGCAAATGAAAACTTTGGAATGGGTCCTTGTACCTGTTAAAGCTGGTGTAATAACAACCATAGATCACAAGTACTGATGAGAAAGTGGAGAGAACCCTTGCTTGCTGATCTGAGTAATGTAACCTAGTACAGACACAATGGAAACACTGCAGAGGGTTCTCATTGAAAGTAAAATGTTACTACCATGTAATCCAGCAACCATTTCTGAGATTTTCTCTAAAGTAACTGAAATCAGAATTTGAAACATTTATTCCCCTCCACCTGTTCATCATAGCGTCATCCAGGGTAGCAAAGACATGAAAAACTAAATGTAAAATTCCCTCTCTCTCTCTCTCTCTCTCTCTCTCTCTCTCTCTCTCTCTCTCTCTCTCTCACACACACACACACACACACACACACACACACAGAGAGAGACAGAGAGAGAGAGAGAGAGAGAGAGAGAGAGAGAGTAGTTGGAATCTTAAAAGTTCTTATTAATAAAATCAAACCCGAGGCCAGTTATTGTTGGGGCAAATGCCAGTTCCCCAGCTGGTCTTGTTTCCTCAGACTGGAAGCTTCTGTGTCCTCATCCCAATGGCTCTCAGCTGAACTGCTGCTCCAAAGCCTAAAATCTTAACCAGCCAAAATGCTTAACTAACTTAGTTCCTGGTCCTCACTCCTAATATACCTTTCTGCTTTCTGCTATCACTCCCTGGGATTAAAGGTTTACTTTCTGGGATGAAAGGTGTGTGTCACCAAGCCTGGCTGTTTCCAATGTGGCCTTGAACTCATAGAGATCCACCTGGCTCTGCCTCCCAAGTGCTGGGATTAAAGGCATCTACCACCATAGCCTAGCTTCTGCTATAGCTTGCTCTGACCCATTTTCTAGCCATCATTATTGGTTCTGGATCTCGTGGCTGTCTGTTCTGTTCTCTGACCCCAGATAAATTTATTAGGGTGCATAGTATTTTGGGGAACACAATACCACAGAGAGAGAGAGAGAGAGAGAGAGAGAGAGAGAGAGAGAGAGAATGAGATTATGTAGTTTTAAAGAGGAGAATCTTGCCATTTATAATATGGCCTGACCTGAAGGATATTATATTAAATGAAGAAGGCAAAGAAGAAAAAGAAAAATATATAATATCACTTACATGAGGAATCAATAACAGCCAGACTTGTCAGAGGAGACAATAAAATGTTAATACCCAGGTATTAGGATTGGAGAGAGAGATAATGGCCAAAGGATACAAAATTTCAATTATACAAGGTAAGGAAATTCTCAAGATTTACAATATAAGGCGCTATCTAAACCTAAGAATATCACAATATGTACTTAATTTTGTTTTTTGTTTGTTTGTTTGTTTGTTTTGAGACAGGGTTTCTCTGTGTAGTTTTGATGCCTGTCCTGGAACTCACTCTGCAGACCAGGTTGGCCTCAAACTCACAGAGATCCACCTGGCTCTTCCTCCTGAGTGTTGGGAATAAAGAAGGTAAATTTTATGTGAAATGTTCTACACACACACACCTACACAGCAGGAGGAGAAAATAATAACTATAATAAAAAAGATATGAGTCAATGTGGAGGTGTGATGGATATGGCTTTGAAGGAAGTGATGGTTTTATGAGTTAATACTTAGCTTCAGACCCATGCAGCTGTATGTATTACACAAGTGTGACGTTCTCATGTATAAATCATCCACCAATCACATGGTACAAATAACCATACATAACCTTTGTGTCAGGTATCTACTGCTGGCCCTGTCTATAGTTGCTTTTAATCAGGGGGTCTTCAAACTTAAATTATTTTGGATTTCATCAGCAGAAATAAGGACAATACTCCCTGGAAAGGAATTGGAGACTCTCACACTCGCTGGCAAATGCTCTGGCCACCCAATAGTAAAAAGGAACATACACGTAGTTTCTAAATGTTTAGGAAATGCTTGTGTTAGTATTCCCAAAACCACAGAAACTTTCTGACCTCCATCCTTCAGGGACCTTTCCCTTGATGGTTGTTCACGGACAATTTACATCTGGAGGTTTTAACCACTTAACTTCCTGAGAAAGGAAGTTGAAATGACAAAAGCAAATGTGTCCCTAGCTCACGTATGGAAGTAGTTATCTCAGGTTAATTATTATCAAGAACTGTGCAAGACCAAGAATGAGATTAAACATTAGCCTGTGAGATATTTAACAGTGGGGTTCTACCATAAAAACAGAATATTATTCTTTCTAGTTTCTTTCCTAAATGGTTCCAAACTACACATGTGAATGAAGCTAATACCTAAATAATTAAATGATAATGCCATTTTTATTCAATGTAGGAATACACTTGAGAATTAAATTGAATCAGGATTTTTATCCCTTGTGGCACAATAACAATTCATGTTCAACCTTACTTAATATATTCCTTGGTTAAAAGAAAAATCCATCTGTATACTCATTGGCTTGTGGATAGTACTTGCCTGTTAAACTGAAGGGCAGATCAGTGCAAGAAGAGAAAACACAGTGAACTTGGTCTGAGCACATGGGAGCTCAGCTAAGAACAGCCCCACTGTCATTTTGTGTTAAGGTTCTTTATCATTTTTCTCCCTTAAGTAACCTGTGTCCTCATCCTTCATAGCACTTCACCCTCTAAAACTTATCACCTCAGGACCATGGTCAATGTGTTGTCATCTTTCCACAGAAGTAGTTGTATTTTCTCCCAGCCTCCACTGTGTCCTGAAATGTTCGCACTCTTTAAACATTCATAGTCCCCAGCAATGGTGGGGCTTGGGTCTAGGAACACTTCTTATGCTGAGCCATTTAATCTTCACAAAACTAACATAGATGGTTTTATTAGTTCTACTCGACAAATGAAGAAGCTAAGCCATGAAGTAAATAGATAATTCTGGTAAAATGTGCTCAGACGATCCTACCTATATGTATCTTACCAAAGAGCCATGTAAAAGATTCATAGCCATGATCATTGAGTTATTGCTTATCAGTTCAAGTACTCATTTGTTGTGAAAATTCTCTCTTCTCTTCTCTTCTCTTCTCTTCTCTTCTCTTCTCTTCTCTTCTCCTCTCTCCTCTCCTCTTCCCTTCCCTTCCATTACCCTCACTCCCTTTCTTCCTTCTTTCCTTCCTTTCTTCCTTTTGACAAGCTCTCCTACATATAGTTCAGACTTGCCTTGAACCCACAATCTTACCTCAGCCTTGAAAAATGCTAGAATCATGGTTGTACACCATCATATCCAACTGGTTGTACAACTTGTAAATGTCATTTTTCATTGTTGAAACTCAAGAAGAAAGATGAAAAATAAGAAAATTCATAAACATTTTACTCCAAAGGGGAGTCTACAACTCTGATAAGGGTTTGAAGGTAAGAGAGGAAGGGGTGCTTACACACTTTCTGTCCAAGGGCAACTGTGTCTCTCCAGTCTATTATCCCACTGGGAAACTAAAGAGATGATTTAGCCACATTCTTCAATACTTTTCCATTCTCTTTATTTTATTTACTTTGACATCAGATTCCAATCTATGATTCTATGCTGAGGCAAATCATTGAAGTAGTTTACAGTCATCCTCTGATGTCTTTCTTTTATGTTGCTTCCAACAGTGGCAATAGTAGAAAGCAGCATGGTGTGTGGCTTTAAGATATGATGTTAATGTAGATCTCATCTATTTCTCCTTCACTGGGTGATCCATGCATCCTTCCTAGAGTCCTCCCTGCTAGCTAGCCTCCCTGGAGCTGTGGGTTACAGTCTGGTTACCCTTTCCTTTATATCTAGTATCCACTTATGAGTGAGTACACACCATGCTTGTCCTTCTTGGTTTGGGTTACCTCACTCAGGATGATATTTTCTACTTCCATCCATTTGCCTGCAAATTTCATGATGTCATTGTTTTTCTCTGCTGAGTAGTACTCCATTGTGTATATGTACCACATTTTCTTAATCCATTCTTCAGTTTAGGGGCTTCTAGGTTCTTTCCAGGTTCTAGGTATTATTAATACTGCTGCTATGAACATAGTTGGGCATGTTCATAGCATGAGCAAACTGGGAGTGAGGAGGGTAATGGAGAGCAAAGGATGGTGGATGAGAACATAGGGGAACAGGAGGTTCAAGCTAGAACAGGGATGGAGTGGGAGAGCAAGGAAAGAGATACCATGATAAATGAAGACTTCATGGGAATAGGGAGAAACAGAGTGCTAGGGAAGTTCCCAGGAATCCACAAGGATGACCCCTCCTCAGACTACTGGCAATAATCAAGCGGGTGCCTGAACTGGCCTACTCTGGTGATCAGATGGCTGAATACCCTAACTGTCATCATAGAGCCCTCATCCAGTGGCTAATGGAAGCAGATACAGAGATCCACAGCAGGGCCCCAGGCCTAGTTCCAGGAGTCCAATTGATGAGAGAGAGGAGGGATTCTATGAGCAAGGGCCATGGAGATCACGATGTGAATACGTACAGAGATGACCAGCCAAACTAGTGGAAAGGCATGAACTGTGAACCAATAGCTGAGGAGCCCCCATGGTATTAGAATAGGCCCTCTGGATGGGTGAGACTGTTGTTTAGCTTGAACTGTTTAGGGACCCCCAAGCAGTGGGATCCAGACCCATCCCTGGTGTATGAGCTGGCTTTTTGGAGCCTAGTGCCTATGGTGGGTCACTTTGTGCAGCCTTGGTGCAGGAAGGAAGGGCTTGGACCTGCCTCAACTGAATGTACCAGGCTCTGCTGACTCCCCATAGGAGACCATGCCTTGGAGGGGGTGGGAATGGGAAATGGGTTATGGGGAGTGGGGGAAGCTAGAGGGTGGGAGGAGGGAGGAGAGGGGATGGCTATGGTTGGTATGTAAAATGAATACAAAATCTCTTAATAATAAAAAATAAAAATATGATGTTAAAATTAAAAAAAAGGGGGGGGTGCTCGAGAGATAGCTCAGCTGTTAAGAGCATTGGTTGTTCTCCTAGAGGAACTGGTTTCAATTCCCAGAACACACGTGGTGATTACTCACAACCCTCTGTGACTACAGTTCTAAGAGTCTGGCTGGGCGGTGATGGCACACATCTTTAATTCCAGCACTCAGGAAGCAGAGGCAGGCAGATCTTTATAAGTTCAAGGCCAGCCTACGCTACCAAGTGAGTTCCAGGAAAGGTGCAAAGCTACACAGAGAAACCCTGTCTCAAAAAAACCAAAAAAAAAAAAAAAAAAAAGAGTCTGATACTCTCTTCTGGGCATTGAGGGTATCAGACATGCACATGGTGCACAGATATACCTATACAAAAACATTTGTACACATAAAATAAAAGTAAGAATGACCCAAAACAATCTGCTGAAATATTGGGCAAGATTTTTTTAAATATGTTAAAAATAAATTTAAGCTTATTTAACAACAACAAAAAAATGTTTATCAATGAAACCGAAAAGTGCAATGACCCTGTATTCATTCTGAAAAATATGGTTCCCATGAATAAAACATAAATACAAAATATTAATCAGAAGATAGCACTTTCTATAAGATGTTAGACAAACTTATAAAGACCATACATTGATACCTCCTCCAAAGAACAAGGAAACAAAGATATGTAAGCATTAAAAATATATATTTGCAAACTTTAAAGGCATCAATTAAATTAGCAGACTTAAACCTAAGTAAAATTATTCACCCAGGGAATTAAGGGAAACTGTCTTTGCCATGGGGCATTGGCTGGATTGGAAAATTCTGGCTATAGAGTTGGTCAGGTCTCTACATGGTTGAAAGGCAGGGTTTCCCCAAAGTAAGGAAGCTAACCAGAGATGTTCACCCATAGTCAGTTGCTTCACAGGCTACCTCCTCAGAGTAATTAAGATCCCATTTTCCCACTTCTCCATTAAGTTGGGTGGTTATACTTGGAGGAGGGCAATCATGACTAACTATAAACCTACCTTCAGTGGGCACGGGAACACAAAAATCTCACCTCCAAAATACAAGGAAAATCATGTGCCATGAATAAAATTACTTTTAATCAGAGCCAATCTGATAGTACTATTAGGCACTTGCCAGGAAATAATGGGAACCCAATATCTACTTCACATTATGTTGCTGAAATAATTTCATGTATGATATTCTAAGCGAATAATGAACTTATTCCTGAGTGAGCAAACACAGCAGGGATACAACATGGGAACATCAGCCAGAGAAAATAAACAGGAACACCAAAACACTGGAATTACCAAAAAGAAACATTGGGTTTTCAGACAGAGGTAGAAATAAGCATTTAAAACTTGTGGTTTTTTTATATTTAACTATATGAAATACATATCTGCTGAGCTCTAATAAATATTTAAAATATGCATGATTTTTTTACATGTATATACATAAATGCTTGTGACAAATATGGAAAAATAAAAATAAAAAATTAACATAAAATTTAAAATACAAAATTGAATTTTACTTTCCCTTAGGTAGAAGAGACAATTAGAAAATTAGAGCAATTGTCCAAATTATGGAAGAGAAAATTAAACAATGAAAAAGAAGGTAAGATAAAAGTGGATTTTTAAGATGTGCAAGATGAATTTACCTGGAATCCCAAGTGCAATGGCAAGTCAACAGGAGGCAGAAGCAGCAGCTGAAGAAGCAGAGGTCAGAATTTCTTAGATATAACAGATCATAATTCATGGATTTAGGAACACAAGCTTCCAAAAGCAACATAAATAAAATAAGTCACACATAGTCAAATAATAAAACTTCCTGGAAGCGATACACACAAAATATTAAAAGCATGCTACAACAAATGAAAATTATAATACCAAGAGATTGCTTAAAAACAAGTAAGAAACTTTCTTGTGAAAGAACAAAGTTGCCAGAAATCTGTGGAATGGCTTCTTTCCAGTACACTTGAGAAACCATAATCGTTCACCACCAAAATACCTGAAGAATGAGAAAGGCAAAGTCATTTTGTCTTTTTCTTCTCCCCCACAGAGCAGTGCTGAGCACTAGCGGAGCTCATGAAGGGCACAGAGGAGATGCATTTCTACAAAAATGAAGCTGACTTTTAGATGAAATGTGACAAGTAAGGAGCATGAGGAACAGGGGCAAGGTGGGGCAACTAGCGATAAATACTGAATAAATGAAACAACAGTGGTTTGCAGTTTCCACATTCAAACCAGAAGTGAAAATGGATACAAAGCTAATATGAGAGCAGCTCCATGCCCTTTGTTGTCAGCCTGGAAGGTGAGAGCAATGATTAACTTTTAGCTTTGACAAGTTAAATATGCATGCCGTAATTTCCAGAATGAGCGTAGAAAGAGAAGTGTAACCTTTAAACCAACAGGTATTTAAATTCAATGAAACGTGCAAAACCAGGAGAAGAGAAACTGGATTACCCCACATGAAGGCAAGAATAGAAAGAAAAATATGAAACCAGTAAAATATAACATATGTAAATTACGGATATGATCTCACACACACTAGTAATAATTAGCATTAACTATAAGTAAGGTGAATATTCCTCTTAAAGGTGAATATTATGGGACTTGAAATATGTGTGATCCAGACATACTTAAAATGTGACCAACAAAACTTGAGAAACATGTTCTCTTATCTATATATTAAAAAAATAGAAATATTGAACTTCTTTGTGACCATAAAGCAAAACAAAAATAAAGATTTCTCACATGTTAACATCAAATAGTATACTGCTCAATCAATTCACAAAATAATGGTGTACACAAGTAAGAATTATTGTAGGTTTGGAAAGTAAAAAAGACATGTCCAAGAAGACATAGGTCCGAGAAGAATTCATAATGTAAATTAGAAAATAATTTAATGATTCATAATGATATTATTACCAAGAGAGATGCAATGTCAGCAATTTGAAAGAGAAAACTATAGCAGCCCATGTGGATTTTGTAAATGAAGAAAGTTTGACAATTAATGAATCAAAAGTATTCTTAAGATACTGGAAAAGAAGAAAAAGTAGAAACAAAACTTGAAGATGTAAAAATAGAAAGCATCCAACAAAAAAAGTCAATGCGTGCACGCGCACGCGCGCGTGCACACACACACACACACAGTGATTCTTTCAAAAGGCTGACAAGACAAGAAAAATAAGATGTCATTGACAACCAGCATCAAGTCCTAGCAGTGGGATACAGTAAGAAAAGGCAGGTGTTAGAATGTTAAAGAGAAAAGAACAAATCTTTTATGCCAAAGATTTGGTAAAAGTAGACCCAATGGACAAACTCCTTACCTGTTTATTTGTTTACATAGATAATGTAACAACAATGGTTAAAGAAGAGAGCATGAAATTGGGAGGAACCCAAGTCTGAGGCAGACATGAGAGGGGATGGAGGGGAGAGAGGAAGGGGGAAATGACTTACAATATTTTAATTAAATAAAAAATATATTTTTAAAAAAAACACTGAATAATAGGGCTAAGGATGTAGCTCACTGAAAGAGATTTGCCTAGCATGTCTATGCCCCAAGCTCAATCTTCAACACAATCAAATGAGAAAAAAATGACATTAGTGAAGAAATTTTAAAACATTGCATATTTGCTGGGTGGTGGTGGTGCACCCCTTTAGTTCCAGGATTTACTCAGGAGGATCTCTGTGAGTTTGAGGCCAGCCTGGTCTTTAAAGCCAGTTTCAGGACAGCCAGAACTGTTACATGGAGAAATCCTGTCTTGAAAAACAAAACAAAAGTATATTTAATTTTATTCTGCTATTTCAACCTCATTTTAAACAAATAAAAACATCATGACAATATTTGACCTAGGCCACAGTGTTAAGCCTTCCCTAAGATCTCATGGCTTCTATTTTGGCATTACAGGGCAGTTAAAGACTCTCTAGTACTTGGAAATTGTTTCCTGCTGAATTTATATTAATTTTCAGTATAAAACATAACTTCCTGTATTATTTACTAAGACTTTCTCCTTGGCTCTGATTTGTATTCTGGGAGATAACTTTGGCAAAACACTCTCTTCCCAGGAATATGTCTCATCTCCTAGAGTTACATAATAGAAATCGGTCTATGAAGATGAATACACCTCCTTCCCTCATCTCCCAGATCTCACAGTAAGAAATTATCTGCCATCTTTGAACTATTACATAGTTCTTTTTCCATCTCTTATTATTTATAATAGGGCTTGGCAACATGTTTCTATAAAGTGCCAGACCTTTGAACTTTTACATAGTACTTTTTCCAACTTCTATTATGATTTATAATAGGGCTTGGCAACCTGTTTCTATAAAGTGCCAGATAGCAAACATTTTAAGCTTTCCAGGTCATGTGGTCTCTGTCACAACTACTCAACTGTGTCATTTTAGGGCAATAGCAGCCATATGTAATGTGCAAACAAATATGTGGCTCTGTTCCAAAAAAGCTTTATTTTTTAAAAAGGCAGGTAGATAGGATTTGGCCCATGGCCTTGCCAATTCTGATTTATACTAATGCCTTGAGCAGTAATTAAATGTCTAATATTAGATTATGTTCTCATTGAAAGTGAAATATGTATTTTGTTAAATTTTAAAATCATACCCAACACTTTGTGAACACTTAATTTTTCTGGGCACAAAAATGAAATAGTTTAGATGAGTGCATTGACTGAATTTGCACAGAAAATAGGTGTTCTTTTTATCAGGATTTATAAGATAAGGGAAAGTAGCACAAAGGCAGAAGGAAGTTCAACCAATTAAATGATAAGACCAGGACTGGATCCCACTGTGTTTGACCCTAGAATTCAATCCCTGTTGACTACCCACTATTACATGTTATTGGGAACATATATTCCAAAGTAATGAATGAGTCGATGAAACACTATCTGTTTAAATGATCTCTATAAAAACTTGTATTACTAACTGGAAGTGATGGTGCACACCTTTAATCCCAGCACTCAGGAATCAGAATTACATGAACCTCTGTGAATCCAACGCAAGTTCGAGGACATATACATAGAGAGATCCTATCTCAAAAGAAATAAACAAAACAAACTTTAGATTGCTTGGTTGGAGAGATGGGTCTGCAGTGAAGAACACTGTTGCTCTCGCAGAGGACTTAGGTTCGATTCCCAGCCCTCATGGGATATTGTGCAATGATCTGTAACTCCACTTCTCAGGAATCCAGTGCCCTTTTCTGACTTCCATAGGCATTAGGCATGCACATGGTGTATATACATACATGCACACACACACACACACACACACACACACACACACACACACACATGTACAAAATAAATAGATCTAAAAAACAATTTTAAATCTTATGCTACTCAAATAGAACTGTGGTAAAGAAATCTAAAATCCAGTGTTCTGTTCACTGTTAACATATCTTCTCAATTAAAATTAAATGGAGTCTGGAGTAGCTATTTCAAAAGGGAGCAGTCCTGGATATGAATTAAATGGTAAATTTAAAGGAATTGACCTGTTCCAGAGGTGACAATAGCTATGATTCACAAGAAGCACAACTCTACGCTTCAGTCAACTATTATAAACAGGTCTAAGATGAGAGTGTTAGCCAAAGGAGTGAAGAGAACAGGAAACAAGCCACGGTCTCCCTGCCACAAACAGCAGATTCAGGATCAGGCTTCTACTCTCCAGAATTCCAAATGGGAAATTAGACATGTTTATCAAGAATTTGAGACACTCTTCAATTTAGGTTTAGGAATTTAAGACTAGAAACACAGAGGGAAACTGGGTATTAAAGTTGGACTAGACAAAGAGGCAGAGGTCTACCAACAAGCTGGAAATTGTTAAGCCACAGGAGGATAAGCAAGGGCTAAGTAAGAACTTCCTTTGCCAGCTGAAGAGCCTGGGGTTAGAGGCTCCTAGGAGAATGATACAGGTCTAAAAGTAACAATAATTTCATCAAGCCTATAGCCCCCAAGAGTAAAAAGGCATAACTTCCTTTGCATAGCCCTAGTCTGCATGACACAGTTCTAGTAACTAAATGTATACTTCATAAAATTTGATTGGCCTATTGAAAGCCTTCTAGGATATGTATAGAAACTAATGTGCAAGTCTTCTAGCCCACATTTTCACTTCTCTATCATCTTCTATATGTAAGTTTTGTGCATTCAGTTTGGCTACTCCACAAGTGTGCACTTCAGAGCCTTCTACTCTTTGTATGTATTGTTACATTAATCCACTTGGAATAATACAACAAAACATTATCAACTACATAGTGATACATGGCAGACAGGTTGTTTCTGGTCCTATAGGTTTGGGAATCTAAATTCAATCCTCCTGCAGATTCAGTGTCTGCAAGGGGCCTATTCCTGTTTCGTAGATGCCATATTCTCTCTGTCTCCACATGGCAAAAACAACAAAGATATCTAAGATGTTAATCTCATTCCTAAGAGCTCTGCCTTCATGATCTAATGGCTCCCACGGTGCCATTCTAGTGGCATTACCATTCATGACTAGGTTTTAACATACAAATTTGTGGAAAATTAAACACTCAGACCAATGTAGTGGCAATCTGTTTTTAAAAAAATAACTTCTGTGTTGGTAGCATAAGGTGTTTCAGTGGCTACATGTTTCAATAAAATAAATCAAGTAAATATTAATTTGGCTAAGGGGAAAGGTCAAAGAACATAATGTCATCAACTCCTTTCAGCAACACATGACACAAAATTAGGAATACTGTAAAAATTAATACTTGCTCAAGCCAGAGTTAAGATTTTTATCACCGCATTTAGGCCTGAAATCTTTCTCATATAAAGTTATGGAATGTCCCCATTCACTGAGCAGTTTATTTTTTCAATAGCTTTCATCCAATTCATGTTCTTATCTATGGTACGCAAGAGCTGAGTTAGACCTCCAGCTGCATTAAGTAATGTTAGTAGATGATTTGTGTTAAATTCTCTTCAGTCCCCAACAGTTTAGGGTTGACTTTTAAGTTTCATAGGATAGATTTGGGGAGGGGTGTGTGTGAACATCAATCATTTAGATGTGTGAAATTCATGTTTCAAAATATAAAAAATGGCCGGGCGGTGGTGGCACACGCCTTTAATCCCAGCATGTGGGAGGCAGAGCCAGGCGGATCTCTGTGAGTTCCAGGCCAGCCTGGCCTACAGAGTGAGTTCCAGGAAAGGCGCAAAGCTACACAGAGAAACCCTGTCTCAAAAATATATATAATGTAAAATCTCAAAGAGTAAAAGCTGGTTCAAAATTAACAAGCCATTTTTTTCAGCATCCCTCAGTTGCCTGTGGTTCCTTGTGTAGGTTTGAGTCCACATGGTCTTTCCTATATCTTATTTTGCATGTCTAATTTTTTATTTATTCTTCTCTCATATATTACATTGTGATCACAGTTTCCCCTCTCTTTTCTCCTTCTAGATGCCTCCCCCCACCTCACCTCTCGCCCAGATGCATTCCTTCTCTGTGTGCCTTCAGAAAAGGGCAGGCCTCCCAGGGATATCAACTAAACATGGCATGTCAGGTTGCTGTAAGACTGACTAGGCACATCCTCCCATATTAAGTCTGAATGAGGCAATCCAGTAGGAGGAAAAGGGTCCTTGCATGGTTACAAAAGATGGCTGGTTCATACTTGGTATCCCCCATTGCTAGGAGTCTTCACTAGAGTATTCTTGGTAGATTCCTGGGAATTTCCACTGCACTAGATTTCTACTTTGCCCCCCTCCCAAATGCCCCCCAGTTCCAGTATTCTCTCCCAGTACACTCTCCCTCCATGCTCCCCAACCTGATTCCTCATGTTTCTATCCCCACCTGCCACTCTCCACTCCTGAAATCTATTCTATTTCCCCTTTCCAGAGAGATCCATGAGTCTCCCTGTGAGCCCTCCTTGTTACTTGTTCAGCTCAGGCTTAGGCAGTCATGTTAGTGAGGCTTAATGTGTATAGTTTCTGACATTCCTGGGAGACATAATCTCACAGTAAACTTCCTGTTGTGGTTCTTAAAATCTTTCTGCCTCCTCTTTGGCCTTACGAGCAAGAGTTGTATTGTATCCATTGTGACTTGGCTCTAAAACTCTGAGTTTTGATTGGTTGTGGTTTTCCATAATGGTCTCCTTCTGTTGCAAAGAGAATTTTCCTTTAGGAGAAATGAAAATTAAATTTATCTGTGGGTATAGGGACTAATATTTAGAACGTAGATAGGGACCATGCATATTTACTAAAGTGATGGTTGTAGGTGCTTTTCAAAGATCCATGATTTCACTATCCTTGGGTAAAGACAACTGAGAAATGCTGAGAATGGGAAAAATGGCCTTTCCCAGGGAAGAGCACACAAATTCATTATCTAACACCAAATGATTAGCCCTGAAAAAATACATATAAGTAACATTATGCAGACTAAGCATACTGTACTTAATTATGTAGTTAAATATGTGTATATATGTGTGTAACAATATATGTATATATGTTACATATTATATATCATGCTATATATTGTATATATGTAACAACAATGAAAAAGAAGCATTGAATTTGAAAAAGAGCCCTGAGGGCTACAGGAAGGCTTTGGAGGAAGAAAAGGGATGGGGGATATGATGTTATTGTATCATAAGCTCAAAAATAAAAGAAATATTTTAAAAATAAAGTAAAATGAAGTTAGTTCATTTGAAGAAAATAAAATGATCCAAACTAGGAAAATCAATCTGCTACCGTAGAGTATATGCATTTGATTCATCAAGTTATTCTGTGACTTTTTACAAAAGAGATTTATTTTCCCCCTTTTATTAAAAAATTCTTGCAGCTGGAGAGCTTCTCTCCAGGTCCCACCAAGCCCCCACAGTCCCACAACCCACATATAAAATAATCACTCAGATACTTACATTACTTATAAATTGTATGGCCATGGCAGGCTTCTTGTTATCTACTTTTACTATCTTAAATTAACCCATTTCTATTAATCTGTAACTTGCCATGTGGGTCGTGGCTTACCTGTACCTTACATCTCCCTTGTCATGGTGGCAACTGGCAGGTCTTCCCCTCAGCTTTCCACTTCCCCCAATTCTCTTCTCTTTGTCCCGCTTATACTTCCTGCCTGGCTATTGGCCAATCAGTGTTTTATTTATTACCCAATCAGAGCAACACACGTAACATACAGAACATCCCACAGCACATTCTAGAGGGCTGGAGAGTTGGCTCTGTAGCTAAGAGTGCTTCTTGTTGCAAAGGACCCAGGTTTGATTCCCAACACCCACATGGAGGCTCATCCTCTCCTTGGGCACCAAGCATGTGTGTGGTACATAGAAGCACATACAGGCAAAACACTCATACATATAAAGTAGTAAAAATAAACCAATGGTTTTAAAAAAAAAAAAAAGATTCTATTCTCATTCAATATAGCTTAATTGCAATTTCTCCTCCATAACCTCCTCCCAGTTCCTCCCAATCTCCCCACCCTTTCCAGATCCACTCCCTTCTGTCTCTCATTAGAAAAAGAACTGGCTTCTAAGAGATCAGAACAAAAGATAACAAAATAAAATATAAGATAAAACAAGAACTATTACATCAAAGTTGTACAAGGCAAACCAACAGAAGGAAAAGAGTCCCAACAGAGGAACAGGAATTGAAGACAAACTCATTCACACATTCAGGCGCCTCATAAAAACACTAAACTGAAATCTATAACATACATGCAGAGGACCTGGTGCAGACCTGTGTCAGCCGTGTGTTTGCTGCTTCAGCCTCTCTACATACAATCTTTCATACAACCTATGCTAGCAGATTCAGAGGACCTCTGTAAATTGTTCTCCTGGTGTCCTCTGTCCCCTTTGGCTCTTACACTCTTTCTGCATCCTCTTCTGCTGTGGGCTTCCCTGAGTTCTGAGGGGTGAGATTTGATGGAGACATCCCATTTAGGGGATGTGTGTATGTTACAAGTTCTCTCTTTCTCTCCACACAATGTCTGGCTGTGGATTTCTGCATCTCTTCCCATCTGCTGTAGAAGGAAGCCTCTCTGATGATGACTAAATAAGTTACTGACTTAACAAATATAGCAGAATATCAGGAGTCATTCTATTGATACTTTTTTTAGACCAGTAATATTTGGTTTTACCTTAGATCTCTGGGCTATCTTGTCTCTGGTTCCTGATTACTCAAGCAGTGTCATATGTGTATTCCATTTTGTGTAGTGAGTCTTAAGATAAACCAGACATTGGTTGGTTACTGTCTCAAGGTTTGTGCCACCATTGCCATAGCATATTTTGCAGGCATGAGAGATTATAGATCAAAGGTTTCCAAAAGAGAGTTAAGCAAATAAATATGTGTTTGTCCTAACTAGCATAACAATAAATGCAAAAAGAAAAGTAAGTCAAGCTTGAGGAACTAATAGTTTAACTGGAGTTACTTATTTACTTACAGAAGCATGGACAACTTAAAGGTTGTTACACTACTAAAAAAGAGAATTGTTCTTCCTAGTTATTGTTAATTCTTGTATATCTTTGGTAAGGAATAAGTTCTTGTGCTTGGCCTTCCCTTATGACCAAACTGATGAATCATCTCTTAAGCCATTTTTCCTGAAGTAATATTAGATGGTCCAAATTTTGTGAGGGACTAATACGGCTAACCACAGATGCTCTGGTTTTAAGATGGCAGTAGCCATGTCAAACCCAGACAGGGTTATGAAAACACAAGTCCACAATGCTATGCAAATATAATCATTTTCAATACATTAACTGCTGTGGAACAATCTCTGTACACAGTAAATATGTATTGCTCTCATGGTTAATAAAAAGCTGATTGGCCAGTGGCTAGGCAGGATTTGGGGAGCAGAAAGAATACTAGCAAGGAGAAGGACAGAGTCAGAGGAGTCACCAGACAGACAAAAAGGAAGCACAACATGCAATAGAGGTAAAAGCCACAAGCCTCAGGGTAAAACATGGATTAATAGAAATGGGCTAATTTAAGTTGTAAGAACTAATTATCAATAAGCCTGAGCTATTGGCCAAGCATTTATAATTAATAATATGTGTCTGAGTAGGTATTTGGGAGCAGCTACTGGGACACAGAGAAACTCCCATCTACATTAACAATGACTACTTGTACCTACTAGTCAGTCATCACTGAATCTCTTCAACATTGATATTAAAATAAATAAAATACCTTTCCAAGTATGCAAATAGCCATTATTTGGCACCCAGCATATTTTTCTTCTAACTGCTCTCTTTTTGACGAAATAATGAGCAGTTTGAAGAGAACATCTGAGCTACTTATTCAACTAGGAATATTGATTCTCCCTGCAGAAGCAAATGGCCCACCACGAACTAAAAATGGTAGCTTGTGAACTACTGAGATTATTTTTAGACTACCCCTGAGATCATGAGATTAAGTACCTGCTTGTGATTTTTAGTATAGATATGAGATATGAGTAAATGTAGACTGAAAGATCATAAACACTAGCAGAATTGGAAAACATCACATGCTTTGACCTATGGTCATTATTGTGCCTTTGTAATCATTTTATCTATAAAACCAAAGAAGCTCTAAATGGTAAAGAAAGAGCTCTAAAGTGGCCTCCAAGATAACTCTCACAGGATAACATGAATCTAAAGTTATCAGTTTGGGTTATTCAAGGAATCAGACACCTGTCCATGGATAACATGAGACTACAAATTTATCTATACATATATTTGAGGAGGTTGAATAAAGACTAGGAAGAGGAATGGTGGAAACTATTAAAAATCTCCATAGAACACCAGTTGATGGGCTACATCTTCATTGAGAAAGTAAAATATAAGGAATTGGAATGTCAAATCCCACAAGTAATCTACTGCTTAGAGGTATGCTCTTGTCCTCCCATACTTATATTCTGAGGGAGTCCCATGATGCCAATTAACTCATCATACACAGAAAGCTTATTAATATGACATTCTGGAAAATCAATAAGAACAACAGTTCTGGTGCTCTATTGCCCAGAAGAAGATTATTGACTGTATTGAGGTACAGCTAGGGAATGAACCATGGTCTCAATAAGTAACAAGTGAATAAGAAGATTGTAGGAAAAGAATTCAGCCCACACACAGTCTTAGAAGATTAGTTGCAAGAAGGTTCTAAAAGCAAAAGGAGGAGAAAGAGAAGGGAGATGAAAAGAAAGAACAAGACCAGGATGAGATTAAAAATATTTATATTGACTTTCAACCTTATAATCATATGTAATATCAGTGTCATTGCTTATGTATCCATAGTGCTTAATTCACACATATCAAAGCACAGTTTCATTTTATTTCTTAGTATTCCTTAGGATATACAACATGATGTCCTGTGCCAAGTGACAACAGCAGTATATTTTCTATTATATGGATTAGGTTAAGGAATAAGCCAAGTATTTTTACCTTGGCTGAGTATCTCTTAAACTTACTCTTAAAGCACCTGGGGTCAAAGTTAAAAGCAAGTAGGGCAGAGCTAGAGCCCTTCATGGAAGATGGAAATGTGCTCAGCTGGCAACCCAAGCGTTCAGGAAGGAAGGCAGTCACACTGGATGGTCAGGCTGTTTCCACAACCTTGACTTTTTGTGAGCTGTTTGTATCAAGGTGGCCAAGAATATTGGACACACATTGTATACACATATCAACTCCTATCTACTTAAATAAAATTCGATATTTCCAAATATAACTGAAAATACTCCTAAGGATGTATTATTCACAAAATTCCTAGTCCATCCAGATATTTTATGCCACTTTCTGGCAGAATGGAAGTCCTTAAAACCTGGTTTGTAAAGGTTCCAGTAAACTGGTTCTATGCTTAATGATTGGAGATAAGATAGAAACCTCAATGATCACAAGGTGTGAAAGAGAAGCAGAGTTCACAGGTTCATCCTCTACAAGCAGCTCAGAATCCCTTAGCATTGCTGGAAAAGGAGCATTAGGCTCTTGTTGGGTATTGCATATTCAGTGCTCAGAAGACTAGGAAACTCAGGATAATGAGAAGCCTATTGTATTGTAAACTCAGTTAAACTATTTCCTTGGCAAATGTAACTCAGCATCCTAACTCTTACAAAATCTTCTCATTTTTACATCACCCCCCCCCCACCATGCATTTGCCTTCTGCCTGTGGGGCACTGTTGATAAATCTCAAAATCAATGGAATGAAAACATATGAGAATTTCAACACATTTAACTTACTATTGTGTTTAATCTCACAGAACTCCATAGCTATATTCTTATAAAATAAAGATTTCAAAACAAACTCATATGCATACAGAGAGCCCAATGATTATGTGTTAAAAACAACCATTATGTAAGATGAATTGCTTAAAAAAAAAAAAAAAAAAAAAAACAGAACCAGATATTGGTGTTAAAACTGAGAGAACAGAGGAATAGGACAAGCTACAGCCAATCTCACCTCACCAACTCCTCAGCTTCCAAAGAGACCTTCTCCCGGTGTAACCAAGCCTTTATGCCCTTCTGTCCCTGCCATCTCACTTCTTCTCTCTGCTCAGCTACATCACTCTCTTCCAGCCCAGCCCTGTCATTTCCTTTCTGTCTGTAAAGACCTCCAAACCTTTATGGTTAACTAGTGTTGGAATTAAAGGCACATGTCACCATGCCTGACTCTGTTCCCAGTGTGGCCTTGAACTCACAAGATCAAGATGGATCTCTGCCTCCTGAATGCTAGGATAAAAGGCATGTGCACCCATTGCCTGACTTATATGTTTAATATAGTGGCTGGCTTTTTCTTCTGATCTTCAGATAAGCTTTATTAGGGTGCACAATATATCACCACACCATTCATCATATATAATCTACCAAATGCCATGCTTTCCTTGAAAAAATGGTTTGGTTTTTGTTTTGGTTTTACATAATATTTTTATTGATTATTTTGGAATTTCGCATAATGTACCCTAATCACTCTCATATCTGATGAGTCTTCCCTGGTCCACCCTTCACCACTGTGACCTCCCTCAAAAAAAAAAAAAAAAAAAAAAAAGAAGGAAGAGGAAAAAGAAGAGGAAGAAGAAGAAGAAAAGAAAGAAAGAAAGAAAGAAAGAAAGAAAGAATGAATGAATGAATGAATGAAAAGAGAAAAAATACAAGTCTGATCTGTGTTGCCCATATACTCACTGGAACATGTTCGAACTCCAAGTGGCAGCCTCTTAAAGAAAACTCTGTCCACTGGGAGGTAGTGGTGAACATCTTTAATCCCAGAACATGTGAGGCAGAGGTAGGCATGTCTCTGTGACTTTGGGGCCAATCTGCTTTATGGACAGACAACCCTGTCTCAAAACAAAACAAAACAAAAATGAAAGAAAGAAGGAGGAAAAGAGAAAGAAAGGAAGGAAGGAAGGAGAGAGGGGAAATAAAGGAGAAAGAGAGAGAGAGAGAGAGAGAGAGAGAGAGACTGAATCCTTTCCCCAGCCACCCCATACTTCCCAGAAGCCATCAATTGTGGAAAGCTACACTTCAGCATCCTTATCATAATTTTTAAGCATTCTCTTTGATGACTTTCTGTCTGGGCAGTTACTTTTGGGGGGTGGAGGTGGGGAATTCCTATTGATTAGGCCTTCCCAGAAGCCTTCTATGTCCCTCTTTCTCATCTATGGATCTGCAGTCATCTACACCACTGCAAAAGCAGCTTCCTTGCTCTTTACAGTCAGTGGTAGATTATCAACATCCACACGATCTCCCTCATCGGCATATGGCTCTGACCTCAGCATGGTCTCTGGTGGCAGCACAGACCATGGACATCAACAGAGCCCTCTGCCATAGCACGATCTCCCTCATCGGCATATGGCTCTGACCTCAGCATGGTCTCTGGTGGCAGCACAGACCATGGACATCAACAGAGCCCTCTGCCATAGCACAGGCCAACATGGCCTCTGGGGCAACATGAGCCATGGACACCCATATGGTCTCCAGCAGTAGCCAGGCCCGCAGACATCAACATAGCTTCAGGGGGCAACACAGAACACAGATACTCAAATGACCTTCTGTGGTAACATGGCCCATAGATATCAACATGGCTTCAGGAAACAATGCAGATCATCCAAATAACCTTCAGTGGTAACATGGGCCATGGACATCAACATGACCCCCAGCTTCAGCAGGACCACATACCCCAACATGGCCCACTGGTTTTTGACCAAGCAGAACATGGGTTGCCAGTTGTTCTAGGAGGATAGAAACCAGCATATTTACTGTCTTTACTATTGGATGTAGGATGACTGGCTTCTCCCCAGAAAGGCTATTATGTTAGACAAATGGCCAGTGAACAGCAGTGTGTGCTTCCTAACACAGATAATGGGAATCTACAGTGTAACAAGCAATGATACTCATTAAGGACTGAATTTTATTAAATGTGGAACAGATAAGCTCTGGATAATATTTTAATTAAGAAATAATTCCAAGTAAAGTCTTATGTAGCTGTATAGCCAATAAACCACAGCCATGACCAGCATGGCAAAATATAACCGAGGGTGCAATAGTGTCACCTGGAGGTAACCAACAGATACCTAACTGGACTTATGGTCCACTTCATAGGAGGGAGTTAATGCTGGGCACCCTGGCCAACTACATACAACTAGTGAGATCATGAACACTAGATCCGAACCTACTACAGCCACTTTCCTAAACCACTGCAGTTTCCAACTGTATTATATATACCTGTCCTTATATCCACACCTAAGGGGAACACTCACCGCTCAACAAAGTTTTTTTTTTTTTTTTTTTTTTTTTTACAGCAGATAGAGACCATCACAGAAATTCACAACTGGTCAAAATGCAGAGAACTAACAATGGGGTGTGCATTCCCAATTGATACATCTACAACACAACCCCTACACTTAATGCTCAGGAAACATCATAAAAGAAGGGGCATAATGTAAAAGCCAGAGGACCAGAGCAACCACTGTAACATAGTGTCTTCTGTATATGATAGGGAGATGTACCCATGAGATTTCAACAATATGGCTTCTTAAACAAGACCTGTATAAAGATGACACCAGTTGACATTCCAACATGAATGGGGTAAATCTTACAAGACCCCACCCCTAGATCAAGAGCCACAAGCAATCAATAGCTACTAAGAGAGAGCAAATAAGTTTTCTCTAGGGACAAGCCCCCAGATAGGTTATTCAATGCCAAGTGATTATCATTAAACACACACATATATATGAATAACACTAAATGGGGTCAGTAGGTTTTATATGTGTGTATCAATAATTAAAGAAGTCTTCATAGATTTGAGAGAGAGTCAAAACAAAAAAAAAATTGGAAGGGAAGAGATTGGAAAGGTAAAAGACAAAGCAAACAATCACATACATAAACTGTAGCATAAACAAAAAAGTGCCTCTCCACTGGACATGTAGGACTATGTAATAATCAAGAATCCAGAAAGGCTTCATCTCCTAAAGATAAGCAGTGGGTTTCAGTCACATTTTGCATAAGGGGTAAGTTAATAATAAAGTGAAGGGTCAATATCAGAAAGTTCATAAAAACAGCATTATAGAGACACCATGACCAATAAGAGAAATTTTAACTTCGTTTGGAAACCACACAAAGGACAAAACTTCATTACAGCACAAATGTCAAGAAGCAAGAATGACATTGATATTATATAAACAACTTTCTAGAACTACAGTGGTAGACTGTGGAAGACAGGCTCCTTGTTTCTGAAACTCACAAACAGTATATTATCAAGGGGAAATCTGGACAATGAAACAAGGACTCTGAGGATATTCAATAATTTGTAATTACATGTAAATAACTTGTAAAGATGAAATTTTAAAAGGAAATTTATATCAAAACATGGTACTTGGCAAAATGAGACACTGTCTAAATAGCACATGTACATATGACTTTCTAACATAGGAATCAGTGAGTTTTTTCTAAAAAGGGCCTGGTAAATATTTAAGTTCTGTCAAATATAGGATTTCTGGCACAACCATTAAAATCTGATGTCATAGACTTAACTAAAGCAAACACAGACATTATATAAGGGCAAAAGGCTAGTGGAGTTCCCATCAAACTGTAGTCACAGTAATAGACTGTTGACCAGGTGTGGCCCATGGTCTATGCTTTTCTAGCCTCTATTCTAATGTATTCTGATGCAACAAGTCAGTATTATTATTCTTAAAATGTTAAAATGATTAATATGAGTTGAAATACATCATTGTTCGAGACAACTTGATTTGCTGACTTCAAAATGCATCAGAGGAAAGAACTTTGGAAAGAATTTTCCAATCTTACCACATTAATGCTGCTGATACCCTTATGCTATTTAATGTCACACTTTACATGTTTCATTGGTGTATAAAAAACTACCAAGTGGAAAAAATCCATTAAATGATTCAAAGTGGAAAACTCAACCACTATAGTTTATCTCCAGGAAGATAATACTAAACCTTATCTATTTACATTCAGCCAGGGACATATAGTTTTATTGCTTACAGAATAAAAACATAGAGTCAAACTAATGATGAAGATGTTGAAGTTTCCCTTTGGATGGGTTTATAGTCCGCCAATGTGGAGTTCACAGCAATAGGAGCCCACAGGAGAGGAGAAGTGATGCAGAGAAAGGTGATGGGTTTCTCTATAAATAAGCCATCCAATTGTAATAGAAAGGTGGGATTTCACAGATGAGGCTGTAAGTGGATAGAATACATAGATGTTTTCTGATGAGATAATCCATGGAGTGTTATCTTTTTGACGAGTTTCCAGATAAACCTGGTTTCCTGTTATTTGAGTGTACAGCCAACCAAATGCATCTTTATCCATTATTATTTTTTTCTTCCTCTGGCAGCAAAGTATCAAATGGAAGCAATTAACGAAGAAGAGGTTCATTCTGGCTTGCAGGTTCAGAGGAACAGTCTATGTTGGGGAAGGCTTGGAGCCTGGACCAGCTATGTCTGTGTGATGCATCACTGTCCTGTTAATATAAGGCAAAGGAGAAGGCAGAGAGTTATATCAGAGCTAGGCATGAGTATAACCTTGAAAGCCCTACCTCTAGTGATATCTGCCAGCCAGGCCTTCCAGAAGCTCCACAGCCTTCAAAATAATGCTGGGAAACAAGTCTTCAAAGCAAGTAGGGACATTTGATATCCAGAGGAATACCCAGATGAATATGACATACTTTCTAACATCTCTGTGCAATGGAATCTTACATAGTTTAGTTTCCAAACTGCTATGACCCTTATTTCTATCACTAATTTGATTGTGATTTGAGTCTCACTTTGAGTGAGAATTTCCCATACTTAAAAAAAAACTTAAATATGTATGTCACACGTTTTCATCTTATTTAATTTTTCTATCTAAAAGGCTTTAAATAGACATCTATGATCAACTTTTTGCCATCTCTATTCCAGCATAGATTGGGCTACTGCGAACTTTGCTAACAACTGGGTCAATCCATATTTAAGGATGTGAGGGATGGTCTCTGACACCACTATTATGTCTAGATGGAAAATTCACAATATCCAGGAAAGTATTCAGTTCCTATTCTACTGCATACTTGTCTTTCAGTCCTAAATTTGTTGACTGCATGAGCAAAGGTTTTTGGTAGATTTTTAGCTCCATGCCTAGTGATCCTTATATTATACTATTTGAAGCAGAAGTGGCATAGTTTCGGATTTGCTTGAGTAAATTATGTCATTGGTAAACTACTCAGCCAATTACTTTAATTAAAGTAGTCACTTCCACATCCTGTCCTGGGCTTTTTGATCTGCTTTTTCCTGTCTTTGTACATCTTTATTTGAACTTTCATGGCCAAGGACTTGACTATGCTGTAGACTCCTCTGTTCAGATATTCCCTGTAATCTAACTTGTGTTCCTTCATGCGTTTCTTTCTGTCTGAACTCCATCCATGAGTGACTTTCCTATTAACTTTTCCTCTTGCTGCTACAACAAATTATCCCTGATTTAAGTGGCTTAAACCAATTTGAATTTATCCACTTGCTATTCTAAAAGCTGGAAGTCTAAAATCACTTTCACTGAACTCAAATGAAGATGTCAGCAGAGTTAGCCCCTATGGAATAAGTTGTGGTTGGAAAATCCATATTCATGATTCTTCTCCCTTCTCATACTTCCAGTGTCCTTTGTGTCATAGTCCCTACTTCCATCTTTAGAACACCTCATTCCAACCCTGTTCATCATAACTCCTTAGCCTCTTCAGCCTCCCTCTGATCAGGGTATAACTAATGAGTTACAACATACTAGAACAGCCAAAAGAATCTCCTCACTCAAGATTCTTAATGTCACTTATCAAGCTGCTTTTTTAATCCAAGGGTAACCTTCAGGGTTCCAGAGACTAGAAGTAGGGTGTCTAGGAATGTATGTTGCTTCCTTGGTTATGCATTCTACATTCCAAGGATCTATGCATCTCCTCATGCAAATATACCTTTACTTCCATCCCAACTTACATAAATATCTCAATCCATTTCAACATCTCTTCAACTATATCCTAGAGCTGAGTGTAGAATGGGGCCTCTACATAGTGCCCTTTGGCTATAGCTCTGGCTGCCACAAAAATATAATCACCTCATTTCTCTCATCAACTTTCTCTCCAAAGTTTCACAGTTGTTTCATATACTTCTTCGATCTCCTTCAACTGCTTACTCTGCCATTACTTTTTCTCATCTCTGTCCCTCAGGCATTAACCTGGCTGTGACTAACTTCCTCGGGAGCCTAAGTTACTATGAAGCTTTTAACTGATTTCCCTGTCTCTAACTGTCTTAATCATACCAGTCAGGATGCTGTTGAAGTGGAGCAGACAATAGTGATTAAATCCTGAACTGGAATACTAGTAATAAGACAAAAATGAGAAGACATATTTCAATGTTCTAAGAGAGGCTGTCTGAAGTAGTCTCACCATACACACATATGAAAAGTGAGATTATGGGTGTGATAATTAATTGTACAATCATTTCATAATGCATATCAAAATATTGTTTTATACACTGAATATATGTGTATATACAATATTGTCAGGCATAGTTCAATAAGACTAAAATTTTTAAAAATGATAATTAGGAGGAAAGATTGATAACAAACTGGCATGTGTCAAGAAGTGAGAGAACTGGAAGAATGCAGAAAGACTTCAAGGTCCAGTGTGAAAATCTAGGTGCATAGCATGTTCTTAATGAGGAACAGGATTATGATGTAGGATGAAGCACAGGGGATGTGACAAACACATTCATGGTGACTTTGGAGATCCAGTAGTACATTCAAGAGATAACACCAGTAAGTAATGGTTTCTGTGATGAGTCAAAGCACCTCACCATGATTGCCGATGAAAACACATGCACATCTGAGAAACTACAGGACAGACTTGGGGGATCGGTATGTATCTGGCCTATTGCAAAACATTTTACTCTTTTACCAGGTATTGTTAGCAGATTTAATGTTTTAGAGATGTAATGTCATGCCTGGAGCCAAGGGACCAAACCAGGAAAATTAAGCCATCTCCTCACTCAAGTCCAGGGTGATGTGAGATCTGAGGGAATAATGAGTCAGATACAAACGGAATCCAAGTCATCAAAGACATCAGGATATTTCTGACCCTTCTATAATTTAACTACACAAGATTGTACATCATCTTCATTTTCCTAATAAAGCTGTTCTTTAATCTTTTAAAATGCAATGAGCACTTGATTATGCTGTTCTAGAACTCAAAATAGAGATCCATGATACAGATGCCAATACAAAGCTGTTCATCTTCAGAATGTGGATAAAGTCCTTGGCTTAAATAAGATCATCTGAGGACAAGTGTAAAAGTGGGAAAAGACAACCTGAAATAAAAATGACCTATCCCATATGTATGGTTTACTGGAAGAACTCCAGGAATCAAAATGATAGGACAAAAGGAAAATGCAATGGAAGGAAGTTAAGAATATTCAGTTACACAAGCCTGCTCCCTATCTCCATGGGGCAGAGAAGTTCGGAATCCATTAGCCTTCATGGTATGGAGAAGTCTGAAGCTCAGTGTAGGGATTAAAGAGTCTATTGATGGTGAGGAAACAAGTAGAGTATGTGGTCAGGAGAAAACACTAACAAAGCCTCAAGACAAAAATAACAAAAGAGCTGAAAGATTAAGAAAAGTCTGATGATTTAACAAGCTTATTTTTCTTGTTAAGATATGGGAAATCACATTTGTGTAAATAAAAGAAAAGGCTGGAAAGTTGAGAAAATATTTCTTTTTGATTGAGAAAGGAAATAATGGGTAAGAGACGTAGAAAAATTAAGAGGATCTTTAATGTGAATAAAAGTCTCTAAAGACAAATGTAAACCTGTGTTCTTGTAAAAGAAAATTGAGAAATAATGTTTTAATATTAGTTTGAATCTCAAAGAATAGATGACATCCTACTTGAGAACTATGATTGTCTCTATGAAATCAAGGTAATGTCATCAAATCCTGAAAAAAATGTAAAAATGTGGGGTAGCTATTCTTAGGAATGACTTCAGACTCAGGATCTCTGAGTGGAACTAGAGCATTTGATTCCAAAAATAGCAAATTGCAGCATTTCATCAGGAAACTCACAGTCATGATGTTTTACTCTATCTTTTTGTATGATATAGAACTGTAAGGTTTTCAGGAAAGATGGTGGGAGCAAAGTTCACACAGAGAAAAATATTTTGAGTACAGAACCCTCCCAAGTGTTTGTCATTTACTGTAATGTAATTCAGAAAGTCAGGGGAATTTCCTCATATGTGGTGTCTCTGAAGGGATCTCCCAGTTCTTCTGTATTTTTGAATAGGGAATGTCCCTCACCATGCCTTTCACTAGTTGTTAGAAAATAAAGATTAAAATCAAAATACCTAGGTTAGAGAACACATTTTCTCAGGAGTAGATTCTGGAAAAGTGACCAAGTACAAACCACAGAGAGAGATTCTCTTTTTTAAATGATGAGTGCATAAAGATAAGTCTTGATGGTTATTTGGCTCAAACTGTTTGGGGACCACCCAGGCAGGGGGATTGGGGTCCATCCCTGGTGCATGGGAAAGCTTTGGGGATTCTGGTGCCTGTGGTGTGGTGCCTTGAACAGCCTTGGTACAGTGGGAAGGGGCTTGGACCTGCCTAGGCTCAGTGTACCAGGTTCTGCTGACTCCCTATGGGAGACCTCGGTTTGGGGGATGTGGGGATGTGGGGTGGCTTGGGAGGGAGGGCTGGGGGATGGGAGGAGGGAGGAAGTGGGATCTGTGGGTGATATGTAGAGTGAGTAGAAAATTTCTTAATAAAGAAAAAAATGGAAAAAATATGAGTCTTGAACATATTGTGGGCGCAACTCAACTGTGACACTAAGTCCATAGAGCATGATAAAAAAACAACCTTACCTTTGTTGTAAGAATCCATTCATCTATAGCACAGGACTCAGAAAAAAAAATTGCCTTGAACAGTTTGCATAGCTGATAGAAAGTTGAGATAGATAGAGAGATTTTCAACAAACAGCATCCATCAGTTGGACTATGTGTTTTGTCAGGGAGAATGGCTTAAAGAGCTAAGAGACGAAACATCCAATACATGAAGTTACCACCTAGAAAAGGAAGCGATACAAGTTAATGACAGACATCACTCAAGTCACACTTTTAGCCTAGGGCTGAACCGGTTTGCTGTCTGTTCTTGCAGATGAAAGAAGAGTACTCTGCAATGCTCATGTGAATTGCAACTGGGTGTGACAACCCGAAAGACTCACTCTGCTAAGCTGCATGGGGCATAGCAACCAGGATTCACCAGGATAATGCATGGTTTCTTCCCACAGCCAATTTCATTCAAAAATCACCACATTCTCTCCTCTGCATTGTTGGCTTCTAAAACAAGCAAAGTAAAAACAACTGTTTCCATGTTGTTTCACTGTTGCGCAACATACTTTCATCATTGCTAAGTTTGAGAAACCAGGCATTCCTCCCACATTGCATAAAATGCTTTTTCTTCCATGAGTGTCCTTGAAAAGCCCTGATATCTACAACTGGGGAAGAAATCTTTCCATGGGAGGAAGCTGCTATTTCTTTTCCTACAGGAGCCAAAGCATAGCCTTGAGACCACCCTCTCAAGTGGAAGATGGAAAACCTCAGGAACAGTGCGGCATCGAGCAACTCTCCACAGTGGAGCTGTGAGAAGTTATTGAGCACAGGTGTTTAATTATGATGCATTAGGGAAACGGGTAACACTCAATGGCCCTCAAACATAGGCCTCCACCTGTGCAGTGGCCGTCCATTGGTTTGTGAGCGGCTCATATTGAGAAAAGTGATTCTGCTCCAGCCCTGCTCAAGGGCCATTCTTGTCTTGGTATAACCAAGTTCACTGCCAGGAAACCACAGGTTTTCTCCACATGAGCAGGTCCATTATGCAAGTTTATAGTCTGCATCTGGGTTGCCTCCCCTGGAATTAGGCACTTTTGAAATCAAGTGAAAAATCAGAATAATTCAAGCTGTCCTGCAGGGAAAAAAATCTCTCCAGGTACCTTCCACAACTGAATTTGTGAAAAGCAAGGAAAACAAAAATGCAGGTCAAATTGTAGCTAGAGTTTTCCTGCCTGGCCCACAGTCAGGACAAATCTCTCTCACCTGCCAGGCCCACAGACTCTCAGACCCAACCAAGTAAACATACAGAGACGTGTATTGTTTACAAACTGTATGGCCATGGTAGGCTTCTTGTTATCTACTTCTTCTATCTTAAATTAACCCATTTCTATTAATCTATAAGTTGCCACGTAGCTCGTGGCTTACCAATACCTTACATCTTCCCTGTCCTGGCAGTGGCTGGCAGCGTCTCTCCCCAGCCTTCCACTTCCCAGAATTCTCTTCTCTCTTGTCCCGCCTATATTTCCTGCCTGGCCATTGGCCAAATAGCATTTTATTTATACAGAGCAATATCCAAGCATCAAGTGACCAAGATCATGGAAATTCATCCTTAAATAATAGTCTGTCCTCTGCTGCTAGATTAGTAGTTAGGAATGCTATTTATTGAGCAGAAACTGGTCCAAGAGCTTTTTAAGTATTGTCTCAAATTCAATCTTATTGGAAAGGTAGTATTGCAATAACTATCACTGATACTGGAGATGAGAGTTTATCAAGGAACTCTACATTGTCTCACATCAAAGTCAATGTTTATCTTTCCCTTGATTGTGTGACTTTCTCAGACTCTGTGCATAAAATTCTAAAGCCAAGAGAGTGTAAGCGAACAGTAGAATGGGTACAATTTGTTTTCTGAATTCCAACGCCTACCATCTATCCATTCTATCTTACCATATGTTTTTATTGTTTTATTTATTTTTATTTTATGTGCATTGGTATTTTGCCTGAATGTACATCTGTGTGAGGGTGTCAGGTTTCCTAGAACTGGAGTTATAGACAGTTGTGAGCCTACTGTGCTGGGAATTCAACCCGGGTCCTCTGGAAAAGCAGTCAGTGCTCTTAACCTCTGAACCATCTCTCCAGCCCTGCATATATTTCTTTTAATAAGAAATATTTGTATTTTTATTACATTTATGCATGTGCATGCATGCTTGCATGTTTGCATACATAAGCCACAGAACTTTGGGGAACTGTTTTTTTCTGAATGACATATAGACCTCGAGGATGGAATTCAGGAGCTAGTTCAATAGAGAATACAGAAGATGAAGGCTATAGAATACCCATCCAATAAATTCCACAGAATAGCTGTGTGTAATGTTTCATTTGAAGTGAGGAGCTGCTAGACACAATGTAATAATACAGCACTGCACACTCAAGGCAGGCCAGTACAGTGTTGGGCCCTCTACCATGCCTGAGAATGGCTTCTCGGATAGCAGACACACAGGGGCAATGCCTGGAGACAGGAGTCCTCTAAGCAAAAGCTACAGCTAGAACCAGAGTAGCTGTCAATTTCTTCCTTTAAGAAGCAGAATTTTTGTTCTTAGAAGTTCTGAAAATAATAGAACAATATCAGGGAGAGTTAATCTTTGCCAACTACAATGATGTTTAATTTCTTTGTAATCTATTGGTCAAGACTCCCCAGTTTCAAGATTTTCAAAGTATGTAAATTAAAAATATTTACTGTCAATTAGTGTTATTCCTCCCATGAAAATATAAAAGTTCAAAGAAGATTCACCAGCACTTGCCATTTCATAACATCACTCAGAATGCCTAATGTTCATTTCATGCCACTGTTCATAACAAGATACCTAAAAATACCTAGGTTTTTGTGGTTCTATGAATCAAACTCACTTCCTCACACACATTCAATAAGCACTCTATTACTTTACATTCCAAGCCCTATTTTTTTTTAAAAAAGTTAAGTACAGTATAGATATTTAAGGATAAAATTTACATAGCCAAGCTTGACAAAATTGAATATTTAATATCTATGGGTCTTATCATACATTAATTGTACTTCAGTTTTTAAAAGTCTTACAAACATTCTGAATGGCTGCATGCTAGTAGTTCTTAAGGCTCAATATTGCTACATGTGATAAATGGTGCATGGAATGAACATATGGGGTATGAATGCTTTTTGATGAGTCTTAATGGAAGCACCTCACCATTCCCTCTCTTCAGGGATTCAGTACCTGGGGTCAATGACATGCCACAACATTTGAATTCTCCCATTTGATGAAGCACCCGTTTTTCCCCATCTTAAATTCTTTTCTGTGACTGACAGTTTCATCCATTCCTTCCTGGGGCTACTATTGAAATTCCTTTGTACTTGTAGAAGCAAGTTTGCTGGTTCAAGAATTTTGTTTTAACTCTGCCTTTAAGACTCGTCAGCAGCAAATTAGGATAAGGAATCCTAATTTATGTTTCAAAGGCCTTGATGGGAGTGAGAAGTATTTTTATTTATATTCTCCCCACAAAGTGTGTCAAGTCAAGTTGATGAACCACAGCACACTACTGTACAATTATTAGAAAATTCCAGAGGGATCTGTGAAATATGAGAAACAAGGGCAAATGGGGATAATGCCAGCTAAACTTAATAAGGCTCCTTGATTGTTTGCAGCAGCTGGGAGCAGTGTGGAGGGAAGAAGAGTGGGCACTTGACTTTCTCTTGTTGACAGTTGTGTACATATTATACAAGTGTGTGCAATATATTGTATAATACGATACAACCATTCCAAATATTTCTACTGCTATATAAGTCAACCCAAATAACAAAGTATAATTAACATCCAGAGTGACTTAATCCTTTGTTTCGTTGATATGAGTATTATGTACAGAAAAAGTATAGTGAATGCCTCAACTACTATACAGAATCTGTAATTAATACTTGACTATATTTACTTTATCACATATCTGTTCATTGTCTGATCTGCTATGTATACATCCATTTTATTTACAGAAGCATTTAAAAGTAGACTAGAGACTTTTAAATGTGAATGATCTTTATTTCCAGTTATCTAGATGTTGTTTTATTCACTAAATGTTAACACAGGTGAATTTAGCTTTTATTACAAGTATGTACTTTTTTCAAGTATTTGGTCCAGTTGAATGAAGGTATTTCATTTATTAGATGATTTCACTGTCAGGACCTTGGAACATATGAAAGGTGGATGGACTGGATAGTTTTATATCAACTTGACACAAGCTAAAGTCATCTGAGAGGATGGAACCTCAATTGAGAAATGTCTCCATAATATCAGGCTATAGGCAAGCCTGTAGGACATTTTCTTAACTAGTGACTGATGTGGTAAGGACCAGTCATTGTGGGTGAGGTCATTCTTGGGCTCATGGTCCTGGGTTCTGTAAGAAAGCAGGATGAGCAAGCCACGAGGAGCAAGCCAGTAAGCAGCACCCCTCCATGGCCTCTGCATCAGCTTCTACTTCCAGATTCCAGATTCCTGCCCAGTTTAAATTCCTGCCACAACTTCTTTTGATGATGAACAATGATACAGAAATGTGGTTCAAGGTGTTTCATTGCAGTGATAGAAACCCAAAGACAGTGAGGATAAAGAGGAATTAGTTTTCATGTTCGCTCCATTCTGCATAGTGAAAGAAGTGTAAGTCGATCACATTGAGGTAGATTCAGTTGCTTTTGTTTCTGGTTTTACTTCACCACTCTCTCCTAGGTGTGACATTAAGTTTCCATCAGTTTCTCCCCTGTGATGGAATCACCACCTCACCCCATGTATTGTTCCTGTTTGACTAGTGGACAGATCCCCCTCCTATGTCAGGACTGGCTGAGAAGTCACTGGGAAGATCCTCTAGACCAAGAGGGCTCTTCACTTAAAGACAATTTTGTCCTGCTCCCTCATCCTACACACAGGGCTCTCACATCTCAATGAGCACCCATGCTTACTTTTCAAAATCCCAAGCATATCTCTTCCAGCCCAGAGGGTTTAGGGTTCTCATCTCATGCCAGGTAAAACAGGCTAGCAAAGCATTCTTCTAAATTCATTGTTTAATCAAGGATTTGGTCCTTGAGAGATCAGAAGCTCATTGTTTCTCCTTGCGCTTCAGCTGTGACCTTCATTCACCTCAGGGCAAAACTTAGTTTAAACAGAGGAAAGGTAGTAAGATTTCAGACTTTAAAATCAGCAAAATAAAATAAAACTTTATGCACCACAGTCTAACTCTCCTCGTTTTCACTCTATGTGTTAATCTGTTTTCAACAACAAGGATACTCAACTAGCAGTGAGTTTGCCCCCTAAGAAGACATCCAATTCATGTTTTCACAATTCCAACTTGTGAATGTTCCTGACATCGATTACATAGATACATTAGATACTGATTAGCCTACAATGCACAAAACAGTCTTCACCTCAAAGTGTGTTCCATCACAAAACATCAAGAATGTGAAGGTTTTATTCCCAGTGATGGGATGCCTTGCTCAGCCTTGATGCAAGGGGAAGGAGCTTGGTCCTGCCTCAACTTGATATGCCATGCTTTGTTGAGTCCCAGGGAGGCCTTATCCTTTTGGATGAGTGGATGGGGGAGAGGGGGTAGAAAGAGGTGGAGGATAGAATAGAAGGAAAGAAGGGAGGAGAAACTGGTTGGTATGTAAAATAACAATAATGATGATGATGATAATGATGATGAAAAAAGAGTATAAAGGTTTAAATGAGAAAAGCTTGTCTAAACCGTTGCTTCTAAAACTGTTTCGGGGAGTCTAGGCATCTTATGGAAGAATCATTTCAAGAGCCGAGGAGACACCCTTCCTTTTCCAGTGGGAAAAACCCATGTTGCATATAAGTCAGAGCACAACGATTCTGCTGGGGAGACACAGGGAATGTATATGCAATTATATGTTTCAAAACTGATCTTTTGTGCACTATTTCCATACATCTCCACAGAGTATAATCTTCTTCAATATGGCAAGATTAAGGGTCTGTTTTATCATTTGATGACATTTTAAAGCCTTTAATTTGTACTAGTATATATGATTAGTTCACAAAAGGAACAGTCCTTCCCAATTAAAACACAGAAAAAAATTCATAATTTCAGAAAAAAAAATCAATTTAAATATTTTAGTCACTGGTCTACTTTTTATGCCCTCTGCACTTTTTTCATTTTTGTGTGAACCAGTACAAATGTGATTACAGGCTAGCCACCGCTGGCAGATTGATGTGAATAAGTGCTACAGGACTCTTCACCTCCAAGCACTCAAGGCAACCTCATTCCACCTCTCTGGTATCATTGTCTTGATTTTTCTTTCTCACAGTACTTTTTTCTCTAACCAATGACCCTTCAAAGATTCCTGACCAAAACAGAAACCCAGAAGCGGCCAACATTGGTGAAGACTTCTTTAGTAAGCCAGGGCAATTAGTCTTGATTGTGCAGCCTTGTTCAATTACACATTAATTTCACACCTGGATTCTATTACAGGATAACAAAATCCTCAGAAATCAAAGTAATCATTTCAATCATAATAATTAGCTGCTAGATTTCTGGTGTTTGTGTGGGGGGGTGGAGTATTTAAAACTGCATCAAAGTGTTAATAACTATGAAGAGAAAAAGTCATTCAGTGGCTGTGCCACTGCATGAAGCTCCTCTCCTGACTTGGGACTCAAAGACAAGCCAGGCCCATGACAAGAGTTGGCTGGCTGCCTTGTGGGTTCTGCTGTTGCTGTCACTGCAGATGCTGGAACCAGCAGCAGTTTCCATACCTCCCTTGAAGAGCATTAACTGTCACTATCAGTGAGCTTCTCATAGGAAAGGCACTGGGAGGGTCTAAGAGAGAAGGTCTTAGCTATTGGAAAGCAAATATTGAGATTGGACAGGAGTTGGGCAACAGAAGGATGACCAACGAATCTGAATCTGAGGCAGATGAGATTGGAAGAGACAATAATTCTCCCCACCCCCAATTCTAGGTACCATCATAACCCAGTGCATTATTCCAACCAAGGCAAAGGCACTCAGGTGATCTGACCTTCCATACACCTTAAGACCCTGCATCCCAGACAGTTATATCTTGCAAAGTTGGATCATTAATTCTACAGAGGCAAGACTGTAACTTGATAGGAGAGAGGGGGAAGACTCTGGCCAGGAAATTCTGGGAGAAAGTAGTTTACTATTTTCTACATTTCTAAGTATACAATAGTATCTACCACCTCTCATAATTACCAGCAAGTACTTTTCTGTCACTCATCTCTTTCTTTCTTTCCCCTTCACTCTTTTATTTCACTACTAAATATTGATGCTCTTTGCCATAAGATAAATCAACAAACTAAATTTTCTCCCACCTATACCTGGACACTTCTGTCTCTGAACTCCATTATAGACACAAGTGATGTGCACAATTATATTCTATTGCAAACCAATGTTGAGACTGCTGGTCAACCCTTAGTGGGAACTATAACCATCTCCTTTTATAAACTATAGCAGAAAACATAATTCCTAGTGAACACAACCTTCCAGAAAGACTTAAATAAGACAACAAATCAAAACAGTGGGGGGAAGGGAAATTAAAACTGGATGATACATGTAGGCAAAACATACCAAATGTGGGCAAAACACATCAAAATAACACAGAGCACGTTTGATAACAGCTCATAACACCAAATCCATAACCTCACAACTCAATAATGGAAATGAAAGGAACTAGTTAAAATGCCTGAGAAACAATTCCGAGTTCGCCTTTTCAAGAGGATCAGTGACTGTATAAAGAACATAAAGAAGCAGGTGAACAAATAAGGACAAATCAGGCCCTAGACAAGAAAGTCATCAAAGTGAATGAAAAAGTAAACCACAAGGAGATGGGAAGACATCAAGGCAGAAGTACATACAACAAAATAAAGAGCAATACAGCATCACCAGAACCTAGCCCTTCTCCAAGAGCTAGACCTGAACATCACGGAATGGAAGAAGAAGAAGAAAACAACCTAATAAGCAACATCATGAAGAGGCTAGAGCCTTATATAGAAGAAATCAAAAATAAAGTGGAGGAAAAGACAAAAAATGGGAAGAACGTTATAAAAAACTAGAGGAAAGGACAATTAATGCAGAAGAAAACAATAAATCCCTGAAAAAAATCAGGAAAAAACAAGGGAAACAGTCCAAGACCTGAAGAGGGAAATAGAAAAAATTAAGAAGATACTAGCAGAAGGAATGCTGGAAATAGAAAATCTGAGTAAACAAACAGGAACTTCAGAGGCAAGTATAAACAACAGAATGCAAGAGATGGAAGAGAGGATCTCTGGTGTGGAAGATATGGTAGAAGAAATAGATTCATCAGTCAAAGAAAACACTAAAACCAACAAAGTCATGACCCAAAATGTCCAAGAAATTTGGGACACCATGGAAAGACCAAACCTATGAAAAACAGGGATAGAGGAAGGAGAAGAATACCAACTCAAAGGTATAGAAAACATATTTAACAAGATCATAGAAGAAAACTTTCCCACCTTAAAGAACGAAATGCCTATGAAGATACAAGAAGCCAATAGAACACCAAACAGACTAGACCCCCCAAAAAAGTCCCCATTCCACATAATAATTAAACAACTACACATACAGAATAAAGAATATTAAGGGCAGCAAAGGAAAAAGACCAAGTGACTTATAAAGGCAAACCCATCAGAATAACACCCGATTTCTCAGTGGAGACTTTGAAAGCCAGAAGGACCTGGACAGATATAATGCAGACACTAAGAGACCATGGATGCCACCATAGACTAATATATCCAGCAAAACTCTCAATCATCATAGATGGAGTGAACAAGACCTTCCAAGACAAAACCAGATTTAATCAATACTTATCCACAAACCCAGCCCTACAGAAAGCACTAGAAGGAAAATTCCAAACTAAGGAAGGCAGATACACCCATGAAAACACAGGCAATAGATAACACCACAGCAGTAAACCCCAAAGAAGAGAAGTACACACGCACTACCACCAAATAATAAAAATAATAACAGGAACAAACAATCACTGGTCATTAATATCCCTTAATATCAATGGACTTAATTCACCTATAAAAAGATACAGACTAACAGAATGGATATGAAAACAGGATGCATCTTTCTGCTGCATACAAGAAACACACCTCAAATTCAAAGACAGATACCTCCTAAGAATAAAAGGCTGGGAAAAGACTTTACAGTCAAATAGTCTTAAGAAGCAAGCTGGTGTAGCCATCCCAATATCCAGCAAAATATACTTCAAACTAAAATCAATCAAAAGAGATGATGAACGACATTACATACTCATTGCAGGAAATATCCACCAAGATGAAGTCTAAATTCTGAACAATTACACCCCATACTCAAGGGCACCCACATATGTAAAAGAAACATTACTAAAGCTTAAATCACATATAAAACCCCACACATTAATAGTGTGAGACTTCAACACCCCACTTTCAACTCTGGACAGATAGGCCAAATTGAAACTTAACAGAGACATAATGGTCTTAACTGATATTATGGCTCAAATGGACTTAATCGATATCTATAGAACATTCCACCCAAACAAAACAGAATAAACCTTCTTCTCAGCACCCCATGGAACCTTCTCTAAAATCGACCACATACTTGGCCACAAAGCAAATTTCAACACATACAAAACAATTGGAATAACCTCTTGTGTTCTGTCAGACCACCGTGGTTTAAAGTTAGATTTCAAGAACAGAAGAAACTACAGAAATCCTGAAATCTCATGGAAACTAAATAATGCTCAACTGAATCACCAATGGGTTAAGGGAGAAATAAAGAAAGAAATTAAAGACTTCCTAGAGATCAATGAAAATGAATACACCACATACCCAAACTTATGGGATACTATGAAAGCAGTGCTAAGAGGGAAATTCATAGCACTGAATGCCCACATAAAGAAGCTGGAGAAATCTCACGCTAGTGACTTGATAGCACACCTGAAAGCCCTTGAACAGGAAGAAGCAAAGTCTCGCAGGAGGAACAGAGGCCAGGAAATTATCAAATTGAGAGCTGAAATCAATAAAATAGAAATAAAGAGAACAATAGAAAGGATTAATGAAACAAAGAGTTGGTTCTTTGAGAAGATCAACAAGATAGACAAGCCCTTATCCAAACCAACCAAAGACAGAGAGAGAGCATCCAAATTCACAAAATCAGAAATGAAAAGGGGGACCTAACAACAGACAATGAGGAAATCCAAAGAATCATCAGGTCATACTTCAAAAACCTCTACTCCACAAAACTGGAAAATCCTGGGTAGGTACCACATACCTAAGTTAAATCAAGACCAGATAAACCATTTAAATAGTACAATAACCCCTAAGGAAATAGAATCAGTCATTAAAAGTCTCCCAACCAAAAAAAAGCCCAAGACCAGATGGTTTCACTGCAGAATTCTACCAGATCTTCAAAGAAGACTTAATACCAATATTCTAAATTGTTCCATACCAATAGAAGCAGAAGGAATCTTACCAAACTCCTTCTATGAGGCTACAATTACCCTGATTCCTAAACCAAACAAAGATACAACAAAGAAAGAGAACTAAAGACCAATCTACCTCGTGAACATTGATGCAAAAATACTCAATAAAATACTGGTGAACAAACTCCAAGAACACATCAAAACAATTATCCACCATGATCAAGTAGGCTTCATCCCAGGGATGCAAGGGTGGTTCAACATACAAAAGTCCGTCAATGTAATACACCATATAAACAAACTCAAAGAAAAAAAAAAACACATGATCATCTCACTAGATGCAGAAAAGGCATTTGACAAAATCCAACACCCCCTCATGATAAAGGTCTTGGAGCGATCAGGAATACAGGGAACATACCTAAACATAATAAAGGCAATCTACAGCAAGCCAACGGCCAACATCAAATTAAATGGAGAGAAACTCAAAGCAATACCACTAAAATCAGGAACAAGGCAAGGCTGTCCCCTCTCCCCATACTTATTCAATATAGTACTTGAAGTTCTAGCTAGAGCTATAAGACAACATAAGGAGATTAAGGGGATACAAATTGGAAAGGAAGAAGTCAAACTTTCCCTATTTGCAGATGACACGATAGTATACATTAGTGACCCCAAAAATTCAACCAAGGAACTGATACAGCTTATAAAAACCTTCAGCAACATAGAAGGATACGAGATCAATTCCAAAAAAAAAAAAAAATCAGCAGCCCTCCTATATACAAGAGAGAAACAGGCTGAGAAGGAAATCAGAGATACATCACATTTACAATAGCCACAAATGATATAAAATACCTTGGGGTTACTTTAACTAAGCATGTGAAGGACCTACATGACAAGAACTTTAAGTCCCTGAAAAAAGAAATTGAAGAAGATGCCAGAAAATGGAAAGACCTCCCATGCTCATGGATAGGCAGGATCAACAGTAAAAATGGTGATCTTACCAAAAGTAATCTACAGATTCAACGCAATCCCCATCAAATTATCAACACAATTCTTCACAGATCTGGAAATAGTGATACTCAACTTCATATGGAAAAACAAAAAACCCAGGATAGCCAAAAGAATCCTGTACAATAAAACAACCTCTGGAGGCATCATGATCCCAGACCTCAAGCTCTACTATAGGGCTACCATAATAAAAACAGCTTGGTACTGGCATAAAAACCGACATGTGGACCAATGGAATCAAATTGAAGACCCTGACATTAACCCGCACACCTATGAACATACAATTTTTGACAAAGAAGCCAAAAATGTACAATGGAAAAAGAAAGCATCTTCAACAAATGGTGCTGGCATAACTGGATGTCAATGTGTAGAGGGCTGCAAATAGATCCATATCTGTCACCATGCACAAAACTTAAGTCCAAGTGGATCAAAGACCTCAACATAAATCCAGTTACTCTGAACCTGATAGAAGAGAAAGTAGGAAGTGCTCTTGAACACAGTGGCACCAGAGATCACTTTCTAAATATAACACCAGTAGCACAGACACTGAGAGAAACAATCAATCAATGGGACCTGTTGAAACTTTTGTAGAGCAATGGACATGGTCAACAAGACAAAGCGACACCCTACAGAATGGGAAAAGGTCTTCACCAACCCCACATCTGACAGAGGGCTGATATCCAGAATGTATAAAGAACTCAAGAAATTAGACATCAAAATGCCCAACAGTCCAATTAAGAAATGGGCTATAGAACTAAACAGAGAATTCTCCACAGAGGAAGTTCAAATGGCTGAAAGACTTTTAAGGAATTGCTCAACATCCCTAATTATGTTGGAAATGCAAATCAAAATGACTCTGAGATACCACCTTACACCTGTCAGAATGGCTAAGATCAAAAGCGCAGAAGACAGCTTATGCTGGAGAGGATGTGGAGCAAGGGGAACTCTCCTCCACTGCTGGTGGGAATGCAAGCTTGTACAGCCACTTAGGAAATCAATATGGCACTTCCTTAGAAAACTGGGAATCCATGTCCCCCAAGACCCAGCTGTAGCACTCTTGGACATATACCCAAGGAATGCTCAATCATACCACAAGGGCATTTGCTCAGCTATGTTCATATCAGCATTGTTTGTAATAGCCAGAACCTGGAAACAACCTAGATGCCCTTCAACTGAAGAATGGATAAAGAATATATGGTACATATACACAATGGAGTACTACTCAGCAGAGAAAAACAATGACATCATGAGGTTTGCAGGCAAATGGATGGATCTAGAAAAAAATCATCCTGAGTGAGGTAACCCAGACTCAGAAGGACAAACATGGTATGTACTCACTCATAGGAGGATACTAGATGTAAAGCAAAGATGACTCGACTGCCACACAACTCCAGGGAAGCTACCTAGAAACTCGACCCTAGGAAAGACACAGGGATCACCCAATGACAGAGAAATGGATGAGATCTACATGAACAACCTGGATGACAGTGGGAGAAATGAAGGGCAAGGTTTGAGGGAAGGGAGGCTTGGGGGAGCAGGAGATCCCAGCTGGATCAGGAACAGAAAGTGAGAACAAGGAATAACAGACCATGATGGATGAGGACCACATGAGAACAGGAGTGGGCAGAGTGCTGGAGAGGTCCCCTGAGGCCCACAGTGATGCATCCTCTGTAGACTGCTGGCAATGGTCGAGAGAAAGCCTAATCTGACCTAGTCTGGTGATCAAATGGTCAAACACCCTGACGGTCGGGCTGGAACTCTCATCCAATGACTGATGGAAGTGGATGCAGAGATCCTCAGCCAGGCCCCAGGTGGAGCTCCATGTGTCCAGTTGTCGAGACGGAGGAGGGACTGTCGGAGCGTGAATTGTTGAGCGCTGGATTGGAAAAAGCCTGACAAAAGGCCAGACAAACGGAAGCACATAACTTTTGAACCAAAGGCTCTGGAGCCCCTAGCTGGATCGGGGCCCTCTGGATAAGTGAGATAGTTGAGTGGCTTGGACTGTTTAGGAGGCATCCAGGCTGTGGGACCTGGACCTGTCCTTAGTGTTTGAGCTGGCTGTTTGGAACCTGGGGCTTACACAGGGACACTTTGCTCAGCCTGGAAGGAGGGGACTGGACCTGCCTGTACTGAATCCACCAAGTTCAAATGAATCCCCAGGGGAGTCTTGGCCCTGGAGGAGATGCGAATGGAGGGGTGGGGATGTGGGAAAGATGGGGCCAGGGGCAGGAGCGGGGAGGACAGGGGAAGCCGTGGCTGATATGAAAAATTAAAACATAAATATAACAAACAAAAAAGGCGGGGGAGAAATAGATGAAATTGAAACTAAGGTGGGAGAAAAACCACATGGAACCTGGAACGAGTAGAGACCTGGGGAGAAAGGATTTCAAGAGTGAAGGAGAGATGAAATCAATGTTGGCAAGCTTAGAAATCGGGTAAGAAAGCAACACACTCCATTATTTAGGACAATTAGAATTAGTAAGTAGTGGTAAGGTTCACAGAAAGATGTGCATATCGAGCACCACTTAGGAAATAAGCATGCAAGGAGATTTTTTTTCCCATGAGGAAGCTTGACTGATGAAGATAAAAGGATTCGAGCGATAGTGAAGGAGGAGAGAGCTTTGGGTGGAAGTGACATGAAGCTGTTAGAAGAGTCAAAATGAGGGGAAGAAAAGACCCAAGGAAAAGAATGAAAGAGCAATCCTGAGGAAGGGGGTAGGGAAATTGTTGCTATGAATATAGGGAAGGTCAGTTCATTTCCTGAATCTAGGTGTTGTGGAAGTGGTGTGGACAAGTTTTTGGATAATGTCATCATTAACACAGTTAATATAAGCAACATTAAATAAAGAAAAGTTTAATAGCAAAAAAAAGAGAATGGAATTATTCTCAGAAATTATGCAAATCTGAAGAAAAAAATCATCATCCAAGCATAAGAGCTAAACTCGAAATAGATATGACCAGAGAGCAACTTCTCCATGACATATCACAATTGAGAGGTTGTGCTGATTAGTATTTTGATAACTTTATGTAAGTTATTAGAGTCATTGGGGAAAAGGAAACCTCTACTGAGAAAATACCCCTACCAGATTGTCCTGTAGGCAAGCCTGCTGGGCATTCTCTTGATGTGTGTGTGTGTGTGTGTGTGTGTGTGTGTGTGTGTGTGTGTGTGTGTAATAGGCTGAGCAAGCCATGGTAATAAGCCAGTAAACAGTGTTCCTCCATGGTTTTTGCTTTAGTTCCTGCCTCCTGATTCCTGCTCTGAGATTCTGCTCTGACTTCACTGCATGGTATATTACAACTGTAAGCAGAAATAAACCATTCCCTCCCCAAGTTCCTACCGTCATGGTATTTTAGCCTAGCCATGGAAACCCCAAGTAAAGCAGATGTCAAAATGATGAGCAAAGGAAACAATTGTAACAGCTATGAGGGAAAAATATCAACTTAAATACAAAGGCAAAAATATCAGAATATTATTAGATCTCCTTGGCTACCTTAAAAGCAAGATAAGCATGGACTAATATATTTCAAACCCTGAAAGTAAATAACTGTGAATTATACCCAAGGCAGTTATAAAAGGAAAGTTTGTAGCTAAAAGGACTCACATTAAAAATCCAGAAAGAATGAACATAAATAGCTAATGATACACTTAAAGACAAAAGAAGAAGAAGAGGAAGAGGAGGTAAATGCAGCAGACAAGAAGAACTAATAGAGATTAGGGCAGACAAAAAAAAAATACTTGCAATCAAACAACAAATAGCTCTTTGAAAAGATTAACAAGATTGACCAATCTCTAGCCAAACTAACAAAAAGAAGACACAAAGTAATAAAATTAGAGATTAAAGGAGCGTTGTTACAACAGACTCCAGTCCAGAGGATCATTAGGGAATACTTTGAAAAATTCCAAAACCCTGAAAAATAAATGAAGACATTTCTAAACTCATATTAGCTATGAAAATCCAACCCAGATGATATAAGCACTTCAAACAGACATGTAACAAAGAATGTTATTGGAGCAGTAATTAAAAGTCTCCCCACAAAGAAAAACCTAAGACTAGATGGATTCCCAGCTGAGTCTCCTAATCCTTTAGGGAAGATCAAGCATCACTACTTCCCAGTCTCCTCCAAAAATTAGAAAGGGAAGGAGATGATCAAACTCATTCTATGAAGCCAGTGTGACCTCATACCAAAACTAGATAAAGGAAACACAGAACAATTGTTCTGATAAACACTAGGTGTAAAAATTCATAATAAAATACTTGCAAATTGGATTCAGGAACATACTGGAAAGGTCACACATTATGACTAAGTTGGTTTCATTCCAAGCATGTAAGGTTGGTTAGCATAGACAAATTAAGTAATATAATAGACCATATAAATAGATGTAAATGTGACTCTTTGAGAAGCCAACACACATAATTTCAGGTGTGTTTTTCAGTCTCTAAATACCACTCTTTCTCTCATTTTTAATTCTATTTTTTTGAAAATAGATTTTTATACAATACATTATGTTCATGATTCCCCTACCCCCAACTCCTCCCAGGTACCCCCACTTCCTACCCACTCAAATCCACACTTTTTTTCTCTCTCTCATTAGGATACAAAAGGCAACTACAAACATACTAATAACATAAAGTTAAATAAAAATAGACAAAACAGAACATGAAAAAACAAACAAAATAAAAAGAGCCAAAGAAATAGCACAAGAAATACATATAGATTCAGAGACACATGGTTGCACACACAGAAATCCCATTAAAAAAAAAAGGAAAAAAAAAAACAAAAAACAGAAACCATACTATATACTCAAAGGATCTAGAAGGTTAAAAAAAAAAAAAAAAAAAAAAAAAAAAAAAAAAAAAAAAAAAAAAAAAAAAGCCCAACAAAACACTATGAGACAAAGAGCCTCCAAAAAGGCCATTGAGTTTGTTTTGTGTTTGGTCATCTAGTGCTGGGCATGATGCCTGGCATTAAGGCCATTCTTTCTCTCTTTTTTTTTTCTTGATTAAGAAATTTTCTACTCACTTTACATGCCACCCACAGATCCCATCTTCTCCCTCCTCCCACCTCTGAGTCAGCAGAGCCCTGCACACTGAGCCTAGGCAAGTCCAAGCCCCTCCCCACTGCACCAAGGCTGCTCAAGGTGTCACACCACAGACACCAGATTCCCAGAAGCCTGCCCATGCATGCACCAGGGACGGTCCCCTATCCCCCTGTCTGGGTGCCGCCAAAACAGTTTGAGCCAAACAACTGACTTTTGTATCCAGAGGGCCTAGTCCAGTTGCATGGGGGCTCCACAGCCACCAGTCCACAGTTTATGGGCTTCCAGCAATATAGTGGGTCATCTCTGCACATCTTCCCATCTTGATCTCCACATCCCTGCCTGCAGAATCCCTCCTCTCTCTCATCAGTTGGATTCCCAAAGCTCAGCCTGGTGCCTTGCCATGGATCTCTGTATCTGCCTCTATCAGTCACTGGACAAAGGCTCTATGATGGTGGTTAGGGTATTCACTAGACTGGTTACCAGAGAAGACGAGTCTAGGCACCCTCTGGACCACTGCCAGTACTCCCAGGTGGGGTCATCCTTGTGGATTCCTGAGAGCCTCCCTGGCACCCTACCTCTTCCTATTCCCATGATGTCCTCATCTATGATGGCATCTCCCTCCCTGTCCTCCCACTCTGTCCCTGTTCCAGCTTGACCCTCCCATTTCCCTATGTTCTCATCCCCCACTCCTCCATCCCCCACTCCCAGTCCACTCATGTAGAGCTCATCCACTTCTCCTTTGCTGGGCCATCCATGTGTCCCTCCTAGGGTCTTTCCGTGTTAGCTAGCCTCTCTGGAGCTGTGGGTTGCAATCTGGCCATTCCTTCCCTCACATCTAGTATCCACTTATAAGTGTTTGTCCTTCTGAGTCTGGGTTACCTCACTCAGGGTAATATTTTCTAGTTCCGTCCATTTGCCTGCAAATTTCATGACATCATTGTTTTTTACTGCTGAGTAAAAAACTCCATTGTGTATATGTGCCACATTTTCTTTATCCATTCTTCAGTTGAGGGACATCTAGGTTGTGTCCAGGTTCTGGCTATTACAAATAGTGCTGCTATGAACATAGTTGAGCATGTGCCCTTGTTGTAAGATTGAGCATTCGTTGGGTATATGCCCAAGAGCCACTCTTTCTCTTTAACCCTCAGGCTTTATATGATAGATAGATAGATAGATAGATAGATAATAGATAGGTAGATAGATAGGTAGATAGATAGATAGATAGATAGATAGATAGATAATAGATAGATGGATAGATAGATAGATAGATAGATAATAGCTAAATAGATAGATAATAGATAGATAGATAGATAATAGATAGATAGATAATAGATAGATAGATAGATAATAGATAGATAACAGATAGATAGATAGATATTAGATAGATAGATAGATAATAGATAGATAGATAATAGATAGATAGATAGATAGATAGATAGATAGATAGATAGATAATAGATAGATAGATAGATAGATAATAGATAAATAGATAGATAGATAGATAGATAGATAGATAGATAGATAGATAGATAGATAGATAATAGATAGATAGGTAGATAGATAGATAGGTAGGTAGGTAGATAGATAGACAGGTAGATAGATGGATGGATAGATAGATAGATAGATAGATAGATAGATAGATAGATAGAAAGATAATAGATAGGTAGATAGATAATAGATAGGTAGATAGATAGATAATAGATAGGTAGATAGATAGATAGACATGATAGATAGATAGATAGATAGATAGATAGATAGACATGATAGATAGATAGATGATAGATAGATAGATAGATAGATAGATAGATAGATAGATAGATAGACAGGTAGAGATATGGCAGGCAGAAATTACAAGATCATTTTGTTAACAGCAGAAAATGTACTCAACAAAGTTTCATATTCCTTCATATAAGAGCCATAAAGAAATTAATGATAGATGCCAATAATGCACAATAATGAAAGCTAAGTAAAGCAAACCTGAGGCAACATTATACTAAAGTGACAAGAAACTGGAAACATTTCCTTTAAAACATGGAATGAGACAAGGTTGGTCCACTCCACTTTTATTTTGTATAGTGCTTGAAGTCTTAGAGTAATGATACAAAAGGAAGCGATAACAAACAGATACAAATAGGAAAGAAGAAACCGAATCATGCCTGCTTGGAGACAACAGGATTTTATGTTCAAAAGCTACTACAGACACTGCCAGAAAACTTTTAGATTTGATAAAATCTTTAAGTAAATTTGCCCAGACAAATCAACCTACAAAAATAAGTTGTTAGTCATGAGTGACATGCTTCTTGAGGGACAACATATGAAAATGATCCTATTCACAACAATTTTGAACTATTGCAATGAAAAACTTTAAATGCTGACAAATAAATTGAAGAAGCAACTAGATTATGGAACAGCCTGTCATGTTTCTGTATTTGCAGAACTAATACATAAAAATATACTGCACCACTCAAAGCAGCCTACAAATTCAATAAAATCCCTATTAGAATGTCAAGTATCACTCCCCTGAGGCCCAGATAGCCAAAGCAATTCTAAGCAGTAAGAACAGTGCTGGAAGTATCACAGTACTTAACCTCAAATTATACTGCAGAGCCATAGAGACAAAGACAGCATATTATTGGCATAAAAGCAAAAATGTAGACCAGTGTAACAGGATATAGGGTTGAGACTTAAATCATACAGCTGTAGCCACATAACTTTTGACAAAGGTATTGGAAACATACATTGGAAAACTAAATAACCAAAATAACCTATTAAACAAATGGTGCTGACCATGCTGGATATCCACCTGCAAAAGAATTAAATCAGATCTGTATCTCTTAGATTGCACAAAACCCAATTCAAAATGGATCAAAGACCTAATTTCAAACCTAAAATATTGAAATTTCTAGAGAAAAGTATAATCAAAATACTTCAAGACAGACATAGGCAAGAATTTTCTGAATAGTACTTCAGTGGCATAGGAAATAGCCCTAAGACTTAGCAAATGAAATTATATTGAATTAATACATTTTTCACAGCAAAGGGAACCATCAGCAGAATGAACAGACAGACTACATTTGGGGCAATTTTTCATCAGCTATATCTCAAATAAGAATTTGATATCTAGAATATATTAAGAACTACTAAACTAACCAATAAAAACCAAAATCACCATTTAACAATTTGGCTAGTGAATTGAACCATTATGAAAAGAAGAAACACAAGTGGACAAAAATATTTTCTTAAATGCTCAATATCCTTAGGTATTGGGGAAATGCTAAATTGAGATTGTATCTTAATTCAACCAGAAAAATCATCATAAAACAAAACAAATAACAACAAATGCTGGTGATGATTTAGGGAAAGGGGTGTGCTCTTTACTGCTGGAAGAAGTACCAAGTGGTGCAACTACTGTAGAAATCTCTGTGTGTTGGGCTTGGGAGGTGGGGGTTAATTTTTATGTATGTGTATACAGTGGGTGTGAGTCTGGATGTAGGTCAGGAAACTAAAAATGGGTTCATAGACTATTTGGAAGAAGGGGGTGCAATGGAACACAAATGACATGAAAACAGAAAGGGTACTTGTAGGGGTGGAAGGGTATAAGTGGGAGAGAAAAGAGTAGGAATACAAACAGGGGAGAAAGATCAACAAACATTATGAATGAAATTCCACAAGGAAACCTACTACTTTGTATATTAACTAAAGGATAAACAAAAATATAATCATATGAAGCATAAGTGGATAAAGGGCATATAGCATATACACATAAAGGAATAAATAACTCTTAAAGGAGAATAAATAAGTAAGTAAATAGATGCTTATCCTTAATCCTCCCTAGTTTAATCAGCAGTCTAAATTTCCTGGAACCAATAACATGAGTACAGGTAGTTGGGATGAGACTTAAGGCTCATGACTGGGTATCAAGATTCATTTTAAGGTGTGGGGACATCGCTCAGTAGATCAGGAGTTTATCATATGAGCTCCTTGGCTCAAGACTGAGCATTAGGAAATAAGGTTTCCTTTAATGGTAGACACCTGGTAGGTATATCAACCACATCCCAGTGAAAGCCCCATTTCCAGGAGCATGTGAGTAGTAGGCCAACACAAACTGGACTGACTGACTTTTTTAAAAGACAGAGGGGGATTGGAGGGAGGGAGAGATAAAAAACACAAATGCATAAAGTTGAATAGGGAGGAAAGTGGAGGATGGTCTCTGGGCGGAGCTCAGGAAAGAAGATTAAAAAGATCAAAATATATTGTATGAAATTCTCAAATGGTTAATAAAATTTTATTCTTAAAGAGGGTCAGTTTAAAAGTACAAAGAAGGGAAATACCTGGAATTGTATCTGAATTTGTGACCATTATCAAATTATTTGGCTGACAACCTGCCATTTGCTTGTACACAATACTAATTTATTTTCCAACATGAAGAACTTAATAAGCTTATATGGCTTTGAAGTTATATTGGAATGGCACATTCTACTCATCTAAAGAAACTTCATTTGTGGATCTGAGCCAATTTCATTCTTTTTGTTAATCCCAAAGATATGAGGAGAAAGATCACTAACCCAAATTGTCATGGCCAAATTAATTGAGGCAAGTACTTAATTAAAGCAAGTGTTTTTATTCATATACAATGAGCTGTCTTTCCCTAAGGCAAGGTTCAAGAGATCAACCTTGGACATGAGGAAGACAAGGTTTTTATAGCTCAGGGGTGGAGTTTTTCAAATGCAGGACGTGACAGGCAAGATTGGGTGGAGGTTACAGAAGCAGAGCATAGGCATAGCAAGTTAGTCATAACTACCTCCTGAAAAAAGACATGATTACAAAGTGATCATAACAAGGAAGTCATGACAACCTTTTGAAACAAAGGTAGGGATGCAAGATGGCTATTACAACTGTTTGAAACAAAGGCATGATTGTCATTTTCTGGAAGAGGCAGTACAGAGCCATTTGTACTTAAGGTTAAAGGTGGGGCACAGCCTAATCTTTGAGAAACAGAGATTTAATCACAAATAGGAAGGAGCCTAGTTTGCCTTTACTATGAGATGGTTTTTAAGCCTAAGATGGAAGAAGGCTGGTTTATCGCTTTCCTATAGATTCTCAGACCTTTTCTTAGCTTCTCCCTCTATGATACACAATGCAAAAATAATTTGATCAGTGAAAAACTCTAAGAAAAGACAAATTAAATTCTAATGCAAAAACAATTTTTCTATGTGGGTTTCAGTGATGTCATGATATCTTATAATGCTAAAATAACTTACATCACCATTAGCCAGTATTAATGAGTCATCTTCAAACAGATGACAATGTAGGCTCCAAAATTAGCACAAACTAAAAACAGACTTTTAATTCTTAAATTTTAAAGCCTAAGAAAAATTCAATGTACTCATTTATAACACATCCAGATGTTATCAGGTATTGGAACTCATGAGTGATTCACACATCTACAGTTTTCCAATTATACTTCAGGCTTTGATGCTCTGGGCACGACTTCATTTCATCATCCTTTGCTTTGCAGATACATTACATTTGAGAAAAGCTGGCCAAGAATGGGAGAGAAGCAAAAAGAGACTGAAAACACAACTAAAACCATTACATTTACACTTCAGGTCAAAGACTGTGTTTAATTATAGTTATTTCCATACAAGTAATTCTTACACTTAGTCCCCTGTGATTGGAACACAATGTGTGGAGAAACCAGAGGCTCACAGAAGCTTCAGAACATGCTCTCTTACAAGCATTAGCTCCCAGTAAGTCCACCAGGAGAATCCCCTACTTAGCCACTCTGTCACGCTAGGGAGAAAATGCACTGGGTTGCCTTTCTTTTCCAAAATGGCTGCTACCTTCCATTTGCTTCATCATGATTCCCTGAAACAGAAACAAGAACACAAGGAAAGTTTTGAAAAATTCTCTCATTCCACAAATATGTATTATTTACTTGGCTTGTACCAAATAAAGGAAAGCCCTCTCCTATCTGAAAATGCTCATGTGTAATAAAAGACACCTATTAATCTGTTGCTGACATACTGGAAAACAATCCTGTTGGTCAATTTCCCAGAATGGCTTCAGCACTACAGTTGATAATGTCACAGCAGGGAATCTGTAACTCCCTGCCCCTCTTTACTCTAAGAACCCTGTTTTCCAGGCTCCTTCTGAGTTCCCCAACCTTCTTGAGCTGTCACAATTTACATACAACTTTCATATTATGAATTTATTTTAATTCAAATAATTCAGCAGTCTGTTTTGAAAGACTGTGGCAACCTTTGGGGTACCTTGGCAGGTGGGCAATAGTCTGCTTTTTTCATTCTAGACAATAACTGAGGTCTTATTTTTCTAGAAACTTAGACAACATTAGTCCAACCCATCCATTTTGTTCATAAGAATGTTAGGGCACAAAGAGAAGGGTTTGTATTTTTATATCCATGTGATGAGCTAATAAAAGAACTAAGGCAAAAACTCAAATCTCCAAAACTCTGGGCCCATGCTATTTCCAGCATTATGCCCCAACTTATTTGGAATCAAATCAGTTACTTAGGTAGAGAAGACTTTCCAACTAATAGCTCTAATTATAGGTAGTAGAGTCACAAAATTTTCTACTTGTTCCCATGCCCATTCTCTAATTAAACAAGTGATAAAAGATGTGACTGATGTAATGAACATCAAAAAAGGAGAAATAATGAAATAAACATTATGAGGTTACACATTGGCTTGAGATCAATTCACTGGTCTTCATTACAGTTATTCACTCAAACTTGGAGTTTTTCCAAATGAGCTTGACTCTACACTATAATTCACACAGTGGTAGCTTCACAGATTTTATGTATTAAAAAAATTGTGAACATAAAATTCCTTCAAGAATAGTTTATTCCTTATATGCTTATAACATTGTCATAGACAATATAGTCTTTCCAAACCATAGTCTCTGACTTCAGATTCATTATGATTTATTGTAAAAAGACCCTGAGTTTCCTAAGAAGAAGAATCATATTATTTGTTCCTGCATCATTTATTTGTTTGTTACTGTAATTTTTGAACTTCTATAAGATATAATCACTACATTGTAAGTACCATCAGCAAAGAGAAGCAGAAACAGAGAGGCAAGTGTATAGGCATGTCTTTGTTAGGGTTTCTATTGCTGTGAAGAGACACCATGCCACAGCAACTCTTATAAAGGAAAAACATTTAATTGAGGTGGCTTACATTTTCAGAGGGCATGGTGGTGTGCAGGCAGACAAAATACTGGAGAAGTGGTGGAGTGTCCTACATCTTGTGCAGGTAATAGGAAGTGGTCTGAGATAGTGGGAGTGGCTTGAGTATATATGAGACCTCAAAGTCAGCCTCCACAGTAACATACTTCCTCCAACAAGGCCATACCTACACAAAAAAAAGCCACAACTCCCAATAGTGCCAATCCCGTTGGGGGCCATTTTTTTCAAACTACAACAAGGCTAATTTGTGATATATTTTACATTAAAAAAAATCTCCCCAGACCTTAGTGATTTAAACTACAAAATGGTATTACCTCACAGTTTCTGCTATTTGGAAACTGAGGCATGACTCAGCTGGATACCTCTGGCTCAAAAGTCTCTCATGGGCTGAATCTATACTATCAGGCAGAGTTTTTATCTGGAAATTCAACTTCATAGTCAGGAAGATGTCCTGCAACTGAGCTCATTCTGCCTTCCCTAAAGGAACAATCTGAGAGAACACTCACACAAATACCACACTCCTTTGAAACCTACTCTGAGAAGGTCAAACTGACCTGCCTCATTCTGTTCTTCAGAAGCAGCTCCATTACTCTAAGTCACACTCAAGAGGAGTTTTATGTATCATTTCACAAACTGTCTACCACCATTAGGACTTTGATTTTTTTATAACGATTACTTTATTGTGTTTTAAAAGCTACTAGCCAATGGCAAATTCTGAAAAGATATTTGTAGGATAGTCAGTGATAAATTTCAAAGAATACACAAGCTAAACTGAAAAGGATCTAGGAATAGCTATCTACTTTGTACTTAATTCAGATGAGGTAGAACCATTCATGGTTGCAGCCGCAAGGACCAGAGTACCTACAGATCACATAACCTCCAATAATATCTGCAGATCACATCATCTCCCAATATGCCTGCAGATCCACAGAATCTCCTAACATACCTGCAGATCACATCATCTCCCAATATACCTGCAGATCACAGCATCTCCCATAATACCTCCAGATCACAGATTCTCCCATAATACCTACAGATCACAGATTCTCTCTTAATATCTGCAAGTCACATTATTTCCCATAATACTTGCAGATCACAAATTCTCCCATAATGTCCGCAGATTACAGATTCTCCTATAATATCTAAAGATCACAGATTCCTTAAAGAGACCGTTCATTTCTGTCTTTATTTTAGGCTGACTGACATTCTCAGTTCACCTAGATTTTAGGAGATTGCAGGATATTCATCTCTTAAGTGCAAAGATAAGAGATTCTAAAAAGCTTACAACAAATTGTCATTCTAATTTACTCCCATAATTCACTTCAGCTTTCAGGAAGAAGAATGTCCTTTCTGGTTGGTTTACATTTCCAATGAGCATCCCCAAACAGTAGGCTTTATTTATCTATTCTGAGACACCTGTGCTTCCTGTAAAGAGCTCATACTTCCATGGGGAAACAGGGAACAAGCTTGGATCTTTACCTCACAGACTCTTCACCTTCACCTGGGCCCTGGGTGAAAAACTTCAAAGAGGAGAGGGAGTGAGGCTCAGCTGGATTTCTTTACATGGCTTTTCTCACAATGGAGCAGAGAGTGTACACTGCTTTGTTGTGTATGCTTTTCAACTTGATAGAACTTGAGGAAAAGAAATGAGATTCCCTCACGCAAACAAACAATTATGATTGAAACTAGGGTTTCACCAGATTCTTTAGCAAGAGTTTATAAAGTTCCCACTGTGAACCGTATAAACCATGATTCATCCTGGGATATGGTTGGGTAGGAAGGCAGAAATATAAAGGAAGGAAAATGGGATACATCCCATTGTTATGGTCATTTATTCATAAGTAAGAAAAAAGTTATTTCTTTTATAATCTAAACACTAATATGTTTCCTTCTTTTTAGATGAGGGTAAAGGTGTCTTATTTAAATTTGAAGAAATATAGTGCTAGAATTAAATTTTTTAAATGAGCATGAATCTGCAAGTTAAATGCTAAAAATCTATTCTAGTAAAAGTAAGCAGTATGATTAAGGACGTGTAACTCTAGAAGTAAAATGGAGGTAACAAAGTATAGCCTGACTCCCACTAGAAGAAAGTGGAATAGCCCAGCAAGATAACTCAGGGGTTAACTTGCTTACTGCCAGGCTTCTTCATCAGAGGTCATTCCCCCAGAACCCACAAGGTAAAAGGTGATCACTGACTTCGCAAGTTGTCTTCTAACCTCCATAAATTCACACACACATGTGGTGGGTATTGTGTTCCCTGAAATATTGTGTGTTCCCCAAAATAAACATATCTGGGGTCAGAGAACAGACAGCCACTAGAACAGAGCCAGAAATGGTGGCTAGAAAATGGGAAGAGTAAGCTATAGCAGAAGTTGGGCAGTGGTGGTACACACCTTTAATCCCCGCACTTGGGAGGCAGAGCTAGCTGGATCTCTGAGTTCAAGGCCACTTTAGAAACAGCTAAGCATGGTGACCCATGCCTTTAATCCCAGAAACATAACCTTTAACCCCAGGGAGTGGGGGCAGAAAGAGAAAGGTATATAAGGCGTGAGGGCCAGGAACTAAAGAGTAAAGCATGTAGTTAAGCATAACTGGAGAAGCATTCAGGCTTTCGAGCACAGTTCAGCTGAGAGCCATTGGGATGAGGATTCAGAAGCTTGCAGTCTGAGGAAACAAGACCAGCTGAGGAACTGGTGAGGTGAGAAAACTGTGGTTTGTTCTGCTTCTCTGATCTTCCAGCAATCACCCCAATAACTAGCCTCGGGTTTGATTTCATTAATAAGAACTTTTAAGATTCCTACTACACACACATGCACACACACACACACACACACACACACACACACACACACACACACCACTCTTCTAAAAGAGCAACAACAGGAAAAGCCAAAACTCAGAAACTACATGTTGGAGTAGAGGCCAGCAGTAGGAAGAAGAGCCACAAGCTCTGAGTAGGGTTGGAGGAAGTACAAATACTTGCAGATAAAGGGTTTACCTTAAAATAACCCTATCCAAGGATATGAAAATCTACTATAGTGGAAACTTCAAATCAATGAAGAAGAAATTGAGAAAGGTAGTAGAAGATGATAAAACCTAATATACCCATGAGTTAACAGAATTAATAATGTGGAAATAGACTTCCAACCAAAAGCAACATAGATTCAGTGCAATCCTGATCACCAGGATACCAGGGACAATTCTCACAGAAATAGAAAACAATAACCTTAAAAGGATTACAGAAGACCCCCAGACAGACAAAGCAATCTTGAATAAGGATAATACTGCTAGATGTTTAGTATAACAGATTTAGATTATACTATAGACATAGTAATAAAAACAGCAGGGAAGTCACACAGAAACAGACACACACACCAATGGGGTAGAAGGGAGGACACAGACAAAAGGCCACACACTGCATCTATCCCTCTTATTACAAAGGTACCAGAAGTGCACATTGGTGCAAAGGCAGCATCTTTAACTAATAGTGCTATATGGAGAAGAATGAAAACAGATCCTTGTCTCTTACCCTGTACAAAACTCGACTCCAAATGGATGAATAAACTCAGCATGAGGCTTGAGATTCTCAAACTGCTGAAGAAAAGAGAAAGGAGCATGCTTTCCAGGATGTAGGCATAAGTAGGAGCTTGCTGAATTGGAAAAACTTAGCATTTGCAGAGTAGTTTCTGCAGAATGATCCTATGGGATGTGTTTATCATATGAGGAAGATCCATCACTAGAGTCCTGGGAATATTTGTCCTCCACCTCTCTTTGCTATGTCTAAGAATATCTATTTCTGTACTCTGTTGATTTCATCTCCATCTTGGCCCAAAATTTTCTTGCCAATTCAAGACTTCTTGGTATTGGCTTCTTCATCTGAGAAAGGGTTCTAAGAATTGGAAATGGACTGAGAGTAGTTTTTAAAAAAAATACATTTGAGCTCAAGATGAATAAGACTGGATCAACAAGCCACACCTCTTCATGAGGCACATGGATAGCTTGGGTATGGTAATCCTGCAATTAATAAATACCCTGTATTTTCTCCTCATTCCCTGTCTCCTCCTATCCCCCTTCTCTTTGTATCAAATCAAAGAGGAAAAAGCCTTTCAGTTTATCAGCAACACTTGAAATATTTTGAGGTGTATTAAGTATATCTTAGCTGCATTGTTTAGTGGTCAACCAGACTGGCACTGTCGAAGAACAATCAGGAAAGAAGGTTGAGGGGGAGGATCTATGGTGATCACAGAGAATCCTGTATCCCCAGGCCTATGCATATGCCAAAAACCATTCCACTTTCTAATTCTCTCCCATCATCACATGACAACCTTACAAACAATCCAAGCCCAGCCAAAGAAGGGGTTACAATGCAATTTGTGCTTGTTAATAAGCTGGGGACATCTCTGAAAATGCTGTCCCACTCACTGCCTTTCCCATTTCCTTCTCAAGAGGCTACCTTGCAAATCCAAAGTTTAATATCTCTTCTTATAAATGGGAGCCTGGGTTTTGTGTGTGTGTGTGTGTGTTTTGTTTTGTTTTGTTGTTGTTGTTGTTGTTGTTGTTGTTTTTGCTTAAACTCATCTTCTTGTTCCAAGGCAACAGACCAAAATAGACAGGCAGATAGATTCCTAGTCAGATCTCTGGGGTTTCTCTGCATGTGATCATTAATTTCATCTGGATAGTTCTTCCTATAAGCAATTTGCCACCATGATGATTGAGAAGCACATTTTGAAGTGCTAGGCTTTAAATCAGTAATATGTGGAAAGAGAGATAATTCTCTTGCAAAACATATTCTTCAAATTTTATGTTTGGTTTCCAGTGATATGAACCATAAAATCATGCTAGCTAGGCCAAACTGCTTTTATGGAAATCTTGGTTTGGGATAACAAGAATTGAATTTTTGATAACCTCTTTTGGAGTACAAACATCTGGGCTGCAGCTATTGCACATTTATAAAGCTATTTAGAATTTGGGGAGATAGCACCAATGGAAAAGCTATTTCTTCAGATCCATTTTCTCATGGAAAATGACATACTTGTTGATTTAAATGACTGTTTGGGCCTCATGAAATTCTTCAATAAATGATCCCTTAAAAGAATTTTGTTCTGTGCACTGTGTTTCTGCAGAAGTTCCAAGTGTCTGCATGAATTTATGTGGAACTGGAAAACGATGCCCACATTGGAAACCTAGTGATTTACAAACTCGCTTTTACTTGGCTTCATAAAAAGCTGTGCAATTGACCTCTTTGGACCTCTTAATAACTTGTTTATTTCTAGGCTTCTCCCTCTGGCCTAAAATAACATTATAATTATGCAAGTCTGTGACCCCAACACTATATTAAAAGAGCTTGTGTCATTAAAACAGGATTACCTAAAACTCTTACCTTGAAGAAATAGCAACACTGTCAAAAAGCAAAGAGACAGATCATCTTCTGGGGCTGGATATTCTCACCACTGCTACCTCTCTGCTTCCCTGCTTCAGCTGGCAGGACTTCTGTTAACTGCAGTTAATTAAGGCTTTGTCCAAAGTAGACGAAAATAAGCATACAAAGTGAACATGCAAAAGATGTCACGGAAGAAAGCAGGGATGTAGCTCAGGGACAGAGTACTTGTCCTTACCTAGCTTCTGTGAATTCAATCCTGCCACAGAAAGTAAAGAGAGAGAGAGAGAGAGAGAGAGAGAGAGAGAGAGAGAGAGAAGAGAAGAGAGAGAGAGAAAGAAAGAGAGAGAGAGAAAAAGAAAGAAAGAAAGAAAGAAAGAAAGAAAGAAAGAAAGAAAGAAAGAAAGAAGAGAGAGAAAGAAAGAGAGAGAGGGGGAGAGAGGGAGGAAAGAAGGAAGGAAGGAAAGATTTTTTAAATAGAAATAGCATAAAAATACTATCTAGCCCAACATCATGTGTTACAGGTGAATACTGTTGAGTTACAGAGAGGAGCTGTCAAAACTAAACCTAATGTGTCAATCAGGTATCTATTGTCTTTTCCTTGAAGTGGTTTACATAAGCACATCATTTTGCCATCTCTCCACAGGAGGTGAATTCTACAATGCAAGGGAAGCTAGACAATCTCTGTGCAAAAAGAAAAAGAAAAGGTATGAAATTGTTTTTTCTAACTTTAAAAAATCTTAAGCTATCTTTTCCAACTGCACAACATTAACATTCGTTCCTTCAAGAGGCAAATATATATTAAAGGAATGCATCTGTCTCATTGTGTCGCATTGATTAACAGAGTAATTGAAAGTTTAAGGAATTTTTGTAATACCACTATTTTTCTTTAATGCTTTCTAAAATTGGAGATAGAGCCAAATTCCTTTCTGTGCACAGAAAGGAGCAATTTGGAGAAGCGATGGGTAGTTGGTAATGTTTGCAGATAAAATGAGTGGATTTTTAAAATATATGTATTTGAGGGGATGCTCTCCTAGGGATATAGTTAAGACATCACACTTAAAGGAAAGCTTAAAGCAATGTAGTCATAAAAATTAACAGCTCTCTTACCTCAATACAGACCTGAATCCATGTTTCAAAATGCTTTGTTCATGGCTGATGATGTCAGAAGTGGTTGAAATGTTACAATAAGTTTTTATAAAGGCATAGTCAGAGTATTCAAGGAGCCATCAAAAGGCTCAATTTCTATTCTTTTAGATGAATGTCTATAATCCAAAGGTGACTGCTCAGTTAAAGAACAGCACTGCCTATAAAAGCAAGATGGGAAGCTGTTACAAAAAATAAAAAGGCTTTATTATAATGTTTCATAATCCCAGAGCTAACCTGAAGTTTTAGGCATTTGCTTAGGTTCTAGGTACAATCATATTCTATGACTGACAACGCATTTGTCTGGATCACACACAAACTCCTAATTATGTCTCCTTTCATTTTGGTGTTCCTGCATTCTAGTCACATACAAAACCCTTAACACACATCAACTCTAATTCTAACAAACCTACATAATGGTTAATAATTATTCATTGGTGAGGTGCAGCTACAGAATTTTAGGATTGAACATGGAGCCTAAGCAAGTGTCCACAGCCTCATTACTGTCCCTCTCCTTGCAAAATAGAGTCTGAACTTTCTAAGCCTGAACCAAGCATTGCTCAGCCCTCTGTTCTCCTTCTCAGCTTCTTTGGCAGACATAGCCTAAAGGAACTGACCCACACGTGCATAGATGCATTTCAATGATAAGAAGGCTGTCAGTCCCCAAGGAAACAACAGACAGAATGTGTGATCCCCTCAGGGAGACAGTGGTTTCTGACACATTCTGCCTCTGGCAACCCTTTGTCAGTGGATGATTTTGTTTTCAGGGACTTCCATGTTCTGTGACACCTAAACTCACCAATGAATAAGCATGTAACAAACGTGCACTATGTGAAGGACCTCACAGGTAATATTGCCAGAGGAAACATAGTGTGCATATGGTCCATATTCACTTTTCATTCATCTGAAGTTCAAATCAAATAGGGCACCTTGGTCTCTTTGGTCTCTTGTTTTCTTTCTTTTTGCTAAATCTGGCAGCTCTACAAGGAAGAGGTGTGTGCTGATGACTCATTTTGTTTTGAGTTCTCCTCTCCCTCTTGTTGAAACTACCTCTAAAGGCAAGGAGAGGAAGTCTTCTGTTGAAGTGTAAAACGCACAGATCCTATGCCTCAAAAGTCCTCGCAGAGATAGCCTCAACTCTAGTCCTGTCTGCCCAGAAACCCATCCAGTCTGGATGAGCTCTCAGAGTTGGGTTGCTTTCATGTGGCATCTGTTCTCCCATGTATTAAGTCATTGCAGTATTCAGTCAAAGACTCTGCAGGAAGGAGATGGCATGCTCAGAAGGAGTAGTTAAGGAGAATGTTCTGAGAGAGCTACTTACAACAGCACAGTTAAGGAAAGCAGTGAGGATACAAAGGAGCTCCAAGGCAAAGCACATTGAGAACCTGGTGATTCCCAACATCTTGGCTGTGAGAGTCGGAGCCATTGCTGGCCTCCAAAGAAGGCTGTTTTAGCAAAGGCCCAGAAGATGGTAAGGAATGTAGCCAAGAGCATACAGTTCTATAGCATAATCGAAACAAGGGAAACAGAACTTTGCTCCCTCCTGGTACCTGGGTAAACTTTAGCAAGGTTCTATAATAATAATAATAATAATAATAATAATAATAATAATAATAATAATAAAAGCATGCTCTGTGGTCTCTAGAATTCCACTTCAGCTTCCAAACACACAGTGCAGAAGTGAATTGAGGATGGGACCTGAAGCAGGCAAAGAATGTTACTTCTTTGTTCTCCCATATGGTACCTTTGTATATTCCCTTAGCATTACATACGTACGTAATGTTGACTCCATCTATGTCTTTCTTTCACTACAGCTCTCCATCACAGATGTACACCTTTTCAAATCTGCCATTGCAGAAAATAAGGTGGAACACAGCCTCTCAAGTCAGTGTCGAAGGAGAACAATGGGAAAGGAGGCAGAGTGCATCTCTTCCTGTCCTGGGATCAGAGAGGTTTTCTTGATGGAAACCCAAGTACAAAAAGAGTGAAGTGAAGAGGAAGAGCAAAGCACCTGGAGAAGCAAGCTTGGTCCTCGTGGCAGGGTATACAAAGTTTGCATCCTGTTGCTCCTTCCCTGGGAACCCACCACTTTTTTGTATAGTATAGTATAGTATAGTATAGTATAGTATAGTATAATATGGTACCGTATAGTATAATTTTACTTCTGTGTGCATGCGTGTGCACGTGTGTGTGCACGTGTGTGTGTGTGTGTGTGTGTGTGTGTGCTCTTCATATGTTAGGGCGGCAAGCACCTGCACAGCATGGCTTACATATGGAGGGCAGAGGATAGCGCATCTTACTTGGTTCTTTTCTTCCACCATGGGAGCTGTGGATAGAACCCCAGTTGTCAGAGTTGCATAGCAAACCAACCCTTTGACCTGCTGAGCCATCTCACCTGCGCCCCACTCTCCTGTTCCTTGACTTGTGACTTTGTGTAACATAGATCACTCTTTTCTCAAACTTATTCTACAGATTTTCCTGCTTATCCAACCATAGGGGTGGTGCCCTATAGATGAAGGAAAATGTGATGAAAAGAATGAGCATAGGTGTTGGAAAGACCTAAGCTGTTTTAAACCACTTGAGGCTCCTTAACTGCTAAATACATGCAAAGATCCGTTGCATGTCAGACAAATTACAGATATGCAGCTCAACTTCCCCTGGAAAGAGTATCATTTGTCTTGCACGGCAGAACTCAGGGGATGCCGTGACATGCTTGCTATTTGTTAATTAGCACTTGTCCAAGTCCTCATAACTAAATTGTGTCAAATGAGCTTCTCCCCATGAAAGCTGACCAAGTCCTCTGCAGAAACATAATCAGATTGCTGAACAGTAAGCACAGTTTTCTAAAGGAATCAAATAAATTTGATTTCGCCAAATATATGCCATTTGTTATCACAAGATATGTCCATAATTGAAAATAAAAGCCAAGCCTTCAGATACAATAATTTTTGTATTTTTTCTTGTATCTCATGCATATTACCCAACTCATTTTAACATTTTAACAGTTAAGATTCCATACTGACATCCATTGTGGATGTTTTTTGGTTGGCTGCTGTTTTGCCCCTACCCTTTCTGGGATAATTTTATGAAACTATATCTTTTCTTTTTTTGTGCTTAGACTCTTAACCAGGAGTAAGAATGTTAGCTTATCCTTTTTAGTTCTTATATCTTTTTTTAAATTACCAGAATGGCACAGTTCTCTAGAAGTTTAACAGCTGAAATCTAACCAATAAATGTTAACTGAAATAAAGAACAACTATTTGGAAATTCTCTACAATTACATTTCTTATAAAGGAAGTCTCCCTATTGCTGAAGACACCATAGGTCACAGAACATGGAGATGTTGAGCTGGTACTGACCTGGAAGCTTCACCCCTGTTGGTTAGCTTCCACGGTGCTAGAAGGTGATATGCACACTCCTGGAGGAAAAAAAGCAATCATTAATCTTATTTACCTGTGAACACTGGCAACTAAAATAAACACTGACCTGGTAAAAATATCCTCACTGGTGCAACATTGTCTCAAGCATCGTGGGCATAACCAACCACTTTCTAGTTAGATTTAAGTCCCAATCCACACGATGACACTCATATCTGTCACCATTTTGGGGCCAAGTACCTGTGACTAGACAGTTCATGGGTGCTATGGGATAATCTACTACTATTATTCTGCTAAATGGACATAGCACTAAACTGGATCCTAATGAAATATTGGTATACCCATCAAGTAATGCATCCTCCTGTCTTCATCAGAGAAGCTTCTATTTGCAGTAGGTAGTGATTAACACAGAGACTCACAAAAAGCCAAGGTTCAAGTAATGCATCCTCCTGTCTTCATCAGAGAAGCTTCTATTTGCAGTAGGTAGTGATTAACACAGAGACTCACAAAAAGCCAAGGTTCCAAGAATAAGATACTATGGACCAATCAACTCTAAATGGAGCATCTATATTGCACCTTTCCTCTGAAGGCTCATGGGTTATTGTGAATGAGAGTGCGGAAAAACAGTAAGAGCCCGAGGTGGCAAATGAATACAAGGAAACTGTGACCCCTGAATACAACAGGACATAGGAACTCACAGGAGTTGTGACAGCATGAATAAGCCATGTTCAGCTTCAAGCCAGACCAAATCCCAGCATGGAGATGAGAGGTGGACATCAACTCCCACCCTTTGCTGAGGTCTTGGCAATTGACAACTACTACTAGGAAAGAGAGTCAATTTTCTTTAAGAGTGTTACCTTTAGTAGGTCAACCATGCTCCTTTCAGTGGAAGGCCACACATTCATGACTGCAGGAATAGCATAAACTGGACTTGATGAGTAAAAAATAAAAAGAGTTCAAAAATTTGGGTGGACAGAAAAGGGGGATGAATCTGGGAAAGGCTGGGAGAAAGGTCAAAATTTAGTATAAAAATTCTTGAAGGTGTAATTTTTTTTTTACAATACCCACCTAAAGAAGTCTCTAAAAGAAGCTATGACTAGTACTTTTGCATTTTTTCCAACAAATAAGCTGCTTTCCCAGTACACAATGTATTTGTGATAATCATGTAGTGTAGTCATCAGAAGCTGTGACTCTAGAATCAGACCTGGCTTTGCTTCTTCAGCCATAGATGATACTCCCCATCAGCTCCAGATTTCTTACACCAGTGTTCATCTGGACACTCCTGATGGCTGCCACCTTGTTGCTATTCATGCTCTCATGGGGTTCCATCTCCTAAATATGGGCTGTGTTTGAAGCAGATGGATGTCACCATTGATATCAGGATACAGTCTCTATTTGAAGATTCTCTATTATATTCTTTTTCTGTCAGAATCCTCATTTGGAGAAAGCCAACAGTACATACAAAGAGTCTCCTGAAGTCACCGTGACAAAGAACTAATTTGTCTACCAAGACAAGCAGAATATGACATCTGACAAAAATCCAGCTGAATGAGTTTAGAAGTGGTTACCCCCAATGGAGCTTGAGATCACTTCTTTCCTGGCCAATATTTTGCATCCTTGGGATAAATCACCCAGTAAAGCTAGAACCAAGTGTCTGATGATCACAAACGATACATAAGATACACATGTTATGTGCTGCTTTTCCACCATTAAGTCATGGTTTTTTTCTAAACTTTTTGGTTTAGGATAGATTTTGGCAATGAATGTTCAGGGTTATTTTAACAGGAAGGTAAATAATAAATGTGATTTCACTCTCAGGAAATAAATGGACTTGAGGTATTGGCTAATACTTAAAGGTGCCTTTTAGACACTGTGTAGTTTTTGAAAGGATAATAACCACTCAATAATTAATTGGCTGAAGCTGGCAGCAAAATCTAGAATATAAAAAAATGTCATAAAACTAGGTATAATAACAAAAGTCAAAAATTCTAAGCAAATTTTATTAAATGAAAATATCTCAGCAGCCCACAGAAAATTAATTCTATTGCAGAATACCTAAACAATACTATCTTTTTATAATTAATTGTTTTCTATTATCTTTAAAAGAGAGTTTCATCAAATTTTTCTTAAACTGGGGGTCTTCTCATTTATGTTTCTGTTGGTATATCTCTAATTTTCTAGAATTAGAAGCTATTCTCTATATTTCTCAACTCCTAACCTAATGACCCATCTCCACTACTGCATCCTCTGTCAGGGAAGCACCTCTGGTTAGGTTCTGCTCACATCACTTCCAGTCTGCATTATACAACTCCTATCCTGTGTATGACTGAAATCTCTGTTTGTGACTAGGAACAGGGAGCTTTCTTGATTTCTCTTCTCCCATTGAATTGACAATGTAGCTCATGCTCCAGATGGAAAGTTAGAGTGAGAAAAATTAGATTCAAAAGTATAGTTTATGTTTATGAGAACACCACCATTTAGGAAATCAGCAACTAACTAACACAGGTATTATGGAGGTTTCCGCAGGTAAGAAAATAGTTCCCAGAAGGCAATGTTAAGCAATGAGGAATGCAAATAATGCAGTTTGGGCAAAGAATCCTAGCATAAGTTAGGTACCTTCTGTATGTCAGATGCTGTCATGGTTCATTTTTTCACATATGAAGCAAACATTTACTTCAGGCTAACTATGTGACTGATGCATGCATAATCATACAATAGCAAAAACAAAGGCACTGTCCTGCCCTTGGACTTCACAGTCTGAAGTTATGTTCCTTGAAGCTACAGAGAGACGCTGGATAATAGAAAAAAAAATACAGAATTAAATCAGCCTGTACACTTTGAGGATGTGCTGACCTCAGAATGGAAACCAGGATACATGTTATGTTGGGGACGAAGTCTTGCTTTTGTTTGTACAGGAGAAGATAAGCTGTGGATACCATCAAAACTGATAAAGGTTCGATTTGAACAAGAGAGCTCTCTTAATTAGAAGAGGTGATAGTTCATCAACCAGCATGACCATCCAATTTAAACTAACTTATACCATTAACACATGCCTTTTCATTTAATCAGATATAACTTGCCAAAAGGGAACCTCACTGATGTAACACATATTTTGGTTTCCATTGTGAGGTCAGCACATCCTTAAAGTATACAGGCTGATTTAATTCTGTAGTTTTAAACGAAATTCTAAACAGTCTTAGTAAATAATAAACACAGAGCCAAATACAGAGGTAATAGCCAAAGAGATCAGAGAGCCACAACTACCTTATCTTACCACCTCACCATTGCTTCCCCAGAGAGGGCTTCTTCCTGTGTGACTTGTGTTTTTATTGCTTTCTTGTTCTGCCATCTCATTGGCTCTAAACCCAGCCACATGACTTTCTTGCCACTGTCTGTCTATACAGACCTCCAGGTCTCCATGGTTGGTACTGGGATTAAAGGTCGTATCACCACACTTGGCTATGTCCTTGACCACATAGACTCTGCCTGCCTGTGATCAGATTAAGGGCGTGGGCTACCACCGCCTGACTTCTGTTCCTGGCTCTCTATGACCTCTGATCTCCAGGCAAACTGTACTTATTAACATACAGATAAAATCACATTTCAACACAATTAAAATATCACCACACTTTGACCTTCATAAAAGTCCAAAGAGTGATATTGTATCTTTATCTTTCAAATGAAGAAACTGAAGCACTATTAAATTATTTAACCTAGTAAAAAAATGTTACTATAAAAAATATAGGATGTATATTAAAGCCTGGGTTAGACTCCATCTTAGTAGGATGGACTTTAGATGCTGACTTCTAGAACTGGTGTCCACGTATGAATGAGGCAAGTCTCGTGAGCCAGTACAAGCAGAAATACCACTCCTTTGTAGACCATGGTAATTCTGAGATCAAGAATAGTCCCAAACATATGGACTAAAGGATTCCCACCCTCACCCTCAGTTTCAAAATATAACTAAAAGGTAAAACTGTATTCTATTTCTGCTTTTTTGTATTGAAGAATTTTAGCACTGGAATGAGACACATTTGATTTGATTTCTGGTTTTGTGCTGCATAACTGTATATTCCTGGGAAAATTACTTACCCTCTCCAGGTTTCTCATCCACCTCATTAGTAAAATAGAGGTAATAATGGTACCTATTTCCTAGAGTTATGACATTAAGGGATTTGAAGAATTTACAATGGCATTGATGTGCTACAAAATGCATTCTCTGAACATAATCTTACTAGATGTTTCACAAACTAAAAATGCAGCAAAGACATTGCTGCTAAGAACTTTTATCAAATGAAAAGGACAAGGTATGTAAAACAGAACGCTGGACATAATATGATAGCATAAAATAATAAAGGTATATGCGAATTGCTTCTGGATAGAGGACAAAGACTAATCAACAGCTTCATAGCGACTCATCTCCTGATCACTCGATATAAGGAAGAAATATTTCAGTTGCCTCATTAATTCAACAGGTAGTTTAGGTAAATGTACTTTAGAAGCAAGTTTTTAAAGTTTTTGTTTATTTTTATATGTGTCTTTTGTCTGCATGTATGCATGTGCACCACATGTGTGCCTCAAGTCTACAGAGGTCAAAAGGGAATGGTAGGTTCCCCAGAACTGAAGTTATGGATAGATGATTGTAAGCTACCATGTGGCTGCTAAGAATCAAATCCAGGTTCTCTGTGAGAGCAACAGTGCTCTTAACCACTGAGTCATGACTCCAGCCCTCCTTCCCACCAGAAGCAAGTTCCACAGCAGGACTAACTTTGCTAACTAAAAAAACAAATACTCATGTAGATTCCTTGTAGTGTTTTCCAACAGAACATTCCAAAATCATCCTTTCCTTCATTCCTCTACAAATAATAAAAGATAGTAAGAATTATTTCACAGGCAATAGAAGTAAGAAACCTGTTCCTAGGAAGTTTCAGGAGCAGAATCCTATCTTACCTGCACTGCCATCAAAAGCGTTTTTATCCTGGAAATGTAAAATGTGCATGAAAAAGAGGGCTATATCATTACATAATCTTTAAGTAGGATTCTGAGTTTGTTGTTGTTCTCCTAATATAAAAAGATGGTAAATAAAAGGTACTACATAAAGATATCTACATCTTCATATATTCTACCTGGTGATATAAAATGAGGATGCTGTCTTGGTGTTATGAGCCTGTAAAAAAGAAGAATTATATAAAGATAAACAAAGCATGTGTTCTTATAATACAAGGTAAAATTTTCATATTCTTGCTCAGTTAACAAAGGACTTAACAGCAACATTCAAATCTAAGTTAAGTGCTTGTTTCAATTAATTATAATATTTTAACTTTAAAATGTGTGCTCATTAGAAATGTTTACCATTTATTTTTAAAGCTGAGTCTCACGAGGCTTTCCAGCCTGTCCTCTCACCTAAGCCCCTCCATTAGCTGGGACTGTAGGCATGTACCAGCACATAGAGCTTATTCTTGTTATTATCTTAAGATGTGTAAGTTAAAGAACATTCCCAGTTATTTTTAACATGTGGGGAGATATTACATAATGCCCCATGTTCCGTGGTGGAGAGGGGATACTGAATTTGGAATGTTTTCTTCCTGTTAGAGACATGATGTCATCCTTTCAAAAGAAATAAACACAAACATTATGACCAAATATGAACTGTTCCTCTAATTGAACACTTGGTCACCAGAAACTGCTAGCACTATTTGGAGAAGTGCTAGCAGTTTCCAGAGAGAGGGGCTTAGCTGAAGGTCATACTTGACCTTCAGTACCTTTGCCTCTCTCTGCTTTCTATGCACCATGATGCAAGTCATTCCACCATACCTTTCCCACCATGATGGACTGAAACCTCTGAAGCCATGAGCAAAATAAATCTTCCACCCTTTCAAGTTCCTTATGGTGGTCATCTTGTCATAACTAACATGGCAAATAAAATAAGTAATGAAGGGGTTGGGGCTTTATCTCAGTAGTAGAACACTTGCCAGCAAGGCCCTGGGTTCAGTCCTCAGTTCCAAAAAATAATAATAATAAATAATGAAGATTATCAACTCCTTCAGCCATATAAACTCTCTCTTAGGAATTTATGCTCCAGCTAAGGATCAAAACTACCAAAATATTTTCAGGGAGACTATAGTGTAATGTGTATAATAATGATTAATAACTACTGAAAATGTTAAATTATTTGGGAAAATGTATAGGATAAAATGTGGTGGTATTATGATATGTAACCCTAAATATAGTGGTATTATAATATGTAACATATAAGATGTATAAATATAATACATATATAATTATGATGTTTATTAATTATGAAAGTAATAAAATATTTATAATCTCTGAATATGTAGAAAATGTGTATTAAGCTAAAAAAAATTAGACTTTTGACAAGCCAGAGCTGCTGCCAGGGGCCATGTCTGGGTCATCAGGGTTGTACCAATGCCAGGAGTCGGGCCCCCCCTGCAGCTGGGGTGATTTAGACTTGAGTGGCCTGTACTGCCACCTGGGGCCATGGTAACATCTGAGCTCATGTTGTTGATGAGGACCATTTCTGGATCTATGGTCCTACCACAGCCAGGGTATGTGTTGATGTCTGTGGCCCATGGTGACATCCAGCCCGAGCTGCTGCTGAGGGACTTTTCCAGGTCCATGGTCCTGCTGCAGCTGGAGTCTGTAGGTCTGTGATGATATCCATTGCCTGTGCTGCCATAGGGGATCATAGGAACCATGCATGTTGAAATCCAAGGGCCATGCTAAACCGGCCCCACCCCTTGCTGTCCCTGGGGTGGCTGGCCCTGCCCCTCCTTGGACACTGCAGTAGGAGAGTTGTCTCTACTCCTACATGGGAGAGCTGGAATCCATATTTGGGAGAGATGGCCCCACCCCTCACCACAGATGTGGGGCAACTGGCCTCCACGGCGTGGACCTAGGAGAATTGGCTCCACATCTCACCTGAGGGGTGCAGTCCCAGTGGCTGGGACGGACCAGCTCAGCTGGACCCAGGCCTATATTCTAGGCTTTGAATTGGTCCACACTGCCATCTAAACATCTATAACCTGCTGGAGTGCATGAAAGGAACTGGTTCAGCCTCTATGACTTGGGCAACAGCAGGATATCCAAGAGGAGTTTTGGTGAGGATCCAGTGATGATGGTGTGCCTTAGGACCTGAACCAGACCAATGACTCATTGCAATGAATATTTTGTGTGTGGTACTGATTGGACAAAAGGGTATACTGTGTGACACACCACAGCTCCCAATGCCACTAGGATTAAGGAAGAAGTATTGAAAAGATGGAGGAGTGAGGTGGGTTTTTTGTGTGTATTCTTTTGTTTTAAATTGATTTGGGGGGTTGGGGGAGTGCTTTGGGGAGAATGGAGGATATGGAAGGACTGTGAGGTGAGTGGGATTGAGGTACATGATGTAAAATTTGCAAGGAATCAAAAAAATATGTTTTTTTAAAAAAGTATCAGACAGTGAAAGAATAGGCATAGTTAATTGTAATTCCATAAATCACACACATATGTAAGCCATATTCAGACAGAACAATATTTTATAGCTATAAAATCATAGACATTTTTTATTTTTTTACAAAAAAAATTTAGTTGTGCATTGTTTTAACAAGCAATCAAATTGAAATCAAAGGGGAAAATTTAACATTGGCTCTTAGACATACCATATCTTTGTGAGAACTTTCTACTAGCCATTTATTAATTTTCACATAAACATTATATTTATTCTATGTTTCATGTTAGGTATTTGATAAGATAAATAGCTGTCTCTGTGTATGTCTGTGATGTGGGTCATTGATATAGCTCTGTTAACCAAGGCCCTTTGAGAAGCAGACTCCAAAAATGAGACTGAGTTTTATTAATGCCTACCTGGAAGGAAACACAAGGGAATGCAGGAAGTCACAGAAGCCAAAAGATCCTGAAGAAAGGAGAGTGGGACAGATTGTTTGAAAGAGACGTAGATTATGTCATCATCTCAGAGAGGTGAGATAGAAGCCTAAACAACTCTCTGATGAGTTGACTGACAAGGCCTAGAGTCTTCCAGGTACCTTGGAACTCTAAAGCACTCATCCGGCAGAGACCAGGTGAGGAGAGGGTAAGCAGTCATGAGGCTAGAACTCAGGATGCTGTTAGGATGCCCTTGCCAATCACTTCCATCTAACGTAAGGTCTGCCATGTCTACTCTCCAGGAAGCTACAGTGTCCGTTATGCTTAGAATGTAAAATGTCCCACACAGGTTCATGTGTCTCAGCACTTGGTTTCCAGTTGTGAGTTGGTCTTGATGTGTGATTTGGCTAGAGAAACCAAGTCACTGAAAGAAGGTCTTAAGGGAAAGCCCAGTGCCTCTCTCGGTCCTCTGTTTCCTTATTGTAGACACAATGCAACCAGTCACACTGGAGCCACCTCCACCCTCCTGGCACTATGCCCTCCTGACAGGATGAGCTTTGTCCAGCCCACCTCTCAGCAGAAATAATCCCTTCCTCCATTATTTTTCTCACCAAGTATTTCATCCCTACAAGAAAAGTAACTAACACAATTACTCTATTCTGTATAATACATGAATATATGTCTGTATATCTTGACTGTTTCAGAATCATTAAAAAGTAAAGAAATCAATCATTGAGAGTCCAATGTAAATATATTCGGAATCATTTCTATAAGTATGATTTGTTTTCCTGATCTGCCGCTTTCATCAGCTGCGTTATAATTGATTGGCAGATGCCAAGTGTCCATACTAGGTTACATGCTGCATCAAGTGTCTCCTTGGAACATTATTAATGACAGAATTCAAATTGTATGCAGTACAAATTTGTGAGCCATAATGTAAGTCACATATTCAGTCTATAAGTCTCCTAAACACCTGGACACTGGGAACATTGTAGTCCACATTTTAGCTTCTGGAAGTAGACCTCAGAAAAGGAATATATTTAAATTCTTTCTCAGCATTAATAGAAAACTTAGAAGAATTGTCCCACTTGAAATAATGATGCTTTCTTCCTTTTCATTAGGAGATTAGTGGGATAATACATTTAAACTGCTTGAAACTACAATTACCATGTATTGGTAATCAATGTACAATATTTCCTTATCCTACACACACACACACACACACACACACACACACACACACACACACACAAACACGCTTGTGCGCACAAGAGAAAAGCATGATTCTTACTCACTGGTTCAAGTACAAATTTAGTTTCCTCAGTGTCTTTTTGTTCTAGTCTGGATCTTGAATGCCCTCCGAAGTCTTCTGTAATAAAGTCCTAACCCCAGAGAGGTATTATTGGAGTGGGAAGTCCTACTGGGGGAATCCTAACTTGGGACTTGCCCTCAAATGGCATTGTGAAACTGCATTTCTTGTTTCCTGGCTGGTGCAATGAGAAGATTTGCTTTGCCATGTGCTCCTACCACAATGTGCTGCCATTCCCAAAGGCCAAAGCAATGCTGTCAGTGAATCATGGATGGGAACTCCAATATAAGAAGAAACACAAAACATCTTTTTCTCGACTTGTTCCCTGATCATGATGGAAAGCTGAATAACCATTCCTCTGCAGTCATAGACCTTCAAAATCCATTCAAAGGGCTGTGTTCTGTTTCACCTGACCCAAGCTTTCTATTTTATCAAGCTAAGCTCTGAATCTTCTAAACATACTGCTCTTAACCTCAGCTGCACATACCGTATCAACGGCTCCTTCCCTTCCTCTCTCCTCTTCTAAACTGTATTCATATTATACTTCTCACAGACCCATCCCTCACTCCCATGAGACTTTATGATATTTCTTAACAATATATGATTTGCAATAGAAGTGTATGCTTACCTTAGCCCCATCTCCCTTGGTAGCTAGTAAGACATATCTTTTATCCACATAGACAGACAGGCCCTATTTGCATACCATTGAGCTTCATGTGCAGATGGATTTATAAAGATAACAGATGCCAATGATTTTAGTCCAAAGACATGCTTATGGACATGGCAATCAGAATTGATTTCTGAGACTGTTCTACAAATTGAACTGCTGTTATAAATTCAGGGGAAAACATAAGAGAACAATTACAAACATGCAAGTAAAGGAGAATGTTATCATATGAGTTCAACACACATATATATGGATGGATGGATGGATGTATATGTATATATATTCTGAAAACCATCAATTTAATATAACTGTTTTGTACTAAGGTTTTATTCAAGAACCCAGTAAAAACTGATCTCAACCTTTTAAGGATATTAAAATATGTCAACCATAAACACCTAGATTCCAGAAGGATCACAAATCCAACACACTGTAAAATAATTCCAGCAGTAGTTTTCAGTGCAACTAAGTCCAATGGGCACTAACTAGAGGTTCTACCCATTCAGAATATGCTATCCAAGATAAACTGTATCAAGAGCAGAAAATTATAATGCAACAGGATAGAAAGCTCACTGTAAAATGTCTAGTAATCAGTAAATACTTGCTGAAATGGATAGATGACAAGATAGGACGTGGCACAAGGAGACACAGTGCTTTGCTTAAGTTTTCTGTTCCAAGGGAGGGGATGTGGAACAAGAGACAAACTCCAGTGACTTGATATGCTTTATGTAACTTGTTCTAATCAAGAACAATCTGGCCATGTCACTCAGAGACAGCAACACCAAGGAGAAGAGAGAAGACTCATCTCCAAAGTGGGGTGCAATGACTACATTAGGGAGGTCAGGGAGGGAGCATGGAGGTCTTAGATGAGTAGCTTAGAGAAGAGGATAACATCATTGTGGAAAAGACCCTAACAGGAGACACTGGAGCTACAGTTTGGGTGAATCTACAGACTTCTAGTAATATTATTCTAGTAAGTAGAATATTACAGTCACTGTTGAAAAACACCATCAGATGTTTTAAGCACATGATGTTATGCTGACACAAATTGACTCACTATAAAATCCACATCCAAAATATCCTGGGGATCTGTCTTTGTCTAAACAGCAATACTTTCTCTGCCTTACTCATTTTGCTTCAGAATCAGCATTCCTTGCCTTAAAATATCCAGAAGAGAACAGCCTGCAATACTGAATCCTCCTGCAGGCCAACTGTGTCATCTCAAACTGTCTCATCCAGAAAATGGAGGAGAAACCATAAACCCAGGAGTTGTTTTACAAGGATGGGTCTCAGGAGTGAAGCAAAGTAGAGAAAAGTCCGTCCTTTGGCCATTCTGTTTCACTTTCCACAGGGGGAACTATTCTCTTCATTACTTATCCCAACTGACAAGTACAAGCACTTTGGGTCCTAAATGAATGTGAACATTGTCAAAAGGAATTGGGCTAACAGGAGGCATCCATGGCTCCATTTCCATTGCATTCGGTCGGGGCCACGCTGGCGATGTGGCAGGGAGGCTGGTGGACAGACACCCCTGCAGATGGATCCTCACATACTGTATGCATCATGACCAACCATAAAAACAGTCAGAATAAATCAGCTGTGCTACAGAGAGGCTCCTTGGAGCCTTCACATTCAATTTCCATCTGGCTGACATTTGCAGGTTGTAGACAGTGACTCAATGAAGCAGAGGTTCAGAATTCAACCACAAGTCCCCAACCTGCAGCCACTTGCTTGCTGCCTGAGCCACGGGTTTGAAAGGCTTTGCTTTATCTGAGGAAGTTCACGGTAAATAGGATTTTTTTGCAGGTGGGTAAAGGTTGCATTTTTAAAGAATGTGAGTATTTGTGAATGCCTTCTGACCTTTTGAACGGTCAGGAGAAAGGGGTCTGAAATCTTCAAGAGAAAACTCTACTCAGTCAGGAATTTCGCTACAAACATCAATTTAGGAAATGAGCAAATCCACCTTGACAATGTGTTGTCACTGCAGAATTGCAAAGAAAAAAGAATTACACATAAATACAACTTTAAAACTAAGAGGTCTCACAATTTAGCAGCTTATTTGCTTCAAAGGTCTGCAGGAAAAGCCATAGTTTGTTACAGGTGACAGGTAGGAATTCACAGGTCCTCTACTCCACTCAGGCACAGGTCGCCCAGCAACATGAGCTTTCCAACTTGTTTCAAGTATTATGAAAAGGTAAATTATGTTTTGTATTCATGACTGAAAGCATTTTACTTTAAAGCCAGCTTGGCTGACGCTGTCAAGGTAGAGATTCAAGTTTTATGTACAATGCCTGCAGCCCAGCCGATCAGAGTGAAGCAACATGACAGCTTGTAATAAGTAATTTTTATACAGTTACATTTATCACTCAAGTAGGCTTGGCAATATTAAACACAGACCTTAAAATACTACCGAGGAGGAGGACAGGGGCTGCAGGCCATGGAGGCATTTCCCCTTTTCTGTATCAGTGTAGGTGCAGAATTGGAATACATATATATATATATATTTTTTTTTTTTTGCTTCTGCATTTTTCTGTTAATAGGGCACTTTTTAAGATATGCGTCCAAATGCTTTCCTACTGTTAATATATTACTAAGAGGTTAAGAATGGAATGACCCCATTTGGCCCAAAGGATGTTATTTCAGGCTTTAATGAATTAGATATTGCTACCATTTTCAGGTGAAAATCAATTGCCTCAATTAACAAATTTCCACCAGTCCAAATATTTACAAAATGGAAGGCCCGAGTCTGCAATTTTTGCTGCATTACACCTCTGTTTCCCCTAAAGCTTTTCCCTCTATGTCCTTCATTACCATCTCATTTTTGCTAAAGCCAGGAGGCCAGATACATCTCTATAACGGCGAGGGGTTCTCCTGCCTTCTGGAGCTAATCATCTTGATACTCTTTCTCCAATATTGTTTTTAACAAGTGGAATTTTACTTCCATCATTTACTCAAACACCTTTAAATTGGAGAAGTATTGAAATTAATCCAATTCTTTTACCCAGGAAACAAGAACAAAGAAAACACCATCCAAAGGATATGTACTATTCAAGAGTTTGAAAGCAATTCCACCCATTTTTGCTGATTTAATATTCCTGGTGTCTTTATGGGGTGGGTGCCACTGTAGAGTGCCTTTATCTGTTAGACGAGAAGGTTAAGGCACAGTGGATTAGGAAATCACTAGAAGATGCCACTTGCAAGATCAGGATATGAACTCAGGTTGACTAACTGTAGGACTTAACTCTCAGCCACAATGCCAAAACTGCTTTTTAGAGCAAACTTCAGGGAGAAAGAGAGTCACCCAAAATAAAGTGATTGTTCCTCTCAAAAGAATTGGATATTGGAGCTGCAGCTCATCAGGAGAAACTATTGCCATGCCCATTTGCACATACCCATTAAAAACAATATAGATGTTTCTGTGAGCATTGACTTATGCTTCCCAAGTCTTTAAGAAGGAGGTGTGTTACCTATAAACAAGGCAAATCAGAAAATCAGACAGATTAATTTTGATCTAGACTCTAGGTGAAACAAATTCAATTAAGTTAGTACAATGTCATTTGGACCATGAAGCCAGAAAGCCATTTATTTAAGTAATATACTCGACATTTGTGTCATTTTCTCTAGAAGGTTCCCAATGGCTTGCACCACACATGTCCTAGGTATTCATTCTGTGCCAGGCACACGCTAGTCCTGTGAAATGTGGTGACCAAAATTAAGTACCATTCTTTTCTTCTTGAATGTATTGGCCAAGTGTGTTTCAGCCACCATGCTAGAAAATGAGGATACATATAGCTCTTGCATTAAGAAACTTACATTTGGGGATGAGCAAGTTGGGTCAGTGGATAAAGGACACTTAGTCACCAAGCCTGATGACCTGCTTTCAATCTCTGAAATTCACCTGAGGGAAAGAAGAGACTGCTGAAAGCTGTAGTCTGACCTCCACATTGGCATCAGGATGTGCCCAGACTCACAAGAAATAAAAAATAAGTGTAACAATTAAAAGAAATGTTTTTCTACAAGTAAGCAGAAGATAGATTGGTAGAAGCTAGATGATAGATAGATAGATAGATAGATAGATAGATAGATAGATAGATAGATAAATGATAGATAAACAGATAAATAGACAACATTAGTAATCACCTTGTCATATGTATATACACCAAAAAAGAAATTTAAAGATGGAGTTTGAGGATAATTATCACTTACTCTCTAACTAGAAAAGAATCAGTCACTCAAAACAGTGATTGCAGATAATGATACACATATTTTCAGTTAGCTCATTCAAGCATGGAGGAGCTACTACAGTCTACATGTTTGCATTCCTCTAAAATTCAAATGCTGACATTCCAAAGACCCCACAGTGATGGCAGGAAAGGGTACAAGCCCAGTGGACAAAATTATTGACTGTATGAAAGGGACTCCATAGCATTTGCTTGTCCTTGTCACTTTTTGAGAACACTGCATGAAGTAGCTTCTCTTTGCAGCAGGAGAAAGAGCTCCACTCTGCACCACATCTGCCAGTGTTTTCACATTGGGCTTCCCAGTCTCTAGAACAGTGAAATAAACTTATGTTCATTTAGAAGCCATCCAGTTTGTCATACTGTATTACAGTGACCCCAAAAGACTATGTAGTCATTATTTATAATTCTTAACAACCCCAAATATGAATTTCATAGCCATCTCTAGAAAGTGCATCTGTCATTTTCAGGCTACTAACTACATGTATCAATTATACAGAAAGAAACCCAAATGCAGATTCTTCAAATTTCTAAACAAAGTAAAATGGCCACTATTCTATAACCAGGGCAACTGAGTCAAAAGAGTTGAGACTCTGTTCTTAGTCAACCCAAACCAGAGAGCAACTGTGGAAAAGAAATTAATGTCTAGGTTCATCAATCAACTTGACCTTTTGGTGAGGATAAGGATAAAATTCTCCCAACAGACTATATTTTTAACATTGCCATGCAGCTCAGCCTTATTTGGACTTCTAATAAAACTCAGTATCTCTATAGCTGTGGTTCTCATACAAGGATAGCTTTGAACCCCTGTGAATTTTCAGAAATGTAGACTGATAGCTTTGGTTTTTAAAGTATGATGGCTGCTGTTATGACTTATTACACAGTAGCCATAATAATTACTAAACATCCTGCAATGCATAAGACAACCCTTACAGAAAAAGAATGTTCTGACTCAAAATATTGGTAGTGTCATGGCTGAAAAATCTTCTCTATAGACAGAATAGATCTGGAAATAATTTGGATTCTTACCATCTCTAAACACAAGATATAGACAAGTCCTAGGGCATCACTGTGGACTTCAGCTCAAATGGTATCAAGTGGCATCTTGTGGACCTCCAGGGAGTGTTGCTAGAAGGTGGTCAGAGAGCAGGAAATGGCTTCTAATTAGTAGTGTCCTCCCAGGATGCAACTGCAGAAGACAATTTCCTGTCCCCTCTTTGGATGGAAAGATTAATCTGTTACTGAATTCCAGATGAGAAAGATTTTCAAAAGTTTCAAATGGCAGGAGCATAGCCGTAGAGAAGGTAATTATGTGCAATTTGTACAGTGTTCGACAATCAAAATGTAAATACGATGAGTTTATTGCAGTAAATGCATGTGGCATGTTTACCTTAAAGAACATCAGACTATAGAAATTCTAATTGTTTCTGACAGTTGACAAGAATTATCTTTTTTGTAGTACACTTTTTTATTTCCAGACCTGTGAGATGTAAAGGATAAGAGGATATGGTTTGACTTCTAGGGAACTATTGTCTATGGTGTGTCTTTTCCCATGATAAGGAGCAATGTAGGTATGGAGCTTGGATGAGATGGACATTTGATAATTGCAGTGTTCTAGGGAGGATTATCTGTATAGACACAATTAAGGTTGTTGCCTCCATGGTGTTCTAAGCACTTCTAAAACATGATCAGCTCCTCAATAAACATCCTCTCATCCTCTCCTTCCCATAGAAGAATGCATGTGCTTATTGTAGCATTCAATTTCTATCTTCATCTCCTGTCTCAAAGGTTATCCAGAACTTTAATAACAAAGAAAAAGAGAAGAAAGAAAGAAAGAGAGAGAGAGAAAGGAAGGAAGGAAGGAAGGAAGGAAGGAAGGAAGGAAGGAAGGAAGGAAGGAAGGAAGAAAAAGACAGAAAGAAAGACAGAGAGAAAGAAAGACAGAAAGAGAGAGAAAGGGAAGAAGAAAAAATATCAATTCCTTCAGGGAAATTAAACCTATCTTCTGCCATTGGTTATTTGTAAAGTAAATCACAGTTCAACAGAGAGTAGGCATTCAACAAATAACATTTTCAGTCTACCCTTCCCTTCCCCATCATTTACAGAGGTTTCTTTTTTCTTCTTTATTGCTGAAATTTCCAGAGCCAGAGTAAAAAGACTGTGATACTCATTTAATGGGATAGCCACAATCAATATGTTTTGATTCAACAGCAACCTCCTGACAAGCTACCAGATAATTGTGGTTTTGCAATAAGACGCAATAGGAAATTCAGAGTGCCATGAAATACCAGCTTTGCTGCTGACTTTGAAAGGAAAATGCCTACCTGCACCAACATCAAACTAGAGCACACAAGGCAATTCCACCTACTTCTAGTATGATCAGCTCCCCTTCCACTCTTTGTCTATTAGCATCTTGACTGTAGACCCTGCCCCTCTGCACAGAAGACAGACAATGCCTGGCCATTGGAACAGCATGCTGCAGGTTGAAATGAAAACAGTACCATGGCTATTCACCTGACAATGGTTAATCCAGCTGCTCCCTGAACTGTATGTCTCCAGCTTACATCATAGTTGTGGTGAAATGTGATGACCAAGAGATGACCAAACCACCTGCCAGTCTGACTGTACTCTAGTCACCAGCAAACTCTCCCTTCATCTTAGCAAAAGACAAACAGAAAGAGCTTGGGATAGTTTATTTTGCTTTGGATATCAAAGTGGATCACAGAATTGTGGTCATATTAAGCATGGTGTAGACATTATTGTCAACTATAGGGAACATATTATCATATTTTCAAAGGGTTTGGGAGGAAGAACCTTTATCAACTGTTATCCCCTACTCTTAATCATTATAGATTTAGAAATGGCTTACATAGCATAATTCCCCATCTACAGTTTTCTGAGGTTGAAGTCCTTTTCCCTTCCCAACAGACCAACTCCTAGGAAGCATTTGGTCAGCAGTTATGAAGAGAAAGCCAAAGTCTGGGATCTATTGGTAGGTCCTGTCTAATAACCAATCCGGTATCACAGAAACTTCATTTTCACTCATACCTTATAGCAACCCTTGTTTGTGACCCAAGTGAGACCTGCAGAAGGACATTTGTTGGAAGGATTGTAAAACAGTCCAGAAGCCCATCACCAGCTAGCTGATGAAGTGCACTATGGGAATACAGTGCAATAGAATACCATACAGTTATAAAGAATTGGAGAAAGCCATGTATCCCTACGGAAATAATGCCAACTATCCAGGATGTATTGTTAGGAGGAAAATAAGATACCAATGAAGAATACCATAGAAGGTATTCTTGTGCTTTTTTTTTTTTTTTTAACATAAGAAGTTTATCCAGGAATCTAATGTAAATGTTAACTGAAGCAAGTGGAGGGAATAAAATCTGATCCACAAATAAAGCTTCTCTGGGCAATGCATACTTAACTATAATAATGTTAACTAGTCCACATGGATATAATACATCATTAAAAGTATGTGCAATTACTGAAAAATAAAAAACACAAAAACAAATTACATAGGAAAAATCAAAATAGAATTTGCTTTTGAGAAATTCTGTACCAAAGTGTTTTTAATTGGGGTTTTCCTATTATTATTATTTTGATTGGCTTTAGTGGGTTTTTTTTTGTTTCCTTTATTGCTTTTGCTTCCACTCTTTAAATTGTTAGTTGTGTGGTCTACTATCCATAGCTATTCTTGCTAAAAAAAAAAAAAAAAAAAATCATTCACAAAAGCACCCAGAGATTACTGAATTCTCAAAATGAATTTACAATGTGAGAAAGAACACCTTCCTTAATTGTCTCTGCTTCTCAGTTACTGCAGCCCTTTGGCACACTGCACTTAGCTACAGTGCTAAGTTGACTTCAGATTTATCATGTGACCACCCCGCTCCTTCTCCTCCACAAGCTTAGCTCTCACACACAAGCCCAGAAGATAATGGGGAATTTACTTGGAAAATATCTACCTACAGTTCCTTCTATGTAATCTATACATGCACATTTCGTTTTTTTCCTCGTGTCCTCTCTTGTAGCTTTATTCTGCCATACATTGAATTGTTGAAGTATATGTGGAACTAGGCTTGAAATCCAATGCATGATTATGACATTGGATTTGAACCTGAATCTTTGAATGGTTTGAGAAGAGTTTCAAGTTTCTTCATCAAAGAGTGGGCTAATAGCAGTGTGGATTTCAGAAGACAGGTATAAAGACCATGTGGGTAAAGATTACTAAGATACTGGCATATGAGAAGCACTTGACCACTGCTAATTGGACTGTACATTTTCCCTTTGCTCAGGAACCCTTAACTAGTAATAAAATATGCCGAATTGGGACCATTGGTGAGTACAAATGCTGCACCTTCTACTTTTAAAGTAGTCACTGTGTGTGAGCTCTTCCAGTTAGGTCCTATTCCTCTTTCATCCTGTCACTCTCCACCACTGCTGTATCTGTGCATCTCACCTCCCTTGATGTTCTGAGTGTCTTCTGAGGTGATCCTAGAAAAGCTACTTGCAATCCATCTCAAAGAGAATCTTGAGGTCACCTGAGAAAGATCTGCTCTCTATCAGGAAAACTGCAGGGTGTGCAGTGAACAAGGCTTCCACTGAGCACAAAACACCTAGAGGATGCTCAATATGGTTCTAGGTGAGTATCAGGATGTCTGCAAGGATGTCTGGAGTTTTTATGCCATTTAGTGCTAACTTTGAACTACTAAGTCAGTAATTTTTCAAGACTATCTCACTTCTGCTCTTCTACATTGGATCATCTATCTCAACCTTTCCCAATGTCCTAATATCTGTCAACTTCATTCTGGCCCTGAAGAAGCATACAAGGGTCTGTAATTATGAAATGGCTACTGAGTTTTTAAACAGTGCAAGGAATAATTTGAGAACATCTTTTTCAAACCAATCAGACAAGGCAAGTTTGTCTTAAGGCTAAAACAGCAGTCAGAAAGAGTCAAAGTAACTGCACCTACCAATTGTAATACGGTTACTTCAATGACACAATCAAATTAGCTGACTTATGGTAAAATCTAATTGCTGTTGTGACAGCTAAGCCTTGAAGATCCTCTTCAATAAGTCATAGAAACTGGGACTCAGTATTCCCAGTAGTTAAATTTCTAAATCCTAATTGTTTGCTGTAAACCATAATATAATGTGGGCCAGTGATAAATTAAGTCTTATTCCTGGTTCATCACCAACTGCATACCTGACTGGGTAAGTTTCTTGGCATTAGTCTTTCTAATTTAAAATAATAATAATACCAACATGTTGTTAAGACATTAACCATGCCAGTCATTATGATAATTGTACCCCCTCCCTAATTTAAGGAACAGCTAGCTATGTATCAACCCCTGCTTCACCACCCTGTGGGTACCTTATAAACTCAGATACAGCAGATTTAGCTATCCTATCTTAATTTCTGCTTTAAGAATAGACAAAAAAAAAAAAATCAGGTCCAGTAATAAGTACAAGTGCTAGGAAAGAAATCAATGTTGGTTAATGCTTTCAGATCTTGATTGAAAACTGCCTGGGGAAGAACATTTTTAAATAATTATGCTTGCATTCTGTTCGCATAAATTCACTCAATTTTCAGTGTGGTGCAGTGTTGCTTGGCCTCAAGTTTTATGTTTTGTTTTGTTGTTGTTGTTGTTAAATTCTACCTTGAGAAAAAGAGTGTCAAGTATGTATAGAATGTTGTTATTATCATTACTTTTTTTTTTTTTTTTTTTTTTGCAAAGTAGACTTGCAGAGATTTCTTATTTCTGGGAAATAAAAAGAAATACATCTGACTGAACAGTAGTTGACAGACTGTGCACCTTTCCCATAGACAAGAAAGCTTTAGCCAATTGCATTTGACAATTGCAAACAGAGATGATAGACAGCATCATGAGAGCTCAGAGAGATGTGGGCCAACAACTGTTAGACTGAGCTCAGCCAATTCGCCAGTTGATATTTTGTAAAGAACCAAGTCTTACTAAATGCCAGTGAAGGTTTCATTTCAAATTGTTTGTTTAACTTCATGTGCAAATTATGAAAATACAGCAATTTCCAAACATTTTGAGATGGATTCTAGACCCATGTTGTTTAAAGTGACTGTAGCTCAGAAACATCTCTTTTCAATTAGCTCTGAAGCCTCTTTCAACAGCCTTTCATAAATAGGCCAACATTAATGGCATGCTCAGCCTCAGTACTGCTCTCTAATGGAAATGCACAATGGGCCTAGCGCCATGCCTGCAGGGGCAAACATCTTCCATTTCAGACAGATCCAATGAGAAGTTCCGCCAGCTATTCCAGGGCTCTCACTTTTGAGTCTCAGGTTTAGCTCATTGCTAATCAATGCCTGTGATTTTTAATTACATTGTGCAATCAGTAATGATTTGTCACTCACTGAACCTGGGCGATCTCCTAAACCATCACCAATGTAAACAAAGACAAGGTAATTGTGAAGACAAGGTAAGTTTAGATGCCAGGCCTCCACATTGGAAGAGACATTTCCTTGGTAAAAAGGAAATGCTGAGTTGGGAGGAAAAGGAAAGAAAGGTAAATCTCTTATATATAAGATGATCCAAACCTTTGAGTGGCTCCTTTCACTATCCAGAACTCTGAACCAAAACCATGCTCATCAAAGTGTCTACATTGTATTGATAATTCTCCTGTCATACTTCTCAAGGGCCTTGTTTATACTAGACACTCAATGGATACTGATCGATATACTAAGAACGAGTTTTAACTTTTGGTATATAGATTATTATCTCCCTGTGGTAGATAAAAAGAAATTCTGAAGTTGATTTCATATTCCACGACATACAAATGTGATGCAGGGTTGGTGCAGTAGACAAGAATGTGATTTTTGCACTTGAGAAGGAAAATCTTATTTTTCAATCAATGAAGTTTATAATAGTAAAATCAATATAGATGGTATAAATATACTCATAAATTGCACAGGTAAGGTGACTCAATAGCAACCGATATTTAGCCTATCAAAATTGACTCTGATTCATGTGTTGCAGCAAAACTTTTTGTAGTAGGCCAAATAGTAAATATTTTAAGCTTTAAAGGCATGTGGTAAATATTTTAAGCTTTAAAGGCCCTGAAGGTCTGAGGTTATAATGCAAAAGTAGTAGAGAGAGGGATAAAAAGCAAAGGAACATGTAAATGTTGAGTGTGACTATGTTCTTTAAAAACATTGTTTACACTGGGTGGTGGTGGTGGTGTGTATGTGTGGGGGTGCCGAATGCCTTTGATCCCAGCACTCAGGAGACAGAGGCAAACAGATCTCTGTGAGTTCCAGGCCAGCCTGATCTATAGAGCGAGTTCCAGGACAGGCTCCAAAGCTCCACAGAGAAACCCTGTCTCAAAAAACAACAAAAAAATTTGTTTACAAAAATATAGTCAATGGAGCATGGTTTGTTCAAAATTAGAACCACCTGATAATTAAGAAATGGCAAACCATTTGAGTCTAACACATTCCTAGCCACAGTGGTATAGATGTCTGTTAATGTAGGTAGCCACAGAGAGTTCTGTAAAGATATCTGAACACATCAATTCTCGAATGCAGATGTAAAAGCAATTAGAAAATCAAAATGTGCTGTTCATTTGGATGCTGTACCACAAACAGGGTAAATCTCGGAGCCATTTATCTGGAAAAGAAATAGACTCTATTTATAAATTAATGGAATGGATAAAGAACAAGAGAAATACTGGTAGGCTTTTTCTAAAGTAAAGTTAAGAAGTATAGATATAGTTTCTTTTTTGAGATAAATTGTCAATTATTCTACTTGCAAAACAGAATCAAGTATACTCTCAAAATCCCTCTAAAGAACGAGGTTATGTAATGTTTTCAACACATCCCCTTGGGAATCACTGCAGGTGTGTTTATTAAAGCTGGGAAGACAGTTTATGAGTTCTGCTGCTCTGAAAGCTGCAGCCAATAGTTTCAAGTGGGAAACAGAAGAGGTGTAATATTCAAAAAGAAGACGCCAGTGTATCATTCTATAACTACCAAGTGGTTATTGGTGCAAAGATGACTCAGCTAAAACATGTTGAGAGTCCGTTTGCTAGTAGGACTTGCTTTCCTTCACACAAGCAGTTATAGCTCAGTGTGCTGTGCTGGTGACTCAGTGAGACAACACTTGCATGGCCTGTGTTAAGTCTTATACTACAGTACAAAATAGCTACAATATTAATGGTAATAATACACGGTAAGAAATTAGGAATTCATGAACATGCCAACATTTCTCAGTGTTTTAGATATTTTTTTAAACATCTAGAAATAAACTTAATAATATATATGAACCTCAAGCAAAGAAAACTGGACCATAAGAAAAGATATATCACACTTTGGTAAAAAAAAAATTTTTTGTTTGTTTGCCTTTTTTGTTTTTCGAGACAGGGTTTCTCTGTGCAGCTTTGGAGCCTTTCCTAGACTAGCTCGGTAGACCAGGCTGGCCTTGAACTCACAGGGATCCACATGCCTCTGCCTCCCGACTGCTGGGATTTCAGGTGTGTGCCGCCACCACCCAGCTGGTAAAAATTTTTACATGGAAAAATAATTAAATGGGGAGTCCATTGAATCATAAATTGCATAATAATACTACAATACCCTTAATGCTTTGATAAGAAACATTAAAATTAAATAACAAAAATTAGCTATAAATCTCCCATTAAGGAAGCTGAGGCAGGAGAATTGTTCTGAGTTCCAAGGCTACCCTGGACTGCATAGATATACTGAGCCAGCCAGGTCTATATAGTGAGAAACTGTCTCAAAAGAGCTAATGTAAAAAATCAAAAATCCACTGAACATCTAAAAACAAAGAAGCATTTTGTACATAAAAATGTTTTTTTGTTAGTTTTTCTTTGTTATTGAGAATTTCATACTTGTATAATATATATATATATATATATACCCATTTCCTCCTTTCCACTCCCCCAACACAAATCAGCTAATTGCTAAATACAGTTTTTAAAAAATGTTCTACAAAAGCATTTCAAATCAATAAAGTTTTCCTTCGAATGACAGCCACTAAGTCAGTTAACCTTTGGGAGGAAAAGTTAGGTCTTTCTATGCCAAGATAAATTTGGAATTGACTAAAGCATTCAATGTATAATGGGTTTCACAAGTACTCCCTTGCTCTGCCAGCTAAGTGGTCTAGAGGCGATGAAACCTCCGTAACAACAAGTGCAGCCTATGTTCAGGGTTGCTGATGCCCCCCATACAAGAAAAAGGGGAGATCCTTGAAGAAGTGCCTGATGGAAATGAAGCCAGAGTCCCTGTCAGGTACTTTCAGAAAGTAAAGAAAGGCTTAAGTAACAAAGGTATGGCAACCATCACAAGAACCCAGAAGCCAACTAAAACACCACTTACTGCCCAAACTGGAACAGTTAGAGCAATAGAATAAACAGTGCTGTGCTGGATTATAACCAAAGCAGAAAAATAGCCACAAATCTCTATAGGTGTAAATAAACACTTGAAAAAGATACATAAATGAAAAAGAATAGATAAAACTCCTGGAGAGACATATCCCAAATAACTTAAGTTATTTCTGCTCCCAGGAAAGTGGGGCTTAATTGCTCCTAACTTACCTGTAAGCTGTACCTCCTGACTTCCTTCTTAGGGAAGCAGAGGAAACAGGAGGCAGCCACAGTAAGGTGAGAGGCCTGATAAACACTATTTTACCAGATCAAAGCCAGTAGCAACAGTGGCAATCCATGCCGAGAGTGTGCACCCTTAAGAGTCAATGAAAGAGAAGGTTACATCTTTTCTTAATCTCTCCAATCCCCTAACTCAAGTCTAATAATGAGAAAAATATCTCCTAAGTCCTAACTGACAGACAGACATGCTGCAAACTTCCTGACCAGCAGACCTCAAAACTGTCCAAGTTATGGACACAAGCTAAGCATGATAAATGAAGGAATATGAGAAAGCTACAGAGGGGCATGAGCAAGTGAAATGAAGCATTCTAAGTGGGATCCAGGGAAAGACACAGTATGAGGCACAAACGTAGAAATCTGAATGGAGTCTTCAGTTAGTAAGCACATATCAGGGAGCTGGAGAGATGACTCAGTGGTTAAGGGCTCTTACTGCTCTTTTGGAAGACACACATTAGATTATTCCCAGCAGCCCCATGGCAGCTTACAACTGTCCATAAGTCCAGTTATAGGGACTCTGATATCCTTCCTGTCCTTTTCTGTCACCAGGCACATATAGTACACATGCATATATGTGCAGTACATATGCAATTAAACTAAATGAATCATTATTTTCAAATAGGAATCATCAATTCTGGCTCATTAGTCATGACAAATGTCTCATCCTAATGTAAAATACCAAAATAGTAAACTGAATATATGGATTATGGAAAATTTTGCTGTAATTTTCAATAAGACTATTCTAAAGTTTTAAAATGCATTAATATTTATTGGATCACTGAATAGAGAAGGTTTTTCTGTGAAAAATGTAAAAGGGAAAATCTGTATAGCTGAAAGGTTAAAAGACAAACACATGAAAATTAGTAATTCATGGAAAGAACAAAAATATATTTAGAAGAATCTAACATTGTTCTCTCTCTCTCTCTCTCTCTCTCTCTCTCTCTGTCTGTCTGTCTGTCTCTCTCTCTCTCTCTCACACACACACACACACACATGAAGTTAGTATTTTTATCATCTAAAGAATACTTCTAATTTTAAGGTTAACCTTATTAACTGGCAATGCTCAAAAGAAATGCGGGGGGTCCGGTGAGTACAAGAACAACTTTCAAACTGCTCAATAGAGATACGTTGTGCTGGCTGGCTGAGATCAAACACGAGAGTGTGTCTAATCAGAACATCAGTGCACACTAAGCTCAGGTCTCCAAACGACAGCAGCTACTAGATGCATGAGAAATTCTCAAAGGAGATTTCAAAATGTGGTGCTTACGCTCTGCATATTTCAAATAAATTTATAAAATGAGCTGGTTTCCACACATAGTCTAGTCTCCTTACCATTACAGTTTCCCATCAGGGCCTTTCCATGTTGTTCTGGAGCTGTGGACTTTGCTCCTCTTTCTAGGATGAATTAGTTATGAGAGCTAGAGCACACCTGAACATCAATTTCTCATCTAAAAATCGAAAGTTGGAAGCTCAATGACTTCTAATTTATCTTCCAGTTTTATAATTATGTCTCCTTAGTCTACATGAATAGAAGAGCTGCTCCAAATATTTAACTGACTAAAATCACTTATTAAAGTAACCTCATTAAATGAGGCACATAAATTCCTAGATTGACAGGAATGTTCCTGCCTTAGAAAAGTGCACTAGCTAACTATTACTTGTTTTCTTAACAAACCAATGCCAAGATCAGTGACAAACACAATTACTTATTGTCTAATCACAGGTCTTCAGTTTGCTGCAACGGCTATGTTTATGTGCAGAATGCAGGAAAGCTGGGAAAGCGTTGTTCCTCCATGTGTCTTATTAACAGTCCAAATGGAGGGGAGTAGAAGATACCCAGAGCAGGATCCTGGATAACTATTAGTATAGAAGTTTGGAAGGTCCTAAAAGAACAAGACTTAAAACACATGCCTACTAGGACTCTGGTTCATTTACATACTCCTATTGGCCAAAGCATGCCTCATGACAAGGTCAACATAATTTATATTATAAGGTTTAAGTAAATGAACACTTCCAGAAAATATTATAATCCACTGCAATGACAAACATCCCATAGAATTTTTGGGGGTTGACATTTTATAAATGGATGCAATTGTCATACACATTTTTTTAAAAAAAGGAAAAGAAAACATATTGGGGCAATGCAGGCAAGGTGATTCAGTCCAGAGATCTGTCTACCATGGCAGGCAGGCCCATCTCTCTTCCTCCAGGACAGGTTCCTGTAATGCAGTGACCAGTTTTCTATGAGCGATAGGACTATAAGTAATGTCATATACTAGAAATCTCTAACTGTCTTATGTCCATATGTTACAGCTCACAGGACACTCAGAAAGCACTACAAAAAGTAAGCAAACCAAGGAATATATGTATGTAGAAATAAATATCGCTGCATATATATGTATATATATATATGACATTGCATATATATATGCATATATTTGGCAGGTTTGGCTTTCTTTTTATTTTATGTATTGTGTGTATATGGTCATGTGTATATGTGATGCACATGCCCCCTCCATGTGCAGGAGGCAGAGGAAAACATCTGGTATCTTGCTCTATCACTCTCCACTGTACTCCTATGAGGCAGAGTCTCCCACTGGACTGTTTACTTACCATTTGGTCAATATTTTCTCCAAGTGATACAGACCAAGGAATGTTCAAATATTTTTGTCTGGCCTGTCAGATATGAATGACCTTTATATATTTAAGTGGTTTGGGGAGGGAATGCAAAATATGTTTTGTGACATGAGAAGTTTGAGTCCAGCATCTTCTATGAGAATTTAGCCTTGATCATCCAATTTATATACCAGCCTTGACTTTGACCCTCTAATAATGGGCAGTTGCACAAGAAGAGACAAGGCTGCCCACCAGACTTAAAATATTCACTATACTCTTTTCAGAAAGTCTGCTGGAGTTGCTATCACACATTTTCAAAAGTATCCAGGCTATTTTTTAAAGTGACTGAATGTATTTTAATAATTATGTCATTTTTTATTACCCTGAAATGGCTACTATTAATTATTTAATGCAAAGTAATATATATGCAAACCAAATATTTACAGCAACATTTAGATGGATCAATTATTTTCTATTAGCATATAGTCACTGTGAAATAATGATTTTTATTTTCATTATCACATCTTCATACATGCATGCCTGGAGCACAAGACCTACTAAGTTCGATTTCTCAAAGTGAAGGCCAAGAATCTCTGTTATAAAAAGTTCCCCCAGGGAATTCACATAATCAGCTGTATTTGGGAGTCACAGTTAGGGGCAGTTTGATTTCTGCTGACTCCACAAAGGTAGACTGGACAGGTAAGTCCCCTTCAAGTTTCAGAACAAAGTACCCTGCAATCCTTGACATGGCAGAGGCCAAAGAAATAAAAACACTAAGGAATCAATGAGATTAAGACAAACAGGCTCCCTTTTTCTACATACACATGAACATCACAAACTACACTTCTGAAGTGGGAGGAAATGGGAGGATCTACTTATCAAACACAGAGGTAACACCTGCCACCCTCTTGACATTCTGCTGAACAACTGCTTCCGCTTAAGGACAAGGCAGGTGACAGCTGGCCTTAGCTTTCAATCAGCATGAGATTCCGCAGGCTCACGGATTTGCTTCAGGATGAACACCTTAAACGAATACTTCCATCCTGGGCTCTATAGCCCCCTTCTCAAACTTTTCTATCTGCTTTTCATTTCTAACACTACACTGAAACTACATCTAGAAAGCTCTCTATCACTGGCATGCCCTTGTTCTAAATCGAAGAAATGTATTTCAGCCTTCCCCTTCAATTATTTATTTCCTATTTGTAATCACTCTCTCCTTGGGGCTGGGGAGATTACTCCATGAATTAAGTGTTAACTGAGTAATGAGGATTTCATTTCAACCCTTAGCAGCCATGTAAAAAAAAAAAAAAAAAAAAAAAAAAAAAAAAAAACAGGCCTGAAAGCACAGGACTATAATTTTGGCCCTAGGATGCACAGATGGGATCCCCAAGGGTTCACTTGCCCATCCAGTCTGGCCAATTGAGGTTCACTGAAGAAACCCTGTCTGATGATGATGATGATGATGATGGTGATGGTGAATGTTTTTGTTTGAATGAAAATGGTCCCCATAGGCTCATAAGGAGTAGCACTATTGGGAGGTATGGCCTTGTTGGAGTAGGTATGTATGACCTTGTTGGGAGAAAGTGTGTCACTGGGGGATGGGCTTTAAGGTTTTAGATGCTCAAGTCAGACCCAGTGTGACTCTCTCTTCCTATTGCCTACAGATCCAGATGTAAAACTCTCAGCTACTTCTCCAGCACCATATCTGCCTGCATGCCACCATGCTTTCTGCCATGAACATATAGACTAAATCTCTGAATCTGTAAGCCAGTCCCAGTTAAATGTCTTCTTTTGTAAGAATTGCCATGGTCATGGTGTCTCTTGTGGTGGTGGTGGTTGTGGTAACTGTATAAGAAGATACTGGACATTGGATTCTGGCCTTCACACAGTCACACACACTACTCTATTCCAAACTTCTGTCCTCATCACTCTGGGGTTTTCTCTGGTGCAACTGTTAAACTTGCTGACCTTCAGACTTTCACCTCTGCCTAAAAATTTTATTCCTCCACCAGCTGTCCATGGGACTCCTGACTTTGACTCTTTCCTACAGTTTCAGAATATTTTTTACAAGCCCTTATTAGGCTCCTTGGTGGCACATGAAACGGTGAGTAGAAAGGGCTTCTAGAGACAGAACATTCCCAGTTCGACTACTTACTGGCTTGTATTTACTGTGTCTGTTTCTTTCTCCTGTACTTGATTACATGTAGTGTGTCTCTGTTTCCTTCCTCTGTGGTGAGAGTAACAGTCCTGAGACTGACATGAGTTTTCAGAGTGGTTCTCAACCACAGCAGTGTAGCTGCCTCCCTTGGCAATGTCAGCAGATGGGTCTCATTTTAATAACTGAGAGAGCAGGGAACCTGCAAACCTGAACATCCACAGTGCTTACCTGGCCCCAAATGCAAAAAGCTGTTCTTGAAAAATGCTGGTTTACAGATATTGATAGCATTGTGAAGGAAGTTGGCACCCAGTAAGCTCTTGTTGTGCTCATTAGTCATTATTGTTTTATTAGCAAATGTTCACAGTACTAAATAATGGGTTTCACTATAACATTTCATACACTTTTACCATGCACTTTGATTGAATTCATTCTATATTATCATTGCTTGTCCCTTCCTCCCATATCCTACAAGCCCTTTCTTCTCAGAGAACCCCCTTTCTGTTTTCATACTTTTTAAATATCTGGGTGATATTTACATATCTGGATGACATATGAAATAAAAACTTTAATATTTATCCTCCCTTCCCACATTCAACAGCTCCTCTAGTTACATTCTCAGTCTTTGGCATAACTCTCTTGCTATTTGCTCAGGTCATAAACCTGGAAATCATCAATCCTTTCTTCTGTGTCTCTGTTTGCTTGTCAGTTGCTGTGATGAAATACTGACCAAAAGCAACTTTGGGAAAGAGAGAGGTTACTTGGTCATAGTCCAACACAGAGGGCAGCCAAAGCAGGAACTCAGAGGAGAAACCTGGAGGGAGGAAGAGACACAGACACCACTGAGGGCCTCTTGCTGCTTGTCTTCTCAATGGCATTTTGATTGTTACAATGAAAACCAGGAAGAAACGCAAGGTGGGAAGGACAGTATTTGTTTTACATTTCATGTTATAGCCATTCACATAGGGAAGTGGGGGCAGGTGTGGTGACATTTTAATTGTGCTGAAATGTGATTTTATTTGTATGTTAATAAGTAAAGTTTGCCTGGAGATCAGAGGTCATTAGCAAGCCAGGAACAGAAGTCAGGTGGTGGTAGCACACGCCCTAAATCCAATCACATGGCAGGCAGAGTCTCTGTGTGGTCAAGGACACAGCCAAGTGTGGTGATAGGAACCTTTAATCCCAGTACTAACCATAGGGACCTGGAGGTCTGTATAGACAGGCAGTGATGAGGAAGTAATATGGCTCGGTTTAGAGCCAATGAGAAGGCATAACAGAAAGGCAATAAAAAGACAAGTCAGACAGGAAGAAGGTCTCTCCCTCAGGGGAAGCAACGGCAGCGAGTGGTAAGCTGAAGGTAGTCTTGGCTCTGTACTAGTGCTCTGATCTCTTAGGCTTTTAACTCTGTATTTGGCTCTGTGTTTCTTATTTAATAAGACTGTTTAGAAATTCGTCTACAGGCAGGAACTGAAGCAGAAGCCCCACAGGGTTGCTCAGGGGCCAATCTGATGGATATAAGGCCTCAGTTGATGCTCCCTCTTCCCAGATGACTCTAGTTTGCATCAAGTTGACAATAACTAGCTAGTTCTCTCTCTCTCTCTCTCTCTCTCTCTCTCTCTCTCTCTCTCTCTCTCTCTCACATGATGATGTTAACTGGTCATGGATTCCTATGGGTTTCAACTCCCCTCATAAATCTCAAATCCATCCCCCTTCTCTCCTCTCCTAAACTACTTCTTGGTCTCCAACACTGATCTTTTATTCCTGTTTACAGCTGTACCAGCTTCCTGCCCTGAAGCTGTAGTTCCCCTAGCTCCTTTCTGATATAGCAGCAGGAATGAGGTTTTTTTTCAAGATTTGTTTTTATTACTGTCAGTTATGTGTGACTATGTGCAAGTATGTCCATGTGAGCGTGCATGCAGGTGCCTGCAGCAGCCAGAGGTTCCAGATCCCACTGGATCTGGACTTGAAGGTGGTTGTGAGCCATGCAGAGTAGATGCTGGGAACCAAACTGCACTCCTCTGAAAAGCAGTGTGTTTTTAACTGCCAAGCTATTGCTCCAGTTTCTGAAGTGATCTTTTAAAAATACATACCTCTAAACAGACCCACTGTAACATGCACAGCTGAGATAACAACTCAAAGCAGAGATTGCCCATTCATACTGGGAGCTCTGCACACACACACACACACACACACACACACACGCACGCACGCACGCACGCACGCACACACCCACACACACACAGATATTTGCTGTTTGGGCAGAAAATTGCAAGGCCCTCATTGTGGTCTATAATAGCAAGAGATTTGTTCTAGATGTCTGTCTCCACAGCTCTCTCATAGGCTTACCTCAGGAGGTGAGTCATTCCAAGAATGAGAGCAGGTTTGAGGATTCATATCTGGAGTGGTACTGCATCCACACTTCTCAGGAGACACATCAGCAGCCATTTCATAGTAGGGTTGTTCAGGGTTGATCATGTAGGAGGATAGAGTTTAATTCCAGCACACTCAGTATTAGACAAATTGTGAACAAAGGCAAAGGGCTGTGTCCCTGAAGGAAGAGTACATGTTTATAATTTCAAGTGCCTGTAATCTGGTGTGTTTATCACAGCATGCAAACCTCTAGTGTAGTGTGTCAGCTCACTTCTCCAGGCCCATGTGAGCTCTATGTTGCTGACCTCTGGGCTCTCTCATCTCTACCCTGCTTCCCTTTTTTCCCTGCTTCTGTATACACTGTCTTAGTCCCCACCCATCTCACCCCTACCCCCATACACATGCTAGACTCAGCACAGGGGTAATTTTCACCCAAAAGATGGACGACCCCTATTCTAGTTCCACAGACCCATTTGTTCCCATATTATATGTTTTTATCTCTTGTACTATATGGTCAGTATTTTGGTCTTCATCATCCTTGGTGGCTAGTATGGAGTTTTGCCTGCACACTATTTTCTGTGTTATCGATGAATATGTAAATGCTCCCATCAGGAGGGACTTTCAAATGATGGTGGAGGCACTGTTCTTTTGAGTCTTTACCTTTCCAGGTACTGCTTTAAATGATTCCTAGTATTAACACATTTTGTTATTATCACACTGGATATACACCATTCTTTTTACAGGAAGAAAAGTACATCCAGAATATAAAAAAGCAGAAATTTCTAAGAAAGTAAAAACAAGTAATCCAACCCATAGTAAGTGGGGAAATGGTCTGAAGAGAGCCTTCCCAAAGGAAAACCACAAGTGGTTGGCAAGGACATGGGAAAATGCTCAGTTTCTTTAGTGGTGAAGGAAGTGTGAATCAAACTATAATGGATCTCATCTCACTCCAATCAGAATGGTTATTGTCAGAAAGAAAGGAAGGAAAGGAGAGAGGAAAGGAGGGAGAAAAGAAAGGGAGGAAGGAGGGAAGGACAACAGGCAGAGAAATATGGACAAGAGAACCTTTATGTATTGTTGATAGGAAGGTAACTATGTAATCATTACCAAGAACAGTATCCAGGGTCCTAAAACACATAATGTGACTACTGTAAGATCTGCTTACTCTGGCCTGAGTGTATAGCCAATTATGTGAAGTCATCTGAGAGAGAGAAAGAGCTGTGATTCAGCCCAGCAGTCCAACAGATATATGTATATACGTATATAAAGAAATGGACACACACAAAGTATTATTCAGTCATAAAGAAAAATGAAGTTGGGTGTGGTGGAATGTGCTTGAATTCCAGACTGTGGGAGGCAGAGGCAAGTAGATCTCTGAGTTCAAAACCACCCTGGTCTACAAAGTAAATTCCGGGGCAGCCAGGGCTACACAGAGAAACCTCTCTTGAAAAAAAACAAAAAAAAACAAACAAAATACCAAAAGAAACAAAATCCTAGTGTTTGCTGCAAGATCAATAGAACTAAGAGACATCACATGAAATAAAGTAAGTGAAGGACAGGAAGAAATATACCACATGATCTCTCATGTGTTGGGGGAAAATGAAAATAATCTATAGGTAGGCTAGTGATTACTGGAAATAGGAAGGGTATAGAGAAGGGAAGGTACAAGAAGACTGGCTAACTACAATTAATGTTCTCTATACGTACATATATAGGATTATCACACTGAATCCCATTAGGATTCATGATTAGCATGTGTTAATAATGATACCTTAACTTTAAAAAACACAGGGATGCCAGTCCCATAGCAAAAGATCATACACATGTTCATGGTAAGCAAAAAGGCAAGAATTGAATTCTTCATTTCTGTTCCTCTTCATAGCTTATCCTTTTCATCTATATATGAATTTACTATATAGAATTTCGGTTGTGTGTGTGATGTGTACTTGTTTGTGTGGGGGAGGTACCCACAAGTTTGTGTGGATGTGTAGTCAGACCTGACAGAGCTGGGGAGGAAGAGGAAGTGATGTAGCTGGACAGAGAGAGCAAATCAGATGGCAGAACATCAAGGCATTTAGGTGTGGGCAGACAGGAAGTAGCTCACTTTTGGAAGCTATGGAGTTGGTGAGGTGAGGTGAGGTTAGCCTGTGGCTGTTCCTATTCTTCTGATCTCTCTCAGGTTTTCACCCCTATATCTGGTTTCATGTTTTCTATTTATAAGACCATTTAGAAATTCATCTTCAGGGGCCAGAGGTCAATGTTAGATGTACTCTTCTATTATTCTTGACCTTTTTATTTTTATTTTTTAGACAGTGTGTCACTATGTATCTCTGGCTAGCCTGGAACTCACTACATAGAGTAGACTACCTCAAACTCACAAATGCAGGCCTGCCCTAATCTTAGTTTTTGAGACAATCTCTTACTAAACATAGAGTTCACCAATTGTACCAGAGTAGCTGACCAGTAAGTTCCAGGAATCTCCTGTCTCTGCCCCCACAGCCTAAGATTGCAGGCATATATCACCATATCTGTTTTTTATGTGGGTGCTGGAGATTTGAACATGAGTCATCATGCACGTACATGCATGACAAGTGCTTCGCCATTTAAGACAACTCTACAGCCCCTCTTACATAGTTCTTTACAAAGTAGAATTCTGAACAAGTACAAATCTGTGGACATGAAGATTACTAGGTTATCCGTATTCTAATTCAATGATAACTCAACTTACAGTGTTAATGGGGACACGATTTAAATCAATGCAACTTGTTGATGTAACTCCATCAACTACTTATGAAGGGTTTCTAGCTCCTTGTACCTGTCCATTTATCTCAGCTATATGCAGCTATGTAACAAAACCTGCAGCATAGAAAAACCTAAGACACAGCAAGATGTTAGTGCTGTGGGATGTTCAAGTATGTCAAATGTGTTGCTCTGATTGTTTAAAATAAAACACTGATTGGCCAGTAGCCAGGCAGGAAGTATAAGTGGGACAAGCAGAGAGGAGAATTCTGGGAAGTGGAAGGCCAAGGAGGAGAGACCTGCCAGTTGCCCGCCATGACAAGTGAGATGTAAGGTACAGGTAAGCCATGAGCCACATGGCAAGTTATAGATTAATAGAAATGGGTTAATTTAAGATAGATGAAGTAGATAACAAGAAGCCTGCCATGGCCATACAGTTTATAAGTAATATAAGTGTCTGAGTGATTATTTTATACATGGATTGTGGGACCGTGGGGGCTTGGTGGCACCTGGAGAGAAGCTCTCCATCTATACACGTTAGCACTGAAGGCCTCTCCTTCTCTCTCTCCATCAAAGCAACATCTTTTTTGCTGTGGCTGTAAGAAACCTGCACATTAGACAGAACCAACCTAAATCCACATGTCTGGAAAGACCATTATCTGAAAACCAGAAGAATGGGACCCAATGCCTCATCTTACTCCATAATCTGGTAGATGTTTAAACACAGAATTCCAAGGGTGGAACGAACATTGCAAACTGAAGATGCCCTCACATGAGTTGAGAAAGGACATCAGAGAAAGGGATCAGACAAAAATGATAAGCTGTGCTCACTTTACAATTTACGTAAAGCCTTTCGTGCAGAAGCCATCTGTGTACTTTTGGATAAAATTGCTCTAGGGAACAGGGAGCTAGGAGTCACCCACAGCAGTTCCAACCTTGCTTCTCAGAACTATGCTAATTATACTTCCTTTAGTCATTTCCATCATCCATGCAAGAATTATTTTGTTTAGTTGAGATGATGATTCGTCTCTGCTGATTGGTTACTTGCCCTGTTTTGCATAAGTATTATTCAGCAAAGGAAACCAGGAAGAGCTTGGGCCTAGGCAGGGTGCTCTCACATGCATGCATCTGCTGGCTTGTTCACTCTGCGGCTCCCTGGTGAAAGCACAGAGACAGCTCCTTGTACAAGAAGCTTCAGAACATAGAAGTGAAGGAAGAAGCACTCATCTTGGAAAGTGAGTTCCACCCCCTCTTGCTGCCTCCTTGCCCCACCTACGGGCTTTTTGTTCTTCTGCTGTGGCCCCACACAGAAAGCAGCTGAGACTTGTACTGAAGCACCTGTGGTGACTGGATCAACTGCTAATTATGGAATTTGGATACACCATCTGGGTTAACATTTGGCTGAGGACAGCTGAAACTCTCAGTGCTTCTGAGAAAAACTATGAATTTTTTTTCTATTAATTATTACACGACTCTCCTCAAGCTGGCCTTCCCTGGTCTCTTCTCCCTGCCTATTCAAATCCTAGCATGCCTCCAAGGTTCCTCCATGACCCTCCTTCCCCAGGGTGCTTGTTCTGGCTGCCTAGTCCACATTGTGAATCCCATTTGCATTTATAGTCAGTACCCAAATGTCCTCTAGTTACTTCACAGGTACACATTCAAACTTGTGCTTGTAGCAGCCATGAAGTACCTTCCATACCTTTCCATCCCTTACTTAACAGCACCTGAATACACATTACATTATATTTCAGGACATTACTACATTGAATTGTTAGTCTGTGAAAGGCAAAAATCAAGAGTCAGGAGTTGCTCTCCTCTGCAAGCATCCAACAATCAGTTCACCTCTATGAGACACTTAACTGTATGAAGAGTAAAAAAATAAAATGCATGTATATTTGTAAGTATTCCAAAGAACTGCAGTGTTTCTCAGTGTAGTCTAGTGTCCAGAAGGACCTTTAACATAACCTTGTTGAAGACTATGGAAGCTGAAGTCTAGGGAAGGTGAGGTAATTTCTAAAGATAAGCATCTGATTGAGGGTAGAAAAGGTCTTTCCTTTTTTCTCATGTGTCTCCATCTAACTGTGCAAGACCAGTTTTGTTACTCCACTCAAGAATATCAGGCTTTTCTTCATGATTGCCCATGTTCTTCCTTAACCTGCTAATCACAATTGCACACGCAGGCATGACCACAGGTAGGTTGTCAGTTCCTTTGGGGTGCACTCTTGTGATTAGGGTTTTCTCCCGGAATGTATAGCCAGAACTTCTCCCCAAGGCCTCGGGGCATCCTTTCAACAATTACTCGAGATGGATTGGGTTGTATACTTGCTCCTACCAAGCCATAATTGCTCCTTTGGTCTTTGATTTTCTCAGGCATCATTATGCAATTACCATTACACATCTACCCTGAAGAACTGGCCACACAGCACTCCTTAGAAGCACTGCCAAGTCTGCTGCTGGTGTTATTTCCTAGGCTGAGGCAGGCAAGGTAACATGGTCCTCTTTGAGGGACTAGAATTGCTCTTTTTCTTTCGAAGCTTGAGGGGAAAATGTCTTTCCTACATTTAAATTAGTACTACAACCTGACCCCTCCAGCCAGAATGTTATCACCTTTGCAGAATTTATCATTTTCCTCAGAGCTCCATCTATCAGAGGCAGGAAGGTGGGATGGAAGCTATTTGTGTGGGTGTCCAGTGAAGGCATGAACATTTGATGGAGTTGCAGTTCAGTATCTTGTACTGTCTTTTCTCCATACTTTATAGAATTAAGAAAATAAATTCTGAACTAGTACATAAAAATGTATTAATGGTATAATGTGATGATTTAATATATTTTGTAATAGTTAAACTGGGCTAAACAGCCAAAACTTTAATAAACAAAAAAAACTATGAAATTCCTTTCTTCTATTTTTTTTCTAGTGCTGGGAATTGAAATCAAGGCCCGCAGGAGAGTAAATTAATCACACCAGACTTGAACTCATGCCATAGCTCATGTTTATCTACCTCAACCTCTCAAATACTTCTAGAACAGCAAACACAAGGCTGGGCTTTATGTTGCCTTTTGAAATAAGTAACACTCTGCATTTCAAAACATCTTGCTTTTTAATATTCCCTTATTGATGCCAGGTACTTTGGAGCACTGGCCAATAAACTGTGCATCAACTTTGACCAAAAGTGTTATTTGTTTGATGTTGAGTCTTTCATCAAGTCTGGCTGAAACACAGATAAGAGTGACTAGGGAAGGTTTCAAGAAAGAGACTACAGTGACAAGTAGCCAAGACTGACTCTTGAAAAAAACTGCAGATGTCCACCTCTCTGTGACAGGCATTTACCTACCTTCAGGATTCTATCTAAGGCAGCACCCCATGCCACTGCCCTTAAGAGAGTGGCCATTTCCCAACAAGCTATTTACCTTCCTGTTAGAACTACCCAGAACATTGAATTTGTCTTCCCTTCCTTGATCTCTCTACCAGATTTCAACTGTGCCATCTCCTAGAGGCCTTGATTTATGAAAAAAAGGTACCACACACGTTATGTAAATTTGACATGTCTCCTCCGCTTCACCCCATCTATCAATATGACTATTTTTTTGAAAGAAGAGGTTGAGATAAATGCTTCCAAAGCCTCTTTATGATCTAATGTTGACTCTATCAGTGAACTACAGAGATTGGCAAACTCTTAATAAAATTTCATGTTGTCTTGGGTTGTGCAACCACATTATAATATGTAACTCTTAGAAATGATGTTTTCCCTTGGCTTCAATAAGAGCAGTTCCAGGCCTGGTGGTACATGAGTGCCCAGTGACAGATAATTTTGATCATTTACATTTCTGTCTCACTTTCTGAAACATCATAGGATGAAAGGATGCTCATTTGGTATCATAGAAATCTGGGGTTGAGTTCAGTTTAACTATTTAGAAGCTCAGTGACCTGGAGCAAATTACTTCAGCTCACTGTAAGTTAATTTCCTTAATTATTACATAGTAAAATATTTAAAGTTGTCTTACTGTCACTTTGCTTATAATTAAGAATAAAATGAGAAAATGTGTTAAAGAACATGAATAACAACTACCACATCAGAACACATTCAGCAAACACCAATTCCATTTTCAGTCTTAATTATCTAAACTTATCTCTGCATATGCAAAAACTCCATCAAATCCTAATGTGAATATCTTCTTTTTCTAGAAGTAAGATACAAATTATTAATCTAATAGAAAATAATAAATCAGCCCACAGATGAAACAAACAATTCAATAATTTCATTGGTCAGATATTATTACTGGGGTTTTGTTCTACATTTTTTTTTATTTTATAAGATCAAATTAGGTATTTTGAACCCTTTCCATTCTCTGTTTACAACCATCTAAATATATCCAAAAGTCTTCATCTCTAATTTTAATTTAAAAAAAAATAAAAATAAACTACAGTAAGTGCTCTTAAGATACAGAGTCGACCTCGAATGAGACCTAAAAGATAAATATTGCCTCTTACTTTCAGGAAGGGTCCAAAAACACCCCTCTCCTCCTTTCCCTGAGGTGTTTCCTTTTCTTGTTATCTTTCTCTGGGGGGAATTGAAATGCATAAATCAATGAGCCATCACCTGGTTGAATACACAGCTTCAGCTATGAGGAAGCTATGGGAAGAAATAATCCCATAGACGTAGTTGGATTGTATTGGCCTAAGAGGCTGAGTTTTCCTGGGAATTGGAGTTAGAGGCCCTTGAATATGAAGGGATAAAGTTTGGGGGAAATTAGTAGGTTGCTCCTCACCACAGAGTCAGAAACAGAAACCCGTTAAAAGGAGAGAACCATTCTGCAGCTTTTGAAAGTGAAATTCCTTCACTCCTGGTGCATAGCCTGGGGAAAAGGCCATGTTATCTTACACCCTCTGCTTGAGTCTCATACATCTCAAACCTGTCCATGCATGACCAAGTCCATTTTCTCAATGGCTACCCCTTCACCAGATCAAAACCTCATTCCTTAGCCCTTTAAAGGTAGATCAGAGAAAGGTATTTTAGACATCTCAAGCAATTTAAATAAGATAACTAATTCTCTTAATCAAAATATTAACTTTTCATATAGTGGGACAAAGTCAAAAACCCTAAATGAGTGCGAAGTTATTCTAAGAAAAAAAAAAAGTCTCTTTCCTATAGTGATCTGGGTTTATTTGTGTGGATCTCAATGTGGCCAGCCCAGATCACACACCTATGTGCTCTCACAGCCAAAATACTCCCTTTCAAAGGAAAGCTGAAATATGTGTAGGTTGTAATGAGTGAACTCTGGTTTTAAATGGTTATATGACAAGTTTCAGTGACTGCAGAATAAAATCAACTTTTGAAAGTCTTTAGTTTTCCTGAGATACTATGGGGTCAGAAAAAGAATAAGAAAAAAATGTCTATAATCCTCTAAAGGAAAAAAGTTTAGCTGTTTCTAATAGTAAACTGATCTAGAAAGACTGGTCACTCCATAAGCCCCAACTTTCCCCATAAAAGGCAACTCTCCAAATTATGTTACCCAAAGATCAATGCATCCTGTTCTGAGATTTAGAAACTGGAAAATAGATTTAAAAAAAAAAAAAAAGGAAATATATGGAGGTTCAAACTTAGAAATATGTACGTATGGATTGTAGTGGTGTCAATGAAAACTGACACCCAAAGGCTCTAATAATTTCAATACTTAGTCTCCAGTTGGGAACACTATCTGGGGACATTTAGGAGGTGTGGCCCCGCTGGAGGAAATGCTTCTTCAGAAACAAGATTTGAGAATTTAAAGCCTTGAGCCAATTCCAGTTTGGTCTCTCTGCTTTGAGCTTGTGTTTGAAGAGAAGGGGCTCTCAGCTTCCTGCTCCTGCCACAATTCCTGTGTATGCTGCCATGCCTTCCTACCATGATGAACACTTGTCCTTCTGAAAATGTAAGCCAAAACGAACTCAGATTCCTGCTCCTGCCACAATGCCTGTGTATGCTGCCATGCCTTCCTACCATGATGAACACTTGTCCTTCTAAAACCATAAGCCAAAATGAACTCTTCTATAAGTTGTCTTGGTCATGGTGTCTATCACAGCAACAGAAAAGTGACTAATACATACATGTATAATAATATAAATGCATAGCCAGACATTAGTGGTGCATGCCTTTATCCCACATTCTGGAGGCAGAGGCAGGTGGATCCCTGTGAATTCATGGCCAGTCTGACCTGCAAACTGAGTTCCAGGACAGCCAGAGCTGTTGCACAGGGAAACCCTGTCTCAAAAACCCAATTAATAATAATAATAATAATAATTGTTATTATTATTATTATTATTATTATTATTATTATTATTATTATTATACTACATATGTATGAGTTCTCAGATCTCTAGGATGAAATGTTAACTACCATCTTGTCAGTTCTAAGGAAACTTCTACCCATTGCCAGTATCCAGAGATGTTTCTGAAGCCTTGCTTATTTGCTCCTGTAGATCGCTGATTTATTACTATTCTCTCAAATGTGGAATGCATATGATAAGGCTGCTTTTACCCTTATAGGTATTTGCCAAATATCTTTACCAAAGTTCTTTAGTGTGTTGGTTTCTTTGTTTGTGTCAAATAGTGTTTGTTGCAGGGTAAACAGAACATGTAAGTTTCTTTCCCCTCCGTTCACTAACAAAACTAAATAATGACAAAAAAAAAAATTTCCCCCCAGGGCTGGGGACCAAACCCAGGGCCTTGTGTTTGCTAGGCAAGCACTCTACCACTGAGCTAAATCCCCAACCCCACAAAAAATTTTAAAGAAATGAAACTCCTAGTCACGAAGAAAAAAGATTATTTGGTTAAAAAAGAGAGACTTCCACAAATATCTTAGAGCTGAACGGTATTTGGAAAAATCTGTAGAAAAAAGAAAAGATTTCATAGTCTAGAAGATGTGCAGAAAGAAGCTTTTCAAGGTTTTAGGAAAAGTTTTTACACTTATTCTACATTTCTTCAAAGCATCAATCAAGTGTTGTGAGAAAATAAAGACACCGTTTATACAAAAGTGCACAGAAAGTTTACCTCCTGCATACCTTTTTCAAGGATGTAATTGAAGATACACTCCAACAAAGTGTGAAATCCAAGAAAGAGCCTGGAGCTATTAACAATCTTTGGGAACGACTCAAAGTCCAATAAAAATAAATCAGAGGTTGACAGCAGTGTAGACATCCCATAAAGCAAAGCTTCTGGATTACAGCAGCAACTTTTTCCAGCACAAGATCGCATTCAATGGCCAGGCAAGAAGCGGCAAGATGCTAACACGGAGCAGAAGGCTGCATTTCTTACCCAGTAACTAAAAGTTTAAGGAAAAGAAGAGCCACGCACCCCCAAAAAAAGTTATATAGCAAAGATGAAACAAACTCGTTTGTGACATGACTCTAAATGTATTTGAAGACTATAGCTAAAAAAATCTACACTGACCCAAATAAAACCCTGATCCAGGGCTGAAGAAATGGTTCCTTGGTTAAGAGCACTCCCTACTCTTGCAGGGGAAGCAGGTTCCTAGCACCTACATAGGCACCTCACAACCACCTATAACTCTAACTCCTGGGAAGTGCAAAACTTCAGGCTTCCTTGGGCACTTGCTCTCCTGTGCACTTACTTACACACACACATAGACAAAAGGGAGGCATAATTTTAAAAATAATATTAATAAACAATGTTCAAGACCCTGACTTATCAAGAGGTATGAGGAAACAAAAGAAGTGACCATCTTTTAATGTCTAGTGAGCAAGATTTCCAAAATAAATCATGTTGATTTAAATTTCAGGTTGGATGCAGTTCTTTCATTGTGTAAAATTTACCACAGAAGCAACTTCATCTATCACCAGATTTTACCCTAAATTAGTTCCCATCTTTAGACCTTGAATAATACACAAGAAGCAGCAACTGTACCATAGAGTTTTAGTAGGAATATAGCTATAAATTGTGCTTTGGATGTAAGTGCTTGTTTTAGGTGTCATTACTGAACATGTTGAGAAAGTGACCTTAGAACAGGCACCTCCTGTCATGCAAATCACAGGCCCTGTGGCTCCACAAAACACAACCAATAAATCCTGCCCTGGAACTCCCACCTGGAGCAGAGGTGTGTGCCTGGGGTAACACCCAGAGAGGCCCACACCTGAGTCACAGCCTGGGGCACTAGCCACTCCCTGGAAGACCTGCCCAACTAGGCCCCAGATTCTGGCAATAGGGCAAGATCCCCCATCCCCTCCGGGAAGGTTCCCCCTCTCCAAGACCCTCTGGTGAACCCTACAACCTCCATGCCCTGCCCCCCACACCCATCTGCCAGAGACCACAGCCACTTCCTGAAACTTAGAAACCAGGTCCCATCCTGCCTGGGAACTCACATCTGGACCAGATGTGAGTGCCTGGGATTGTAATCAGAGAGGCAACTACCTCTGGGACCCACCCCTGGGCACCAGCCATCCCAGGAGGGCCTGCCCAACTTGGCACCAGTTTCCGGCCATTCCTCAGGCCCTGCAGGAAGGCTCCCATTTTCCAAAACTGCAGGCAGTCCCTGCAGTCTGCATACCCTGTCCCCAAACCCATTTGTCCAAGACGCCAGCCACTTCCTGAGACTCAGAAAACAGCCCCCAGCTCCCATACGCCCCAGAACTCCCATCTGGACCAGAGCTTCCATCCTGTCCCAGAACTCCCATCTGGACAAGATAAGGAGACTCCAGGGACTTCCTGAGACTCAGAGTCCAGCCCCCCAGCTCCGATCCAGCCAGCACTCTCATCTGGACCAGAGCTCCCATCCAGCCCAGAGCTTCAATCTGGACCAGAGAGAGGCTCCCTAAATCTGTCAGCTCTGTCTGGACCAAGTACACTGATAAGACCAAGAACAAACCCACAAGGACATGGGCAGACATCAAGGCAGAAGTACATACAACAAAATAAAGGGCCATACAGCATCACCAGAACCTAGCCCTTCTCCAAAAGCTAGATCTGAACATCACAGAATGGAAGAAGAAGAACAAAACAACCTTACAAGTAACATCATAAAGAGGCTAGAGCCTTACATAGAAGAAATCAAAAATAAAGTGGAGGAACAGACAAACAAAAAATGGGAAGAACGCTATAAAAAGGACAATTAAAGCATAAGAAAACAATAAGTCCCTGAAAGAAAATCATGAAAAAGCAAGGGAAACAGTCCAAGACCTGAAGAGGGAAATAGAAAAAATGAAGAAGACACTAGCAGAAGGAATGCTAGAAATAGAAAATCTGAGTAAACGAGCAGGAACTTAGATGCAAGTATAACCAACAGAACGCAAGAGATGGAAGACAGGATCTCTGGTGTTGAAGATACATTAGAAGAAATAGGTTCATCAGTCAAAGAAAACACTAAAACCAACAAAGTCATGACTCAAAATGTCCAAGAAATTTGGGACACCATGAAAAGACCAAACCTACAAATAATAGGGATAGAGGAAGGAGAAGAATACCAACTCAAAGGCACAGAAAACATATTTAACAAGATCATAGAAGAAAACTTTCCTACCATAAAGATCAAAATGCATATGAAGATACAAAAAGCCTATACAACAACAAACAGACTAGACCCACCCCCCCAAAAAAAGTCCCCTCACCACATAATAATTAAACAACTAAACATAAAGAATGAAGAAAGAATGTTAAGGGCAGCAAAGGAAAAAGGCCAAGTGACTTATAAAGGCAAACCCATGAGACTAACACCCGATTTCTCCATGGAGAATTTGAAAGCCAGAAGGACCTGGACAGATATAATGCAGACACTAAGGGACCATGGATGCCACCATAGACTAATATATCTAGCAAAACTTTCAATCATCATAGATGGAGTGAACAAGACCTTCCAAGACAAAACCAGATTTAAACAATACTTATCCACAAACCCAGCTCTACAGAAAGCACTAGAAGGAAAAATTCCAAACTAAGGAAGGCACATACACTCATGAAAACACAGGCAATAGATAACACCACAGCAGTAAACCCCAAAGAAGAGAAGTACACACACACTACCACCAAAAAATAAATATAATAACAGGAACAAACAATCACTGGTCATTAATATCCCTTAATATCAATGGTCTTAATTCAACTATAAAAAGACATAGACTAACAGAATGGATACGAAAACAGAATGCATCTTTCTGCTGCATACAAGAAACACACATCAAATTCAAAGACAGACACCTCCTAAAAATAAAAGGCTGGGAAAAGACTTTCCAATCAAATGGTCTTAAGAAGCAAGCTGGTATAGCTATCCTAATATCCAGCAAAATAGACTTCAAACTAAAATCAATCAAAAGAGATGATGAAGAACATTACATAATCATCACAGGAAAGATCCAACAAGATGAAGTCTCAATTCTGAACATTTATGCCCCAAGCACAAGGGCACCCACATATGTAAAAGAAACATTACTAAAGCTTAAATCACACATAAAACCCCACACATTAATAGTGGGAGACTTCAACACCCCACTTTCACCTCTGGACAGATCGACCAAATTGAAACTTACCAGAGACATAATGGTCTTAACTGATGTTATGGCTCAAATGAACATTCCACCCAAACAAAAAATAATATACCTTCTTCTTAGCACCCCATGGAACCTTCTCTAAAATCGACCACATACTTGGCCACAAAGCAAATTTCAACACATACAAAACAATTGGAATAACCTCTTGTGTTCTGTCAGACCACCATAGTTTAAAGTTAGATTTCAACAACAGAAAAAAACTACAGAAATCCTACAATCTCATGGAAACTGAATAATGCTCAACTGAATCACCAATGGGTTAAGGGAGAAATAAAGAAAGAAATTAAAGATGTCCTAGAGATCAATGAAAATGAATACACCACATACCCAAACTTATGGGACACTATGAAAGCAGTGCTAAGAGGGAAATTCATAGCACTGAATGCCCACATAAAGAAGCTGGAGAAATCTCACGCTAGTGACTTGACAGCACAACTGAAAGCCCTTGAACAGGAAGAAGCAAAGTCTCACAGGAGGAACAGATGCCAGGAAATTATCAAATTGAGAGCTGAAATCAATAAAATAGAAATAAAGAGAACAATACAAAGGATTAATGAAACAAAGAGTTGGTTCTTTGAGAAGATCAACAAGATAGACAAGCCCTTATCCAAAGCAACCAAAAGACAGAGAGAGAGCATCCAAATTCACAAAATCAGAAATGAAAAGGGGGACATAACAACAGACAATGAGGAAATCTAGAGAATCATCAGGTCATACTTCAAAAACCTCTCCTCCACAAAACTGGAAAATCTAAAAGAAATGGATAATTTTCTGGATAGGTACCACATACCTAAGTTAAATCAAGACCAGATAAACCATTTAAATAGTACAATAACCCCTAAGGAAATAGAATCAGTCATTAAAAGTCTCCCAACCAAAAAAAGCCCAAGACCAGATGGTTTCAGTGCAGAATTCTACCAGATCTTCAAGGAAGACTTAAGACCAATATTCTAAATTGTTCCATACCAATAGAAGCAGAAGGAATCTTACCAAACTCCTTCTATGAGGCTACAATTACCCTGATTCCTAAACCAAACAAAGATGCAACAAAGAAAGAGAACTACAGACCAATCTACCTTGTGAACATTGATGCAAAAATACTCAATAAAATACTGGTGAACAAACTCCAAGAACACATCAAAACAATTATCCACCATGATCAAGTAGGCTTCATCCCAGGGATGCAAGGGTGGTTCAACATACAAAAGTCCATCAATGTAATACACCATATAAACAAACTCAAAGAAAAAAAAAAAAAAACACATGATCATCTCACTAGATGAAGAAAAGGCATTTGACAAAATCCAACACCCCCTCATGATAAAGGTCTTGGAGCGATCAGGAATACAGGGAACATACCTAAACATAATAAAGGCAATCTACAGCAAGCCAACAGCCAACATCAAATTAAATGGAGAGAAACTCAAAGTAATACCACTAAAATCAGGAACAAGGCAAGGCTGTCCCCTCTCCCCATACTTATTCAATATAGTACTCGAAGTTCTAGCCAGAGGTATAAGACAACATAAAGAGATTAAGGGGATACAAATTGGAAAGGGTGAAGTCAAGCTTTCCCTATTTGCAGATGACATGATAGTGTATGTGAATGACCCCAACAATTCAACCAAAGAACTGATACAGCTAATGAAAACCTTCAGCAATATAGCAGGATATAAGATCAACTCAAAAAAAAAAAAAAAATCAGCAGCCCTCCTATATACAATAGACAAACAGGCTGAAAAGGAAATCAGAGATACATCACATTTACAATAGCCACAAATGATATAAAATTACCTTGGGGTTACTCTGACTAAGCATGTGAAGGACCTGTATGACAAGAACTTTAAGTCCCTGAAAAAAGAAATTGAAGAAGATGTCAGAAAATGGAAAGACCTCCCATGCTCATGGATAGGCAGGATTAACATAGTAAAAATGGAGATCTTACCAAAAGCAATCTACAGATTCAACACAATCCCCATCAAATTACCAACACAATTCTTCACAGATCTGGAAAGAATAATACTCACCTTAATAAGGAAAAACAAAAAACCCAGGATAGCCAAAAGAATCCTGTACAATAAAACAACCTCTGGAGGCATCATGATCCCAGACCTCAAGCTCTACTATAGGGCTACCATAATAAAAACAGCTTGGTACTGGCATAAAAACCGACATGTGGACCAATGGAATCGAATTGAAGACCCTGACATTAACCTGCACAGCTATGAGCATACAATTTTTGACAAAGAAGCCAAAAATGTACAATGGAACAAAGAAAGCATCTTCAACAAATGGTGCTGGCATAACTGGATGTCAATATGTAGAAGGCTACAAATAGATCCATATCTGTCACCATGCACAAAACTTAAGTCCAAGTGGATCAAAGACCTCAACATAAATCCAGCTACTCTGAACCTGATAGAAGACAAAATAGGAAGTACTCTTGAATGCATTGGCACCGGAGATCACTTTTTAAATATAACACCAGTAGCACAGACACTGAGAGAAACTATCAATCAATGGGACCTGTTGAAACTGAGAAGCTTTTGTAGAGCAAAGGACATGGTCAACAAGACAAAGTGACAACCTACAGAATGGGAACAGTTCTTCACCAACCCCACATCTGACAGAGGGCTGATATTCAGAATATATAAAGAATTCAATAAATTAGACATCAAAATGCCCAACAGTCCAATTAAGAAATGGGCTATAGAACTAAACAGAGAATTCTCTTTTTGTGTGTGTGTGTGTTTTTTTGTTTTGTTTTGTTTTTGTTTGTTTTTGTTTTTCAAGACAGGGTTTCTTTGTGTAGCTTTACTCACTTGGTAGACCAGGCTGGCCTTGAACTCACAGAGATCCACCTGGCTCTGCCTCCCAGGTGCTGGGATTAAAGTCGTGCACCACCACTGTCTGGCAAAACAGAGAATTCTCAACAGAGGAAGTTCAAATGTCTGAAAGACATTTAAGGAGTTGCTCAACATCCCTAATTATCCAGGAAATGCAAATCAAAATGACTCTTAGATACCACCTTACACCTGTCAGAGTTGCAAAGATCAAAATCACAGAAGACAGCTTATGCTGGAGAGGATGTGGAGCAAGGGGAACTCTCCTCCACTGCTGGTGGGAATGCAAGCTTGTATAGCCACTTTGGAAATCAATATGGCACTTCCTTAGACAATTGGGAATCCATCTCCCCTAAGACCCAGCTGTAGCACTCTTGGGCATATACCCAAGGAATGCTCAATCATACCACAAGGGCATTTGCTCAGCTATGTTCATATCAGCATTGTTTGTAATAGCCAGAACCTGGAAACAACCTAGATGCCCTTCAACTGAAGAATGGATAAAGAAAATATGGTACATATACACAATGGAGTACTACTCAGCAGAGAAAAACAATGACATCATGAGGTTTGCAGGCAAATGGATGGATCTAGAAAAAATCATCCTGAGTGAGGTAACCCAGACTCAGAAGGATAGACATGGTATGCACTCACTCATAGAGATGTAAAGCAAAGATGACTAGACTGCTACACAACTCCAGGGAGGCTACCTAGAAAACGGGACCCTAGGAAAGACACAGGGATCACCCAATGACAAAGAAATGGATGAGATCTACATGAACAACCTGAATGACAGTGGGAGTAATGAAGGGCAAGGTTTGAAGGAAAGAAAGCTTAGGGGAGCAGGAGATCCCAGCTGGCTCAAGAACAGAAAGGGAGAACAAGGAATAACAGACCATGATAAATGAAGACCACATGAGAACAGGAATAGGCAGAGTGCTGGAGAGGTCCCCAGAAATCCACAATGATACATCCTTTGTTGACTGCTGGCAATGGTCGAGAGAAAGCCTGATCTGACCTAGTCTGGTGATTGGATGGCCAAACACCCTAACAGTCATGCTGGAATTCTCATCCAATGACTGATGGTAGTGGATGCAGAGATCCTCAGCCAGGCCCCAGGTGGAGCTCCAGGTGTCTAATTGTCGAGAAAGAGGAGGGACTGTAAGAACGTGAATTGTTGAGACCAGGAGTGGAAAGGGCACAGGGACAAGTGGCCAAATGAATGGAGGTACATGAATTATGAACCAAGGGCTATGGAGCCCCCAGCTGTATCAGGCCCTCTGGATAAGTGAGACAATTGAATAGCTTGAACTGCTTGGGAAGCATCCAGGCTGTGTGACCAGGACCTGTCTTTGGTGCATGAGCTGGCTGTTTGGAACCTTGGGCGTACACAGGGACACTTTGCTCAGCCTGGAAGGAGGGGACTAGACCGGCCTGTATGGAGTACACCAGGTTTAAATGTATCCTGTGTGAGTCTTGGCCCTGGAAGAGATGGGAATGGAGGGGAGGGGATGGGGGGAGGGTGGGGGTGGGGGAAGGAGGGGAGAGAACAGGGGAACCCATGGCTGATGTGTAAAATTAGAACACAAATATAATAATAAAAAAAGAAAAAGAAAAAAATGGAAAGAAAATAAAGAAAACACACCACTCCTCTTTTCCTGTGAGCATGCCCTGATGCTGCAAACTAGGCTCAGTTTGTGTGATTACAGACTGGCCTCCTGTATCCTACTGGCAGAATTGTAGCCACATTGTTCCTATCCCTAGAAGAAACTCCTGAAACAACACTCAGCCAAGTCATCCCCATCTGTAGAACATGCCATATGTTGCTAAAAGTAACACTGTGTAAAATGCCTACATCCCTCTCCTGGTACCAAAGATAATAATAATGCCATATTGCTGGAGTCTGGTATATTTCTGCCACAGTGGCTTATTTATTCAAAAGAAGAATCTAATTCTGGCTCTGAAATTTGAAACTAGCTTTTATTTCATGAACAATGTTCCAAAGACTCAGTTACACTGATTCAACAATGTATTTTAAGAAATGATAACCCATTCAAAGAGGCCATTGGTGAGTAAAACCATCAGTCCCCTCGTGGGACCACTGAAGAATGCAGCAATTCTGCGCTAACCTGCTGAGCTACAAATAAGAGTGCTGTTTGCCAACACATATTCAGAGGACAGCACCTACAAATGTATGCATGTGGGACTTCAGGGCTGGTGGGAAGGTCGAACAATGTGTGTTCACATCAGTTAACTCAACTCATTCCTGATTCCACTTCTTCCTCAGTGGGTGGCTTAGGTGACTTAGGCAGTTACACAAGAATTCTGAGCCTCACTTTCTTCTTCTGTATAATGGGGATGACAGTATTCAGTACTCAAAAGATAAGTCAAGGTTTCTATCTTGTAAAGCCCTCTCCTAGGCTAGTGACTTCCCTTCTTTACCAACTCCTTAATGCATTGTGTGTTTTCCTCAAAAAGCCTATAAGCCCTCCCTACACTTGTAGCTTAAGCGGGTCTAACCCAGCTACTTCCTTTTTCATTTTGTTGGTTATCTCACATTACCTCCTAATTTAAACAAAATATTATATTAAGTGAATTATCTTAGGCTCATTAAGACAAACATTGCATGCTGTCTCTCCTACATGGATCATGGGTTCTAAAGTTGAAATATATATATTTACATGGGAGTAAGTGTTGAGTGAAGCCATGATACAGGGGGGAAGGGGCTTCAGGAGAGAGGATGACAGAACATTAATATGTCATAGGAGAAAGGAGAATGGTTAGGTATATTAGTGACATTCTTGTTGCTGGACTAAAACACTGTAAAAAGCAACTGAAGGGACAGTTTCCTTGACTCTCAGTTTCGGGGTACATTCCGTCATGGCAGGAAAGCCATGGAGGCAGGGGCTTGAGGCAGCTGGTCACTTGTAGTTTGTAAGCAGGAAGTGAACACTTGTGCGAGCTCACTGGCTCCTTTTCACTCAGGCTGGGACCCTAGTGCGTGGACTAGAGTTGGCTACACGGAGGTTGTGTCTTCTCGCCACAATTGACAGTCCCTCACAGGCATGTCCAGAGGCTTGTCCCCTAGGTGATTCTAGATACTGTCAAGCTGACATGTAAATTAACCATCACATCTGGGATAGAGCAAGAGAAAGGTAGCAGAGGGGAAAAGAGGAGGAATGTGAGCAGGAACAGCATGTGCGCAGAATTTTGTTTTCACTAACTCCTCAGTATGTCATCAACAAAGTGTTTACATTGTATTTAATACTGTAAGAAAGTCATGGAAAGAAAATGGCCAAGTGTAGATGAAGTAGTTGGGGCCTTAGGTAGAGCTTGGGGTGGCTTGGCTGGTATGTGAAATAAAGCTGGAGCCTTGGCTGTAGTCAACTCAGCCTTTCCAACTTGCTCCTCACCACTCTCCTCTGCTCATTGTCTCAGAGGTCACACCTCATCAATGTCTATGATGGTCCTGAGCCACTGGCCCTATGATACAGATTTCTCTGTGGACTTAGAAATTCCACTTTTAAAATGTTTCTTATAAAGGTTTCTCATCTATCTATCTTGATATGATAAGGGTGAAAGAAAACTGATTGATAAATAAATGTAATTGGTAATTATGTTTTTTAATAAACTTCTGAATATTTTCTCTTTATTGAAGGTCTCTTGAAAAATCATCTTTTCCCCTCTTTTCCTTTAAATGTTGTGGCCAAGAATTATTTCCTGGTGGCTTATCAGGAGAGCTCAGATCAACGGTCCATTTAATGCCGCTTCACTTCACTATGTGTGCCAAGGACAAGGTTCAGTAAGAGCACACCAAGGCAGCACCTCCCTGGCCAGTTGGCTGATTACTCTTTCATGGCCAGACAGCAAGTGGAGGGGGAGGTGGGAGTGTACCAAAGCTGCACACTCTTCCACTAACAAGGAAGGGATTTTTATCTGACTTCTAACAAAAAACAAATAGGCCTCAGCCATGAAATTCATGAAGCTGAGATTCTAAATTGAATGAGTAGCGTTTGTCTATAGGTAGTCCAAAAGATCTGAGGGTCCTAACACTTGAAATACTAAAGAGAACCACAATACCAAACTGGATTCCACATGGCCAATCTTCCACCACCTCTCAATATTCTTGCCCCCACCTAGGCCCTCACAGAGCCTCTGGATGGTTTCCTACAGTTCTAAAGTTTCCTGTCTTGGTTAGGGTTTCCATTGCTGTGAAGAGACATCATGACTACTCTTACAAAGGAAAACATTTAATTGGAGTGGCTCACTTACAGTTTCAGAGGTTCAGGCTATTTTCATCATGTCAGGACACATGGGATACAGGCAGACATGGTGCTGGAGAAATAGCTGAGAGCCCTACATCTTGCAGGTAACAAGAAATGGCCTGAAGGCCACACTGAGCTAAACTTGAGAAAAAAAAAAAAAGACCTCAAAGCATGCCCCCACAGTGACACACTTCTTCCAACAAGGCTACACATCCTAAGAGTACCACTTTCTATGAGCTTATAGGGACCAACTACATTCAAACTACTATAGTTGCCTTAGCTCTAGATTCTAAATTGGGCCACTGGAATTTCTCAGTCTATGGTCCTCACTAACTATAACCTGGGTCAGCCCATTCCAGGTCCTCCTGTGACCTTTGCATGCCAAACTGCTGGTGTTCCCTTGGGATACAGACCTTTCAACTGCAGAAGAGCCAATGATAGCCATAAAGTTTGTACACACATACTACAGTCTATGTGAAGATCTGCAGTGTAGGAGCTGACCTGCATGGCCATACATATCCCTTGGATCCCTGGTCTTCAGTGACTTGCCCCTAAGGAGGCAACTGTTGTGATGTAAGCTAACTGGCAGTCTCTCGCTTCATACAGAGAGACAGTTTTCAACTTACCAATCCCGACTTGCAGCTACCCTTAAGTAGGTAATAACCTATATCTGTGCACCTAATGGGGGGCTGCCTTTGTGCACTCAGTGTAACTGAGCCAACAGATGCTCAGATAGAAAGCATACATACCCAGGCCAGCTGTCTCATCTCTCACTCACTGCTGAGTCTAGCTTGGCACGTTGTGCTTTGCCTTCTACTGTGTCTTGCATAAGCTCTGACTGCTCATATATCTGGAACTGCAGTCCCTGATCTTACCCATGATAATGTCTCAGATAGACCAAAAAAAAAAAAAAAAAAAAAAAAAAGTTTTCCTCTTGGACAAAAGCAAAAGAGGAACACTGATACATGGTTATAGAAACTGACCAGCCTATCTACAATTTCCTTCATGCCAAGGCCATTTAGACACCTCAGTTGCAAAACATGTATGTCATGGTAAGCAACATAAGGCAAGAAAGAGTATGTCATATGAATACCCACACTCAGTTCTATCACTGAGCTACAACCACAGACCAAAACCTACAATAACTAAGACAGTAGACTACTGATACGGAAATAAAAGGAATTTATCAAGATATATGAAAACTGGAAAAAATGAATATAATCATATTGGGAATTGCTTAAAATAGGCATTTGCGAATGATAGAGAACTAAGGTTTATTCAATAAGCAGTGCTCTGAAAGTTGATCATCATTTGGCATTTACATTTAATGAAATGTAAAGACCTAGATTGCTTGTTATTCTACATTCAGCTCCAATGGTTCATAAAATATGATTAAATATTATAAAATTAACTACAAAATTATTGACCTCCACATATACCTCTATCTCTGTGTCTGTCTGTCTGTCTCTCTTTCTCTCTCTCCCTCTGTCCCTGACACACACAGCCTGTACTCCCTACATGCATTAAGGTATAATGAAAAAAGTAGATTTTGCCTACTTCATTCACTATTGTTTCCCTAGAACCCAAAATACTATGTCACAAAATCACATTTAATGTTGATGTAGAATATATGATTTTACCTTGAAAACCATGGTAGTTTGAATGTAATTGGCCTCCATAATCTCATAGGGAGTGGCACTATTAGGAGGTATGGCTTGTTGGAGTGGGCATGGCCTTGTTGGAAGATGTTGCATCACTGTGTGGGTGGGCTTTGAGGTTTCCTATACTCAGGATACCACCCAGTGTGTTAGTTGATTTCCTGTTGCCTGCAAGATGTAGTGTAGCACTCTCAGCTCCAGACCATGTATGTCTGCACACTGCAATGCTTCCTGTCATGATGATAATGTACGCAACCTCTGAAACTGTAAATTTGAGCTCCCCTAATTAAACATTGTCTTTTCATAAGAGCTGGCATGGTCATGATATCTCTTCACAGAAATAGAAAACACAAACTAAGACACAAACTAAGTTGACAACAGGAAGAGAAATGCCCCAGGGCTGTAGCTACCTCTGTAGTAGAGCATTCAGTAGTAATATGCACAAAGCCCTGGGTTCAACCTCCAATGCTGCAAAACCACAAGCAACAGCAACCTGACCATTTAGCCTTCTTATATCAGAGAACACTGCCTGGGGTTGGGAAGGTGGCCCAGTGAATCAGTGTTTACCAGGTAAGCATGAAGACCTGGATTCAAATCCTCCAAAGGCTCTCAGTGTCTTGTGTGGGATCACACATCTGTAATCCCAGCACTCCCACAGAAAGATGGGAGGCCGAGTCAGAAAAATCTCCTAAAGCTCACGCTCTCAGTTAGCCTTCCATATGCAACATGAACAGCAAATGGGACAGCAAACCCTGTCTCAAACAAGGTGAGAGGTAAGGGCTAATAGCTGAGGTTGTTCTCTGATGTCAACACCCATACTGAAGCAAGTATACGCCATGGTTCACACACATGAATGCAACACACATAAATACACACACACACACACACACACACACACACACACATACAATTTTTTAATGAAATACCATCTGCTAGCCATTATATTATTCTTCCTTTAGTACAGCTCAAATAGCTTCTTATTTGCCTCTCTCAATCTCTGACAAGAGCATACTATAGCAGGTGGACCAGGGTATTTGGATAATCATCAACAGTCATAAATGGTAAGAGCCATACAGGAAAATCCTTATTCAAATGGTGGAGTGGAACAAAAAGACACATAGAGGGCCCAGCAGACATACCTTAGCTGATGTCGCAGGCATTGAAAAATCACAGTGTGAACAAAAAGGGTGTGGCCTTTTGAGAGTAACGAAATATATCCTTTACCAAAGCAAAGCCCATCACTTTGTATCCTAACTCAAAACCAGAAATAAGTAAAGAAAAACGCTTTCAGTTATAAGATCAGTGGAAATGGAGATCATCATGTTAAGTGAAGTAAGCTAGTCTCACGCAGACAATTCCATATTTAACTCCTACATAGAATCTAGATTTAGACACATTTTTTATAGTCATGCTCCTATGTATGTGTGTGTTTTCACAGCCATACACACTCCACAGCACATATGTGGAGGTCAAAGGATATCTTGCAGGAGTCACATTTCTCCTTCAGCATAGGGGTTCCAGATCAAACTCGGGTCCTTGGGCTTAACAGCAGGTGCCTTTACCCCCTGAAACATTTCACTAGCCCCAGAATCAAGTCATTCAACAGGAAGGAGACTGTTAGAGAAGAGGAAGAGGACACATGGGAGAGCATGGGGGACAATAAATGGGAGTAGTGACTGAAAATGACCCATGTGCATGATATAATTACATGGGATCACAATGAAACCTGTTATTTGTACAATTGATACAAACTAATTTTTAAAGGAATGTGTACCATCTATCTTTGAAAAACTACAATCACTATAAACTTGTGTAAGTGAAATTTAAGAATGAAATAAAGTTTTCACTTTAATTCTTGTGATGAACTTTGACAAATAATTGAAGAAAATATAATCAGTGAATTTCCCAATGAAAGTTTTAGCACACCAATAACTCTATTAAACCAAATACTAGTTCACTCATTTTCTTAAAGGGGAGGAGCTGAGGAGATGGTTCAGAGGGTAAAGTCTCTACTGTGAAAGCATGAGAGCCTGGGTTCAGTCCCAGCATCCACATAAAAGCCCAGGGCAGCTCTGTAAGCTTGTAAACCCAATGATGCAGAGGCTGAGACAAGAGATGTCTGGGGCTTGATGGCTGCCTAGCTAAGCTGACTCAGCAAACTCCAGCTTCCATGAGACCTTGTCTCAAAAACTGAATTGGAGAACAACGAACAAGTACCCCTTATACTGACCTTGGGCATCCACATGCACATGCACACACATGAATAAACATCTACATGCACATGCACACACATGAATAAACATCCACATGCACATGCACACACAAAGCCTCTGAGTTTGAAAACATAAAGAAGTGAATCCCTTGATTTATCTGTCCAATGTGGCATGTTATGAAAGAATTATAGCAGAACATCAAAATTAATATATATATATGTGTGCGTGTGTGTGTGTGTGTGTGTGTGTGTGTGTGTGTGTGTGTCTATGTGCCCTAGTGGAGAGCCTAATACAGTTATTCTCTTAAATGACCATGGTATTAAACTACCCCAAAGTTCTTACCTTTATTGCATAGATTAGTGCATCTCACAACCCTCATCAGAGATGTGTGGCTGCTTTTTCTTTGGGCCAGCAACCAGCTCCCAAATAAAGACACAGAGACTGATTATTAATTATGAATGTTGGGTGTTAGCTTAGGCTTCCCCACTAGCTCTTTTAACTTAATTTAACCTGTTTCTATTCATCTATATTTTGCCTTGGGGCTTTTTTTTCAACCATTCTTTCATTCTGTGTGTCCTACTCTCCTGCTTCCTCCATGTCTGGCTGGCCTGCCACTGGCACCTCTTTTCTTTCTTCCCTGAGCCTAAATTCCTCCTCATACTTACTCTCCCTGTTCAGAAGTCCCATACCTCCTCCCTCACTATTGGCCATTCTGCTTTTTATTAGAACAATCAGGTGCTTTAGTCAGGGAAGGTAAAACAGCAACACATCTTTACATAGTTAAACAAATATTCAGCCACATAAACAAATGCAACATATTCTTAGATAATTAAAAAGCAACACATCTTTGCAAAGTTAAACAAATATTCCACAACAGAGATGTTTGGGGTTTTGTCTGTTGTTTTGCAATAGATTAAGATTAATACAGAGACCCACAACTGGCCAACACACAGAGAGTAAGAGACCAGTGAGTGCTCAGCTTTGACTGGGAAATCTGTATCACAGCCCTCCTCTTAAGGCTCAGGAATCTCTGAGAAAGAAAGAATAGAAAGATTATAAGAGCCAGAGGGAGTCAATGTCTGTAGCAGAACAGAATTTGCCGGACATGACATCACAGTTTCACCCATGAACTCATAGCAGCTGTAACTGCATGCACAGAAGCTGCACAGGGCCAAGCCACCAGGATCTCAACACAAGTGGAGGGTTCATGAAGTCCCATCCTTGCTGAGGAGCTACTGGCAACTGATGGTTGCTGGGGGAAGAAAAGTCAGTATTCTTAGGGTTACCGTCCCTAAGAGAGGCTGGCTGCACGTGCTCCAAGAGGGGGTCCTGCACCCATCCACATCCAAGCACAGACTAAGTGGACTCAGTGAGTTTTTTAAAAAGTGTGCATGAAGTTGGTAGTGAAAAGTGGTAGTATTGGGGGCTAGAGGAGGGACTAGAAGGCAGGCAGTGGGGGAATGGATTAATCAAAGCAGTATTGCAGGTATAAAATTCTCAAACAATTTATTTTAATTCTGATGAGAAATAAGAAAGAAAATAGAAAATGCCATTTACAGATAACATAATTGTCTCTGTAGAAAAAAAAAATCCAAAGGGAAAATGGAAATGTGTGTGTGTACACATGTATGCAAATGTATATGCATATAATCTATTCTGATGAGTGGGGAAAGATGGAGAACTGAAACCATGTGATCCTGCTCTCCTATGGCACAAATATGTCATTAAACCATTTTTAAAGCTTAATTTCCAGATATTACTTGGAAATTGTTAGAGCCCTGGAAAATCTATGCAAAATCAAGAAGTCAAATGCCTTCCACACACAGTTAGCATGCGCCATGGAGTCGAAGCAAGAAGATCTGTCAATTACTCACTGAGTCTATTTCCCCCACTGAGCTCCTCCTGGGCCTTCCTGGGTTTGTTATGCTCTGAAATATGGAGCATTAATGACCTTTTAGAAAGTGCCAACACATGTCAGGAGGTGGCTACTTATTTTGCTCACTATTAAAAAAGGGTGTTAATAGGCTCCAAAGGGGGGCCCTAGGAAGGAAAAACAGTACTTCCAGCCTTTATTAGCTGGCTGCTATCTTGTAGGGGGGGATCCAAAATAGTGAGCCCTCAATTTGGAGACAGGCTTATATCAAGAACAAGTGAGAGAGGCACTAATGGGGTCCTTTTACAATTTGAATTAGATGTGTGACCTTGTAAAACCTGATTAACTATTGTGTTTTCATCTCCCCCTGTTGACAATTGGTTTGTTAAGTGGCTTCTTTTAATGGTGAAATGAGTGTCACAGAGAGGGTGCTGCAGGAAGCCAGCCTCTGCAATTTCCAGTGGCTGGCATAGCCTTTCCAGCTGATCTTGGTTCATAGATAAAAACGATCTAAAAATAGAAACCAAAAAATAGCGACGTTTTTGTTTCTCTCGAGAGCTCGGCCCCAGCCATCCTTGTGGCTAGTTTCCAGGAATTTTTTTCAAGCATTTAGCTGACAGGAGTCATAAGATACTGGATTGTTTTGTTTGTGGCTGTGGCTGTGGTTCCCACCTCTCAGAATTGCACTGCAGATAATGTCTGGCTTGATTAACAATTAACTCCAAATTGCTGAGCTGCCACATTAGTACAGCAACAATACAGCTGAGCTTGCCCTGGTTCTCCACATAACTGAGAAATGGTGCATCAGACATTCATGTGATCCATCTAAGCCATTTGACACACACCTCTCTCACAGGTGATAATTTGGGGGGAAATACATGCTACCTGTCCTACTGGTTCTCATCCCTGATTCCCCAATACACTCCTCTTCAGATTTACCTTGGGATGTCTTTCACATTGAACTTGCCTTTTTTGTTTTGTTTTTTTTTTTATTTTTTCTAAACTACATTCTGAATGCTAACACTGGGGGTGGGGGCAGTTTGCACAGCTCAATTCTAGTCAAGACCAGAACCTGAGGCACTAAAATATCCTGGGAAAAACTAGCCTCATGCTATATCTGGTTGAGATTGGAACTGGTACATTAGATATCTCAGTAGAGAGTCTGTTCCCATGCCACTTGGAACCCAAATGCCAAGAGCCCAGAAAAGTGTTGGACCCGCTTAGACCAACGTAAGCTGGTGCTGCCCCAACTGAGTTAGAAGTCAGAGCTGCAGGAGGTTAAGGACTCCCTCCTTGACACATGATGTTGCACACAAGTGAAGTGAAGACAAAGAACACTGGGCCTGGAAACACTTAAGACTGGATTTGGGAAGAAGACATAGAGAAAAGATCATGAGGAAGTCTGGGTGACCCTACTGTGAGTACTCAGAGCCTCTGAAACGCAGTTTCATGGAAAGTTATGTGAGGGGCAAGGGAGGCAGTACAGAGATAAAGCCCTTACAGCCCAAACATAGGGACCAAAGTTTGAATCCTCAGAACCTATGCTAAACTCTAGGTAGGCTAGCTTCTGTCTGTCATTCTGGGACTCCTTCAGTGAGACAGGAGAATCCTTGGAATCTTGAGGCCTAGCTATCCCATGTGCCCTACAAAAGAGAAACCCTTTCTCAAAGACTGTGGAGTATTGGGAATGACACCTGGTACGGTCCTCTGACCTCCAGGTACATGCCAGTGCTAGGACAAGTGTCCACGTGCCCCCAAACACACATGTACACACACAACATAAGGTTGGCATGAAGAGTAAAGGAAGTGTGTAGCATCGCAGACACAGTGTCTGGCGAAGACATACTGTCAATGCATAAGGTATTGCCTTAAACTACAACCTCCATGTGCCATGTTACAGAGAAACAATGGCTCCCCCAAAGACTTCCATGTTCTGATTTCTGAAATCAAATCGATGGCTGAAAGTTAATTGGTTCAGTGAGGCCACAACAATACAACAAGAACCACTGCCATTTCCTGCAGGCACACTGTGCTAAATGCCTCTCAGGTTTCTATCTCATCCCTTCCTCCCACTCAGACAAGCAATGAACAGGCCCTCCTTGAGAAAATGAGCAATCATCACAAATTACACATTTGCCCAGGGACAGAGATCGACATAAACTAAAACTTTTAGCCGAGTGGTCTTCATACATTCCACATGACATGTTCTGAAGGACTCTAAAAAAGAAATGGTACTTAAAAAATAATAAAATAAATGTGACAGAGATCTCCAAACTGTTGGTAAGCCTGAAGACTTCTAGGCAGAGGTTGAAACCCAGCCAAGGGGTGGGGTGGGCATGAGCAGAAGTCCAGGAAAGAAAAATGGGTGTTCTGGGCAGTACGTCAGTACATGAAGCAATCAGAGACATCCTCAGACAGAAACATGGCAACTTCTGCCAGCTGGTGCTCTGCAAGATACTTCCACGATCTCCTGGTGGCTATTATGTGTTCTTGGCCTGTAGATGACAACTTTAAAATGTCTTTGTCTTTTTAAGTTGTTTTATCTTACATGCAGTCTCACCAAATTAAATCATATTCACTTTGAGATTATATAGAAACAGCCAAAAAAAAAAAAAAACAAAAACAAAAAAAAAAAAAACTTCAGGGTAAACAGGTTCTTCTGGATGAAAAATCAAATTTAGCTACCAATAAAGTAAATTCATTGAAAAATGGAAACCAGAAACCAGATGCCCTGGTTACATGACATGTATGCTAACGTGCCAAGCATCTCTGATGCATTAGCACAAAATGTTTGGCATATTTCAGATGCAAAACCATGTCTTAAAAGTAAACAGGCAGAAATCAAAGAAATAACTGGTAAATGGTCATTGTCAGTCTTGCAATCTATCCTTAAAAGCATGAGGTCCATCAGATCTTTAAATAATAAGCTAACCATAAGAAAAACAAAGCCACCAATTGTAGATGTCCTTCATTTCGAGAGGTCCAGCCATTCCGATGAGTCTCTTCTGCTCTCATCTCTAAGAGGTAGCAAACAGGGAAATAAAGAGAGGACAGGAAGGAATCTGGAAAAAGACATGAAGAAAGGATGCGGTACATGGGGATATTTTTGCTTCCAGCGATGGACGAATTCTGCACTTTTCCTAACAACCTTGACCTGCTTTTCCTGGCTCAGCAGTGGCAGCTGTGTCACATCAGTTTAGCATCTGCTTATCACTCTTACTGTGCAAACCTGACTCCTGCCCCCAGCGTCCTTGGCACTCAGGATCCCATAGTGGCCGGGTTGACTGAGCAGCCTGCAGAACATGAAAAACCATTCGTTCTTAGGGGAAAGTACACAGGACCAAGGATGGAGACCCGACCAGAACATGCTCTCTTCATTGTCCAATGATCACAAGGGGAAAGAATAATTGTCAGGCAGCCCTTGGAGCAGGTTGTTCTCCAGCTGCAGAATTAATGAATTGTTCAATCTTAAAATGATTCATACTACCACATACCTCAATAAATAAGTGATGGTTTGTCAGTTCTCTGAGGGCTTCACTGCCCTCATAAATCTGCACGATATTCATGTATTCCAAACCCCAAATCAGCAATAAGAACTATCAGACTCCAGAGCAGGAGCATAGAAGCTTTGCGTGAATCTCTCTATGGTTCAAATCGTGGCTCTGAAATGAACTTGCCATGCAACCTTGAGTAAAGTATTCAGACCAAATACTGTCCTTGGGTTCTTGGGGAAATTAAATCATGTAATAAAGAGAAAGTCATTGAGCTAACCCAGGACTGGTGATAAAGATCTGAGATAAACCTGCCTACTCAGACAGCTGAGGCAGAAGAATCATGAGCCCAGGCCAAGCTGGGCAACTTAGTGAGACCCTTAGTGGAAATGGCTAGCTATGTGTTTGTAAAGGAGGCTCACACACAAGAGTCCTTGGGGAGAAGAATATGGCGATTATCTCACTAGGAGTGAAGAGTCCCTGATTAGAAATTCAACTGAAATTGCTTCCAAAGCTTGCTTTATAGACCTGGGTCTCATGTAGTTGTCATGTGTTCCAAATTGGCATTGGAAAGAATAATTTATGTTGGAGCCTGTTTCTGAACAGAGAGAAGAAATGAGTTGGATGGAACCAATGCAGTGACAGAAGAAGGATGACCTAGATCCCCCTGAGTTCTACCTTCTTTCCTTTGCCTTTATATTTATAAAACAACTTGCCAAAAATGAAAGCATTGGAGGTGTTGAAAATATATCCATATGTGAACCACACTAGTCAAAAGCAGCCACTGTGTAGCCATCTTTTCCTTCTCTTGCATTTTTCACAGGGGACAGAGAGCTTGATGGGCTTTCAAAGACAGACCTTCCAATCACTGAATCATTAGACGAAATGCTGTGAACACATTTAAATATCATTTTACAGATTTGGGAGACATATGTGCCTTGAAATTATTTTAAAGTACAAAACAGAATAGCAAGTATTGTTATTGCAAATGTTTGGCTTAAATACTCATTTAAAAAAATAATCACCTGTCTATTTAAGACCCATTAGCTTCATGCCCGTAGCAAACTCTTCACCAGAACTCAGTGTGCATTGGTTTTTAAGTCAACACAAACACTGCCACACTAGCCTGCTGCTTGCTTTTGTGATAGCTATTGTTTTAGGTTCACACATGATCACATACATGTTACCTCACACTCTTGCTTCTCCATTTTCCATGTATTGTTACTCTACCTCACAACATTTTCCTGAATGGATTGATTAGGCTATTTTTTATCTGACCAGTGAGCATAATCATGATTGCCAATAGGAAGACACCAAACCTTGTGGCTTTCTAGCCAATTCTCCCTCACTATGCCAATTATTTTGAAACTGGCATTATCTGTGATGAAGTTCAAAAATCAGCAAAATGAGCCTTTAAAACCAGCCCTCTCCATGCAGTGTGAGAAATGCACACTGGAGGCCTGGGCAGGGGCCCTGTGTGTGCTGACCTCCCAGACTAGAGTGGCTCCTGAGGCAGCTTCATGGAGTTTGTCCTCACTGGTCACTGTTCTGGGAGTCAGCACCCCAGAGCAGCTGCACTGTGCAGGCAGTCGAGTATTTAAATATGGAGACCAACCAGCCCATAGCATCTTGGTCAGTAAGATCCCTTCAGATGATGTCACCTATGCAAGGTTGTATCGTGGCAAAAGGCAGCTGGAAAAAAAACAGTCTGGAGTCTAGAGTCCAGAGAGGATATTGGCAAGTGTCTCCTGCAGTCAGCAGAGTGAATTTCAAGGACATGGAATTCCCATACTGTCAAGAAAGAATAACTTCTGGAGCCAAATAACAGGAGGAGAGAACAGGCAGCCAGGAAGGAGAAGGCCTCCAACAGCAGGGAAGACAGAGGACACAGACACCTGACAGCTCAGATCCGGACAGCAGGAAAATAAATAAACAAACAAACAAACAAACAGACGAATGAATAAATGAGCAAATAAACAAATAAACAAACAAGGTTTTCATTTTGGTTGTTTGCTTGATTTGCTTCATCTCAATCCTACACATCCAACTAGAAACAAGGTTCGAGACTATACACATTCTCAAGAACATAGAAAAAGCACAAACAACAGGTAGACTGAATAAGCCTGAAGCTCAAGGAGAATACCAAACAGTCTATGGTATCACAAAATTCAAAAAGAAAAATAGCTTAATTGTAGATAGAAAACTAAGATTCAGGATCAAAAGTGGCACACGACATCCAAATAGAGACAGGAATGGTGTCGATACTTAGTTACAAGTAAATTTTGGGCTTGGAGAGTTCCGTACTAAAAGAGTAAGAAAATAGGACAATCTTATGAATGCATGACAAATTATAGATCAAACATGCTTTGGAAACAGAAGGTAAACCTGAACTGCCCATCCAGAGAAACAACATCAAATTCTTATAATTTACAGTCTCTAGCAATCCAAAAGCCAAGGCTTTTAAAGACAAGATATTTTTTTTTTTCTTTCTAATCAAGGGAATTTACTTCCTCTATGTTTATTTATTGCCTACCAACTTTAAAAGGTTACATGGAAAACATGAGGTTCCCATATAATAAAATGCACAAAACACAATGCCATTCAATGCACTATTTAATGCACAATATCTATTATGAATGCTCATCTATATTCCATATCAGAAAGTTTCTACGTGTATTTTCTACATTATGCAATATAGAATAGATATATTTTTAAAAGTAAGTGAACACTATGAAAAGAATTTCCCAATACATAAAGTGTGTGTGTGTGTGTGTGTGTGTGTGTGTGTGTGTGTGTGTATAAAACTTTATTCGTGAGCCTTAATAAATGATGCAGATAGCAAGAAAAGATTTTCAAAACAATGTTTTCTGGACAGATAGCTGAGAAATTAGGAGCACTTGCTGCTCTTTCAGAGGACCTGAGATTGGTTCCCAACACCCTCACTGGACAGTTCACACCTGTGACTCTAGTTCCAAGGGCTCTGTCACTTTCTTCTAGCCTCTACTGACACCTACATACATCCCACACATAAACACACACATATATAAATAAGAATAAAAATAAATCCCTGTTGCTGTTATTCACCAGGATTCACAAGGTTATTATGGTGAGACTTCAGTCATCCTTGCTGTTCCATGAACATCAAATGAATGTTCATATCCAACCATAACCTATACTGCAGTTGCTACTTTACTATTCACGTTGATCTGTTGAATTCCTACTCTTCTGCTTCTGTTTATAGTGCTAGTTGCTTTTTTTTAATGATATTATGAATAAAGTAGTGAAGGCACAATGAACTTCATATTTCCATTAACTCCCTCACCATGTTTCTTTAGTAAGAGGCATATTGCTGTAAAATGCATATGGTATAACAGGCATGTGATATAAGGCCAGGAAAACATAATCTTCAAAACTGAGCACAGGGTATACAAATTATCTCTCTCTGTGGTTATTCTCCATTTGTCTTTCTAATGATCATCATTGTAAAGGACTTTGCTGCCCCAGTACGAATTCAGTCTAGAAAAATAAATTTAGCATCCCTTATGGGTATTTCACATTCATTACATCAGCAGTCTGAAAAAAAAAATAGTACATAAGAAGTCCAAGGCTACAACTTTGAGAATTACATTTTGGAAGCTTTGAATTTCTATGATGTAAAATGAAAAATAGTATATAGCACAAATCCTAATAGGTCTTAATAATAAAAACCCAGAGCCAGATATTGGGGTAAATGCTGAAAGATCAGAGAGAGCAAACCACAGCCACCTTTTGCCTTGTCAACTCCTTAACCTGAAAGGAGCCAAGCTCCTGTCTCCACCCTGCATTATCACTTCCTGTCTCCATCCAGCCATATCACTTCCTGTTTCCTCCTCCCAAGTGTTGGGATTAAAGGTGTATGCCACCACTGCCTGGCCTCTAGTGACTAGCTCTGAACTCTAATCTCCAGGCAAGCTTTATTTCTTAGAGCACAAACAAAATATCACCACAAGTAGTGTCTTCAGTAATCATGCTGTGTTAATTCTTAAACTTTCTAATGTTCTTAAGAAATAAAAGGAGAATAAAGCATATCTTTTATAGGAAAAGAGCATGCAATGTCTTCCAAAATGAGTGAGCAAAGAGAGAGAAACCTTACTCACAAAAGTTAGAGAGATATCAATATGTTACAGTTTAATGCAAAGAAAATGTTTATTTGAAGAAGATCAGGGGAGCCATATTTCAAATAAAATCTGTTTTCCAGACTATGGCACAATTAATGAAACAAAGTAGACCGGAAACTCAGAGGCAAATAAAAGAATACATAGAAAAAAGTATTTGAGAAAAAAATATGTGAACAAAGTATATAGTGAGGCAGAAGCTGAAGCTGACTGTAAAGACTTATCTAAATAAAGACGGTAAATAATAAAACAAGAAGGCAATAACTTTGCGGAAAAGGGAGAAATAAGGCATTGTGTTAGTCAGTGTAAATTCATCATTCATAATAAATATATCACTCTGAGGTGGCATGTAGAAAATATTAAAGTTATTGTTACTATTTTAAGTGGTAAACGAGAACACTCGATTCTCTGCTCAGTTTTCCTACAAACTTAAAATTTCAAAGAAAGTAAAGGTTAATCACTAAATTCTTATGGATCTGTGGAAATAGCTCTCTCAGTAAAGTGTTTGCTGTGCAAGTCTGAGAATGTGCTCTGCATCACAGCCCTGAGGTGGTAGGGCTAGGCAGAGAACTGTGGCACACACACCAACACGCTTCCCCTCTTTTGTGGCCGGTGAGAGACCTTGTCTCATAAAACAAGACTGTTTGTAGAGTGAGATGGCTTAGTGGATAAAGGCATAATGATAGGAACAGGATGCTGGCTGGTCACAATGAATCAAAAGTCAAGAAACAGAGTAAACAGGGAATAGAATGGATTAAAAAAGCCTCTCCTCAAAACCCCCAGTGATCCCTGTCCTCCATCAGGGTTATACCTCGTAATGTTTCCACAACCTTCCAAACTAATACCATCAGCTGGAGGCAAAGTATTCAAACTCATGAGCCTCTGAGAGATACACCACACACAGTCAAACCACAACATCCCATCCCCGGCTTCGATAGACTCAGGACCATCTCCTGATTCAAGATGCACATAGTTCAGCTTCCAAAGACTATGTAGTCTTTACAAATTCCAACACTCTCAAAAATTCAAAGTCTCTTCTGAGACTCAAGGCAATCTTTTTTAGCTGTGACCCCCTGTAAAGTCATAAAATTACATACATATCATATCCAATTGGATTCAACTCATCAAAACTGTGGAATGAGGTCTGACGAGACTATTTATAAAGAAGGTACATGTGTGGTATGACCTTATTGAAAAGAAGGGTTTAGGAAGGAAGAATAAAATATGGTGTCAGGAACTTTACAAAAGGAGAAATCCTCTAAGTTCAGAGAGGTGGCCTGAATATTTATTGATAAAATGAGGGAAAATAGATCAAGAAAAATACCATAAGAAGCTGAGAAGTGGAATTTGTAATAAATGTTCTTGCGAAAAGTTTATTTGTAGTATGTACAAATAAATCTTATTTTTAAAACACCTGCAGATGCAATGAGAAGTATTTCAAAAGCATAAAACTCTACAAATATGTGCTAAAATAACTTCCATTCACCAAGTTGTAGCCCCAATTCCACTTTTGCATTGCATTTTCAAACCTTATGCAGCCAAATCCAGCACCGTCATATTATTTAAGAAAACTCTGCTCCAACCTTCAAACTTTCTTTAAATATATTAACTGGCTGTTTATGTTTCCAGCTAAGTCTGCTTCTGGTGAATTGCTGAGAAGGAAGGCATCACTTAGCCAAAGCAACAATGTCTAAGGAAATCATGGTAAAAGAAATTTGAAGCAGTACAACTTGGGAGCTAATTTGTTAAGTAAACCACTGCCCACTGATGAAGGGTTAGCCATGGAATGAATTAGTAAAAAGGTTTTCCTGAGCAGCAAAAATCATGAAGCTGGCAAAGGTTGCCATGAGGCAAGCTGAGAGGAAAATCATTTGAACTGTGGCTTCAGGAGTGGAGCAAAGGTACCACATGCAGAGCTGCATCCACGGCATTGTTGATCTGTATTCTTCTCCTAACCCATGCAGTGTAGTGAGAAAGGGAATGTCAGGTCCACTTCACCGTCATCAGAACATAAGCATGGGGCTGCCTCTCAAAGACTGGTATCAACCTTCTGAAACCCATCTATGACTATATATTGATAGCAAAGAGTGAGCAAAACTTACACATATGGCTTTATTCCCACTAAGTCATTCACACAAAGAATAAGCACTCATTGGTGTATTTAGCTTTAATTTTTTTTCAAAGTCATAGCCATATATATATATAATTTCTACGTACTTACATACAAACAAATTCTTGTTTGGGAGAATGATTCTAGAATGATTTTCTGTGTCAATACACTGTTGAGATGAGACAGTCTATATAAAGATTGTCTCATAAATATGTGTATTCTTTTTTTATTCTTTTTTTTTATTAGGGACATTGAGCTCATGATGGGAAAATGTACAGAGATGGCCAGCCAAACTAGTGGACCAATAGCTGTGGAGCCCCCAGGTACTGGACTAGTCCCTCTGGATAAGCGAGACAGTTATTTATCTTGAAATGTTTAGGGGGTCCGCAGGCAGTGAGATCAGGACCCATCCCTGGTTCATGAGTCGGTATTTTGGAGTCCAGTGCCTATGGTGAGACACTTTGCACAGCCTTGGTGCAGGGAGTAGGGACTTAGACCTGCCTCAACTGAATGTACCAGGCTCTGTTGACTCTCCATGGGACCTTGATTTGGAAGAGGTGGCAATGGGGGATGGGTTGGGGGGAAGGCTAGGGGGCATGAGGAGGAAGAAGAGGGGGATCTGTGGTTGGTATGTAAAACAAATAGAAAATGTTTAATAATAAAAATAGAAAAAGGCTTAAAATTTTTTTCTTATTTATTTTACAAACCAATCATAGATCCCCCTCTTCCATCCTCCCACCCCTCCAACCTCCCCTTCTAATCCCCCCACCCTGTTCCCTCCTACAAAAAGGTAAGGCCTCCCATGGGGAGTCAACAGAATCTGTTACATTTAGTAGAAGCAAGTCCAAGTCCCTCCCCCTGCCTCAAGGCTGTGCAAGGTGTATCACCATAGGTAGTGGGCTCCAAAAAGCCAGCTCATGCACTGAGGATGGATTCTGATCCTACTGCCAGAAGGCCTCTTAAGCAGATCAAGCTACACAACTGTCTTGCCTAGTCCAGTCCCATGGAGACTCCACAGATGTTGGTCTAAATTTCATGAGTTCCCACCAGTTTGGTTTGGTTGTCTCTGTAGGTTTCCCCATTTTGATGCCCTTGCTCATAGACTCCCTCTTTTCTCTCTTCAACTGGACTCCTGGAGCTCAGACTAGTGTTTGGCTGTGGATCTCTGCATCTGCTCCCATCAGTTACTGGAGAAAGGCTCTATGATGACAGTTACGGTATTCACTGATCTGATTACTAGGGTAAGCTGCTGTGGATATCCCTCTGTATAAATAATATGCTGATTGGCCAGTGGCCAGGCAGGAAGTATAGGCAGGACAAGAGAGAAGAGAACTCTGGGAGGTGGAAGGCTGGGGCTGAGAGATACTGCCAGCCGCTGCCATGAAAAGAAAGATGTAAGGTACTGATAAGCCACGAGCCACGTGGTAAAATATAGATTAATAGAAATGGGTTAATTTAAGATAAAAGAAGTAGATAACAAGAAGCCTGCCACAGCCATACAGTTTGTAAACAATGTAAGTTTCTGTGTGTTTACTTGGTTGGGTCTGAGTGTCTATGGGCCTGGCAGGTGAGAGAGATTTGTCCTGACTGTGGGCCAGGCAGGAAAACTCTAACTACAGTAAGCCAGTTCAGGCACACAACCCACGGCTCCAGAGAAGCTAGCTAATAAAGAGGACCCAAAGAGGGACACATGGATTGCCCTGGGAAGGGGAAATAGATGAGATCTCCATGAGCAAACTGGAGATAGGGGGGGGGGGGCAATGGAGGGTAGGAGACAGGGGATGAGAACATAAGGTTATGGGATGGTCGAGCTGGAACATAAATGGAGTGGGAGAGCAATGAAAGAGATACCAAGATATAGGGAGACATCATGGGGATAGGGAGAAACTAGGTGCTAGAGAAATTCCCAGGAATCAACAAGGATGACCCCAGCTTTTTACATCTTTCTAAACAGGCAATAAAATTATGTCTCTGTTACTTTCCCAAAGAGATTATTTTTTTTTAAAAAGTGGGGAGGGGTTAGAGAAATTGCTCAGTCAGGAAAGTACTTGCTTTGTAGACACAAGAACCTGTTTGAACCCCAGAATCCTGTGAAAAGACATATTATGTGTGATTTTTAGTTATACATACTTCTTATTTCTTGTGAAAAATTGTTTGATAGATATGTTCTTATAAAAGAAATAAAAATATATCAGAAAATGAACTTATTCATGTTCATTATGGAAATTTTCCCCCTTTGAGATAGTGACTTACACAAATCCTAAGTTGGTGAATCCCTCCAAAAATCATCCAACACCATAATCAGGACAAGATGCCATCAATGAGGTTTCTTATTGCCAAACATACCTCTATATGTTGCTATTGCAGAGGCTCTAAAAACACACCAAATCCTCCTGAGACTGGGACATTCCAAGGCCAAAGAATATCCTTTCATGAGATGAATCAGGCATGCTTCTCATGTTAAAACTCCCCAGAGACATTCAAACCAGGTGTAACATAGCCCAAATAGCATTACTACCCAGAAAACTAGTGTGGAATTTGCATGACCAAAATAAGCAGTTGGTGGATGGAAACTCCAATTCCATTCCTCTGACCAAACCTTGGCAAGGCCTGTTGTCAACTGCCTAGAAGTACATCCATCACTACCTTGCAAAAGCTATACTTTGAAGAGACATTTCTACAACTCAACTTAATCCTATGCAAAGGATGATTAATGTTGCCTGGAAGATTTAATGGTCTAGTACAGTAGACTCAGTTGCATGTAGCAACTATAAAGAAAGATTATTCTAATTTAAAGCAATGTTAATCTTCATAATCAGATAGGAAGCTTGTTAAAATATATGTTAAGAATATAAGAGAGACAGAGGGCATGTGGAAGTGTAGTAACTGAATGGATATGGATAAATATTTCATAATTAATCTGCTGTAAGGTGCGTGTTTAGTATACCTACTTACTTAGAATCTCTGAGGGATGGATGCACTAAGTGGTCCATATGTGGCTGGCTGATGAGTACACTGTTGGGTATTCACAAGAAATGGAAGTACAGAGAGGCATAGTTTCCTTTCTTCTGAAGGTTTGGCCTCCCTGGGCCTCTCTGTTCTACAAAATGGCGATTAAGGCTGTGTCCATCCTTTCTCCCTCATACCCCTGGGGTATTGCACAGGCCGAAGAGATGCAAACCTGTGTTTCTGATCTGTGGATCTAAGAGCAAGGGAGGACCAAGACTTGCTCATATCATACCCACAGGACTCAGTTTTTCTTCTGTGTCTGCAAACAATGCCAAACATGTGTTCTATTGCTCTGCTCCCAGGTTACCAGAGTAGGATTGCCTGAGGGACTGAAAGAAAAAGGTCAATGAGTCTAGCAAGTCTATGAATAATCAGAGATGCAGCCTTGGACACTCATGAACCACTCACCCCCAATCTTTGCTCCCAAATAGTCTCTACTCAGAAAAATGTCAGTGAAGTTATAGAGAGCATAATGTAACAAGCCACATAGTCAGAAAAGGCGAGATCTTTGGATAGGGACATGATTCTGTGGGAAAAGGGCTTGTTGTGTAAGAGTGAGGACCTGATTTTGGACCTAAGAACTCTCATAAAGCCAGGAACTGTGGTGTGGAATTGTAACCCTGGCAATACCGTTCATGGCTTTATGGTGGAGACAGGAGCGTTCTGGGGCTCAATAGGCAGTCGGTTTTGCCAAAACAGCAAGTTTCATGTTCAGTGAGCCATCCTGTCTCAAAGAAATAAGGTAGAGAAGTGATTAATAAAAGACATCTCTAAATGACTAGAGATGAGCTCTGGCTTTCACCTGCACCCACAAGGGCAAGCACGTCTGCACAGGTACAAGTGCATGGGGACACACACACACACACACACACACACACACACACACACACACACACACACACATTAAAATGAATGCAGTTGTATTCTAGCCCAGTCAAAGATGAGACATCCCTATCTGAATTTGGAGTTGAAGTTTTTTATTCTAGGAAGTAGGAGTTGGTCAAATGCAAACAGTAAAAATGAGTTTTCCCTTCAGATACTATGGCAGAAGGTGTGTAGGCTATGTTAGGATGATAGACATCTCCACTTTGCTCAAGTTCATCCAACATATTTAAGAGATCATATAGTGTATTTGAATAGTCAGGGACAGTGGGGTATGGTCTTCTAACACACATTTCTCCCATAATGTCTACAATTAGCCAGGGCACATAGCAACCAACCAGTACCTCTTTCTTTCTCTCTCTCTCTCTCTCTCTCTGACTCTCTGTCTCTGTGTCTGTCTGTCTGTCTCTCTCTCTCTCTCTCTCTCTCTCTCTCTCTCTCTCTCTCTCTCTCTCTCTCGTGTGTGTGTGTGTGTGTGTGTGTGTGTGTGTGTGTGTGTGTGTGTGAACATGGGTGTATGCATGCCTATGTGCCACAGTGCTCCTAGGAACATCAGAGAACAACTTTTGGGAGTCTGTTCTCTTCTTCCACCTTGTGTTTCTTTCCACTGGCTGCATATTCTCAGCTAGCTAGCCTGTGTGAACTTCTAGGGGATTCTCTTTTCTCCTCCCATCTCATCACAGGAGTACTGGAATACAGGTGTTTGTAGCTTCACTTGGCTTTTTAAGTGAGTCTTGGGGATCAGAATTCAGGTCATTAGGTTTTCAAGAGCTTTTGCTCACTTCTGCTTCCTAGCCCCAAAGCACAAATCCTAGAGACATGCTTTCTCAGTGTAAATTCAAACTTTGCCATTGGCTCCATGAATCCAAAATACTACTTCTCTGCAGCTTACTTTCTTTATCTGTAAAACAGAAATAAGTATAGCACCACATGATAGATGCAATGCAGAAGGTAAATCAGGTAATATTTTTTAAGTTCTTAGAATGATTCCTGTCTAAAGGCAAATGCTTCATAACTGAGAAATGTATGTACATATACACAGGTGCATGTACATTTACATATTTACTCACTTACATGTATACATATATGTTTGTAGCACTCTTAGGTCAAGCACCTTCTGCGTGCTCAGAACTGAATTCCAGAGGAGACATCACAGTCAAGTCTGATTTGGGTAGTAGTCATTGAAACCACATGTTGATAAAATTCAAGAAAATAATTTCTTCTGATATTGATCATATATTTTTATGGTTATTTCCCTTGTGAAAAAACTGGTAAAGCTACGCAATTGTTATTAACAGATACCTAAGAATTTTTAATGTGCTGTTCGCTATTATCTATAAACACTTTCCAAAGAATAATTCCAACAGCTCCAGTGTGATTAGAATTAGTTTACCCAATCCATGAGTCAGTACCTGAAGACAAGAGCTGTTACATAATCATTCCCAAACATATATCAAGTAATCAGTAAGCCTGAGATCTAAACCAACTCTGTTTAACTCTAAACTCAGAGCCCTTCATCTGTGATGATAATTCTTTTTAAATTTATCCTTATTTTTAAATTATGTGCACATTGGAGATTGTATATGTGCATATGTGTATAGGCACCTGTGGAGGCCAGGGGAGAATGTCAGATCTCCTGGCAGTGGAATTACATAAAGTTCTGAGAATACCCATGTGGATGCTAAAAACTGAACTCAGGTCCTTTGCAATAGAAATTCATGTTTTTAACCATTGAGCTATCTCTGTAGTCTCCCAAACAAATCTTAATGTGTTTATATTAAAATTGATATAATTCTTATCTATACTAGTTTGAAGAATAGTAGTATTGTGTAGTTTGGATCTTTCCTTCTAAATTTGTTTTATTGGTTATTTGTAACATATACACACAGTGGACATGAATGGGAGGGGAGTGAATTAGTGCTATGGCCTACATGTACACTCCAGGGAACAACCTTTGGGAGTTAGTTCTCTTCTTCCATTAAGGGTTCTGGAAATCTAACTCACAATGGAATTCAGGTCATTAGGCTTGTGTGATAAGTACTCTTATTCGCTGAGACATCTCACAAGCCCCTGGATCTAAACTCCTAGGAGTGCCTGCATGTTGCCTAGCACCTAGCTGTATAACAAAAAGCTTAAGATGAAGCCCTCATCTTTGGCTGGAACACATTTTCCCCAAGGAACCAATGCTGCCATGGAGACATGTTGAAATGATACAGTGAATACTTGACAGGTTTAAGCATTGTCTTTGCCAAGATACTTTACGAGACCTTCCATGCCAGTCTCTATGACAAGCACTTTGCAGGGGTTATTTCATTTCATTTCAGCTTCATTCACAACTCCTGAAACGTTGGAATTAGCATGGTGACCCCTCAAGTGGTAACAATTTTAATAGACAAGAGAGCACACAGTGATTCACAAAGCACTACTTAGAAATTAGCCAAAAAAAGGAGAAGTTGCTAGTTGAATCAGCAGTATGACCCCAGAGCCTCTGCATAGAGCAAGCCTACTAAAAGATGACTAAATACCAAGGCAACACCGCACAGAGAATGCCACAGGAGTCAGAAGTTTAAATAAGCAGGGATCCAGTCAACAGAAGGTCAAACAGCTCAAGAAAGAAGGATCTGTTGGTGATTCATAAATGGATCAGTAGCTCCTTGTATCCATGTGCATACTCTGGCCTTGGATGGCAAGCAGGACAATCAAAAGCTTTCAAGGGAACACAAGAGATGTCTGAGTTTGTCTTGCACAAGTTCATAAACTTTTCACTTGTCATTCAAAGTGACTCTGAGAAGCTGCCAGACAGGAATAGAAGCAGTATTGCTCACTGTTATTATGATAGTGCTTTGAGATTGATTAGCCCTTAGCTTCACACATATTGAAAGTGGAAACAGAGCTGTGGTTAGGGAGCCCCTTTCTGAGTGACTCTCTAGATCATCCTGTGACCTCTCCAGCCTTTGCTACTTCTTCCTCTTAACACCCAGTGGAAAATCATCTTGCCATTTAAGATGACTTACATTTCATCACATCTGCCAGCTTCAATTCCATCTCTCAGCACAGTTTGCAAACTTTTCCCCTCCATCCAACTTCCCCCACAAACACTGTCATCGTGATTGCTGAGGGAATGCTTTTCTTTTCCTTTTGTGGGCCTGAACAAAGGCAGGGGCTGCTTAGGCAGGAACATAAGTGCATTTAGGAAAACAACTCTACTTACCAGAGAACATCTTGTTTAGTACTTAACGCTACATGATGAAGACAAACTTCATCCTGGAGTTTGCTGGGTCTACTTTCTCCCACCATTTCCATCTGTTATTTGGCTGTGATACTGACAGCATCTCAGATGGATAAGTGCTCATCCAGGGCTCCTATATCAGGGTCCGTCTGTTAACCCATGAGTTTTGATCAGTCACTCACAGACTTCATTTCTTTGATGTCTACAAAAGTGTTTCATAGCTTGGTCACTTAACAAAGCAAGGGTTTCTTTTTTCCAATCCTATCTCCTTCAATTTCATGGCATTGTTTCCTTTCTCCCAACACAAAATTGGGGCTCCTCCTCCTAGTAAATATTGTGTGTAAATTAAATGTCTTTTATATAATGTTAATTTGTTGATCTGTGTATCCATTTGTAAGTAATTATTACATGTACAAATTCATGCATACACACAAAAGTCTGGAAGGCTATTCACCTAAATTCTCAATAGATATCCATTGTGGTTATGTTTGTGTAATAAGGTTATGAGTTATCAGTAGGTGAATGTGTTTGCTTTGCAAGTGTAAGGAGACCAGAATTTAAATTTCCAGAACCAATGTAAAATAATGGATGCACAGAATAAGCCCTGTGGAAGGTCATGGGACATCTAGCTTAGTGTGTGTACCAGAAAACAACAAAGATACCCTATCTCAAACAAAGTGGAAAACAAGGATCTGCATTTACACACACAAACATATACAAACATGCATACACACCATACAAACATAATAATATAAAATTAATTTTTAAAACACTATGAGCTATTTATTTTATACAACAGTATTTTTTCCAGTTTTATGTGTGTGCTGTATGCCTGAGTTCAAGTATGGATGCATGTGTGTGGATAGTTTTTTGCATGTGAATGGGGATTGTCTGTGCACAAGTGTATGTGTGCATATGGAGGCCTGAGGTTGATATCAGGAATCATCCTCCATAACCCTTCCACCTTATTCATTAGGGCAGGCTTTCTCAGTCAAAGCCAGATCTTATTGATATGACTAGTTTTTCCAACCAGCTAGCTCTAGGAACCCCCATCTCTCCCTTGCAAGGCTGGGATTATAGGATAGTTGCTACACAAACATCTGACATCTATGTGGGATCTAGGGACCAAACTCCAGTCCTTAGGGCGCCATGGCAAGGGATTAAGTCACTGATCTATTCTTTATCCTTAAAAGGAATATTGAACTGTAAATTAAATAGATATTTAATTTCTAACAAGTAAAAACCTGAATGGAACAAAGAAAACACTCTCTCTTTGCTCAAGTCAAACCCTTGATAAACAAAATGCAATGTCAAAACAGTCTAGTCTGGATTGAATGCATCAATTTGCTGTTCCTTTTCTGTATCTGTGATATAAGATAACCAATAACTACATGTGATATTCAACTTTAAATTTTATCCAAATACAATTAAAATTCAAAAGTTAGCTCCTCACGGATATACCAGGAGGACTGTGGGTTTGAGACCAGCCTGGGCTAAACAGTGAGATCAAGGATGGGGAGGAGAATAAAGAAAGAAAAGGGAGAGAGAAGAGGGTAAAGGAGAGAGAAAGAGAGAATTGTTCCTTGGTCTTCTTGTTATATTTCAAGTTTCCAACAGCCATATGTTACTAGTGGTGACCACCTCAACAGCAGAGCATTCCATCACTGTGGAAAGATTTGCTAGACTATCTTATTTTAAACATTTAGCTTCTAATTGAGCCCAAGATTGTAATTGGCCACCAGTCAATCTTAACAAAGACCTCTATGCATTTACATGAAATAGGACAGCTATCTCTTATCATTTGCAAATCTTCAGGAGATTGTGTGGACAGTTCAGGGTTATACCAAAGAACCCAATCTGAGGAGTCTTTGGCATTCATGAGAACTAAATAGAAAAAAAAAAAAAAAAAAAGAAAAGTCACAGAGATACTGGTAGAAATCTAGGCCATCAGCAGATATCACATTCCAAGTGGCTTTCAAAACAGCTTTCACAGGAGCTGTTCTAGTTTGCATTCCATTACTGTGATAAAATTCATCAATTTAAGAAGGGAAGGATTTATTTCATCTTCCAGCATGAAGCAAAGCAGGGCAGAAATCCAGGACAGGAACCTGGAAACAGGAACTAAAACAGAGACCATGGAGAAACATGTTTATGTGGCTGACTCTCCACGGCTTACTCAGTCTTCTCTCTTGTGCAACGCAGGACCACCAGCTCAGCAACCGGATACAGACCAATGCATATCAATCATTCACCAAGAACAGGCCCCCATGGACTCACCTGCAAGCCAGTCTGACGGAGGCATTTTCTCAGTTGAAGTTCCCTCTTCCTTGATGACCCCAGCTTGTGTCAAGCTGGAAAAAAAACCTAACCAGTACGTGGACACAATAGTGTGTACTTTTCCGTGTTTCTGTGCAAACTATGTGTATTCTTAAAGGGAACATACAGCATTGGTGATGTGTTTAAGTACAAGGTAGATAAGCTTCTTCAGTGACTGCTGTACCTCAGAGAAAAGAGAGTAATAGGAGACCAGAGGGTGAACACTTAGTGAGTCTAGCTTATTGAAAATTACTGCATATTCACTGTAAAAAGGCATTTTATAAGGACATTTCCATAATATACAAATAATATATGATCCTATTCTCCTGTCTATTTTTCTTTCTTACTCCTATCTTCTTCCTCCTGTCCTATATCTCTAATGATCCCCCTTCTACTTACATGTCCTTTCCAGCACCACACCCAGATTCCAAATATGAGAGGAAGTATGAGACACTTGTCTTTCACTTAACACAATGAGCTCAACTTACTTCACATCATGTATCCTCAGCCTGTCTTCAGATTCCAGATACACAAATTATGACCCTTGGACTAGCAGTAGCAGTAGTACCTGGTCACTAAGAAATGCAGAGTCTTCATACCCATTCCTCAAAGAGCGACTTGTGTGCATAAGAACCTAGAAGACTCAAATACACACTAAAGGACAAAGGACCTCCCTCTTCATTCTACTGTGAGTTTCTAGAAATAATAGGGGAGACCCAAATCCTTCAACCAAGTCTGTGCAATTCAGAGGGTCTGCCAAAATGGCATGAGTATTAATTTATATATTAACAGAAAATCTGGGGATTGTCTTTCAAAATAAATAGGCCAGTGTTCCTTGAACAAGTCATAAAATATCCCTAGGGAATTTTGTGACTAGTTTAATGTTTCCCTTTGGTTTAAAATGCAGGAAAAAAATAGAGACTCTTATGTTGTGTATTAATACCCAGATAATAAAGTATGTATTATTCTTTTGTTCTTTGTGTTGCTATCTAAAGGGGCAATCATTTTTATGAGTTTTTACTCGGTATCTTAAGCAGAATCATGTCCTAATTATGGTGTTCCTTTTTATTTGGCACTGAGAGAAAACACACCAGATGAAGCTGTTTGAGACTCTATGCTTCTAACTGCTGACTTTTATCGTTCTTAACAAGTCAAGACCAGACTGAATGTCTTTGAAGATAATTGTTTTTATTCATTTCCCTTCTCTGTTGCTAAAATGAAGGCACTATGTAAATTGAGGGAAAAGATTCCAATTCAGTACTGCCCCAACTTCTGCTGATACTTCTCAGAGAGAGTTGAAACCAAATCTCCCCTCTTCATACAGCTTTGTACCTGACCAGTGGGTTCTACAGCAGTTTCCCCATGCTAAAAGTGACAGCCATGTCACCAGGTTGCTTAGCTAATGCGTAGAAGCTATTTAAAACGTGGTCCCATGAGAATCACTGATCTTCACATTGTATTATCACCACTACAGCCGACAATATAAATGAATAAGAGTTCTATCTTAAAAGTTATTAGAAACCATAGCTCAGGTCTTCTGGATCCTATTCTAAATTCTGCAGACTTATGTAGTGTGACCTCAAGATAAAGAAGTAAACCCATGGGTGGTATTTATTGGTGTTTTGTCTTCCACTGGACATTGAACATCTGGAGACATGTTAGATTGTCAAGGGTGTGAGAGTAAGATGCTATTGACATAGAGGCCAGGGGTACTGTCTAAGAAACATACACCACCCTTATAACCAGGACCTAATCAGGCCTGGGTATCAACTGTGCTAATGTAGAGAAGTCCCAGAACTGAGGGCTGCTATTATCACCATTCAACACCAGTGTGTTCAAACCAAAGTCATCTTCATCCAAACACCCAAGGCTGAGCTGTGGAACCTTCAGTCTGATAACCTAAGACTCACCCATTTCTTATTCAAGTTCAGCATGGGTTTGAGAGCTGTGAAAAACACAAAAGTCTAAGACGTGGTCACTTGCTTATTCCTCCAGAAGCTGAAAAGTACAATAAAGTATTTGTCTAGTATGACAGTTCCTCACTGATCCATTCCAGTAATTTTTCACTGCCTCTCACCACGGTGCCCTGTCTAATTACGATGACTTCCCATTCCCCTGGGATGCCACTTTTCATTCACATTCACTTCCTTGTTCTGAAGGAACAGCAATTTGCCAGTGAATGGTTATTAGCCTTTTTCCCTTTAAGAGACTAAGAAGGAAAAAAAGCCCACAGGATAATTTTAAAAGTTGTTGCTCCAGTTTTTCTTCAACTTTAGAAATCTCTGTTGGCTTTTAATTAAGAACTTGCATTTAGACTGTGAGATGAACCAGATTTGAAAGATTGTTTTTTTTTTTTTTTTCTTCTCCTTCTTTTAATGAAATAGCACTTTTTCCCTAGGAGGGGTTTTCCCCAGATTCTCATTGTTCTACTAAAGATGATTTACATGGGCATCTGTGGAGGCAGCTGAAACTGTTACTGGAGTAGGAGGCCAGGGTAGGCACAGTGTGCCTTCCCTCCCACAAATTGAAAAATAAACACCCTCAGGACACTGAGCCCAAATCCTCACATTGTAGGGTATGGAGTATCCTAGAGGTGGGGTAAGAGGCCATAGGAGCCACATCGGGGTCTCTAAACTGTGTGTCCTGAATGTGACTGTAATTGTCAGCTGCTTCGGAACCACACAGAGCACAGTTCAGCCCATATCCTCTACTGTGCCTTGAAAAGCTAATGCATGTTCAGAAGGAGTCAAGCTGAAATATATGCATTCCCTCCAACCTTAGGCATGCAGTTCTGAGACTCCTACACTTTATTTGTATATGTGTTCATTTATTTATTTGTATTTTTCATAATCCATTCTGCTAAGGCTCATGGTTAACTCAAAATCTCTCCAGGAAAGATACTAATTAATGGTTAAAGGGAAAGGAATAACTTCTTAGTGAGTAACACTGGTAGATAATGGTTTAACAGAGGGATGAAGGCCAGCCTGATCTCAATAGGACACACAGACATTTCACACCACTCCTTGGTGAATTGATGAGGCTACTCCATCACTTCTGTGGTGGTCATTCCAAAAACAGGTAAAATCAATCTTAGTATGAGTATGTCACCAAGCAACCTAAACTGAAATGCATTCTACTAAATCACTAGCTATTTCTAAGTCATCAGAGACAAGGGAAGACTTAGAAACCATCATGGATTAAAAGACTAAAGACCCAGGATAACAAAATGCACATGATGACCTAAACAGAGTTCTGGATTGTGAGAGAGGTCATTCATAGGAAGATAATGAAATATAAGGTAAGGTGGATAATTAACAAAAATGCATTGTATCGAATTACAACTAATTTCCTGATTTTCTTAACTTCTATAGTTATGATAGTATTAGGGAATCTCTATGGAAGTTATATAAGAGCAATGTAATGTTGCAGATCATCTCTCACTATAAAAGTATTTCAAAAGAAGGTGAAAGTGAGTGGGAAATTACAAATAACTACAAATAGCTCAGACAATGAGCATAACGTGATCATTGCCTTAGTGCATGCTGAAATATAAAGGAATTGGGTGGCCCTCCTAGAAATGTGGAACCTGTGAAAGTTAAATGGGAAAAGAAGGAACTCAAAAGGGTACTTACCCAGAGAATGTTGGTATCAGAAGAAAACTAAGATCACTGTAAAAACTCACTGTTCAATAGAAGAGCCATTTTTCCTTATTTTTTATTAAGAAATTTTCTGTTCATTTTACATATCAACCACAGATTTCCCTCTTCTCCCTCCCCTCCCTCCCTCCACCTTCCAGCCTTACCCTGCAACTCACTCCCCAGTTCCCACCTCCACCAAGGCAAGGTTTCCCATGGGGAATCAGCAGAGCCTGGTACATTCAGTTGAGGTAGGTCCAAGCCTCTTCCCTTGCACCAAGGTTGTCTAAGGTGTCCTACCATAGGCAGTGGGCTCCAAAAAGCCCTCTCATACACCATGGATGGATCCTGTTCCCACTGCAAGGGGGCCCCTTAAGCAGGTCAAGCTACACAACTGTCTCACTTATACAGAAGGCCTAGTCCAGTCCCATGGAGGGTCCATAGCTATTGGTCCACAGTTCATGAGTTCCCACTAGTTTGATTTGGTTGTCTCTGCAGGTTTCCCAATCATGATCTTAAGCCCATTGCTCATAGAATCCCTCTTCTCTCTCTTAGACTGGACTCCTAGAGTTCAGACTGGTGTTTGGCTGTGGATCTCTGCATCTGCTTCCATCAGTTACTGGAGAAAGGCTCTATGATGACAGTTAGGGTATTCACCAATCTGATGACTGAGGTTAGCCAGTTTAGGTATTCTCTCCACTATTGCTAGTAGTCTAAGGTGGGGTCATCCTTGTGGATTTCTGGGAACTTCCCTAGCATCTGGTTTCTCCCTATCCCTATGATGTCTCCCTCTATCATGGTATCTCTTTCATTGCTCTCCCACTCCATCCCTGTTGCAGCTCGACCATCCCGTTCCCTTATGTTCCCATCCCCATCTCCTATCCTCCATTGCCCACCCTCATCCCCAGTTTACTTATGGAGATCTCCTCTATTTCCCCTTGCCAGGGCTATTCATGCATCCCTCTTAGGGTTCTCCTTGTTAGTTAGCTTTGAGGAGCCATTTTTTAAAATATATTATAATTCGAAATGTGCAGCATGGTTCATTCAAAGAACATTCTTTCCCAACCATCACTGTTTAGGAATAAAAGTTTGCCCACAGGCTTGTGGTTTTGAACTGGAAGTGTTGGGGGGATGCCAGGAGTGGTGCTGTTTCTGGAGGTCCAGAACTTCTGGAAGGAGAAGCATGACTATCTATCTCATTTGAGTCACTGAGGATGGATTTTTTATTCCATCACAAGCTCTCTGCTTTCTGGTCTGCTAAGATGTAATAATATACACTGCAAGCCCCTGCTACCAGAAATAGAGCCCCATTCACTGCCCACCAGAATAGTCTCCCTCCTCAAAACGAACCAAAATATAAATACTTTCTCTACAAAGTTGTTTTTGTGAGGCATTTTGCCAGTGGCAATAAACTAATACACAAATCTAAGCAAGCTCTTTGCTCAGACAGCGTTGTGCCTCTGAGATCACCTTTAATTCAGAAAAATTAAGAGCAGACAATGCCTAGAAAATTAGAGTCCAGCCAAAGCCTTGTCACTTTGGTTACTCAACATCCAGAAGGAAGGACCACAGAAAAAAATACAATGGAATTCCTCATCTTGTAAGTTGATTAAAATGAAATTATTCCCTGGGTGGTGGTGCACACACTTTTAATCCCAGAACTTGGGGACAGATGGATCCCTGTGAGTTCGAGGCCAGCCTGGTCTACAGAACAAGTCCAAAGACAGGCTTCCAGGCTCCAAAGTTACACAGAGAAAACCTGTCTCAAAAAAGCCAAAAGAAAAATGAAATTATTCTATAAATAATGGTATGTAAAAGTTCGCACTTTATACATCTATTGTGAAGGCCCGGGAAATAAATTTTCTTCAGCACAGGAACTGTGAGCCATTTACTAAAACTCTTAGATAGTGACAGACTGAAAAATCTTTGAATGCACCTAAGGGTCAGGAAGTCATATTTTCAATCATTTGTCTGCTTTAAACAAGGTACAATTTACAAAGAAATATCTTTCACATATTTTCCTTTGTAATAATGTGATGTCTGAACATTTGCTCTCAGAATTAGTCAAATTTCCTAAATTCCCTCCATTGAAAACTACCAGTATATTTTCAACACAATTGAAATATGCTATATGCAGTGAATAACATATAGTTAAGAATGCAAAGACATCAGCCAGATGCTACCTTACAGCAGATTGCCATCTTTGGTCATGCCAAATACCTTGTAAATGCAAGGGACACTTAGCACCTTTCTCTGTTCCTTGGACACTCAGCTCCACACACAACAGTTTCTTTGCTCTTAGTTTGTGTAGCATTCTTACACCTTACATGTCCTAAACCTATGGCATATTAGAAGCATAAAATTAAAGACAGGAAACAGAAATTAGACAACCAGGAGCAAAAAAATTCAGCCAGGCATGCAACACATACCCATGATCCCAGTGGTCATGAATTGAGGTGGGAGAATCAGTCTAGGTTATATAATCTCAAATAAAATAAGGCACCTGAAATAATTCCCAAATTAGTGTAACATCACAACCAACTAACCAATATAAACCTAAATAAAGAATCAAACCCATGTTCTACTGAAATTAGCAGTTTAACATGTGTCAATGCTTGCCTAAAATGCATGTGCTTTTAAGTGGAAGGGGTTTCAGGATTTCTCTAATGCAACTCGATAAATGGTAATGAGTTGAGCTGAGCAAAGGTCAAGATAAATATTTAAGGTATCTCTCCACTAACATGCCTCCTACATGAGCATGAAAGCACATGCACACACACACACACACACACACACACACACACACACACACACACACTTAATGATTGCTTACATTAACACAAAAATCTTAGCCCTACTATATAGTTCTGGTAAATCATGCTTAATAATCGGAAAACATGACATTCCCTAGAGTACATTTTGCCTCCTAAAAAGAGGTTTGATAACATACTTAGAAAGATAATCTCTCCAGTTTGCTCAAATTGTTAAGTAGCTCTATGTATCCAGGGAAATAACTGAACATAACATTTCCCCTACAGAGTTACATAAGTGAGTGTGTGTGAGTGTGTGCTTCCACACCAGGAAGCGCCCACCCATGTGCAGTAACCAGTTCATGCAAATTCTCAGAAGCCATGCTGTGTATCAACACTTGAGATATCTCTCAAGTAGCTCAGAATCGAATATAAGTGGAATAACAGCTCAAATTTCCCCCCTGGTAAATTGGTTGTTAAACATTTTTAATGACACCATTTGAAGAATCCATACATGTATATTTATAATTTATAATATGTATAATTACATTCAAGTTACTGGGTGCATATAAGCTAAATAGTATACTATAATTTTGTGGCATTGAGATATAAGTGTTCTGTTTTGATAAACATTGAAATGGGAAACACATATTTTTAAGAATAGGGTTTTTTAAGGCCTCTTTTTATTACTGACACTATAGTTAATAAGACAGATATGAAAAAGAAAAACTGTACTTACTTATTCACATCTGCCAAGTAGACCTTTAAAAACAATGTGAGCAGAGAACCAGGGTCCCAGTTCTCTACTTTGTATGTAATGAATCAGAGTGCCTGGCCAATCACATCTCATGTTCTAAGTGCAGTTTTAACTGCTGAAACCAACTTTTAAATGTTTCTTTAAGAACTTGAGTGGCCTTGTGCTGTAAGAACTGCCGTTTAAGTGAAGTACCACATGACAGGAGCCCAGAACTCTCAGACCTAATTCATGAAGTATATATAACATTTACAAGTCTTATATATATTATTGCCAATTACCTTTGCTTTTACAAATCTTTCTAAAATGAATACGGCTCTCTTACGATTGACTTTAATCAGATTTTTTTTCATAGGAAAAGGGGGGATGGCTCCTTGACACAGTAACCAGAAGCGTTACTGGTGTGTTATATGTGATAATCAGATAGCTCCCCTAGCTCCCATACGCTCGTCTTATAAAGTGAAATATAAGACACGCTAAACCTTTATTTAAAAAGGTCAGTTAGCATAGTACAACTGAGGGTTTTAAAACTGATAATATAAAGTAGTTTGATTTTATATACTGGGACTGGGGATCCAGGCAACATTCCTTTATTTAAAAAAAAAAGCTTAAGATATGATTCACATACTATATTCTTAATTCATTCCAATTACACAATTCAATTGCATTTAATATAATCAGTTTTACAACCATCAGCACAATCAATTTTGGAATTCGTTCATGGCCAGAAAAAGATGCCTACAACATAATCATCACGCTCTAAACCCCTCCCCTCAAAAAACCTTCACCAACTCTAGGGAGTTATTATTCTATGTTCTGCATTTATAAATTTCTCTAGCTGTAAATGTCATATAAATGGAATTGTATAATATGCAGTGCATTGAAACTTTTTCCTTTAGCTTAGCCTAATGTTTCCAGGGTTTGACCACACTGTAGCATGCACCAGTGTTACAGTTCTGTAAGTTGCCCAATAGTATTCCATTATACATTCCACATTTTTGTTGTTGTTGTTGTTGTTTGTTTGTTTGTTTTTGTTTTTGTTTTTGTTTTTATCCATTCATTGCTCAGTGGGAATCTGTGCTATTTCTATTTTGGAGCCCTTGTGAATACTATTATGAACATTAAAGTTTTATATAAACATGTATTTCATTTCTCTTGAGCATATGTGCCTATGTGTAAAGATGCTGGATCATAAGGTAAAACTAACTCCATGTTTAACCTTTTGGGAAATGACCAGACTATTTTTTCAGGCATCCATGCTGTTTTTCATGTCACCCATAAGAAAGATTCTTCTTTTCAATTTTTTTTTAGATTTATATATGTTTGTGTGTGAGAGAGTGTTTTGGCTGCGTGTACATATGTGCACACTATATGAGTTCCTACTGCCCACAGAGGTCAAAAGCAGGAGTCAGATCTTCTGGAACTGGAGCTACAGATGATTGTGATCTGCCATGTGCTTGCAGGGAACTGAACCCAGGTATTTGTTAAGAACATCAAGTGTTCTTAATTCTTACTAAGCCTAAATATCCAGAAACAGTATGGAATCCTTGGTGAGCTCCAATTATTTAGCCAATTTATGTGCTCTTCCCTTTATTGTGTCCCTGTGTATTTATTCTGAGATTTCTCATTACTGAGGTAAATCAGCAATCATGAGCATGACTCTTCTAGTATAATGCATTTCATTTTCAGGTCTTTTAAATATCAATATTTGATGGGAGGCAGAGCTAGGGACTGAGCCCAGGGCCTTGCCCCTGTGTTCACTGTACTACATACCCTCAACAGTTTTAAAGCTGTTTTTATCCTAACTACAGTGAAGGAGAATTTAATGGTGGTTGTTACCATGATGCTTGATACTATTAAATCCATTTCCTATACAACAGTTAAAGCCAGGTCAAGGAGCTTAACTGAATAGATTTAGCCTTCAAAATTTGCATGTATAGAACACAGAAATATCATTGAAATGTCATTCAAATTGATTACAGGATCACAGTCAACCTAGTTACATAACCTTGGGCTTCATATTCAGTGAATGGATTTGAAGAGCTAGTGCTAGAAGGGTGAATCAAGCTCACTTTTGTATTTCTGTTTCAGGAAAATGGAGCTGCAGTGGTGACTGCAATACTTCCCATGGCCCACCTAGTTGAATGTTCATGCTTATGTGCCATTGCTAGCAATTGTTCATAGGAATAATTTATAGTTAAGTTACCAAGAGAATCTGGGAAAGACTATGCAAAAATTTAAAAAAAATTCTCTTATTTTGGAAAAGAATAGATTTATCATTTATAGTTGCTTTCTCCACCGATCTCGGAATCAAGATGAGTACCTGGTTTAGATCAAAGTTAAGTGCTCAATATCATGATTTCATGAATGCCACACGACTTCTCACAGCCACTTTGTCACTGCCCATCTTCCCATCTGCCTTAACTTCTCTATCACACTGAAGTTCCTTGAGTGGTATACTTGGTCTCCTCTTGTTATTACATCTATGTAATGAATGGCATGTATAAAATCAGAACTTGATAAACTTCCCTCAATGAAAGAATTGGGAAGACCACAAAATGCTTAAAACACGCACTCTTTCTAATTGGCCCCAAGGGCAATGCTGCTGCCCAACTGGGAATGCTTCAGGGGACAAGATGTCAAAACACCAGTCCTTCCCATCATGAAACGTTATGTATTATGTAAGTTGGATTTTTTTTTTTAAGGCACAAGCCAGGTATACTTGCATATGCCTGTAATTCCAGCACTCAGAAGTCAAAAGTTTGAAATCAGCCTGGCCTTCACAGAAACTTCCAGGCCAGTCACAGGAAAACAGCAAGGCCCCATCTCAGTGCAGTAAAATAAATGTAAACATTTATAAGCATAATGTTGATCAGTTTATATGAATGACCAAGCAGAAAGAACTAGTCTAGACAATTAGAAATTACAATGAGTTACCAATGCGAATGAGGATGTTTTATGGGAAAAAGCACAAGGGAGATTTCCACTTCTTGAACTGGATGCTGGTTACATTGAGCGTGTTCAAAAAAAAAAAAAGTACCAAGACGCACCACAGTGATACCTATCTTTTTAATGCACATTTCCATAAACCTTAAAAATGAAACCAAGAGCTGGGCAGTGGTAGCACATACCTTTAAACCCAGCGCTTGGGAGGCAGAGGCAGGCAGATTTCTGTGAGTTCAAGGCCAGCCTGGTCTACAGAGTGAGCTCCAGGAAAGGCACAAAGCTACACAGAGAAACCTTGTCTCGAAAAAACAAAAAACAAAACAAAAACAAAGGAGCTCCCTCAGATTTGCAGAAATTTGTGAACAGTTTGGTCTGACCAAACCCAGTAGTGTGACTTCTGGCTCATGTCAGAAGGTGTCTTTGCACTTTTTCATGAATTTCATCCCACTATGTGTAGTCAACGGACGTGAGGTTTGGAGTCCACACCCTACTATATATTTCCAATGCATGCAATGTCCTCTGACTATGATTTGCAGTAATATTGGTGGAGAGGTGACATTGGGGAGACTAGGATCAAATCCTATTCACTTCTGGTATTGAAATGCCAACTTTACCACCCGACCAGTGAGTATCCCTCAATGCGATGCCCCACCTGTTTAGGACACATAGCACAAAAGGCACCTCCTTTCATTTTTAATGTGCAAGCAGATTCGTGTAATCTATTGGAATGGAGTCTTGGAGGAGACTGTTCTATCATAGTCAAGTCCAATCTCCAAATTAGAATTCAACTTGAGGAAATCACTGCTTGCCAAATTTTCCTCCTTCCCTTCTGCTTTGTCTGTTCTTTTCTCTGGTCCAAGATGAGCAGGCACCTTTTAATATGTATCACTCTCTCAGCCATAGCTTCGCCAAGTGTTCAGCATGACATTCCTTAGGTGCCGATATTGTCATTCTCCATGCAGACTCCTGTGGTCTTCTGTCCTGTTTGACTTTTTGAGCCTCTGGAAATGAGAGCACTCAAGAGCATAGATGTAGAGTTGCTTTCTTAATCTACTGCTCAAAGACATTCAAGATTATAATATGAGACACTCTTTGCAAGTTGGAACTTGTTGCTGGGGTAGGAGGCATTCAGTAATCCAAGCCTGTCAGGTTTTAACCCATATAATTTTCATGGTGAGGGTATCTCTGTAATGTACACAATATATGATCATACACACAATGTCATAGAAAATCCAATGCTAGCAATGATCAGAATCCAGAAAATGAACAAAGTGAGAAAATGTATAAATCTATATTTTGTGCTTCAAATTATAAAAATTATGTTTGCAATATCTCTGACTTTCTGTCACTATTAGTATTAAGGATTAATATTATAAGATTGACCATTTCAAATTATTTTTTTGCCAAACTGGAAGAAGTGTGTTATATTTCCATAGTACAACAATCTGCCATATGATCTTCTTCAGAACTTTCAAGATACAAAAAGGAATGATTCATGTAGGTAGATGTATGTTTCATGAGCCACTTATAGCTGGGATAAACTATTGCTTAATTATATGAGATAATTAAGTAATGTCCCCACATATTTGTTTCTATAATTTCTCTACTTATTGACATTTTCTCCATATGTTCTTATAATATGAAGCAAAAATAAATGAAAAAGAAATGTAAGTAAACACAACTTTGTCACACTTTTGTTGTGGCACTATTGCAATATATTTAATAATACTTATGTTTGGCACTAGAATGTTTTGGCATTATTCTTTGAGAAAATTAGAAGAAAATGTTCATCTTGAATTCAAAGTGGTAACCTTGAAGAACTCATGCACAGACTCAATGCTCCTACTATTTACACACATTCTACCAGGTCTTCTGTAACTTCTCTACATCCAACTTCCAAGACAACACACCATGCACCATGATCATCAAATACACAAGCACAAAGTAGAGGTCTTTTAGGATAAAAAGTGTTGGGGTTTTATTACCTTTAAGCAGGGGCAAACAAAAGGAGCAACACAAAAATAATTTGCTTTCACTATTAATTATAATGTTTACCTAAATTGTACTTCTATTAATAAAAACTCAAGAGTCAGAAATTGAGATAAAAACCTGATAAATCCAAGGAACAGCAGAGGTGCAATCAGCTGACCCTGCTCTCCATGTTCTCCTCATCCCAAAGTACCGGAAATCCCTCTCCACCCCTCCTTCTCTTTCCCTGCCCATCTCTATCTGACTTCCTCAGGTGTACACTGTGTGAAGACATGTGATTGGTGTGACTGGTGTAATAAAAAGCTGAATGGCTAATAACTAGGCAGGAGAGATAGGCAGGACTTCCAGGCAGAGAGAGGAAGAGGAGATAACAGAGGTATACAGAAGATGCCATTGAGACACAGAACAAGTTGAACACACAGAATGAGAAAGAGGTAAAAGCCACATGGTAGAGTAGATTAGTTAAAGTATGGGTTCATTTAAGTTATGAGGTAGTGGGACAAGCCTAAGCTAAGGACAAACTTTCATAATTAATAAGAAGTTTTCATGTCATTATTTGGGAGCTGGCTGGCAGGACAGAAAAGGACTCCTTACAAATAATATTCTTAAAGTAAAAGCAAGGGGACATTTAACCCTACTGTTTTGTGCTTTCTTTTCCTTAGTGTAAGTCTTACCCTGTTCCCTCCCACCCCACTTTAATTCACCACAGCTCATACACATGACTGTGCAAATCAGAGTCTTCATTTCCAATAATTTCCCAACCAGAAGCCATGCCTCATTTTTTTAACTGGATCACAGCTAATAATCCAGTTGAAATCTGGGCCTGGTAACATTTGATATGGCCTCAGACAAGAGGAACAGGGTGCCATCAGCCCCCTCTGATATCATCTGCAGCCAAGGCACAGCACTAATGTACAAGTGACATGCATATCACACGGATCAAAGTAGAAGCAATCTGTAAGGCAATAAGACTCTCCCACATCCCAGCATGGGTGCTGGCCCTGAGCTGCAGTTCCAGTAATTGACATAGTTGCCCAATGCTACAAAACAAACTCAGAAACTATTCTCATTAGACATCCCCCTGCTTTGTGACTCTGTTATTGTAAAACCCGAACACTGAGCCCCATACCAGCGTGGCTCTGTTTTTAATTAGTTCTGATGGCATTGGGCTGTAAGCCAAGGGAAAAAATGAACTTCCTGCGACTGAAGCTCGTAGCTCAGTATGCCGCTCCCTTCTTACAGAGATTGTTTTCACAACATTTTATGAAAAGGACTACTGACAGAAATAATTTAAGGTCTTACTGCTTTTGATTTTCTTTTCAGGCCTATAAAATACAGCCAAAAGTCGGATTTATTCAGTTACAATGCCATTATTTCGTCTTTTGTGTGACCTATTTGACTTGTCTTTTGATTAAAGACATCCTACCCGATTAATATTTTTAATGGAGAAAACGCAGGCTTCTGTTAAAATTTTAAGACCATGAATGTTTTAGTGCTTCCACTAAATTAATTTGGTGATATATTTGTACTGCCTGGCTCATTAATGGCAGAGTGCGCTCAAACTGAGATAATCGTAAGGTCACCTTCTTTAAACACGGAAGCAAAGGGCAGATGGGACATTACACAGATAAAGAACGTTTTAGAAAAGCAGAAATTCTAGTCAAGGGGGCCTTACTGCCCATTGATAACTGACCTATGTGAGATCTTTTGGATGTCCTTCAGATAGGAGACATTTTTCTGCGTTTGAATCTCCCACCCAGGGTGAAAGCCCCAACCTTTGCTGCCATAGACTCCTTGTCACAGTTTGTCATAGTCCATGACTCAGCACCTCACCATCAGACATACACATCTACGTCGGAAGACAGTGAAATGAAGGGAGAGATCGCATGTGGAACTCATTCTGATCAGAAAGGCACTGAGACAACCAGCATTCAGAGCAACAGAGGCCAGTCTCCTCAGAAACATCCACCAGTGTCAGTAGCAAGCTGTGCAAATCTGTGTACAGAGGTGGCTACCCTGGGGTCGCTAGCGCATCAGCGCAGTGACAGGAATGCATACTCTGCCTGGATGGACAGTGTTTAAGAATGATCTCCTAATCATGATGGGAGGGCGTGCAGAGATGACCAGCCACACTAGTGGAAGCCCATGAACTGTGGACTGGTGGCTGTGAAGCCCTCATGGGACTGGACTAGGCCCTCTGGATATGGAAGACAATTGTTTGGCTCGAACTGTTTGGGGGACACCCTGGCAGGGGGATCGGGATCTGACCCTGGTCTATGGGTAGGCTTCTGGAACCCAGTGTTGTGGTGTGACACCTTGCACAGCCTTGGTGCAGTGGGAAGGGGCTTGGATCTGCCTAGGCTCAATGTGCTGGGCTCTGCTGACTCCCCATGGGAGACTTCAATTTTGGGAGATGTGGGGATGCAGGTGGCTTGGGAAAGAGGGCTGGGGGTGGGAGGAGGGAGGAGGGAGAAGGGGGTCTGTGGATAGCATGTGGAGTGAGTAGAAAATTTCTTAATAAAGAAAAATTTTAAAAAAAAGAATGATCTCCTGAATCTTAGAATATCCACTGAGCTTGCTAATCATGTTTCTCTGATGTTTTTATTGCATGTTTAATTTGTTTATTAGATATGAAAACATAAGATACTCTCACTTTAGTAACTAATCTTATAGACATGTCCTGTTTCATGTCAATTTAAACTTACTGATGTAACATTTTACATTCTATCACCTTAGAATGACTTCTGTACTTACCTTAGCCATTGTGAGTTTGGCAAAGGGGAGCTCTGATAAAACCAATTATACTATTTTATGTTTTAAGAAAAGGAGTCAACAAGAGAGTTTTTAGAAGTAGTGAATAAAATCTTGGAAGTCAGTACATCTCCTCTACTTAAAAATTGTGTGAATCTGAGACAATTTCTTAGGTCCTCCCAACAAAAGTCTGATCTTTGTTTCTTTTTTCATGTATTTATTTTCATCTTAAAAGTGAGCATTATTGGGCTGCCAATATTGTCCAGTGATACAGCACTCACCTTCCATACATGAGACCGAGTGTTTGATCCCAGCACTGCACACAACCCCGTAAGAAGAGAACAATAAGAAGAGGACATTACAATCTCTACCTTGTTAAGTTTGGGGAAAAAGAGTACACTACAAATGCAAGCATACTGATCATCACTAAGATAGGCAAACATGAGGGGTTGTTGTTGTTGTTGTTGTTGTTGTTGTTGTTGTTTCTTTTTAATTAATCCATAGTTCATGTGTCTATAATGCCTTGTCTCACTCCCCTTGGGTAGATGGGAACTTGCCTTTTTGAATGCTGATATGATTGTCTCTTGTAGCCATTGGTATAATATTTGCATATTTTGTTACACATATTTTGTGATTTCCTCATTGGAATCACCTAAATAACTTAGGCGTAAGCTTCATCTCAGTGTCTCCTGAAATCCTTAGCAATGTTTCCTGTGCAGAGCATCCTCTATGACACACCATAACTTATGCAACTGGAATATTTGCTCCCAGTACTGTGACTATATTGTGCCGACACAGATACAGATATTCTTGACAGCTAATACACCTTTGCTGAATTGAGTTAAAAATATTAAAGTAATTTGTTTTTATGTATGCTGGTGATGGTGGTGGCCCAGACTTCCTGAGGCAGAGGCAGGAAGATATCTCTGAATTTCAGACCAACCTGGTCTACATAGCTATCTCTAGGCCAACTAGAGCTACCTAGTGGGACCCTAACTCAGAAATATTTGCAAGTACTTCCTCCTTTTACTGCTGTTTCATTCCTTTGAGTTCTTTGATATTTGTAGGGAATCTATTGTCTTCAGCACTCAATCTTTCAGGTAACAGTCACCTTTGAGAATTAGACTCCTTTCCATAGAAATGCATAAATGTGTATGTACATACACAGAAATTTATCATACAATATCTTGTATGACCTTTTGGAGTCTCTCCATGTGACCCCTATATGCTAATCCTAATTAAAAATCTTGATAGCAACAATAGAACTGGTTGACATAAAGTCATAAAACCACGACTTTAATCTCACCACTTAGAAGGCAGAGAAAGGCAGATCTCTGTGAGTTCAAGGTCAGCTTGGTCTACAGAGTAAGTTCCAGGACAGCTAGAGCTACAGAGTAAATTCATAAAGCCATCCACATTCCTGGAAGCAATCAAAGAGACCTACCATGTGTCATATCAAAATGAGAAAAGAAAATAAGAGAGAAATTTCACAATGAGGAATGAGCCTGCTCAAGGTAGAAAAAATGCCCATTATTTTAGGACATCAAAAATGTTACCTGTTTGCCATATATAATACTGTTCCCATGACAGAATTATACACAACTTAATGAAGTAATTATAAAAATGTCTTCCTAGGAGTTTGACTCCACTCGGATTAATATTGACTAAGCATACAAGCAAAATTACAAGTTTTTCAGCATCATAGTGTGGGTAGGATAGTAGAGGTAAATTCAATATCCATTTTTGCATTTGTAAAGAATGTGTATTTTATAGTACAGCTCACAAACACAAACATGAAATTGCTGTAGTAAGAACACATTCACCTATAATATTCCTTCTGTCTTAAAAGAAAACTTTATATAAGAAAAGTTATACATAATCTGCAAAGTTAATTACATGCTAGACAAGTGCTCTACTACTGAACTATATCCCCAGACCAGATGAAAGCATTCTGTCTACATAGACATTATAATCTTTAAAATCCCTTTTCCCCTAAGATTGTTTTTCTCAGTTTTTCATGAGGGTCTCCCTCCCAGAGATCACCTACCTTTTGTTTCCAGTGAAAAGATAGCAAGTATCAGATGTATCAAAACACTGGGGCAGAGGGGAATGCTAGTTTCTTGTTTTGAGGCAGGGTCTCATACAGTTCAGGCTGACCTCGAACTAGCTCCCTGGTGCAAACGCCTCATCCTTCCTCTTCCACTTTCTGAGTGTTGCTGTCATTGGTGTGAGCCCCCACACCTGATGATTTAATGATAAAATAACTTTAAATGATACATATTTGGACATTTTTTTTACACTGGCAAAGTCTCAAGCAACTGACCTTGCTTAGTTCTCAGAGCTCAGGTGACAAGATGAAGTACTACCCCGTGGAGCAGCTCGGCCTCCCCTGGCTTCACTTTTCCTCGTGTGACACTTGGTGTATTCCAGCTGGGTGCTCTTTTTGAGACATTCATCAGCTCCATCTAAGAAATGGCTGGCATGTGGAATGATTAGAAGGCTATCAAACTCTTACTTAAAATTTTTATGAACCACCAGTCTTTCAGAGTGACTCTATCATTCTAACTAGGCTAATCGGCTTGAGTTCATTAGATCCATTTATGAAAATATGCACACCCTCTCCAATCTATCTTTCCAACCATTGCCCCAATAACTCTTGTCCTGCTAGTCCCTTACCTTGTACACCCAACTCTTTGTATTTTCAACAGACTGGGCTCAATTCTGGACTCCAATCTATTTATCTTTTGCCAAGGATGTTCTTCACTCTCCAAATCCTTTCAAGGCTTTGTTCAAATGTTACCTTCTAAAGCTGGCCTTCTATGTGACTTTCATATGTAACTTATCAACTCTCTAATATTTTGAATGCTTACCACAGCTTTATTTAGAACATCTAAACAAATAAAACAATGTCTATACCCCCCAAATCATAGAGCTGACAAATTAAATGAAATGCTGATTCAGTGGAACACTACTGAACAATAAAAATAAATTCTCTCTCTCTCTCTCTCTCTCTCTCTCTCTCTCTCTCTCTCTCTCTCTCACTCTCACACACACACACACACACACACACACACACACACAAACCATGCATACATACACACATATATATGTTCTAACAAATCATAATGTTGCAGCTTATAAGCATAAAAAGTATTATTATGTAGTACTTTTCATATATTTTAAAACTCTTCTCTCCAGCTCCAACCCCAACAGGACATAAATTTTGTCAAAGCATGTTATACAACAGAGGGCTGGAGAGCTAGCTCAGCAGTTATGAGCACTGAGTGCATTTCCAAGCACTCATCTCAGACAGCTCACAACCACCTGTAACCCCAGCTCCAGGAAAGCTAACACTGCTGGCTTCCATGGGAACTGGCACTCACATGTACATACCCACACAGGCACACATACACCTGAATAAAAATGAAATTTCAAATGTATACCATAGCAGCAGAGCCTGCAAGATCACTCAACAAGAAAAGATACTTGCTGTTAGGCTTAACAACCTATGGGCAATTCTTGGGACCTCCATGGTGGAATGAAAGAACGGATTCTCACAAGTTGTCCTCTGACCTACACACACACACACACACACACACACACACACACTGCAGTGCGTACTTACCTTCAAACACAAATAAATGATTACATGCATACATGCATCCATACATCATAAGTGTGCAATAACAGCACCAGCATTCACACAGCACAGCTTAGAAGTCAACAACCTATCTGTTATAAATTAGACCAAAGTTCAGTATCTGTCTCTCAGCCACTGGGCACCACCACATGTCTGTGTCCAGATGGCGCAGAAACAGTCATGAGTGGGTGCCATGGCTATTTACATGAAAAACCCCAACCATGTCTAGGTAGTGCACAAGTAAAATATCAGATTTTAATTTATTTTTTCACAGAAGAAATGTGATTCCTAGCCTAGCCCCTTGAAGCCTGTTTGATGTCTATCTTTGTTCTGCATCATGCTGTCTCAATCTGTGCCAAGTACTTAGGCTTCATTGAAGTAAATTACCATTACTGATTATGATTAAATATATCTAATACTTTGATTAACCTCTCCTACATTCCCTTCTACCTTTCAGAGCTCCTTCCCAGTTGGACATTGTTTAGATATTTTATGCTATGCTGCCAATCCAATACTTTCCCAAGAACCATGAATGGAAATATTCAACTAGAAAAAGGGAGAAAGGATGAGGCGGCAGAGAGATGGAAAAAGGGAGAGAAAGAGAGAGAGAGAGAGAGAGAGAGAGAGAGAGAGAGAGAGAGTATGTGTTTTGAAACCTAGGGGCATGTCTGTATTCTACAAATCTCAGCCCAGTTGATTGGGTAACTTCGTAAAAATCAGGTTGTGGCCTCCTTTAATGACATATTTTATTGTGGATAATAAAAATCAAGAGAGTTGTGCTGGGCACTATTACAGTTTTTCCTCCAAATGATCTGCAACTGCCATTCTGTAGACACAGCTCCACTTAGCCATTATATCGGTCTCTGTGAATTCAACTAAATCATCACAACAAGCATTTATTGTGCTAGATGACATTAACATTGCCATTTTTCATTTCCATGAGGGGGTAAAAACTGTTCTGTCTCTATTTCTAATAGATAAAAATTGAAATAAAATTGGAAAGTAGTAGTACTAAGTGGCAATGCTAATGGTAAACATACAGCTTAAATAATTACTCTATAGTAAATAAGATTGGAATTTAAAGGGTCCCCCTCTTCAGTTTTTCCCAAAACAAGAAAAAGAGTCATAAGTCATTATATTACCTTTGACACAAATGCAGGTAAAGATGCGAAACAGGCTGTTTCTTGGACTCTGTTAGTAATTTTAAAACTTCAGTTCCTAGACTCGTCAGTAAGTGCAATCCTTGTTCCGACTTCAAGAGCGGTCTCATCCACGTCTGAGAGAAGAAGACAGCCACCTCAGATGTAAATGGAACTAATGCAGCCTTTGTCAGATGTAACTGGACAAGCATTATGGCCATTTGCAATAGGATAGGCTGTATGTCAGTGGGGGTGGGATCTAGAAGGATATAACTGCAAAGGGGCATTTTTAGGGGATTGCTTCCTTTAATCAACTCCTGACCTGGAGACTGTGTGATAGTTTTTCTAGAAAAATTCTCCCTGAAGACTCAGATAGACATCTGCATCCCCACATACACCCATTATTTAGCACTGACATGACATCCCTTGGATTGTATATGTTAATACATTATGTGGAGCATCTGAGCATGAATCTGGCTATGAAAAGGCTGCTACATACATCAGAGTGTGCAGATCTCAATCAACAACGCTGGATTATGCTGTAACACTAAATCAAGTGCTTTAGAGAGTATCAAAGAATTGACTTTGACTCTGTCATCCAAGTTCTCTAAACATTTGCCTGATTTTGTGAAAAAACCTAAATGACTGGTGCAGGTCAGGTGGTTTGGGCTGCAGATCTGCACTAGCCAAAATATAATGGGGAATTCATGCTGTCCATCAATCAATTCTAAAAGTAAAAGCTTGTGAGATTGTGTGTGTAAACTATAGAGTTCTATTTGTGTAGTTATCTCAAATTTTCATGTCTTTTTACAGACATAGCTTTACAGGGTTAAACTAATCTCTTTAAAGTGTTGATTAAAATTTCAGGGTTGAATTAATAAGCAAATTTGTAGATAGGGCACAAATTAATCAACAAATATTGAGGTATTCTATGTCTTTACTTCAGATCATTCCGCCTTTAAAACAGACCTCTGAACAGTTTTTGAGAAGAAGAATGATAACAGGAAGTTAGTGATTAAAAAATAATAATATGATAAAGTTGTTCAGGATAAATTGGGGAAGCGGAGATAACAGATTTAATTATGGTATCTAAAATTGACTTTCAATATTACCCAGAAGAAAAAAATCCAGCAGCTATCATAGCTAACCCAGAATGAGTTTCACTAGTCTGTAGTTAAAACTTACCTGTTACCATATGTCCTATTTATCCTATATTACATACCAAAATAAAATATTTGCAAAAATCATCCAATGTAACTAAAAAGTAAATACACACGTGTGTTTGCATAAATTTAGACCCATAGCCAAACAGTGCATGCAATTATTATCTCTGAATGCTAATTTCGCCTGCATGCCTCTTCTGAAAAACCAACACAGTGTGATTTAGGTACAGATTAGTTGGACCTGAGTTTCTGGAGAATGCCAATTTTACTACATGATATTCAAGTCGTGTGAAGTGAGATCATTCTTAAGCACTTGTAAACCAAGCCTTAGCATGGAAAGAGAGGACTTAGCATGGAAAGAGAGGACTTAGCATGGAAAGAGAGGACTGGCATGGTCAGGGAGCTCCACTCACACTCTATGTTCACATTAGCAGAGGAGCCAACCAGATGAACCGTAATAGCAGGAGATGAAGTAACTTTCTCTGGGACAATGAGCAGCCACTGGGCAGTTTTCAATGACAATATAGGTAGGCATCTTCTAATCTTACAGTTTGGAAATCACAATGAAAAAAAAAAAAAAAACTCTACATAGAGAATCCAGAGCTACAGAGAACTCCCTCTGAGATTCAGCTAGCATGGAGGAGTACACAGAGGTGGAAAAGAGTGGAAAAGAAACTCAAAAAGTACTGAGAGGAAGCAGTGTTGAGACCCACTTAACTCTAAAGACATTACGTCACAAGGCTAGGGATTCAAGGGGCATTCAAGTACACAGCAGTGGAGAATGATTAACCACAGAGTGAACACTCCTCCATTCTCATTCAGTAAACCATTAAAGCAAGGCCTGAAAGAACGAAAATACTTTCCAGGAACTTAGCTGAAACCCTGCTCCAGAATTTCTATAAAGAGAAAACTATTCAGTAACCAACAAGGTAGGATTTGATGCCTGATGTACTCAAACCATTGGCAGAAGGAAGTTAACGCAACTCACAATGAGAAGACATGGTGAGGTGGATCAGAAGTACAGGTACCTGCTGCCAAAGCTGGCAATCAGAATGCTGTCTCTGGAACCTGCGCAGGAGAGGGAGAGAATTAGCTCCCAAATGTTGTCTGCTGATCTGTACATGTGTACCATGGCACCTGTGCACCCATGTGCACCTACATACATCCAGAAATGTGCATAAACTCACACACATACATGCTAAATAAATAATACATAGATACATAATTAGTAGAAATTTAATGAGAAGAAAACTCAGACAAGACTGATCCACACCAGGCCTGGTAACATAGATCTACGATCTCAGCTATTCCCTAGGTTGAGGCAACATTACATGTTCAAGGCCAGTCTGGTTAACTTAGCAATATCCTGCCACACACACACACACACCAAAAAAAAAAAAAAAAAAAAAAAAAAAAAAAAAAAAACTGACAAAAAAAAAAAAAACAGACAAACAAAAACCATAAAAAGTAGTCTAGGATATAGATCAGTAAGTACTAGAGTGCATAAAGAGCTGTCTTTTACCTCCAGCACAAAACAAAAACAGGTAAAAAAAAAAAAAACCTAACTCTGAACTAACCCAAATATTAGAATTGGTAGATAAGCATGTTAAAATGTTTATGAGGCCCATTTAAGGACAAAAAGTGAAGTAGACAGAAGCAAGATTCTGTTAAATACCTGAGGAGAACTCTAAAATGCAATCTACACTGTCACAGAAGAAAAACACACTTGCTGGGCTAATGAGCATTTAGAGACTACACAAGAAGGACCAGTGACATCAGAGTGAAGAAAAGACAGAAAGGCTGAAAGTGAGGAGGGAAGGAGCTGGTAAGAGAACCATAACTCACAAAGCAATGTACAAATTCAATGAAACCCCCACCAAAATTCAGCAAAGCTCATTACAGAAACGGGAGGACAAATAGTCCTTAAAATTCACATAGCATGGGCTGGAGAGATGGCTCAGAGGTTACGAGCACTAGTTGTTCTTCCAGAAGTCCTGAGTTCAATTCCCAGCAACCACATGGTGGCTCACAACCATCTGTAATGAGATCTGGTGCCGTCTTCCAGCTTGCAGGGACACATGCATCAGAACACTGTATACATAATAAATAAATATTAAAAAATAAAAAGGTAAATACCATTTTTAAAAAAGAAGAAAAATTTAGGTAGCATACTATTTTGTTCAGAAATTTAGAAGTCAAATGAGACCATCACCAGCAGGCACTGCCTCCTGTAAGAACTAATAAAGAGTATCCGGGTTCCATTCCAGTCCTACACAGGAACATGTTGTAGAATATTATTTCAAGGTATGTTACTTTTGTTTATGTTGCATTTGTTTAACTCAGTGAAGCTGTGTTACTGTGCCTGTGTAAAACACCTGATGGTCTATTAAAGAACTGGCCAATAGCAAGTCAGGAGAAAGGATAGGTGGGGCTGGCAGACTGAGATTATGTATAGAAGGAAGAGAATCACTCATCTCGTGGCAGGCTGCTCAGCAATAAAAAGTGGTAAACAATCTTGTTCATACTGTGTGTACATGATCCAAAATGACTGCAGTAACTGAAAATAAAAGACAAGGTTGGGAACATAATATATAATTCCATCCATATACTGTTGTGGATATCACTTTGTATGCTGTGAATGTGTTGCTCTGGTTTGGTTGATAAATAAAATGCTGATTGACCAGTAGCCAGGCAAGAAGAGTAGTATAGGCAGGATAAGCAGAGAGGAGAATTCTGGGAAGAGGAAGGCTGAGCCAGGTGTCACCAGCCAGACACAGAAAAAGTAAGATGTGAAGGCAGAACTGAGAAAAGGTACCAAGCCACGTGGCTAAATGTAAAAATGAATCATGGGTTAGTTTAAATGTAAGAGCTAGTCAGTGGTAGGCCTGAGCTAAAGGCCGAGCAGTTTTAATTAATATAAACCTCTGTGTGTTTACTTGGGTCCAAGTGGCTGCAGAACTGGCAGGTGAGAGAGATTTGTCCTGACCGTGGGCCAGGTGGGACACAGGAAATCTTCAGTTACAATATACCTTTCTAAGAAACATAAACTAGTAGTTGTTTGGCTAGGAAGGAAGACCAGAGAAGAAGAAAGGGGTTGCCAAATATCACAAGGTTCCTTTTAGGAGTAGTGAGTATTTTCATAGTTTTATTTGTGGCAAAGGTCCCATGCTTTAAAGGTATGCAGCTTACTGAGTGGGCTCTACCTCAATAAATCTGTTTAGGGAAGTGACCTGCCTTTAAATCCCATTCTTTCTACCATCCTAACACATCTGGCATGCAGGTATTTGATTAAGTAAGTATTTATTGACCTCCCCATAGCTTGGACCCTACACTCAGCATTAAAGAAGGTATTTTTAAAGGGGAAATAAAATGACCTGGTAGAAAGATCATGTGTAGATCATCTGGTAAATATTATGAACCCCTTTATTTTGTTTCTGCATTGTAGCCTTGGCCTACTTTACTTGTTATGCTATTTAATTATATTTTTGTCTTCTTAAATCCTCTTTAGAGCAAAATGAGATATAGATGTCTGAGACATAAATATTGCCCTCAAGGAAATTTCAGATAAGCATAGTCAGCTCTTCTCTCCAGGTACAAGGTGTCCTGGAACTGAAGGCAGCAGGTAGGTACACTAGCCAACATGCTATGCATTTTGAATTATCAATACTGTAGAGATATTAATACCTTCCAACTAAAAATATATGTGAGTTGTACAGGAGGAAGCAACAGAAAGGGAATACTGAGCTCTGACTAGACCAGGTTTATAGACATGAGACAACTTGGTGCCAGGGGTTAAAGGGCATGGTGACTTTTTGTGAAGAGAGGCAGAGAAAGACTAGCCAAGGAAGAAAGAGCCTCATAGGCACAGGCATATCAGACAGGTAGCACAAATTCATAGCTAAAGAACAGTCTGGAATAGATGAGATGAGCATCCACCACTAGCGCTAGCTGTAGTATTTGGGGAATGATTTGAGGTCTCCATGTTCCAGACCTCTTAATTATTAAGTTATAATAATTAAACCATGGCATCTACTTAAACTGATTCTTAAGAGAACTGAAAATGGAAGGCTGTGCAGTACTCCAGCACTGTGCCTGACACACACCAAATTCTTACAAACTAGTAGTGAAGGAGACCCCCCCAACAGAGTGTGGTTCCCTCCCCCAGACTTAGATTATGCATAAACCCCTCCCAAACACCTGTTTTCACAGAGAGATCCTTTATTCGGCAGGGAAGAAAAGTTAAAGTGTCTGCTTTCTGACTCTGGCAGGAAAAAAAAAAAAAAGTAGCAAATGACCTTGCACATGTAATTTTTGAGAAGAGAAAGAGGGAAGTCTGTGTTAGAATGGGCTAGGATGTGGTGGTATATTTTGATTGGGCATGTTAATCAGATGCACCAGAGGGAGCTTTTGATTGCTGGACTTTAATACTTTGATCTTGGTAATCAGCCTCAGGAGGAGGAAATGGACAAATAAGAGAAGAGACCTTGGTGGCTAGCCTTAGGAATGCAATCTAACAGTTTTTTAGCAAGGCAGAGGGAATGAGAGGGAAAGGCAAGGCCTGCCAGAGCCATGGTCACCACATTCAAGCTGGCCAGAATCCCTTCATGCAGTACTTAGTAAAAGGCAAGACTCCAAGGGGAAAAAAAAAAAAGAGTAAAGTATATCTTATGATATCCCTATGGAGACAAAATGGTTGCTCCTAATAGCTTCCTACAAGACTTCAAGGGGAAAAAAAAAGAAAAGAGAAAAGTATATCTTATGATATCTCTATGGAGACAAGTGGTTGCTCCTAATAGCTTCCTGAATAACATATGTTCAGGTATACAATGATATCACTCTTTCCAAAATAAATTCTTGACTTCACCTGGTCTGCTAAAAGGAAATACATTGAAAATGTGTTTGTGAGAGGGAGAGCACAGATGGCTGTGTCATGCTTGAGGTTTCATCCCTTCTCATTTGAGATGAAAGACAGAAGGGACCTTATAACTCCCATCTTCTATCAATGTGCCTTTGTCTGCAAATAATATATAACAGTCTTGTAGTGGCTTAAAGATATATGCTTATGAAGAAGCATTTTTTAAGCTTCATAGACTCATGCCCCTGGAAAGCAACTATCTTACTTAAGCCTAACATAGGAGGGCTGGTTTTACAGTAAACAATAAAAGGCTGGAAAAATGGCTCACCAGCAGCCCTGGCTGCTCTTTCAGTGAACTTGGGTTTGACTCCCATCTTCCACTCAGGTGGCTCACAATTGCCTCTAACTCCAGTTCCATTGCATCTGGACACCCTCTTCTAGCCAGAGAGAGTATCAGGAATACATGTGATACACAGACATACATGTATGCCAAACACCCATATACATACAATAAAATAACTTTTAAAAACAAATAAATCAAAAAGGCATTGAGCAACCCTACCTGACCCATTCACAACTTGTCTACTAGCTAAATTGGAACTTTATTTTCAAGACTATCAAAACGCAGATCACCATAGCTCCCCCAATCCTTAATGCTGAAAATTCCACAAGTTAGAAGTGGTCACAACGAGAACCAGAGACATTCCTAGAAGTGGAACCATGAAGAACAATCCAACTACCCAACCTCAAGGCAAGAAGTCTGAATAGATCAGAGAAAAGTATTAAGATCAATTTGCTCTCTACAAAGACCAACCAGGAACCTGTGCAATGTCTCAGTGGGTGAAAGTCTCTTTCTGCCAAGCTGTGTCACTCAAGTTTGTTCCTGGAGCCTCGGTGGAGGCAAAGAATGTCTGGTTTCAAAACCTTGTATGGAATCATTTCCCAGCACAGACATGTGGAGTGGCTGAGGAGTCCTGTCTTCAGAATCTGTCCTGTTCACAAAGAAGGAAACCTGAGACAGTAGGTGATCCTTTGTGGAGGAGCTGCTACCAGCAAGGGAGTGATCAGTGACAGGACCTGTGAACAACATAAAAGAAGAAAACTGGCTGGAGAGATGGCCTAGCAGTTAAGAGTGCTTGCTTGGTAGGGGACAGAAGTGTGGACCCAAGCCACTGTGGAACAAGCCAGGAATCCCACATCCACCTGACTGTAGCTGGAAGTTCTCCTCCTGCAGCCGCTCATAAAACAATCATTCAGAGGCTTAATATGATTTACAAACTGTATGGCCTATGGCAGGCTTCTTGCTAGCTAGACTTTCATCATTAATCAACCCATTTCTATTCATCTGCATTTTGCCACATGGGCTCAGAGTTATCAGTCTGCTAGCATCTTGCTTCTCCTTTGGCAGCAGCTGGCAACTCTCTCTTCTCTGCCTTTCTTCTTCCTGCCTCTCTCTTAGATTTCCTGCCTAGCTATAACCTGAATTACCATAGGCCAGAGCAGCTTCTTTATTAACCAATCATAGCAACACATATTCACATCATAAAGAAAAACATCCCCCAGCATTATGACCCCATCTCCAGGGTGGATGAAGACAGCAGGATTGGTGAGCTTACTGGGCTTGTTAAACTTGGCATGCCTTGTGTTTAGAGAAGAGACTCTGCCTTAAAGGAACAGACAGAGAGTGATAGAAGAGATCATCCAGTGCCCTCTTTTAGCCTTCACACATGCACAGATATGTGAGCGACCATGCACATATTCTCACACAGACTCAGACATGTTAATTAATTATTATTTAATTAATTAACAATTTTAAAATATAAGAAAAAAATCTAAGCTTTCTTGGAGACAGCAGACTCAGTTGGCACAGTGAATGATGTTGAGAAGCAGTTTTCAATGTAAAGTCCCTCTTCAAAGAAGGTCAAGACTCTCTGGGAATGTTGGCCTTGCCCAGGAATCTCACAATCACAAATCACAGACATGCCAGAAACACACAGGTCATCTGCTGCTAATCTCTCAGATTCCTAAAGATTTGTTTTCATTATTATATTTATGCTTATATATGTCTTATGTATGTATGTATGTATGTAGGTACATGAGTTCTGGTACCCATAGGGGTTGTCAGATCCCCAGCAGTTGAGTTAACAGCCAATTGTGAACCACTTGACATGGATCCTGATATTTACATTCTTGTCTTCTGAAAGAGCAGCAAGTACTCTTAACCACTGAGCCATCTCTACAGCCCCATCTCTCAGGTCCTTAATGGTCAGTCATTTAGCTTTCTAGAAAAAAAAAAAAGCACACTGGTGTAGTGCTTCCTAAAGTATTTGAACCCCAGAGTAGAATATAAACTTAATAAACTGAATCTTACGTACACACATCCATGGAATAATACAGCCACACCTCTTTCAAACATCAAAACTAAACTAACCACTGCAAATAAAAGCCAAGCAACATCAAGCAAAGGGGGTTTCATTCCTCCCACTGCACTCTGGGGTGAAGGTGAAGATTAGTGGTCCCTCCAGATTGCTCAACCTTGTGTTAATAGTCCTAGCTGAATGAACATCCACAGGGTGGTGCTTGCTCAGTATTCCACTTCTGACTCTGGCACTGGAGGTCTCTACATAAAGCATGAGTAAGCTGTCGTTGCCCTAGGCTTACTATTCCTAATTGTATTGTTTCGTTGCTCTGCTTGGTTCAGTAAGCTGATGCATTCATTAATTGTGTAACTGCATAGAAAATAAAATATAAAAAGATGTTTGCTTGAGTACTGGCTTCTTGACTGCTTTCTTTGAATACATCCAAGGCGTTGAGCAGCCCGAGGAAGCAAGTGGCAAACAAGGCCTTTGTCCAGCAAGGAGAGGGAACACTTTCCCCCAGTTTCACCCATCTTGCTATCATCAAGCAGGGCAAATGCTGGTGTGTTATCATCTGGGGGCTTGAGGATCTTATTAGGGCATTGTTTTCCCTTTTATAACACAAGATTTACTTGACAGTAATATTCAAAAGTTTTGAAATGATTGAGTTGTCTATTCACAGAGAAGTCTTAGAACAAATGGAACCCCATTATTTTCAGGGTAAAAAAAAACTTTAAAAGAAGGCAACAATATACAGGATCTTGATAATCTGGCAACTGCCTAGTGTCCCATCATTAACCATACCCTTTTGTTCCTTCATGCAACCTAACCCCCCAAAATATGTACTTACTATATAGCCAGAATAAACTGTGCAGTTCCCTGCTTCCACAGACTTTCTATAACCACTATATCAGCACATACTGTTTGTATTAGTTATGGTAGGCTACACTTCAAAGTTTATGAGTTCTTTCTCATTCCAGTTACAATATAATTGAAGTCATCAGTAGTTCTTTGTGTCTTTCAGGTACCAGAGACTTCAAACCTCTTCTACCCAGTAGCTACCATAGCCTCTTAGGCAGATCTCCTCCATCAGGACTCCACAAGTGAATGATGCAGTATCATCACAGACATTCTGCACACATGAGGAATTCTCCATCTTTTCCTTTGCAACTAAAACAATGCAGTACAAGCTAACAAGTAGCCTTTCAAGAATAATTTTTAAAATAGTAACTAAAATCAGTTTTATAGGGCTTCTTTTTTCATTCTATGAACCTTTTGAGAGATGCTGCCCCAAGCACGTGGTCATCAGTGTTGACTATATGTTAGAGACACTGAGGCTAAGAACAAAAGTCCCTGATCTAAGTGATGTTTTTAGTTGCATAATTGGCATGTTTCCCATGCACACACACACAAACAGAGAGACAGAGAGAGAGAGAGAGAGAGAGAGAGAGAGAGAGAGAGAGAGAGAGGAGTAAAACCAAATTCAGAGGAAATTGCATGGGAGTTATTTCTTAGTTAGAGCTAGAAATGGCCTGAATCACTCCATCCACAGACCGCTGGCTAGGACCCAGTCACATGGCCCTGTGCAACCACAATCAGATACTGACACATTCTTTCACCTGAGGAGATGGCTCCTTTCCCCTTTCCCTCATCTCCACCCCAGTTGGCCCATTGAGTTAAGCCTGCTGTGCTCTAAAACAATAGCTCTAGAAAATTCTTTCCCTATATCCTATAGAGATGCACAGATATCAGAACACTTACTGTGGATGAGGCTCTAGACCTTCCCAACGTCTGTGTATGTTGGTGCCTAGTCACCTCAAGAACACTGTGTTTCAAGGATGAATACATAAAAGTGCCAAAACATATTTTATACATGTTTGCATCACATTATCTCTACATTGTAGATTTACAAAACATGGATGTTTGACAATTAAAAGACTTCTTCAAAGTATCAAAAAAACTTGTAGCCTTAATAACTTTACACCTGACTATGTAATCTAGACTTCAATTTTACCTATGACTTTCATTCTCACTCTTTTTTTTCTAAATTATATTTATGTTTTAATTTTACATATCAGCCATGGGTTCCCCTGTCCTCCCCGCTCCTGACATCACCCCTGCCTTCCCCCAGCCCCTCCCCTCCATTCCCATCTCCTCCAGGGCCAAGACTCCCCTGGGGATTCAGCTCAACCTGGTGGATTCAGTACAGGCAGGTCCTGTCCCCTCTTTCCAGGCTGAGCATGTGTCCCTGTGTAAGCCCAAGGTTTCAAACAGCCAGCTTATGCACTAAGGACAGGTCCGGGTCCCACTGCCTGGATGCCTCCCAAACAGTTCAAGCTATTCAACTGTCTCACTTATCCAGAGGGTCTGATCCAGTTGGGAGCTCCACAGCCTTTGGTTCACAATTCATGTGTTTCTATTAGTTTGGCTGTTTGTCCCTGTGCTTTTCCAATCTTGGTCTCAACAACTCACACTCTTACAGTCCCTCCTTTTTCTCGACAATTGGACACCTGGAGCTCCACCTGTGGCCTGGATGAGGATCTCTGTATCCACTTCCATCAGTTATTAGATGAGAGTTCCAGTACGACTGTTAGGGTGTTTAGCCATCTGATCACCAGACTAGGTCAGTTCAGGCTTTCTCTCGACCATTGCCAGTAGGCTACAGTGGATGTACCATTGTGGATTTCTGGGGACCTCTCTCGCACTTTGCTTCTTCCTGTTCTCATGTGGTCTTCATTTATCATGGTCTGTTATTCCTCATTCTCCCTTTCTGTTCTTGATCCAGCTGGGATCTCCTGCTCCCCTGAGCTCTCTTTCCCTTGAAACTTGCCCTTCATTACTCCCACTGTCGTCCAGGTTGTTCATGTAGATCTCATTCATTTCTCTGTCATTGGGTGATCCCTGGGTCTTTCTTAGGGTCCTGTTTTCTAAGTAGCCTCCCTGGAGTTGTGTAGCAGTCTAGTCATCTTTGCTTTACATCTAGTATCCTCCTATGAGTGAGTACATACCATGTTTGTCCTTCTGAGTCTGGGTTACCTCACTCAGGATGATTTTTTCTAGATCCATCCATTTGCCTGCAAACCTCATGATGTCATTGTTTTTCTCTGCTGAATAGTACTCCATTGTGTACATGTACCACATTTTTTATCCATTCTTCAGTTGAAGGGCATCTAGGTTGTTTCCAGGTTCTGGCTATTACAAACAATGCTGATATGAACATAGCTGAGCAAATACCCTTGTGGTATAATTGAGCATTCCTTGGGTATATGCCCAAGAGTAGTATAGCTAGGTCTTGGGGGAGATGGATTCCCAAATTTCTAAGGAAGAACCATATTGATTTCCAAAGTGGCTCTACAACCTTGCATTCCCATCAGCAGTGAAGGAGAGTTCCCCTTGCTCCACATCCTCTCCAGCATAAGCTGTCTTCTGTGTATTTGATCTTAGCCACTCTGACAGGTGTAAGGTGGTATCTCAGAGTCATTTTGATTTGCATTTCCCGGTTAATTAGGGATGTTTAGCAACTCCTTAAATGTCTTTCAGCCATTTGAACTTCCTCTGTGGAGAATTCTCTGTTTAGTTCTATAGCCCCATTCTTACTCTTCAACTTTCAAATTAAAACAGGATAGTAGATTTGTAAAGAAATATCTTATTGTTTTATACCTTAGAGAGTTCTCCTTAATGAAGCAGTTGAAGACATTCCCCCTCATCTGAAGTACCAGCAATGGAGAAAACACTCATTACCTTTTGTCAAAGTTCTACTGCAGTATTTAGAATTTTAGCTATTCTGGGTTTTAAAAAAAATGTATATTCCTAAGAGAACATAGGTTTGTGACTTACATGAGTATCAGCAGAAGTAATAAAGTTTCAACACATTTTTGAACAATGTTTCATCCATCTTGTCCCTCTCTTCTTCATCCCATCCCATCCTTGAGTTGCCAAGGACCATTGATTACTGTTGAGGTCAACTAAAGCACATAATAAATGATAGCCTGTATCAGCAGCTATAGTGGCTAATATTGCTCCTACTTCTGAGACTACAAACTAGGAAGTTCTATGAGTTTCAATTTTTTATGGAAAATGTGCTGTTAACACAAAGTACAAAAAATCTGAAGCTAAAACATGGAATGAGATCTTAAGAGGAACAGCAATAGAAAAATAAAACATCCATCAAAATTCATGTATCTCCTTAATTGTTGACTTCCCATGACCACTGTTAGTCTTAGTCTTGAGACTTTAAGTACAAGAAACTTAAAGGAATATTTCTCCTACAAGTTAGCAAGTGATGGTATAAATACTGTCCACAATCAAACAAAACTCTTTCCATAGTCAAAGTGCCAAATTTGAAATTAAGCTTTGAATATGGAAAGATAAATTAATTTACTTAGAAAATCCTGCTTCTTAAAAATGATTATAGAGGTTTACACACTATTAGATTTTTTTCTAAGCACTTTGATGATTTAAATATGAATAAGTTAAAATGTTGCCAATTAAACATTGATGAAATATGGACTGATTTAGAATTGCCTCGAAAGAAAAAAGACAGTTTATACTATGCACAAACTACAAATAACATATTTCATACCTTAAAATGGGCTCCAAATCTTCTGATACATTGTATCTATAAAATAGAAATTGGCTTCAATACTGCAACACAAAGAAACTCAAGTATGTCTGTAATATATAGAGATGCAAGTGAGTCACACACTGCTATTGTAAAACCCAGACCAAGGTCAATTTGGAATCAATATGAGAGAAACAGTAGAGAAGGTCAGATCTATCCTGTGACCAAAGGAAAGAAATAAGATGAAGCCATGGACTGGAACTAAGCTCAATATTTGATGTGGGGTGGGGGGTGGGGGTGAGTAAAGCAACTTGTGTAAAAACTCTCAGATTTGAGAAATTGAAATCATGAAAAGGAAATAATAACCAAACTCAGAGTTGAACAAGTTATCAAAAGTTGTTGCAAGGAGTTAATAAGCAGCTATTCTAAAACCTTGACTCCATGAGGCCATGAATGAGGCACTACAGGCCACACCAGGGAATCCTGGACCACTTCAAAGCCATGCCTGTGGCATCTGACATCAGCAACTTTAGATTCCTGAATGACGGGAGGGTAATTTCACCATCACATTCATTAGATCACAACATGAAACAAAAGTGACACTTTCAAAGTTGACTGTTTCAAAGATAACTTGTTTAATTTAAGTCTTATTTTAAAGGAGATATCTAGATACTTTATTATCCCTGTGTTTCTGTGTGAAGGCAGGGTGCATGCAGAGGTGGGAGGACAATTTGTGGGAGTCAGTTTTCTCCTTCCACCATGTGGATCCTGGGGGTGAACTCCACTCATCGTGGTGGCAAGCATCTTTACCTACTGAGCCATCTCACTGGGCCTCAGTTATTAAACTAGGCATAGTTTATTGATGCTGAGCAGTTTTCTCATCTTCTTCTACTATGTTTTGCTCTATTACAAATCCTAAAGCATTGAAAATGTGTTTTGTTTCCAGTCACCTTGAGAAGGGAAAACTGAGGAAATCTCCATGAGTAAACTAGGGATGAGGGGAGAGCAATAGAGAGGAGATGATGGGGGATGAGAACATGAGGGAACAGGATGGTCAAGCTGGAGGAAGAACGGAGTGAGAGAGCAATGAAAGAGATACCTTGAGAGGAGACATTATGGGGTAAGGGAGAAACCTGGTGCTAGAGAAATTCCCAGGAATCCACAAAGACGACCCCAGATTAGATTACTAGCAATAGTGGTGAGGTTGCCTGAACTGCCTCCCCTGGTAATCAGTTGGTGAATACCCTAACTGTCATCATAGAGCCTTCATCCAGTAACTGATGGAAGCAGACACAGAGATCCACAACCAAATACCAGACAGAGATCTGGGAGTCCAGTCGAAGAGAGAGAAGAGGGATTCTATGAGCAAGGGACATCAAGATCATGATCGGGAAATCTACAGAGACAATAAAACTAACCTCATAAGAACCCATGAACTTTAGAACGACAGCAGTGGAACCAGCATGAGACCTGACTAGACCCTCTGCATATGGAAGACAGATGTGTAACTGGGTCTGTTTGAGGGGCCCCTGGCAGTGGGATCAGGATCTATCCCTGGTGCATAAGCTGGCTTTCTGAATCCCATTGCCTAGGGTCAGACACCTTGTTCACCCCTGATAAAGCAAAGAGGGGCTTGGTCCTGCCTCAACTGAACGTACCATACTTAGCTGCCCCCCTCCATGGGAGAACTTACCCTGTTGGAGGAGGGGATGGGAGATAAGGCAAGGGTAGGGTGAGTAGGAGGAGGGATGAGGGAGGGACCTGTGGTTGGTATGTAAAATAAATAAAAAAATTAATAAATAATAGAAAATATGTTTCCAGAATTTTTGACAACTACAAGGCACATTAGACTCACAGAGTAGGTTAATAAGTTAGAAGCAAACCAATGAAACTGGAAAGAAAGAAGTAAATAGAGATTACATTCCTGGGACTTTGAGTGGGTTTTCTTCTTAAAAAAAAAAGAAAGTAAGGATGTAGAGAAGATGGTGCCTACAGCTTTGTATTTTTGATAAGGAATTGGAGTCATAGCATATGAACTCAGTCTCTCAATTCTCAGGAAATTAGAGATGCCCCAATGGGAGCAAAGTGATGTGATACCAACAATCGCCTGATGCCAATGAATGACTAGTGGCTGTTTTTTTTCTCCTCACCTTTCTGAGAGGAACAGAGTGGGTAAAGCCCTCCCCACAGGCCAACTGAATAGTTTTGTTCTCAGAAACATTCCCAGAAAACTGCCTGGAGATTTTATGCCATCGTTCCAGAACTTCCAATATTTTCCCAAGGACATAATGATCCTGAAATAAATCCTCCAATGATGAAAATATCCAACGTTCTCTTCTTTGTTTAAAGAGCTGGTCTCTGGTTGATATAATCCTGGGGAATTCTACTAAAACAGAGGCATGGAAAATTTAATAAAATTTAAATGGTAGAGAAAGAAGAGCCACAAACCAAGAGGGTGCATTTTTTAAAATATATATTTGATAGAAGAGTTTTATCTAAAATATACAAAGTCTGTTAAAACTTAAGAATGGGGAAACAAATAACCCACTTTGAGAAGGCTTGAGAAGGTATTCTATCAAAGGAGACAGCCATTGTGATAATATACTCACAGCAGCTGTGGTTACCTACACCCAGCCTACACAAGACTGCATCTGTCAACAGCCAGCCATGGATGTGGGAGGGCTCATGGGGCCCTGCCACTCCCTGCTAGTGATTGGATTCTGTGAGAATATTGGCTACTGACGGAGTCTATGGTAGAGGAGTCATTATCTTCATCTGTGTAGTCACTGATGAGACTACCATGTAACATACCTATGGTCACTCAGACAATTCTAGTTAAACTCCTTGGGTCATAAAACAAAATGACATGAGCATGGGAAAGGAACCTGTAGGGTGGGGCTGAGTGACAGGGATAGGGAAGACATAAGAGAAGGTGATGAGGAGAGTTATCTGAATGAGTTATACACATGTGTAACATTGCCAATGAGCAAATTCAATTAATAAAAAAGTTCAATATTACTTGTAATCTCAAAGTAAACATTGAAACAGGGAGATCACACTATGTAGCTTTTAAAATGAGCAAAAATCCAAAGCGCTGATGTGGTGATATTTTATTTGTGCTCTAACAAATAAAACTTATCTGGGGATCAAAAGATAAAGCAAGTCACTAGACTAGACATAGGGGCCAGACAGTGGTGGCTCACATGCCTTTAATCCTATCACTCAGGAGGCAGAGATCCATCTGGATCTCTTTGAGTTCAAGGCAACACTGGAAAGAGCCAGGCATGGTGGTACACACCTTTACTCCCAGCACTTGAGATCTCATGTCTTTGCTTGGGAAGGACACAAGCCTTTAATCCCAAGAAGTGATGGCAGGAAGCAGAAAGGTATATAAAGCATGAGGATCAGGAACTAGAAACTTTTAAGCAGTTCAGCTGAGATTCCTTCTGGATAAGGACTCAGGGGCTTTCAATCTGAGGAAACAGGATCAGCTGAGGAGTTGGCAAGGTGAAGTTGGCTGTGGCTTGTTCTGTCACTCTGATCTTTCAGCTTTAACCCCAATTTCTGGCTCTGGGTTTTTTTATTAATAATACATTTTAATATTTGTATTACCCACTGGCAGCATCAGTACTGGCAATGATGTGTGGCCCAACGGGCATACCTATTCACTCTTAGTGGCAATACAAATGGCCCACCCACTTTTGAAAGAGTTTGTTGGTTCATCACAAAGCTAAGCAGATTCTCAGTTCCAAAACTTCCTACTCAGTTTTACTAATCAATGGCATTCTGGCCTAGCAATAAATATAAACATAAGAGTTATAAAATAATACTCATATTTATAGTCAATTAACTTTTAATAAAGGTTATGAAGACAATTCACTGGGGAAAGCAGAAAGTGTGTGAGTGACTAACTAATGACCTTCCCAGCTGGAGACCCATACCCTGAGAAAGAGCTCACCCCTGAGGGCCAGGACGCAGAGACGGCATTCCCGAGGATAGAACCAAAAAAACTGGGGGAAAATGTCAATGAAATGAGTCCTAATGATATTCCGCAATTCTCATAGATTGGTGCCCAGCCCAATTGTCACCAGAAATGCTTCAGCCAGCAACTGATGGGACAGATGCAGAGACCCACAGCCAAACATCAGTCAGAGCCCAAAGAATGCTATGCAGGCACCAGAGGGGTCAAGGATACCACAAGAAATCCCACAGAACCAACTAACCTGGACTCCTAGAGACTCAGAGACTGAACCACCAACCAGGGAGCCTACATGAGACTGGCCTGGGCGCTCTGCATATGTGCTACAATTGTGATCTTCTCGTGAGACTCCCCACAGTGAGAGCAGGTCTGTCTCTGACTCTGCTGCCTGCTTTTAGGACCCTTTTCCTCCTACAGGATTGCCTCATCAGCCTTAATAGAAGAGGAGGATCCTAGTCTCACTGCAACTTGATATACCTGGGCCGGCTGATATCCATGGGATGCCTGCCTGTATCTGAAGAGAAACAGTGAAGGAGGAGTGGATGGGGGACGTGTAGAGGGAAGATGGGAGGATGAGAAAATTGAGAAGAGGGGAGGAAGGGGATATGAAAACAAAACCAAAAAGGAGTTGAGAAATAATACTCATATTTGCTGTCACTTAACTTTTAATAAAGGTTATGAAGACAATTCACTGGGGAAATGAGCTGGCATTTAAACAACTGGTGTTGGAATATTAGATATACACAAAAATGAAAAACCTTGTATCTCTTTTACCCACAAAATATAAAAATTAAAACACATGAGCACCTTTTATGTAAGAACTGAATCTTTCAGATCACTATGAGTCTTCCATGGCTGCTCTAATCTTACCAAACCTTAACTTGGTGCTTCATACCAACAGAATTGTGCTCGCAGGTAAGCCTGATTCTGCAGGCTAAAAATTGAAGTCAGGACATCTATAAAAGTCTACGTGAGTCTTTGGGTGAATACTGATCTATGTATGTAAGATGCCATAGGAGAAAAAATCACTAGAAATTAGAATGCTTTGCCAGTGGTAGATGCCTATTTAGAGCTACAAGTGTTTCTCTTTTCACTAGAGAAAAGAACTTCACAAATCACTGCTTATCTTAGTAGTACAGTTAAAGGCATGATAGTAATTGTTCCTCTGGAATGACCCTAGTAAGACTCGGAAGTCAACTTCAAACAAGCAAACCATAACCAAGTACCTTAGCCATTTACCAGAAAGATATCCAAGTTCACTTAAGAAATATAACAAATTATATTACCAAAAAAATACACTGAAGAATGTTAAACGACCAATCAAAAATGTTCAGGCAAAGACAGAAATTGAGCCAGTCATTGGTGGTCCATGCCTTTAATCTCAGCACTCGGGAAGCAGAGGCAGGCAGATCTGAGTTTGAGGCCAGTCTGGTCTATAGAGCAAGTTTCAGGACAGCCAAGAGTACACATAGAAACCCTGTCTCGAAAAACCAAAAGAAAAGAAGGAAGGAAGGAAGGAAGGAAGGAAGGAAGGAAGGAAGGAAGGAAGGAAAGAAGGAAGGGAGAGAGGGAGGGAAGGAGGGAGGGAGGAAGGAAGGAAAGGAAGGAAGGAAGGAAGGAAGGAAGGAAGGAAGGAAGGAAGGAAGGGAGAGAAGGAGGGAAGGAGGGAGGGAGGAAGGAAGGAAGGAAGGAAGGAAGGAAGGAAAGGAAGGAAGAAAAACTGAAAAAATGAGCCATAAATCAAATGATAATTCATTAAAGACTTAGATATTATGGAGCTAATAAAATTATCATAGAATGCATATATATATATATATATATATAACTATTAAAAACATGTATGTAATTAGATAGATACTTTATATGTTCTAAAAAGTAATAGAAATTATTAATATGTACAATAGCATGGTGCAAAGTGTTCTTAAAGACCCAGCTGGTTTTTCTAGATATGAAAAATTTGGTTTCTGAAAGGAAAAATACAGAGAAATAAATTATCATCTGCAGAATTATGAGTCAGTGAACATGATATTATAGAACTAGAAACTGTCCAAAACAAGAAAAATCATGTTTATAAATACACACACACACACACACACACACACACACATATATATATATACACACACACATATAATATATATATTAGGAAAAATAGGAAAGCATAAACAAAACAGTAGAAAGTCATGAAATAACAACAGATGGTCAAATGTCTACCTGTAATTGGGGGTCCAGAAAAGGGGAGAGAATAGGCAAATCAAAAATAATAAAAATATCTAAGAATTTTAACAGTGCCCAACAAATAAATAAAAAGAAAACTTTACTGAGTCCAGTCATTATAGAAATCAGCATGGAGGTTTCCCAACAATAATAAATAATAATAATGAATGGATGAAAATTGAACCATCAGATGAACCCTGCTGTAGCCCTCCTGAGAATACACCCCAAAGACATGTAGAGATATTTACACATTTGTGTGGTTTTGTTTCTGCTGTGGTGACAATAATGAAGTGATAAAGTCAGCCCAAATGTACATCAACAGATGAACGGATAGCTCAAATATGGTGCATATGCACAATTAAATCTAACTCAGCCAGAGAAAGTTACAATTATGAGATTTGCAGGAAAGTGTAGAGATCTGGAAATTCCTATGTTAAGTGCAATATCATAGGATAGGAAAGATAAATACTGTGTGTTCCATCTCATATGTGGAGCCTAGCTTCCAATTCCAATTTTCATACATGTGGATTCATATGAGAGTGACTATGGATAGGAGCCAGTAACTGGGAAGAGACCCACGTGAGAAGGAGAAAGGGTCTTTAAGGTGAGGATTGGAATGTAACAAAATATGTGACTTGGAGAGAGAGGAATATTGAGGATGGAAGGGTACAAATGAAGAGTAGGAGCAGCGAGAGGAGGGGGAGGATTGGGTGAGGGAGAACAACCAAAAGTAAGTATGTATGAAAATGCCATAAGGACTCTTCCTAATTTGTAATGCTAATAAAAATTAATTAACTAAAACTCAAAACTTTACCAAGGGGCTTCATAAGAAAAGTGATGAACACAAGTGAAAATCAAAATGCTTTAAAGCGGGCCTTGGAAATACAGCTCAGTTGGAAAAGTGCCTGGTATGCAAGCTTGAGAACTTGAGTTCACATCCCTAGGACCCACGTGAACATCATGGCTGGAGTGACTGAGACAGATCAGAGACCCTGTCTTAAAAACCAATTTGGAGGCTAGGGATCAGGATCCATCCCTGGTTCATGAGCAGGCTTTTTGGAGCCTATAGTGCCTAAGGTGTGACACCTTGTGCAGCCTTGGTGCAGCGGGGAGGGGCTTAGGCTTGGACCTGCCTCAACTGAATGTACCAGGTTCTGCTGACTCCCCAGGGAAGACCTTGACATGGAGTAGGTGGGAATGAGGGGTGAGTTGGGGGGTAGGCTGGGGGTGGGAAGAGAGAGAAGGGAGGATCTGTGGTTGATATGTATAATGAATAGAAAATTTCTTAATAGTAATAATAATAATAATAATAATAATAATAATAATAATAATAAATAATAAAGAAATGGCAGTTAAAAAAACTAAGTTGGAAAGTGATAGAGGAAGGCCTGTGACATTGACCTCTGGCATCTACCTACCCACCACCCACCTCTGCCCACCCACGCAGAGAGAGAGAGACAGAGACAGAGACAGAGACAGAGACAGAGAGAGAGAGAGATATTTCACACAAACAAAAAATGTTTTAAAGCAAATGAAAATAAAATCATCATCTGAAGCCTTCTAGCTTGCAGCCATTGCAGAGCCTGAAGGGAAAACAATAGCCTCGAAATAATATTAGGAAGAAAAATTCTGAATTAGTGATGCAAGTTGTTATCAAAATTAATGTCCTCAAGAGATTTTTTAAAATAAGATAAAATTAAATGAAAAAGTAATTGAGGAAAACAACAGTAATAAGATGAAGGATGAAACAACAGAAACATTTAATATAATAGGAAAAAGAGATGACTTGCCCCAAACTTGTTTTACTCAAAAAAATTAACAAGCTTTATTAATTGCCAATTGAATGTTTAATATATTCAGGAAGGAATGAGTAAAATTCCAATGTGAGGAACAAGTACAGTGGCACCACTGTGTATTCTGTAGACAGTAGAAGAGTTTAAATTTTATTATCATGAAAAGTTTTGCCAAGTGAGTAATTCAAATGAAAGGGAAAGTTCAATGAAAATTTAAAGTCCCAAAATCTCACTCAAGAAAAAATCATTACAAGAACAGCTGGATTTTTTACAGAGTAAAAGACAGAGTAATTAGGGTCTTGAATCTGATCTCTTATCTCTGTTTAGATTTCAAGTGATTGGCACTAACTGATTGTTGAGTCAAAAATTAATAGGAATTGAATTAGAAGCAAACATTATTTAAATCTGGACTAAGATATCCACTCAAAAATAGTATTTCAAAATGGATATAACAAATCCAACATTCTTCAAAATTCTCAAACCCTCCGGCTTCCTTATCCCAGCAGCATTTAGGTTAGCTCTAAGCCATGGCTATCTAATCTGTATTAATGTGACTTCGGGGTGTCATCTGTATGCTTGGATCCACTATGGTGATGCAAAACACTATCATGAGAACTGTCCACCAGGCTAAAAGGCAAAAGCTTGGAAGGACAGTGCCTGGTATCAATGGCCAGCAAGGCTCTGATGACCATTTCTGAAGGGTGTTTTCTGTAGGGGTGAGACTCCAAAACAAACAAACAAACAAACAAAGGACAACCCTAAAAGGATAGCAAGGAAAAGAAAACTAGTGTAGAAATTAGAATCTGATATTGAGACAAGAGCCAAGTATATTGTTTGACAGGGGTTAGTGTGATCACTATGAAAGTACCTGGCTAACTACTGTAACACCACAGCTCTGCCCGGGGCCCCCAGCATTTCTAAGAACTATTAGGTGTGGCTACAGGCAAGCACACTACACGTCTTCCTTATTGAATGTGTTATTATGGAACTCTAGGTCCAGTGCTGGCTGGGCTATGTATATTTAAGTACATATATGCTTAAATGAGCCTTTTTCATTCCTGTGTCAAAAGCATGCTCTTTTTATTCTTTTTAGATTCAAATATAAACAAATACATCCAACCTAAGATGATCATTTTAGTTGTTTTAATTTTTCTGACTGAAGCACAGTATGTTTTGAAATATACTAAAATAAAATTTTCTTATTCTTATCCCTCAGAGCAATGAAAGAATAAGGAATCTATTTTATAACCAGAATACATCTGCCTATAAGTATTTAATTCATCATAATAGTCCATGGAATTTATTCAGGCAGTTTTACAGAAAGTCGAAGACATATCTGGCAGTTTTCAGGTTTGCAACAACATACACAAAAATGCTACCAAATCACTGCAACTATTAAATTATATGTGAAGTAAATCACCCCTAAGTAATTCGCCTAGGTCTTCTGTACAGAGAGGTTTTGCTTCTCCCTCTTGTAAGAGAGCAATGGGAGCCATTATCCTTATGGAGCGCTGAGATTTACAGGTGCGCCTTCCATTAGCAGTAATAGGTGTCCATGTAAATCACCAGGTACCAGTCACTGAGGACAATGCCCCATCTTTTGGGTAATTGCCTATTTCAGTTAAAAATAATTTGGGGAGAAGGGAATATGTAACATGCTTAATGTAATTATCGTAGGTAAAGACAACGTTAAAATGACATGGCAAGGACTAATGGGTGACCTGACACTTCATTTGGCTTTTATACCCCCCCTTAATCATAAGCATAATGATAAGCAAGCAAGCATAAAGGTGGATTAGAATGAGTGCTTTTGGAAAGACGGGTAAGTACATCACTTGATATGTAAGCACATTGACATAGATCATTAAATTAACAGAATGAAGTCACAATAAAAGCATATTGTTTCCTTCATCTGGCAAATGTTTGCGACTCTTGTACCTTAGACTAACACAGGATTTGCTTAACATTTTAATTGCATTATTTTAAGAAGCACAATGTCTTCCAAATGTCTATTACTCTGCATATTTTTTTCAATTTCTGTGTTGTTGTTCATACATATGGGCTTCTCAAAGTCCCTGGCACCATTTTTATGTACCTCAAAATATCATGTGCAGATGGTTACATTTCAGTTTTTCATTCCACACATAGAAAAACTTCCATGTGTTTAATGTAAAGCCAGGCTTAGCATGTCAAGTTGTCTTGTGTGACAAATAGTTGTATATAAATAAATTCAGCAGATACACTTTAAAACAAAACATAAGTGTTTAACTTCGCAGAAATGGAATATCAGAAACCCAGGCGTCTTTCGGTATTTGGCAGTTTCATTTTGTTAAACTTGGGTTTACACAGGCAAATGCCACATAATCTGGGCACAGGCTTAGAATACATGCCTGGATAGTACACATTTGCAAATCTGCCCCAGAAATGTTCTGCTACAGATCAGATGTCTTGTTACTGAAAAATCAAACCATTCTTTCAATAGAGGCTGGAAATGTGGCAGAAGCTAATTTTTGCAGCACAAAACTAATTGTGTGTTTTACTTTCATTTACCAGATTAAATATAGCTCTCCTTTTGCTTTGATTCCTCTTCCGTCAATTACAAATTGACAGTGTCACAGTATAGGCAGGGACCCTACTTAATTAAAAAAAAAAAAAATCAAGTCACAAAAAGAAACGGAACAATAAAATAAAAAAAGCAACTTATAGGCTTCTTTTACTAAAAATAAAGGACATCTCTGGGACACTTTTAGGAAGCTACTTCATAGTTTTACCAGTAGCTGCTACATATTCATTGATTTATTTGTATGCCATATTTATCATAAAATACATATAGAAAAGAACCTGAATGGGAAGGATCGGAAAAAAGAGAAATGGATGGCTGACTCTTTGTGACATATTTTCTCCCTCAGCCTTGCATATTTGCATTAAAGTGATTGTGAATAATGTACATTTGACCAGTGCCGTCTGCAGAACTAATGCCTATTAAAGGGCTGGGAAGTAGCATATGTTGTGCCTAGGGCAGAGAAAGTCCAATCACCCCCACTGTGAGAGTCTCCAACTAAAATGCAGGACAGCCTGGGATTTATCCTAAATGAACCCAGCAGGGAGAGAAAGGACACAGTCCCTCAGTCCACATTTAAGCTTCTAAACTCAGTTTTGTTTTGTTTTTTTCAGAGTTTGTTTCAAGAAGGAACTCAGAATATCTACCTATTTCACTCACAAAGAGAATTAAAATTTTTTCCCTCCTTTGTCATATGTGCCAATCTTAGAAAATTTCCTCTATGACCATTTAAGCAATTCTCCTCTGGGTGAGCTATCCCCAGCATTATCTGACAAACAAAGCAATGTTTTGTCAGTAGACACCAAATGTTTGAGGCCTAGTATTTCACTTTTATGTCCCTGTACTACGGTAGAAATGCCCAGTTCTTGAAACTTTTTGTAGCAGTCATCCCCCTCCAGTTACATAATCTGCCTATGACCTCTAGATTCAAGTTCAGGTTCCAACTAGAATTCCCGCTACTTGTGCTCACTGGAGAGGTAAAAAAAACAGCAATTATAAGAATGGAAATATTGGCTGAAGTCAGGAAGCAAGCCTTGCCATGCTGCCATGTGAGTGGTTTAGATTGCCTTGTGCCTCATTACCTGTAGTATGAAAGGGTGAAAGACAGTGGTATGATTTATATATATATATATATATATATATATATATATATATATATATATATATATATATAGATCACCATCTAGCATTTATGCAAGCTAAAGGGGGAAGTAGTAAAAATAAAATACAACTGGAAAACTTGTGTGCTGTTTCACAGCATGATACGAAATGGTCTGTGTGGTACTGGAAATAATAGAGTTGATAATGATATAGTGTAGCTTTCTGCTGTTATCTTAGTATTTAATTCCCATTTCAATTTCTTTGGTGCCATGTTGGAATGCAAGAAACTCCAAACCATTGATTTTAAATTTTAGATTATTGACCTTCTTGGAGCAGGAAGGTGGCAAAGAGTGTTTTGTTCAGATAGTTTCTTTGAATGGTCACTTATTATGAAGAGGCAAACACACTTGAGTAGATTGATTGTCTTTTTATTTCTTTTATTATTTATTTTTATATCAGTAGCCATACCTATTCCATGTCCTAATATCCTAGCCACTTCACCCTCTTGGTTTGCAGGAGGCCTATGATAGTCCGTTTTGTCAAGAACATTTTTCGTTTCTACTGTGGTTTCAGTCTCTCTATCATTATCTAAGAGCAACTTCTCAAAGGATGAAATCATCAGAGTTCTTGAGATTAATATAAGCTGCCTGATAGGGAGAGAGATCAGGCTCAGCAGTTAAGAGCTCTGGCTGCTCTTCCAGAGGATCAGAGTTCAGTTCCCAGCACCCATGTCAACCAGCTCATAATCACATGGGATTCCAGCTGCAGGAGATCTGGCATCATTTTCTGCCTTCCCTGGGTACTGCATTTACATGTGTATACTCACATAAAGGTACACAAATAAAAATATCTGTTTAAATACCTACCTTGGAAACAAACTTTCTATTGAGGCCATGATTCATTGTCTTATAGATATAAAACATCAACTCCCTATTAAAATTATAGAGAAGATAAATGATATAAATAAATGATAAAATTATAGCACTGCTTCTGTCTTCTCTAGTATTGTAGACAACTGATACGTTTTAGAAGAGTTAGTGGAGGGGAAACTCCCACTTTTACATCAGGGAAAAACTATCATAGAAGATACTTAGCAACCAATCCTGCAGCTTCTAGGGTCTAGAGCCAGGGTGATGATATGGCCCCTCCCCAACATCCTCCCCATCTATGATCTGCAGGAACACATTAAGGGACCAGTCCTGCAGACCCAAAGCTGTAGTATCTCCACCACACAGGGCAACATCAGGATAACAGGAGGAGTCCAGTGAGGGCCCAACTTTGATATTGTAGCAGAAACCAGAGGCCTCGAACCAGACCAAAGACTCTATAATGAACACTTGCAGGTAAAGATAATTGGACAAAGTGTGTGTGTGTGTGTGTGTGTGTGTGTGTGTGTGTGTGTGTGTGTGTGTGTGTAGGGGGAGTATTACTTAGCACTTGCCTATCAAGCAGGGCTTCAAAAACAGTATCTGTTTGATTAATAGAAGTAAATAATTGTTGTACAGATTATCCTGTCAGTTTTTTCTTCTAAAATTTTACCTTTGGTGTTCCTCTTATACAAGAGCCTGGAACAGAGGAAAAGTTCACTCATTCCTTATCTCAGCCAATATTTATCTAGGACCTGCAATGTGCTGGAACCAGATGTATTTGGAGGTCTTGTTTCTGCTGGACTTAGAATTTAGTGCTATGGACAGACAAACAAGTCATTCTTATACAGTGGAATACAGGAATGTAAACAATGCAAAAGGTAGTATAAAATGTAATCATTCTCTTTAAAAAACACGTACAAATTTGTCTCAGACATGCAAATTGCTTTCTTGCCTCACACATATGAAGGTTGTCCTTAGAATTGCTATTTTGCCAATAATAACATAGTATGGTTTTTCTTTTCTTGGCTACTCTGGATTAACACTGCAATCAAATAAATACATAAACAAACAAACAAAACTGGGAACTGTTGAGAGCTAGATCACCTCCTCTGCAGAAAGCTCCGTGGTGGATATTCCTCCTCTGCTTAGTTTTGGAGGTTCATCTCTGGCCACATTTTGCTGCTGGGGCTGGTTGAACTTAGTGTTGTGATATATTACGTTTGTCATCGTGCACCCCCAAAGTCCCCTGCGCTTCCTACATTGGTTTATTGCAGCATGAAGTCTAAAACCCATGAATCTTTCTGTCTCCCAATAGCCCCTTCCATAACACTGTGACCTGTGCAGAATTAGAGCTAATAATTCAAACCTAAGAAGGATAAAAATCATAAAGCAGTTGGCTCGCTTCCAGATTTCACATGACATTTTTAAAGCTCAAATCAAATATTTTAAGCAGTGCCCTTTGCAATGTGGAAATAAAGAAGCCTGTGGCTCCAGGAGGAGCCTGCCTAGGTACTAGTTTTGCTTCTAAAAGCAAAGATCCAAGGCAAATAATGAGTTCCTACTGATGTATAGTTCCCTTATCTCTAAGTGGGAAAAACATGGATTTTAAGATCCGTAACATTAATTTCAACTCCAAAGCTCCATAAAGAGTATTTGAACAAGAGTGGCTTTTTGTTCTTCCAATGTTCAAATCCCACATGTAATCCAAACCCTTAAAGAGCACCTTTGTAAAAGGGTTCCTACATCATCAAAACTTCTAAAAAAAGAAAAGAAAGAAATGGCATACTCCCCATTTTTCTGAAATAAAATTTCTGAATTCCAGAGAAATTTATTAACTTTTCCAAGGATTTACAATGACTCATCATATCATTATCTTCTCACATTTTAAATAGGAAACCAAAATATTCCATAGACAATGAAAAAAGACATCTACTTTGTATTTTGTTTTGTTTTGTTTTCTCGTTGCCTCTGCTTCAGTTAATAATATGATTTCAGTATTACTTGGCAAAACATTAGCTGTATTTGGCTGTAAGACAGATAAAGTACTCTTATTGGCCAAAATTCATACTTAAAGAAATTAGTACTAATGGACCTCTTAGGGGGCACTGACTGATGCTGCAGTGTCTCTATATTTGATAGTGACAGTCATCACTGGCAAACAGCAAAGCTGGGACAGGGGGATTCTCAGTATTAACTCTTTGCTCTTCCCTGTGGAATACTAAACATCCAAGCATCATTTGCTCTAAATAGTTGGAAGTCGCCTTAGACAGGCTGACTTCCAAAAGATTAACAGATGTATCCCTAGGTTGGAATGTGATTAGCTTTCGGTAGTACACTAACAAAGTTCAGATTCTTTAAAATGAAGAACCTGAGAATCTCAGGCTCCAGGATCATAGGTACCATAGAGGTAACATTGGCTGTTTGGCATCATTTCATGTCCCTTGCTTCTATTGTGTCTTTTGCAGATTTTCTAAAGTGAAAACAATGGACTATCGAATAGACAAAAACAGTTCTAGTTACTGCTGTTTTGCTAGATGCCAATCACAGTAATGTTTGTCTGAAGGAAGACGTTCAAGCAATAATTAAATTCAAAATAAAGGTCTCCATTGCAGTGTTCTCAGCCATATTGAACAATTGGGCATACAGATAGCCAAATATTTTAATTCTTTTGTGTTGAAAGCAATGAGTCATTTGAAGTCTGTATCTATTTTTGTATCAATAACAGAAACAATGAAAGTTGAAGGTTAACTTGAATTTTAAAAGATTTGTTTTAGAAAACATTTTATTTTCAGAGGCTGGTGAAATGGTTTAGTGGTCAAGATCACACTTACTGCTCTTGGAGAAGACTGGGGTTCTGTTCCTAGCCCCCATGTGGCAGCTCACAATCAACAACAATGTCTTTTGGCCTATTCAGGCTCTGCAGGTACATGGTACACATTTACACATGCAGGTTAAACACTTATACACCTGAAATAAAAGTAAATCTAATTTTTATTTTCAAGAACAGATTTTCATATAATTATTTAATATTTTACAGTACTTGCAACGTGCAGATATTTAAGGTGCTTTGTAAATGTAATGTGTCTTATCATCCTATCAGCTCTATATGGTTTCATGGCAATCCTTATTTGGTGAATGATAAGGAGATTGAAATATAGTAAAAGTAACTTTCAAGCCACTTGCCAGGAACTGGACAAGTTACAGTTCTTAAATTTCATTTAGAATTCCAACAAAATCATGTGGAGAGTGAGAGTATTTCATTTCTGAGGCAAACAGGAAGCCACTCATAGTTTACTGCCCCTCACTCCTTCAGCTCCAAAATAGTGCTCCTTCCTTGACTCTCTTTGAAACATCTGAGAGAGGGGCTAGAGGGATGACTCAGTGGTAAAGATTACTGACTGCTCTTCCAGAGGACGTGGGTTCAATTCCTAGCACCCACATGGCAGTTCACAACTGTGTGTAATTCCAGTTCCAGGGGATCCAAAACTAATAATAAAATACCAATCACATCAAATAAAAATAAACTAATACATATGTGTATGTATATATTATATATATATGAGAGACTATTCTGGAAATGTATTATTGTTTCTTGGATGTGGTTGTACATTCTTTCTTTAAATATATGAGCAGTACCTATACAACCACAACAAAATGGATTCTGGAAACTAGAAAACCATGAATAACATCATAAGTAGAGGAAGAGCTATTATTTTTGTAGTGTTATAGGCAAAACTTGCAACCCCGAACACACTAAGCAAGTGCTCTCCCACTAGGCAAAATATATATATCTTATTGGATAGCATCATAATTCACATAGTTACAATTAGAAAAAGAGAAATCTACAACATGAATTAAACCAGCTTTCCTTAATATAAAAACAAAAGGAAAAAAGAAAAGATTCCATCCTCCAGGCACTCTGTACTATCCAATCATATTGTACTTTAATTATTTTCTTTCTTTCTTTTTTTTTTTTTTTTTTTTTTTTTTTTTTGGTTTTTCAAGACAGGGTTTCTCTGTGTAGCTTTGCGCCTTTCCTGGATCTCACTCTGTAGACCAGGCTGGCCTTGAACTCACAAAGATCCGCCTGGCTCTGCCTCCCAATTGCTGGGATTAAAGGTGTGCGCAACCACCACACGGCTTTATTTTCTTTTGTAAAATGTGTCTAAAATGTCTACCTACTGTGCTTGTATGAAGTAACTTAAGTAACATAAAGCACCCACCAGGACTACTCAAATTCTTTACAGTTTGTAAATAAAGGCTTTCCCGTTTGTAAATATTAGAAGAGAATTACTAAGCTTTTTAAAAAATCAGGCAATATTCATTCATTCATCTGAAAGTATTTTCCACTACTTAAATATGTTCTAATCATTATAGTTACTTCAAACCTGATAGCCTACAGTGGCTCAAGAATGAAACATCCCCTAGGTATTCATTTCTATACTTCCAACCTTACCATACAAACACCTTTGTAAGATGTAACACCTAATTTCATCATGGGCATTAAGATGTTTCTTTCAGGTTCGCTCTATTTTACCAGAAATCAAAGCACATTTAACTTTTTTTTATAACAACATAACAGTCACATCATGTTGTTTGAGTCTCTAACAAAACTATTCATGTCATTTCAGTGCTATGAAGTGGAATGAAGCAAATTAACTGGCGTGAACTATTTTTTCTAGCCAGATGGCTTGCTCTTAGGATCGGAGGAGGTGCCATTTGTCTCAGCTACCTGATAGAGGTACATTTTGCTTCACATCAGGATGGGTAGGCTAAATGTTCAGCTCACAGACACTGTGTGTATTCTCAGACACTAATGCTAATAGCTCAACCCATGCCTTCTCCATATTCCCTCCCTCTTTTTTATAATTCTCAAAGGTCAGAAGGTAAGATCCCTTGATTGATTCCCAATAACCTTGTTGGAAAGCTCCTGTGTGCTCAGTCCAGAATCCAGTGAAGAGAACTACCAAAATGCCTCAAGTGGAGATCCGTATTCTAGCTGCAAGAGAAGACCTAGGTCACTTAAGTGTCTCCTAACAATGCAAGGGTGGACATGATAAAGGGCCACCATACATCTGAGCTGCCTGGTTCCAGGTTCTACACTCACACCTCCAAAGTCCCTCCCAATGATATCAGAAAGCATTCTTAGGTCACACTGCTAAACACTCCTCACTATAACATCAGGGACAATCCTCTGCACAGGAAGATGCTGCTTTACAATCCTTCATATTCTACCTAAATTCTTTTAATAATATAATCTTTCCGAATTGCCCCAGGACTTCCAATGTCTTCATTTGAACTCTAAAATGAACCCCTCAAATTTATTCCTCCTGCTAAATCTGTCAGTATTTTCACAGGAAGACAACACGCACAGACCTGTCAAATAGATAATAACATGCACAATCTTTGATTGTATATCCAAAACAGAATAAATTTTTAAAAATCAGAAAATCCTAAATCTTAGAACCAAAATAGGTCCAAAGAAATTAACAGGGGAAAAAATTTTTAAACGTTTAGTCTTGTTATTCAAAACTTACTGAAGGCTCTCATAGACATCAAATTTTCTCTAGATTACTAACAATATAAAAAACCAGCATACATGCTATATAAACAGTCTAGTAAAGAGCAATAACAAAAAACCCATATATATTCAGTACAGGTGCAGTTTTCCTCAAACATTTTCTGTCCAGGGTTGCTTGTCTCCAAGAGTACAGGACCTGTGCACACAAAGAAGCAATTGTATATGGCTCCTATGGATCCTCTGGTTGAATCTTGACTATTACACATAGGACATGGAAAGAACAATCTCTTGTTTTCAAAACTCCCCCCATGAACAGAACCAAAATTCTACACACACACACACACACACACAAAAAAAAAAAGGGCACCTAGTTAACATTACTCAATAAACCTAAGACATCAAATTTCTGAAAAATGATTATGTATATAGAAAACATTCTAAGAAAAAACATGGAAGGGAGTAATAAATTGCTAGGAGGATGAAAAAATAATTATGAGAATAAGTTAATGTATATCACAGAAGCCATCTAAAAACTTGAATTGACTGTGGATTCAATAAAAAAAATGAGAAAAGAAAGAGAGAACATGATAGAAACAGTTATTTGGATTTACAGCAGGATATTCTTTAGAATTTTTTCAACATGTAGATTTTTAAATAATTAAAATGCAATAGGATATGGTTCTTAACCATCCATGTTCTCCTTTTTAGCTTATTCTACCAAGCTGTCATGGTGCTCACCATAATTGATGTTTGCCATTTTAATATTAAAGTTTTCTCACTAATGGCATTAGATATAAATGACTTTGATTTGTGATTTTCCCCCAACACTGATTCTAGAATGCATGGCATGATTATGTATGAAATGGGAATTGAAAATTCCCCTAATATCCATGAGCATGTATTTATGCAGTCTTTAAAATTTAGAATTGTATAGGTTGCCTAAGCACTGGATTCAAACATTCAAATATAAATGATTACATATATATGGTAATCTCCCATGTATGAAGAAATTGCAAAGATCAAGAACTAGGAATAAGAGTGCAGAAGTTCAAGGTCACAATTTTTTTGACATCCTATGGTTCACATAATGTGCATATTTTTAAAAACTATGAAGCTTCCAGTTAGCTATGCAGTGGTTCCTGCTTAGCATGCAATGTCACTAAAACTAAAGGATGTGCTTTGGGTTTGGAAATTAGTTTCTTGTGTCAGTTAAAACTCAGAAACACATTTTCTACTCCTTGGCAACCCTACTCTACTCCCCCCACTCCACAACAACTTTGTAAAATCAGTTTAACAAAATAGAACTATGTAGGTCAGGCTCAACTCTTCATGAAGTTATGAGCCTTAAATGCAAGATGTTAGGGAATGGAAATATTGATATTCCACTAGGGCAAGTAGACATGACAGCCTTTTTTTACGTTATATTAGAGACTAGAGAAATAACTCTTGCCCCTGAAAACACTAAATTTAGTTCAGATTCAATTTAGCAGACATATACCAAGTGCCTACTACTATTTATTGGGTGCTGAGTTGACAAGTGTGAGGAAATCATAGTTGTTGCCCTCAGGATGCTCACTGTGTGATGGAAGCTGCAGCTGTGGAGTGTGTAGGAAGGTTAACAGATCCAGAAAGGAAGGCTCTCCTGTGCTCCAGGTAGGGCAGACGTGCCTGTTTTCCCTCTTGAAGTAGTTACCCTTGAACCTCGCCTCAGAAAATGAGAAAGAACAAAGAAATAAGAGGGAGGTAAGCCTGACAGACAGAGGGGACACCTGAGAAGTACGAAGCTTAGAGCATAGAGCCATGCCAAGTGCAGGCAACTGGACACATGAGGGGGGTGGCAGCTTAAATGATGAATGAAACAAGGAGTTCTTAACACAAATGTACTGATCTGAATCCACTTATACTGTAAATATGGATGATAATGAAGTTCTGAATAAAAGATATCTGCATGGCATCTGACAGTGTGAGAAGGAAAAACCAAAACCAAACAGAAACTGAAGAAAAACATTGCTCCTTTGTAATTTTGGTCAGGTAAACTTGAACCAATTGTTGAGAGAGATAAACAACTTCCCCACTAACATCAAAACATACCATCCACAGATGATTAAGGCTGCCTACAACATAAACAATGAAACCACAAACACACTCCCAGACAATTTCAAAAAATTGTCAATATTACGATTATTCAAAATTATATTTGAGGGTTGGAGAGATGGCTTAGTGGTTAAAAGCAGCTACTGCTCTTGCAGAGGACACAGGTTTAGTTCCCAGCACCTATACAGTGGTTCCCAACCATCTGTAACTCCAATTCCAGGTGATCCAACACCCTCCTCCAGCTGCTGCAGGTACAAACATTGAAGACTTATATACATGAAAGTAAAATAATCACTACATAAAATAAAAATAAAATAAATCATGTGTTATAATAATAATTTAATGGCCCTATTTATTTTCACTATAGAACAATTACACATAGTACACAGTATCTCATCTAATCTTATCTCCTTGTAGTAGCACCTATGTCCCAGTGCATTTGACTCACTAAATGGTTCTGACTCAGTGTCTTAGGATTTCTATTGCAGTGAAGAGATACCATGACCTCAGCAACTCTTAGAGAGGAAAACTTTTAGTTAGAGGCTTATAGTTTAGAGGTTTAGTCCAGTATCATCATAGTGGTGGGACATGGCATGCAGGCAGATATGGGGCTGGAGAAGGAGCTGAGAGTTCTACATCTTGATCTGCAGGCAACAGGTTGTGAACTGTGACACTGAGCGTAGCCTGAATATAGGAGACTTCAAAACCCACCCCCACAGTGACACACTTCCTCCAACAAGGCTACACCTACCTGAATAAGACCACACCTCCTAATAGTGCTAATCCCTATGAGGGCCATTTTCTTTCAAACCACCACACTCAACAAACACAACAGTGTGTATAACATGGAATGTTCTTCAGGAGATATGGAGTATTTGATGTCTGCTAATCTGAAAATTACCTGTAGTGGGCAAATCTGTTGTTGCTTCAAATTCTGTTAAAAAAAAAAAAAAAAAATCTAGTAATGGAACATGCTGGGAATGACCCCAATATGATGTTTTCATGAAAGAGTCCATTGGACAACAAATTATGATAAGGGGCTAGGAGATGGCCCCATGGGAAAAAGCATTTGCTGCCAAGACTAAATAAATAAATGTAAAAATCAAAAGAAGAAAAGAAAAAGAAAGTGTGGTAATCTTGCTCTTACTCGCCTTCTTGCCTCCTCATGGTTGGGTTTTTCATAGCCATACAATTGCTGTAAAGCAGTGGTTCTCAACCTTTCTCAGGCATGCAGTGATCCTTCAATACAGTTCCTCATGTTGTGGTGGTACCTCCCCACAACCAGAAAATTATTTTCACTGCTACTCCATAACCGTAATTTAGCCACTGTTATGAATTTTAATGTAAATATCGGACATGCAGGATATCTGATATGGGACCCTGGTGGAAGGGCCATTCAACCCCTCTCCCCAAGAGGGTGAGACCCACAGGTTGAGAACCACCGCTGTAAAGGAACTCTGTCAGAGTTGAGTCTTACAGACTGTGAAACAGAAGACCTTGGAAACTACACAGACCGGGAGTGAAAATCAGTCCTCTGACACTGATTTGCCCTGTAACCAAAGGCAATGAATCTAACTTCTTAAAGGAGAGAGAGAGAGAGAGAGAGAGAGAGAGAGAGAGAGAGAGAAAGTCCCAACATGATCAAGCCCTAGCCACCCCAGGGTTTTAAGCCAATGATATATCCTAGCATGTCTTTAAATTCAGTCTCCCTTCATTCTCACTTCAAGCCCTGCTCCTGAACGCTGGCTCCCTGGGACAGAAACAAACAGACAAACAACCTCCATCCCTACATCTTCACAAGCTCTAGCATCAAGAAAGTTCAGCTCAGACAGCAAGATGGGCTACACACGGGTCTCAAAAAAACAAAAACAAAAACAAAAACAAAAAACCTTCCACTAGCTAGAAAGGAAAGAACAGTTCAATATTTGATACTTCCTGAGATTTGGGGGACATTTTGTTTCCTCCAGATGTTTCCCAGCTGTAAGAACCATGACTCCTACTTGCTTTCCACTTGTCCTCAAGAAGGGTAACAAAAAACACATAGCCATCTCTAGCAGGACATAATAAGCTATAAGAAAATACTTCAGGAGCAATCATTGGCCAGTGCAGTTGGGAGCTCAAGGATGCAACCATCATTTCTTGTTCTAGACTGCACTGTGTATCAGCTCTATGATGTGTGTGTTGATTTTCTTTGCCTTCTGAGTTTTACACTTCCCAGTCTTTCACGTCTGTTCTTTGGGCTCATTTCCCAATTTTAACATTCTCCATGAATCCCTTGAGTCAGCCTTCTCTTTCAGGAGGGTTCACATGAAGAAAACATCTGCTGGCAGATCATAGAGTGTAACAAACTCAGGAGCATGTTATGGAGAGCTATCCCCAAGATTTTTGCCTGTTAGTCAGTTGGCTGAAGTCATAAATCTCTTCACAAGGATCCAAACCTCCAGGGCAGGACCTGGCCAAGCTCACAAAATGTCATCATCCCTTTAAAACTCATTATCCAAAGCCAAAAGGCTTTCACTTCCAACACCACATTGACGCCAAATTTTAAACCCTGCATTACAGGACAATAGACTTATGTGGACGCTCCCCAGTCTGCAGGTATTTTAGAAGCAGTCTACTGGCCATGGTAGAAATATGCTTAAAATAAATGACAGTGGTGTGGAGACACCTGAACCACAAGGAGGTAGTTCCCTCCCACCTATTACCAAGTCATATTCCTATCCAGCAACCTATGTTTAAACAAAGGAAGCAAAACATACAACTATGAAGAAAATTCAGACCATTTTAATTCTACCAATATTACAGATTATGTGTTCCTTCATGTAATATCATTCTTATTGTTTCCAGTGTGTGAAAGACTAATAAGATTTCTAATTACGGGGTATTAAAATGCAGACTATTGGGTGGGGATAATGAGGTAGAGCAAAGAAACTGCTTAGTAGGATTAGTGGGTTCCAAGTTGCCCTCCTGAGTGCCTAGCTGATGGACACCTGGAAAGAATAGTCCATGGTAATTTATAAGCCAAAAACAAATGGAATGGAACTGGTTTGCTGCTACTCAGGAAGAGATTTGTGATCCTGAGGCAAGAAAACTAGAAGAAGCAGGTGCTGATAAGAAATAAAATGGGTGGGAGATGCTAAAGGCCTTACCCCCCAAGATAAGAGTAACAGTTTAGGCATCAATCCATCTGCACTTCTAGTACACTGTGTCTGACTCAACAATTGCTCAAGGGCATAATTCATAAAATGTATTTATTTTATTACGAGGATATTTTTCACTGGGGGGAGCATCGGTTAGAGCATTCCAGGCTTGCTAAAGTGATGTTAACTTGAGTTCTGTAATTCACAGGGCTTTGTACTAAGGGACTGAGACATATTCATTCAATCATTTTCAACATTTCCATGAAATAAACACTATAAACCCATCTTTCAGATGGAAAATTTAAAGCTTCACTTTTAAAATTGTATTTATCTGTTTTGGAGGAACTTCACACATGTGTCACATTGTATCTTGATCATATCTACACATACCCATAATTTCCCCTCTTACTTCTCCCACACCCACCTACATCCCCCTCTCAACTTCATGGTTTTTTTTTCTTTATGACACACAGAGTCCATCTAATATTGTTTATGTATCTATAGGAAACCTGAAGCTTGGATTTTATACAAAGTTCAACGTCCCAGTAAATGATAGAAACGGGTGTCTAAAGTTACTACTCATCTTTTCTGCAGCAAGCTGGCATCTTCATGCTTATGTCATGACAGATTATAATACCACGAAACAATTACTTAGCAGCATACCTTTGACCTACAGAAAAGTGTTTTCTGTATGAGGAGGCCTAAAACCTTGCAAGGACCTAGCTAGCATAAGATCCATTCATGTAAGCCCCAGCGTTGACATCTGAATGTGGAGATATAGATGTTGCTTATGAATATAATTTATTACATAAAAATTTGCTAAAATAGTCTTCCCAGCTTTTAAAGTAGGGATTGGTATGAATATGAGGAGACTCTACACAGGAATATATAGCAAAGGCTGATACTGGAGGGGAGAGGAGAGAACACAGAAATGTGACATTTCTACACAGAGACTGAGCAGAGGGGGAATTTAAGTGCAAGGTCTTCAATGATTCTTTCTAACTTTAAGACCATTCTCCAGAGAGCAATCTGGAGGGCTCTCTGCTGTGAGCAAACGTCTTTGGAGACAGCTCTGCATCTTCTTTCCTATTCAGTTCCTTCTCGTTCTAAAAATGTATCAGCTTGTCTTTGAAATATCTGTGACATTAAAATGCAATTCTCTCTTTCCCTTTTCTTTCTCTCTGAACAACAGTCCATAATTGCTCCCTTCACCACCACCCATAAACCCCTACAATGTCTGCATGTATAATATATCATGCATGTGTTCAGCAGACTTTTTTTTCCTGCATAGTGAAAGCCTTGGAAATCTGACAATGTCTTTGGGTTTCTATAACAGAATTTTAAGCACAGTGTCTTTTTTTTTCTTCCTCTGCCTTTAATATTGACCTCAGGCAACTGCTCTGGCTTTAAAGTCTACAAAATTATTATTCAATTTACATTTTTAGGGTAAGATAAATGCTAGTTTCTCAGAGGCATTGTGGCTGGGTTTCTTGAGTTTCCTTATCCCCATTTCTCTTGCACGATTACTTGAGAGTTTTAAAGTTTATTTTTATTAAATTTTTTAGAAGTTCTGTTTCACGGAGTGCCTCATCCATGGTGTGGAATAAAGGGTTGTGCATGACCACCTACCTGCATCAGTGATAGCAGTAGCTTCACTCAGGTGTCACACCACCCAGAAATAGCTGCCAATAGAGGAGAATTTATCACACCAATAGTACAGAATGAAATGATTTGCAAAGAAATATATTACCAGGTAGATACCTGGCATGGATATAAGGGTGGATTAGCCCTGCATGTCATTTAGAGAAAGAAAACTCTTTTGTAATAGGAAAATTATTTTTATATCTCTGATCTCACCTACTGCATTGCCCTTCCATTCTACTGATAATTTCATACACTTTTATGAAGAGCAATTCCAGACTCCATTATTGCTCCAAGCTTTGACATTCTCATAGAAAATGAAAAGCGGCCCTAACCTTCCCTTCTGCTCATAAAGACCTAGAGGTAGATCCGACCAGAGACTCTTCCACCTCAAGCTTCTTTTTTTTTTTTTTTTAATTCTTTTACATAAATCCCTCAGGCAGAAATAAGAAAGAAGTATTTCAAACCCAATTCCAAATATTTCTTGTGGAATCACTTCCTCAGAACTGAACAGCTTGCCAATTAGCAAATTCATAAATCTTCAGAAAAACCCAGTAATCTATTCACTGGCAGGATCACTGACCAAAGCCACTGGCTGTCACCTGAGTACGTCTCAGAACAATTTAAAAAAACAATTAAAAATAACATTAATTAAAAAAGCTGTTACAGCCAGGCAGTGGTGGCGCACACCTTTAATCCCAGCACTCAGGAGACAGAGCCAGAGGGATCTCTGTGAGTTCGAGGCCAGCCTGGTCTACAGAGTTTGATCCAGGACAGGCACCAAAACTACACAGAGAAACCCTGTCTCGAAAAACTGTTGTTCATTAAAATGTCTTCACACAACAGAACGATCCACTAAGACTCACCCTGGTCTAGCCCAACTCCTTTACCTTGAAGGTGAAGACTCTAACGAACATTAAAGTCATGTGACTACTTTGTAGAAGAGCTAGCACTGAGACTAAACCCAAAGCTCAGAACCACTGATTTTTTTCACACTGAAGAAGTGTAATTTTGAATGTGCTATTTTTCATGGCTTAGACATGTTAAACATAGTGGTTTACTTTTTGTAACAGCAAAAGCTTTTCACCAACCATGGAGCAACCAGTAAATGTAAGTGTTGTGGCCCAGTTTTGTTGATAAACAAATGATGACATCATTACCATAAGGGCTAGTCTCTTTTCTCTTTTAAATTCTCACATTGATCCAATAGTAGAGTGCTTTCTTCAGATACACAAAGCACTGAAAAATAAAAACCTCACGTTAAGAAAGTGAAACTACAAATGAAAATTTAACAATACTCTGTAGCCAGAGGATTTCTCAGGTCCTGCCTGCCCCCCAATGGACTTGCAGCTGCTTAAAAATAATCATTCAGAGGATTAATATTATTTATAACTGCTCAGCCATTAGCTCGGGCTTATTACTGACTAGCTCTTACACTTAAATTAGCCCATAATTCTTATCTATGTTTAGCCAAGTGGCTTGGTACCTTTCCTCACTTCTGCCTTATCATCTTGCCACCTCTGTGTCTAGCTGGCAACTCCTGACTCAACCTTTCCTCTTCCCAGAATTCTCCTCATCTGCTTGCCCCACCTATACTTCCTGCCTGGCTACTGGCCAATCAGCATTTTATTAAACCAGTGTACAAGGGCATTATCCCACAGCAATACTCTATTTTCCTTACCTGGTCTTAATCTCTATGCCATTTTCTCACTTCTCCCACCCTCACTGTCTTTTTTATTTATTTGTTTTTAATGATGTCATCTGCATATGTATCTTTGTATATGTATGCATGCAGGTGCTCTCAGAGGCCAGAGCTGTCAGATACCCTGGAAATGGCATTGTTATGGTTATAAGCCACCAGACATGGATTCTGGAAAACAAACTTGGATCCTCTGTGAGAATAGCACTTAACCACTACCTGAGCCGTCAGATCCTACACGCAGTCTTTTGCCTGTCACAGGTAATCCTCTTCTATTGAAACAAACTGAATTCTTAGGAGGGCTTCCCTGGTGGGAGAAACAAAAGCAAAACCTTAGCAAGAGAATTTGACTATTCTTAGATGTTTGAGCATAAGAATAGATCAGAAGGGGCTGGCTGTTCTTCCAAGAGACACGAGTTTACTTCTCAGAACCCACATGGTGGCTCACAATGATCTGTAACTCCGGTCCCAGAGAACCTGATACCCTCATCTGGCTTGTATGAGCACAGGGTACACATGTGGTATGCAGACCTACATACAGGCAAAACAGTCACACATGTGGCATTTTAAAAAAAAAAAAAAAAAGGAGAAAAAAGGAAGAAAGGTAAGCCCAAGCCCATGAAAGTCTATGTAGTAGCATAGAGGTCAGCCATCCTTCTATCAACCTTAGAGCATCACCGTTTGGTGTCAGATAGACAAGACCAAAATGAAGGCTGAAGTGAAAAAACAACTGTGTGTGTGTGTGTGTGTGTGTGTGTGTGTGTGTGTGTGTGTGTGTGGTTTTTCAAGACAGGGTTTCTCTGTGTAGCTTTGCACCTTTCATGGATCTCGCTTTGTAGACCAGGCTGGCCTCGAACTTACAGAGATCCACCGGCTCTGCCTCCCGAGTGCTGGGATTAAAGGCATGTGCCACCACCAAATAAAAATAAATAAATAAATAAGAAAGAACAACTTTTAAATAAGACAAGACACAGCATTCAATGCTGCCACTGAGGGTTAAGAATGGCGGCTTATTGGTGAAATTACTAATGCCACTCCATGTAGTTAAAAGGGAGGTTTATTTAGTGGCGTAACTTACAAATGAAGGGATAGGTAGGTTGCAGGGTCTGAGAAAGGTATGGCGCAGTCGGGCGGTGTTCTCTGGAGAACTCTGCTAGGTCTCTCTCAGTGTCCAGGGTCCTAGAACCAAGCGAGCCTCGCATCCTGAACTTGGGTCTTCAGCATCCTCTCTCAGCCCCGCCTTGTAGGCGTGACCATTACCAAAGCCTCAGTGGGGGTTGGGACTTCCAAGTCAAAGCTAGAATGGTTTCCCACTACAGTGGTTCTCAACCTTCCTAATGCTGCCACCCTTTAACATAGTTCTTCATGTTGTGGTGATCCCCAACCATAAAATCAGCGACTCCATCACTGTAATTTTGTTACTATTAGGAACTGCGATGAAAATATCTGTGTTTTCTGATGGTCTTAGGTGACCCCTGGAAAGGGGTCATTCAACCCCAAAAGGGCCTTGACCCACAGCTTTAACAAGCCGGTTACATCTACATTTGGCACCCAACGTGGCAAGAATTCATTAAAAAACCACTTGCCTTGGCAGTGGGTCCGGCTTCCCACCTGGGCTGGCCCAGCTCCCTCACTCGGGCCTAGCTTGGGCCTAACCCGGGCCTAGCTCAGTTTATGACTCAGGCCCAACCTACCTTAGCCACAAGCGGTTACCACCGCAGCTGGAGTTACTTACTTAAAAAGCCGGTGCTACTACGAACAACTCAGGCCTGCGGGAGCTACCGCTAATTGCAGGAGCTACACGCAACTGCAGAGAGGCTGCTTTTGGCTGAAACGCCAGCGCACGTGGTCAGTCGGAGCTTAAGGAAGCCGGAGCCCAGGCTAGACTCGGCTCAGACCAGAACATTGAAGCAGTTGGATTCAAGCTTTTAGCCAGAACGTGGCTACGCTTTCTTGCTTTCTCTCTCTCTCTGGATTCCCACCTTGGACGCTAGGTAGCTGTTTGGAAATTCCCTTGGATTTCTACTGTTCTATGCAGAATTGGTAAGTCATTTGTATCAGATATTTTAAAGGAAACTATTTAAAAGAGATTTTTTTCCACATTAAAAAAAAATGGGGTTTATGTGTACATTGGAAGAAAATTGGGCTTTGTTAGAAATTTTAGGCAGTATGGTAATGGAACAACTATATGAGAAGATTAATGTTGATCAAATTATGTACATTGTTATTCTTCTTATCCTTATTTTACAATTTAAAAAGACAGTCAATTTAAGTGCCAGGATAAAAATTTTAGAAAAACTTGTTAAACTTGTTAAAATGAATTATAGAGAAATTCAGATTCAGACAGAAGAAATTAACAGTGAAGTTGTTTCAGGATTGGATTATAAGGTTCCAGAAAGAAAGCCTGTTTTCACACAATCACCCTTAATTTATCCGGTAACCATACAACAGCAACCTGGTCAAGTGAATACGCAAAATATTTGGACTCCAGTTGAAATGTTAGACTTACGAAGGTTTAAGGAAGCAATAGTATCTTATGGTATGCATTCTCCATATGTAAAGCAAATGTTAAACTCCTGGTCAACTTATAATAGGATTATACCACAGGACTGGCGGGCACTGGCACAGGTGGTTCTGGAACCCGGACAGCAGCTCCAGTGGCAAATGTGGTTCAAAGAGGAAGCTAAAAGCATAGCAAAACAATGTAGGGATAGAGGTATACAAATCTTCCAGGATCAGCTTGTTGGAGAAGGCCAATATGCTGCAGTAGAAACACAATGTTTATATGATATCCAAACTATAATTCTATGTCGAATGGCACCCTTGAATGCATGGGACAGAGTTGAGGAACCAGGGAAGAAAACTGAGTCATTTACAAAGGTTATACAGGGCCCAAAAGAATCTTTCACAGATTTCTTACAAAGACTGACTTCAGCAGTAAAGAGAATGGTCCCAAATTCAGAAGCTAGCCAGATAAAAATTGAATCTTTGGCTTTTGAGAATGCAAATGAAGCATGCAAGATAATAATCAGGCCGTTAAAGGTGAGATCTGCACCCTTGGAAGATTGGATTAGAGACACAGTTAATGTTGAGGCTCATGACCATGATAATATGTGGGTAGGAGAAGCAATTTCAAGAGGTTTGAGGAATGTCAGATGTTTTGGATGTGGAAAGCAAGGACATTTGAAAAGGGACTGTAAACAGGGCACTTCTAGAAACAATGTTTCTTCAAGGAACAATGGCAACAGAATGCCCCTTCCTTCTGGAGTATGTAGAAGGTGTGGTAAGGGAAGACACTGGACCAATGAATGTAGATCAACAAGGGACAGACAAGGTAATACTTTGCCTCAGTCTTTGGGAAACTCCCAGAGGGGCCTCAGGCAGGCCCCTACAGTGAATCCAGTACAGACCTTTCCTGCAATCGTAGAGGAGACCCCTACTCAGAGCAGTTAAATAACCAAATGCCTATTGGAATAAACCAGGCTACTCAAAGTAATGGAACAACTGAGACAGAGAGAACAGAAAATTCAGGAGAAACCATAAAGAAAATTTTTTGGCAAACTTCTATAAATGAACAAAGACCAAAATTAACAATAAAAATAAATGGTGTTTTGTTGTCTGGTCTGGTAAACACAGGTGCTGATGTTACCATAATTGCACCAGAATTTTGGCATCCATCTTGGCCTCTTCAGGACGTAAATGTTCAACTGTTAGGAATTGGAACATTATCTCAAGTCAAACAGAGTGCAAGATGGCTCAAATGTATAGGCCCAGAAGGACAGAGAGGCAGATTAAAACCATATGTGGCTAACATAGCCATGAACCTGTGGGGTCGAGACCTGTTACAACAATGGAATACTCAGATTAACATCCCTCCAACCTCAGAAATAAATAATAAACTAGCACATGTTTCTGAGAGAAATATTAGAAGGTATTATTCTAATGAGTGGTCAGCAGCCATCCATATTATACAAGAACAGGGCAGAAGAACTGATGATCTTCCAAAGGCACCAACAGCTCTACCTTTAAAATGGTTAACAGACAAGCCTGTATGGGTTCATCAATAGCCTTTAACAACAGAGAAACTCCAGGCTTTAGAAGAGCTGGTAGAAGAATAGTTAAATGCTCAGCATATTGAAGAATCTTCTAGCCCATGGAATTCTCCTGTATTTGTTATTAAAAAGAAATCTGGTAAATGGAGAATGGTAACAGACCTTAGAGCAATTAACAAAGTAATTCAGCCAATAGGCTCTCTACAATCTGGAATTCCTTTGCCTACTCTGTTACCTAAAGGATGGCCTCTCATAGTTATTGATTTAAAAGACTATTTCTTTTCAATACCCCTACAAGAAAAAGACGGAGAAAGATTTGCTTTCACGGTGCCTACTTACAATAATTCTCAACAGGTTAGAAGATTTCAATGGAGAGTCCTCCCACAGGGAATGTTGAATAGTCCAACCCTGTGCCAATATTTTGTACAACAGCCCTTGGAAGTGATACGTAAAAAAATTCCTAAATCTATAATTTATCATTATATGGATGATAGTTTACTAGCTGACTCAAATGCAGATACTTTAGAAAGAATGTTTGAAGAAGTAAAGAAAATATTGCCTTGCTGGTGATTACAAATTGCTCCTGAAAAGATACAAAGAGGAGATTCTATTAATGATTTAGGATATAAAATAGAGCTACAAAAAATTAGACCTCAAAAGGTACAAATTAGGAGAGATTGCCTACAGACTCTTAATGACTTTCAAAGATTATTTGGGGACATTTCTCATCTACGAACTATTGTTGGGGTAAAAAATGATGAACTGAATAATTTGTTCAAAACCTTAGAAGGTGACAAGGACTTAAATAGTCCAAGAGAATTATCACCTGAGGCTGAGAAAGAATTGGCCTTGGTAGAAAAAAAAGTACATGAAGGACTTGTAGATCGTATTGATCCAAGGCTGGATTGCATTTTGGTTATTTTACCTTCTAGGCATTCTCCTACAGGAATATTAATGCAGAGAGAAGATATTATATTGGGATGGATATTTTTACCAAATAAACCAAATAAAAAATTAAAAACTTATGTGGAAAAAATCTCTGACTTAATTTTGAAAGGAAAATTGAGACTTCGTCAATTAGCAGGAATAGACCCAGCAGAAATTGTTGTACCTTTAACTAAAGAGGACATTGAAAAATTATGGACAGAAAGTGAACCTTGGCAAAGAGCTTGCAGTAATTTTTGGGAGAATTAGCTTGTGGTAATTTGTAACAGCAGCTCCTGGAAACCAAAACACCAGACTCTGCGATAAAGAGAATGCATCTGAAGAATACTGTTTGCTAAGGGTTGGCCAAGGCTCACCTGTGTCAGAATCAACTGGGCTCTCTGATAAGAATCCATTTTTCTGAGCCCTGTTCTAAGTAGGCATAGTTAAAACCTCATATTTTTTAAAGATTTATTTATTTATTTATTTATTTATTTATTTATTTATTTATTTATTTATTTATTATACAGAAGAGGACGCCAGATCTCATTACAGATGGTTGTGAGCCACCATGTGGTTGCTGGGAATTAAACTCAGGACCTCTGGAAGAGCAGCTGGTGCTCTTAACCTGTGAGCCATCTCTCCAGCCCAGTTAAAAACTTCTTGATGTAGAAATATATGAGTCAGGCTTAGCCCAAGGGAGTTGCCTGTATAGTGATGTTCCTGACTCACTCACTGTTCAAGTACCCAGGAAAAGGAATTCACCAACTAGAACTCATTGGCCTACTTAGTTATTTGCTCAAAACAATCTTACCTGTAGACATAATTGATATCAACTCAACTGCAGATAATGACAAAGAAATTTTCATGGCAATGTCTTTACACAGATATTATCCCTGGTTTCTGAAGTTTTTTTTTTTTTTTTTTTTTTGCTTGTTTGTTTCTTTTTTTGATGTTATTTTAAAAAGTAACTGCCTAATGAAGCATGTTTGATTTAGGTCAAGATTTCTTATTTTTCCTTCATTCTCTAAGTCAGAACTTGTTTTAAGTTATAAATTAGATATTCTTTCAGAGTCAATGAATTTATCATTCATAAAAAAATTACTTGCAAAAACTGGTCCCACCACAGGCTTCATAAGAAGGAAAATCATTACTTGAAGCCATTAATAAAATGTTCTCTTGGAAAATCAAGAGGTGTATTAGCATTTTAATGCTCTGAGAAAATACTACTGGAGAGATGGCTCAGTGGCTAAGTGTGGGCTAAGAGCACTGACTACTCTTCCAGAGGACCTGGGTTCAATTCTCAGCACCCACATGGCAGCTAACAACTGTTTGTAACTCCAAGATCTGACACACTAACACAGATATGTGGGCAAATGACAGATAGACATAAAATAAAAACAAATAACTTAAAGAACATTTAAAAAAAGAAAAGGAGACTTGCACAATAAAAATTATTTAAAGAAAAAAGAAAGACTGGCAATTTCTGTTTAATCCAGGGTCTCTCCGGGTGGCCTGGAACTGCTATGTAGACCAGGCTGATTCATAGTGACCCATTTATCTCAGCTTTCTGAGTACTGGGATCAGGGATTAAATGGGTGCATCATCACTCCCAGTCAGAAGACACTTAGTTTAAGGAGACAACTCAAGGAATACACATCAGCTAAACTTAGATACTTTTTAAAGCAAAATCAGTCAGGAGAGTAATAACAGCTTATAACTAGTGGCAAATATAAGAATAAATAACTCCATACTAAAAAAATCAACCAATTAATGAATAAATATGAGAGTGAAGCTCTTCTTCATAGCAGTAGCCAAATTATGGGAGAGTTTGAAAAAAAAAACACTGTTAAAATAATAGTACATCTTGATGAAAGACAGGTTATTTGCATCAGCTCTAGGCAGAACTCCACTGATTACTTAATTGCAAAAGCAGGCATCTTATCAATGCAGAAACTTATATATCTCCCAAATTCAGTCACAAGGTAACATTGTATGGACCCCGACTAAGAAACATTATGGAGAACTTGTTTATGCTTTTCAAAAATATCAGTGCCATGAAAGATAAAGGTTAGCCAAGGGTCCAATTCAGATTCATGACTAAACAGACGTGGGACTAAGATCAATTTATGACCCATGGATTCATTGGGGAAACTGGTGAATTTGAAACATGGCTGTCTTAGTTAAGGTTACTATTGCTTCTGTGAAACATCATGACCAAAAGCAGCAAGGGGAAGAAAGGACTTAGTTGACTTATTCTTCCACATCACCGTGGATCATCCAAAGAACTCAGGTGAGGAACTCAGGCAGCAGGAACATGGAGGCAGGAGCTGATGCAGAGGACATGGAGAGGCGCTGCTTACTGGCTTGCTTCTAAGGCTTGCTCATTCTGCTTTCTTACAGAACTCAGAACCACTAGCTCAAGGGTGGCTCCATTCACAATGGGCTGAGCCCTCACACATGAGTCACTAATTAAGAACATGCTCCCCAGGCTGGCCTATAGCCCGAAGGCATGTTCTCAATTGAGGTTTCTTTCTATATGATGATTCTAACTTGTCAAGTTGACATAAAAACTAGCTAGAAAGATAGTGAATGTATTAGAAAATAATATCTGGTTGGCACCTGCCTTTAATCTCAGCACTCTGGAATCAGAGTCAGGCAGATATCTATAAGTTGGAGGCCAGACTGGTCTACAGAATGAGTTCCAGGAAAGCTAGGGCTATACATAAAAATCTGGTCTGGAAAAACCAACCAAACTACCAATACAAACAAACAAATAAAAAATATAATTTGGGAATGTTTTGAATAACATACTCTCTTTAGAAATTATTAAATGAAAATTGTAGTTTGCTTTCTTGTGGTTGTGTTTAGACCTTTCCTATAATGAGTGGTAATAAAAAAATGGCTGTGCATCATATTTGATACCAAGTCCATATCTGAGGATGCTTACCAACACCATATGTAGGTTTACTGGATGGTTGAACTTGCTATGGGAGAAGAACAGCATTTTCTGATTATGAAGTGTTTTAGGCAAACATCATAGTGAGAAGCCACCCAAACCAGTCAACCTTGAAGCAAGGTTACTAAAAAAAGACCTATTTGGATTGAAATGAAGACTTTAGGAACGTATCATTCAAACCCCTAAGTCAGTAGAAGCAATAAAAAGACTGGGCCCTATTGAACCAATAATAAAATTGGGGTTTAAATATTTACTTCTATAAAAGCATTTGATAAACTCTCATCAGGAAATTTAAAAAGATAAGAAAGAAGAAGACAATGGTGAGATTGACCTCATGTAAAGAGTGGAGAAGCCTCTGCATAGGATTTCAGAGTAAATATTTTCTAAGAGGTGCAGATACAGGGTAAACCCCTCTAATTTTAATGCAGTTTTACTCCTGGAGAACTATTTAATAGGGAAACACATGTGAGCTGAAAACGACACTTGGAGGAAAAGAAGTATTGCCTGTGTGTGGGGGGGCTTACCTGGAGATGAAGCTACAATTTCAGCATATGTTAGGGATTCCCTTTCAGAATTAAGCTAACTAGAAGCAAATAGCACACTGTGAGATGTGCACAGTGTATTGGAAGGAGAGAAAGAATTTCATCAGAATGTGGAATTGTGAGGGTGTGTAGGATATAGGTGAAGTTATGTATCTGTGACTGCAGCCCAGGTTGAGATCACCCACGAGGCACCCTTGCAGAAGGTAAGCCGGCAGCTATGACAGCCACGTAGAGGAAACCCAACAGCCCACAAGAAGATGTTACCTATGGGGTAGGAGATGGAAATTAGTCATGGCCTGCTTCAGAACTTGCAGTGAGTGGTGAGGTGGTGACTTAGCGCTACAGTCATTGGTTGTTCATCTGACTTTTCAGTGTCAATATGAGGTTCTTAGAAGTCACCATCAGCTCATCCTTTGTGCCTTCCACCTACCATTTGAGTTTCCTTAGTGTTAACTGTTCATTTCTCCCCCCACCTCCACTAGGAACTGTAGCTGCGCCTCACACTTGAAGACACAGGAAATTGCTCATGTGCACAACTCTGCTACTTCTTAGTGTACTCAAGTGTTAAGTAGAGGAGGCCTAAGGGGGCGTTTGTAGCTTTTTTTTCATACTACTATTATTCCATAACTTGCAAAGCAAGATAAAATGTGTACTTTTTTGTATCACTTTTATCATGGATTTTTGTTGTCCTGGGATTTTAAGTCTTTACAGAAAAGTTGAGTTCTGTATCTCCACCCCCTTTTTTCCATGGTGAGATGATTAATTTTTCTAGGGAGACTAATTCTGAGGTAAGGACATGATAATTTCAAAGGAATAAATGTGTTTATTAACAAATGAGAATTTGTTTAGAATTTAATTAAAAATGCTATCAAGCCCTATATTACTTGTTAAGCTTATATGATCCAAAAGTATAGGAAATATAATTATGATTGTAGAAATGTCAATTTGTTTAAAACTCACCATTTTATAAGATGAAGCAATAATGTTCAACATTCCTTTCCTATTTAAAGGTCTTTATATGGTATTATAATTAAATTGTACCTGATTTACTGCCTAAACCCTTTCAAGCTGATACATATAAAAGAAATATAGCCTGGGCGGTGGTGGCGCATGCCTTTAATCCGAGCACTCAGGAGGCAGAGCCAAGAGGATCTCTGTGAGTTAGATGCCTGCCTGGGCTACCTACCGAGTGAGTTCCAGGAGAGGCGCAAAGCTACACAGAGAAACCCTGTCTTGAAAAACCAACACACACACACACACACACACACACACACACACACACACACACACACACATATATCTTCTGTGATGGAAAACTGCATCTATGAAATTGTAAACACAAAGGGAAACCAAACACATAGCATTTGCTGTGTGGCAACTTGTCTATTACATGTTAAACAAACAGAACTGCTTGAAAAAGAGCACATGGGCTGGCAATGAATGTAGCTCAGGGCTAGAGTGCTTACCTAACATATTCAAGGCCCTGTACCACCACATGCCAAGGAATCAATGTGTGGATGTTATTTAAAATAAAGGTGCAAAACAGTAAGCACAATGAAATCTACATGTGTGTTGCACAGACACAGCTGTGGAAACACTCTAAGAGATATTTGGACACAGTGACATTATTGGTCTATGCTATTTGTCAATGTAGACTAACATCTGGAGGAAGCAGTAGGTGAGTCCAGGAGGGTGCTTCTCTCAGGACTGAGGTTCAGGCGCTTGCTTGTTCTGTTAGTATGTGGTGTCTACATCAGGCCCCACCCATGTTGATATCATCCAGCTGACACTGGCCCGTGTAGATTTTATCACTTCCTGCCTTCAGATTTGCACGTAGAATACTTTGTTCCTCTGGATTCTTCACCAGAGTCGACCTCTGAAGTCCAAAGCCCCTCCCTGCTGGTCTTTACAGCTTAGACTATTGGTTTTCTACTTTCTACTGTATGAATTCGCTCTAATTCTGGGAGTGTAGTTTGAACACCATTTTGTCCTTGGTTGTTGAGTAGTTGCCTAGAAATAAATGCATTTATTTTACAGCAGCTAAAGAGAGATTTTAAACCTTTTGAGGGAGTTTGGCCATGAGAAACAGCACAAATTTCAGGCTGAGTCCTAGTTAAGAAAATGTGTGCTCTACTACCCAAAAGTAACTTACTTTCTTGTTGTTCCCTGTGCTGTCCTATGAACAATGACATGATGTCAGAGGCCCTTGATCAAAAGCTGTTCACTGGGGATCCTGAGAACCTGTCCCTATTTAGCTGTTTCTTGATCACTTAAATATGTCAGACATACATAACTCCTAGTGGTTTTATTGGGAGTTACCATGATGAACATCATGGACTCAACTTGCAGTCATTACAGGTATATGTTGTTGGCAATTTTGGAAAGTGTGGAATTGAGCTGTGGGTTAATAGGGATGAGGTTGCAGAACCATGAGGTTATTTTGAAATTCCATCATAATATCCACATAGCTGGATAGCACAGTGGTAGTGGAGACTGGAACTTTAAAAGGAACATGGAGATTGCCTGTTTCTACACACAAATCCTGGTCATGCCTTGTTCTCTGACTGCTAACAGCTATGCAACTAATTGTCCATATCCCCACCAACAACTGAGTTCTGCTAGATGACAGTTTGCTCTGAACCGGTAATAGCCAGAACAAAGTCATCCAGAGAAACTTTCACAAACATGGGGACAGGAGCATAGGAAAGGAGTTCTCCTACCTGTGCTACGACAGTTTCTTGTAGTTTCTATGAACACAGTAGCTGCCTCCAGAGTGCTGGCATTAAAGGCATGAACCACCACAGCTTTTTATCAGGTCAGTTTACAAATTGCCATACTGTTTACAGATTGTTATGAAAATGAGATGTCATGTGACAGGGATCCTGGGGTGTAGCTCTTGAAATGAATTTGATATGAAAAATTAAGGTGATGTGGGGTCTTAATGCAAGTCAGAACCTATGCAGAATTGTAGATGAAATGAAGTTAGTGCTGTACATTATGTTATCATGGACCGGGAACGTTTGTATCAATCATTAGGGCTAGAGGATGAATTTATATAGGGGTAATTGATGAGACACATTAAAAAGAAAAGCCAACGTAGATAATAGATGAGGAGAGAATAACACCTCTGGTGTTTGGCCCTGGAGCAGTCCTCTGGGTCATGGTAGCTAGCAGCCAGGAAATTATTTTCAACAGTGCGTGTAAGAAAATCCTGAGAACCGTTTCCTCTAGACACCCCTGAGCATCCTAAAGCCATTACAGGTGCTAAAGACACGTATGGATTTTAAAGCACCACTTACAGATTCCAGGAGAGAAGGCCTGTGTGGCCCATTTTACTGCATCACAGTAAAAATCTAGGGTCCTATTTATCCATTACTGATCTGGCGGGAGAGATGTATCTTAACTCCTGACAGGTCTAATATGCTTCTGCTATTTGTTCAGAAACATTTCTTGTTCCCCCTCCCATTAAAGCTTCATCCCAGGAGTTGTGTTTATTTGGCACTAAGTTAAAAGGGAAGGATGTTGTTAAAAAAAAAAAAGGGGGGGGGAGGACTGCTTTACTGTTCGGATTAAGCAGCATCTCAGTACCGACTGCCACTAAAAGCCAGTTGGGTCCTCCTCTGAAGTCTGTCATCAAAGGTTAATTCAGGAACTACTTGAATGTGCAGACAGATATTTTATGTCTAAAAATATATACCTGGGTGAAATAGCTGGAATTTTGGACATTATTTATTTTCTTTAAATTTTGTTAAACAATTTCTACCATATGCCAATTTAATTTTATTATTTTTTTCCTGTGGTGGTCATAAAATACTTTCAACTTCTTGTCCCAGAGATATAAATGAATTTTACAAAATAAAAAATTCCTACCAATAATGAGTTTTATCTATACTGATGTGTACGAATAACAGTATTTCAAACAGGAGCAGATGATGGACTGTCTGAAGCACCAGAAGATTGGGCGGGTTTGTAGGAACCAATTTTACATATTTTCAAGCTATAGTACAAAGAGTACACACAAAGTTAATGCAATCCAAAGACTTACTAACTAGTCCATTTATAGTGATATTTTATTTGTATTGAAATGTGATTTTATTTGTATGTCAATAAAGTTGCCTTGAGGTCAGAGCAAGCCAGAGCAGAAGCTGAGCAGTAGTGGGGCACGCCTTTAATCCCAGCACTTGGGAGGCAGAGCTAGGAGGATCTTTGTGTGTTCAAGGACACAGCCAGCATGGCAGACACACGCCTTTAATCTCAATACCAACCATAGAAGACCTGGAGGTCTGTACAAACAGGCAGTGACGAGGAGGTCATGTGGCTGGGTTTACAACCAACGGGAAAACAGAACAGAAAGTCTTTAAATAGACAGGATGCACAGAAGTAGGTCTCTTGCGGAGAGGAAGAACAGCAGAAGCAGTGAAGGGTAAGGTTTTCCACTCTTGCTCTGACCTCGTGGTTTTTAACTCTGCAATCGGTTCTGTGTTTCTTATTTAACAAGCCGGTTACATCTACATTTTAAATTCTGGAAATTATTGATGTCTTTTCAATTCAGCTGTCCATTTTTCTTGGCTGTGTATATGTGGCTTCATCTTGGCATCCTGTTCTTCTCCACATCCCTCTATTAAATGCCAGTCTACTATTGAGAGGGGTGAGCACTGCCTCCCCTGTTATTTGAACGAGGTTGGTTGAGCTTTTTCGTTTTATTATTATATCTTCAATCTCGAAATTAACTGGTTTTTCACCACAGATCTGCTGCTGTTTCCTATTGCAACCGCATACCAGAAGCAGCAAATTTGGCATTCCTCCCCCTGTTTCAGCGTGCCTTGCGAGAAAGGTCCAAACGAAGGCGGTAACCTTTACAGGAATAGTGGGCATTGACAAGGTCTTGTTCCTCGGATTCACCTTTTCAGGGAAATGGTGCCAGTATATTTGTCCTGGCTTCGAAACTGATGCCCTTTCTGTTAAACGCCACAACCAACTTGTTTTGTGGGCAGCATAGAATATTTTCGGTAGTCCTTGGTTTAATGTCCTGTCTGTCGCAACTGTTTTGTCAGCAGGTTGATTAGTAAGGAGCACTTGTTGTCAGTGGCCCTACTGTTTTGTTGCCACAATTGAAGAGTTACATCCCATATGCAGTTTCTTCTCAGATGCTCTGCTTCGCTCATAATTTTCTCTGAAGTAGATTGGTACTGCCAGAG